>NC_081428.1:1415000-2015000 GCF_949786415.1 Peromyscus eremicus | reverse complement strand
ATGTTTCTTCCCTAGAGTTTGGAACCAGTATGTCTTAGTTTCTTATTATGGATACTTACAACTATTAAACACAAATGTCTTCAAAGATGAAAATGAATAAAAGTGAAACTGTACCTGTAGCTTTGGAGAATTATAAAGATGGGGATGACAATTTGCCTGCGGGAAACTGGAGTCTTTCCTATAGTGAGGGCAATGACATGGGGTCCCTTTGGTGGGTGACAACCTTCTGATACTGCCACTCAGGCACTAACCTTTGCAGTAAGTCATTCAGTTTACAACCCTCAGGTCAGTGCCTTTGAAAACAAGCTAAGTGATAAAGAAAATTTCTCCAGGCAATAAGGCAATATACTGACAATAAGGGGATTTATACAGGGTGAGTTTAGCTCAGAGCACACACCTCTTCCTTCAGACGATATACCGTAATGCATTTACACACCATCAATGATTAACAGTGTGTTTTCCCTTTGTGCCTTGTGACGAGTCAGATGAGGCTAAAGTTAAGATCCCTATGTTCTTAGGTGGTGGGTATGATTTCCCATGAGCCCTTCCTTTCTTCCCTCAGATTTTTCTCCTTGATGCCTGTTGACCGGCTATGAGCTGTACTGTGGCAGCGTGTGTCCCTGGCTGACTGCCCAGTGATCCCCATTCTCCTGTGGGTCCCCTGAGATTAGTCCAGGAGCAAATCCTTCTGGCCTGTGACCCAAGGCAGAAGGCAACTGAGAGCCAATGGAGCCTCATCTGTCTCTTTCTCTGCTGGGGTGACATTGGGGACCATGGGTCCCCAGCTGTGGCATGGTCCACTTTCTGTCAGACTTACCATAAGTGAAAATGAGTCCAACTGTGCCTCGTGACTGCGATGCCAGGCCTTCTTTTCAGTGCCCTCGAGAGTGTCCCAGCTTGAGTCATGACATTACTTGTTATCCAGAGCTTATAAATGCACCCTAAAGAGGCATCTGCTGAGGTTTCTGGAAATGATTAGCACTGAAATTGGGTTGCAAAACACCCTTGAAGACTTAGAGTGTGTGAAACTTTTAGATACGTACAGGTGGGTTTTTAGATTTATAGGCTTATGTGAGTTTTCTTATAGGAATAATTTTTAAAGATTAATTATTTTAACCCAAATATTACCCACACACAGAGTCAATGCTTCTGTGCTGTAAGACCCATAGAGAATGCCAACAGTAGCTTATCCCTCCTCTTCCTGCCCTGGCCAGGGCCCTGTCTGCTGCTGCTGGAATTTATGACATGCATACTCATGCCATCCAACAAGGAATCTGCTCTGGGATGTGTGCTTCCAGGAGATCTTACCACGATGGGCCTGGTTAGCTTCCTTCACACTCTTCTTGCAGTGGGGAAATGTGGCTAACACTGGCTGCGTTACATGTTATGGCATGATGAGGCATAGTTTTGATGGTGGTCATCTTCTATAAGAAGAAATGGGCTGTAAGATGAGGAAAGTGTAGTCAGTAAGTACATGGATGTATCACTTGATGTTTATGGATTACTGATGTTGAGCATCATGAGCTATTCACAGCTGTGTGTCACGTGCTTTAAAAAAATTACATATTATTTGTGTGTGTGTGTGTGTGTGTGTGTGTGTGTGTGTGTGTGTGTGTGTGAGGGGGGGGGCTTGGTGGCAAGCAAGCACCTTTACCCACTGTGCCATCTTGCTAGACCCCATGTGCTTTTACACAATGGGCAGCATTTTAGGTTTGTGAGCTTTGTGGTGTGCTGCGATGTTGGTGTGGTGTCTCTGGGAAACACATTTTCAGCTTCATTACAGTCTTACTGGGATATTCTGTCCCTGACTGAAATGTCATTTCATTATAGAGGGGTGTTTCTTTAATGATTATTAAGACACTTTAATTGTTGCCCAGCACCTTAGCTGTTCTCTCCTGGCATTCTACTTACGCAGTCAGAGATCTAGCTACTGTATTTGTTGTTTTGCATCTGGTGGAAGTCCCAGAGTGAATAACTCCAGAGAGGAAAGACCCATTTTAGTTCATTTCTTTCTTTTATTAGTGCTGAATACTATTCCATTGTCTAGATTTTTTTTTTGTTTTTGTTTTTTGAGACAGGGTTTCTCTGTGTAACTTTGGAGCCTGTCCTGGATCTCGCTCTCTAGACCAGGCTGGCCTCAAACTCACAAAGATTCACCTGGCTCTGCCTCCCAAGTGCTGGGATTAAAGGCATGAGCCACCACCGCCTGGCTTAGGTTTTTTTTTTTTTTAATTCATCTACTAGAGGATGACTGGTGAACCCAGGTTTTACAAGAGTAGAGCTGTTATAAACACGCATGCCTTTGTGTCGTTTGCATTTAAATCCTTTGGGTCAATGCTGAGGAGCACAGCTGTCTGCTGGACTATAAGGGAAGGGTGCACTAGCTCTGTGATTGGCCTATGGATTGCCTTCTAATGTGGCCCTGCCGTTCACCTTCCCACCAGCCGCAGAGGAACAGTTGAGGTGCTCCAAAGAGTCACCAGCACTCGATGTTATCGGTGTTTGGGATTACGCCATTCTAAAATGTGGATTAACTATTACTTAACTGGTATTTGTTGGATTTTATTTCTTCTGACAAAAGTAATGTGTGCTAAGTTATCCTCAAACTGACTTTTGCTGCGTGGTTTTTGATCTATTCTTACACACGAAAAAAGTGAAATATATAGGAAACTTGAAATGTGTATAGTTTGTTGAGTAGTTATGCTCAACAGGATGTTATGCTCAACTCAGGATGCACATCTGATGATCGGCACCTCATCTTGCTTTGAGGTTATGTGGCCTAGGACTGAGCTTCTGGCGGGATGGCTGGGTTTGTCTGGTTTTCTGTTTAGCTTAATAGCCACAGAGTATATGAGGACAGTCTATTCTCCTCTGGATCTACTCAAACCAGCCCTCTTTATTGCACGGACAGATGAGTGCTTTGTGTCTCTGTGCTGTCTACACTCCTTGCTGGGTCTCCCATGACTCATTTCTTTAAAAACAAATTACTGAATTTTTTTTTTATGCAATATGTTTTGATCAGACTCCTGCCAGGTCCTCCTCACCTCCCTACCTACCCAACTTCATCTTCTCTCTCTTTCTCAAACACAGACACAGACACAGACACACAGACACACAGACACACACACAGACACAGACACACACACACACACACACACACAGACACACAGACACACACACACACACACACACACACACAACCAAAACAAATATCAAAACAAACAAACAAACAAGCAAAAAACCCAGTAAGATCAAACAACAAACACCGTGGTGTCTGTTTCGTGTTACTAACTTCTCCTGGGCAAGGGTCCTGCCCTGGAGTGTGGTAGACATACCCAGTGGCACTCCGTTGGAGAAAACCGATTTTCCTTTCCCCAGCAGCTAACGGTTGTGAATAGCTTCTGGGTTAGGGGTGGGACTTTGTGTTCATGCCCCTCTTTGGTGCTGTCATTTTGTCTGGTTTGAACTTGTGTAGGTCTTGTGTGTACTGTCACAGCGTCTTGAGTTTATAAGTGTATGAGTCCTAATGTGCCAGGAAGACAGTTTCCTTAGTATGATTCCTTTGTCTGCACTTGTATTCCTAGTATAGAGATGCCGGGAGAAAGATATATTCAATACTAACATAAAGTATCAACTTGGTTTCTAGATGGTTATACTAATCCAGGCCCCAAAGAGAAGCTGAGAAGTCTCACTATTTAAAAACCCCACTTCACATGGTATTCCAAGCAGTTCAGGGACTACCAGCATGGCAGATGTATAGTAGTGCCCGTGAGACTGAGAGGTGCTGAAATAGGGCTGATGCTATAATGGCTTGAAAATTTAGGTCTTAGGATGTGGTGACAATTTTGCATGTGGAGTGGACATGAATTGTTAGGAGAATGAGCTATAGTACGTTGAATACAAGCTCCCCAAAGATGCCCACAGCCCCCCACAGTAGCTGCGGTTCCACTCAGACACTGGAGGTAAGAGCAAGCTTTTCTAGATTTGTGTAGACACGGTCATCTTTTTTTAAAAAAAATTTAATTATTCTTTGTGTCTTTCACATCATTCATCTTGATCCCATTCATCTCCCCATTCCTTCGTATCTGCCCTCTGCCCTTGTACCCATAACAGTGGCTGACTGCCCGATACCACAAGGTGCTGGGCGGGCCTGTGTTTTCTCCTTAGCCCCAGGTGAAGTGCCCCGGGCATGTGACAGGGTCATCTTTGATGAGCACTTTGTGCCTGTGTTTAGAATAATGTTCTGAGATTTCTCTGTCTGTGTATAACATATTTTATTCTTTTTCTGCCGTTAAATAGTGCTGCATGGTATGAAAATATCCAAATGTGTTAATTTGTTTTCCACAGTGTGGACATTAAAATCTTTTCTGGTTTAAGCTGTTGTAAACAAAGACGGCTGTGACTCATTAGGTCTTCATCCTGTGTGGGTAGATATTTATGTTTCAGAAAACTGAACCACTCAGAGGCAGATTCTCCACTTTATATTGGCTTTTGGTTGGAATTGTGTACAAAGATTATGAACTTTAAGACCAAATGAATATAACCCTTATAAAATATAATTGGTGTTTTTGTAAATATTCTTGAAGTACCCACAAAGCTGTCATTCACTTCCAGAGTGGAGCTATGTCAGCCTGGATTGTAGTGTGATGGTTGAGGAAACAAATTTTCTGATTTCTAGGTATATAAGATGGTGACTTGTTTATCTAAGGTGTTTCTAGGCTGAAGTCCTGCGGCATTTGTCTGAGTAGACCATTGTACTTTGTTATAATTTACCACAGGCCCTAATCCCTTAAGCATCCTCCCTCGGATCTTGGTCAACTGCTAAATTGCTTAGCACATGTTTCCTTGAAGGAAGTGTGAGCTAAACATGGAGACAGAATAGATTCCTCACTAATGAGGCCAATTAATGAAGCCGTGACTTTGTGTGAGTAGAATTCAGATCCCAGTAGCTCAGCCCATGAGGACCAGCAAGTCCCTAAGATGCTAAATGAGACGATGGGACCAGAGGTGGATGCTCAGTGTCACAGCACTGCGTGACAGGCTCCTTCCAATCACATGGCCCTGGTAGGAGAATTTTTAAGATGAACTTCACAGAAGGGAAGGGCATGCTAAGCTAAAGCGGAAAAAGCAGAAATCTTAGTTCTGAACACACCAGCCGAGCCTGGTGCTCACACTTAATTATTTAAGAATTAGTTTCAGGGAAAAGAGAGAGAGAGAGAGAGAGAGAGAGAGAGAGAGAGAGAGAGAGAGAGGGAAAGAGACAGAGACAGAGAGACAGAGACAGAGATAAACAGAAAGACAGAGACAGAAAGGGAGACAGAGAGAGGGAGGAAGAGAGACAGACAGACAGAGAGAAAGAGAGAGACAGAGACAGACAGAGACAGAAAGGGAGACAGAGAGACAGGGAGACAGAGAGAGATGAGAGAGATAGAAGGAGAGAGATAGAGAGAGACACACATAGAGAGACAGAGAGACAGAAAGAGATGGGAAAGCTATTAAATTTGCCTTCTCAGATAAACAGAATAGAAATTGTGTGCTTTGCAACCAGCATTGAAGGAAGAAAATGGGAAGATGTAGCGTTCTCGTTAGGACTTGGAGGGAGTTCAGAGGTTGGAGAGCATCCTGGAAGAAGAGGAAAGGATGCTTGTCTGAGAGTGACTCTCAACACTCTTTACTGTTTATGTGCTTAGGAAAGGAGAGGCCTAGTGAATCAGGTCAGTTTCAGGGACTTCTTGAAGCTATTTTGAGGTGATCGATTCCTGTATTAATGAGCTTCCCTGTAGGATAGAATGTTTCGGTCCTGGAGGGAACTGATACACAACACAAATGTATACATCAAAAAACATTTTTTAAGAGAGAAAAAATAGAGTGATTATTCCTTGCCGCATTGTCACTAAGATTTTTTAAAAAAGAACTAAATGGTTTAAATATTATGAGAAAATTGCCATAGATTATGAGAAATCTTAGGGGCTGAGGGCAGGGAAGCTGGGTTGATCTGGAAGGGGTTAGAGCAAAGAGTGACTGTGATCAAATACATTGTATAAAATCCTCAAATAATTAAAATATATTTAAAAAAGAAGAATATGAGAAACCAGTTACTCTAATTCTCATTGTTTTCAGTAAGTTTCATCAACTTTATATCAAAATCTCATCAGCTCCCAAGTCCCACCTCACCTCATCACCCGAGGTCTGACTTACCCTGGAGCAAGAGAATACTGACAGATTCAAAGTGATGGTTATTGGCTGGGAAGAGGGTCAGCACTCTTGCCCATGGCTTTGGGCATCAAGGGCAGTAAAGCTTGCAGAATACTTGACAAGGCTTTTACTCTGTCCCACTTGAGATTTTTGGTTGGGTAAATAATAAACACTAGGGATGTGGCTGAGGTGACTTCTCTTGCTCATGTCCATGTCATCTTGAAAGGGGAAGGGAACATGTGCTCACTGAACTGAGTCCGAGTGCTCATGCATGTGGGTGAGCTGTAGCCAGAAGTTTCTCCAGTCCTGCCTGGCCCTGTGGTGCGGTCGGGATGAATCTCTCCTGCCGGCAGTCCCACAGCCACTTATAAAATAATTACTCAGAGGCTTATATTAATTACAAAGAATATGGCTTATGGCTCAGGCTTCTTACTAGCTAGCTCTTATAACTTAACTCAACCCATAACTATTTATCTACGTATCGCCGCGTGCTCCATGGTTTTACCTGCTTCCCATTCATTCCATGTTGCTCCTTGGACGGCAGTTTGGAGTCTCCTCTCACTATCTCTCTGGGATTTTCCTGCCTGGCTCTGTCCTGCCCTGCCTTAGGCCAATGCAGGAGCAGCAGATATTCAAGGCATACAGAAAGACATCCCACGGCAGTGAGCTCAGTTCAGTCAGGGAGCAGCGCTCGCTACTGAGTCACATGTCACAGTCTACTTGAGAGCTACATTTGGTCTAGCGACAACCCACGACAGAACCATCCGATTCTGCACAGGATTTCCCCCGAGCTTGTTAAAACACACCTTTATTCCAACCAAGACCTAATAGATTGCAGTTTCTACAGGGTAGAGGCCTGGGGTGTATATTTTTCAAGACCCCCCCTCTTCCCCAGGTGATTTTGTGCTCCCCAGAGCCTGAGAACAACTAGGCAAAAGAGTCTCTGAGAATATTGTCAGCAAGTCAGAGGATGCAAAAAAGCCGCACTGCCCTGGAACCCACTGGCAGAGCAGGAAGGGTGGTGTGGCTTTCACTGGGTCACATGATAGGAGAGAAGAGAGTAGAATGTCGCTGATAACTAACCGGAGGCCACTGTTGACTTAGCAGTAAGGGGAGGGCCAAAAGATCCACTACTGCTGAGTCAGGGGAGTGGCCGAAAGAGGGCGAGAATGCAGATGGGTAACCTTGCATCGCCACCTGCTGGTGGGTACCCAGATAGCATACAGAGAGCCCCTCAGCAGCAAGCTATCCACCGGGTCTCTGAGTTCTCAGGGTATACCAGTCGGCAAAGACTGAATACGCCAGGTATAACCAGGCTACTGCTCTGTGGCATTTCCAAAGAACAAGCTGGAATGTCCTTAAGAGAAAAACATTGTAATAAACACGACATTTTTACAGGTACTCGTAAGTATATCTCAGTGTGGAAGAACGGGTCTGAAGGGACTCGTGCTGTGTGATTACTAAGTGGCAAACGAAGGAAGATACCCCACATGGAAAGTTCAAACACCTTCTGTTAGTACATGGTTTCCAGAAGAAAACCCACTGTGACTCAAATCCAAGCTTTGCTGTGTGACATTGGGCAGATCACTCAGCGTCTCTGGGCCTTGACCTTCTCATCTGTATTATAAGGATACAATTAAAGTGCTGCTGTGCTCTAAGGCCACCGAGGGAAGTAAATGGTGCAATATGCATGAAGTTCTGGGTGCAGTGGAAACTTCCTGGGTGTTGGTCAGCATAGTGTGGTGTAGATGTAACCATCTTATTAAATAAGAAACACAGAGCCAAATGCATAGTTGAAAGCCCAAGGGGTCAGAGCAGTAGCTAATAGCTAAAAACCCTTTCTTGCCCTTCACTGCCGCTGCTGTCCTTTCCCCTGGGCTCTCAACTCTGCATTTGGCTCTGTGTTTCTTATTTAATAAGATGGTTACATCTACAGTGTGGGGGTGGTGAGAAGAGAGGTGTCAATGTGATCTGAAGTGGCGATTTTAAGTCATAAAATAACATTTGTGTGTTGTTAGCCACCCCGTTTTCATATCTGTGACTGCGACGTGGTAGCCTGACCAAAAGTGACCAAAAGAGAGGAAAAGGCTTATTCAGCCCCTTACCACTCCGGGTTACAGTCCGTTACTGTGAAGTCAAGTCAGGGGCTTCAGATATCACGTCCACAGTCAAGAGCAGAGAGAACACACACACAGATCCCCGACTGCTTGCTCTCCTAGGCTCAACTCGATTTCTGAGCTCATAAAACGTTCAGGACCTCTGCCTAGGGAATGGTGCCACCCACAATGGGCTGGGTCAGCCGACAAGTTGCTCTCTCTCTTTCCAGGTAATTTTAGTTTGTGTCAGGCTGACAGTTAAAATTATTCAACACACGAGTATATGTAGTATAATATGGTAATATAATATATGTATAATAATAGTATTTAAAGGAAAAATGGCAGATAAAATACTAGAGGCAGAAACACAGACATTTAAGGCTGAATGGAAAAGAAGGAAAGAGAAATGAAATGTTTTTAAGAAGGAAAGAGAAATGAAATGTTTTTACGGGCATGCTGTGCACTTATTCAAAGCCTGTGCTGTTTGCATGCATTTTGAGTTCCTGACATACATTGTTATGTGGTTGAGCCCAAGTATCCCTCACACAGTGACATCAGAGAACATTTTGGTAGGCACTAAAGGAACCAGCTTTGTGTTGATGTAAATATTCCATTGAGAAGTATTATATCAGAATAGAAATGTCTAAATGGAGATACAGGTCAGTCTCTAGCTCATGTTCTCCTGAAGTTTCAGCTACTGGACAGCAGCTGGTGGCCTTCTTAGCTAATGGTGAAATGTGTGACACTTTAGGACATACTCCCAAATAGCTAGTACCACCACCATCACTACATGTTTATAATTGTGAAATATTCCAAGATGAGATGGTACACACCTAATGGGTGATGTCATTCTGTATGCTGTGAATATGTGTTGCTCTGATTGGTTGATAAATAAAGCTGTTTGGCCAATGGTGAGGCAGAATAAGGTTAGGCGGGACATTCTAACTAGAGAGAGAGGAAGGAGAAAGAGAGAGCAGAGGAGACGCTGCTAGCCGCCGCCATGAGAAGCAAGATGTAAAGGTACTGGTAAGCCACAAGCCACAAGGCAAAGTATAGATTTATAGAAATGGGTTAATTTAAGATGTAAGAGCTAGCTAGCAAGAAGCCTGAGTCATTGGCCATGCAATTCATAATTGATATAAGCCTCTGTGTGTTTATTTGGGTCTGAGTGGATGTGGACTGGGCTGAGGCAGGAGATCCCAAGTTCAAGGCCAGCCTGGACTATAAATAAAGACCATCTAAAAAAATAAATTAAGGGATAAGGAGATGGCTTGGTGGGTAAATCTTGGCATGTAAGCATAAGGACCTGATTTTGGATTCCCCAAATCCCCATAAAGTCAGGTACATAAACATACTTCCATAATTTTCTCCAGTGAGATCAGAGCAGAGACAGGGGGATGCCTGGAAGCTGGTGGGCCAGCTAGCCTGCAAATGCAGTGGGTCTCCTCATATGAGGCAGAGGAGAGAACACACACCCAAGGTTGTCCTCTGTCCCACACACATATGCTATGGTATGCTTATATCTGCCCTTACACATGTACATACACATGCAAAGATAAAAATTAAAATAATAAAAAATATGGTATGTTCACTTCTGAGTTCTAACAGAAAAGATCCATTTCCCATGGTGTGTGTGGCTAGATGGAGATTAAGGATCTTAGAAATGGGATATGAGACTTAAGACAAACACATAGCTGTATATATATATATATAAATAAATAATGTCAATTAAATGAACTATATCAAGAAACTGCACAGGGCAACGGGCACCCAGAAGCTCAGGATGTGGTGCCAGCTGACGTGTACTGAGCCTGCCTCTCCCCATGCTGGCTGGTCTCCTTGTGATCCCTTCTGCTCACTCTGTGTGAAGAAAAAAATCCCCTCATCAGTGAGGGAGCTAGTGAGAGGATGTCCAAGGTTATGGTCATGGCTGAGCAGGTGACTCTCGTTAAATTACCTGTCAGGTGTGCTGTGTATGTACAATGCCAGCACTGTGGAGCTAGGGACAAGCAGATGTGTCAAGTGGATAGGAGCTAGCCTAGACTAGGTGATGAGCCCCAGGTCCTAGTGAGAGACTCTGTCTCACAAAACAGGGAGGACATCCGAGGCTGACCTTTCCATATAGGTGTGCCCACACGTGCACATGTACCAGTGCCTGCACACATGCAGTCACACTCACATGAACATTCACCTCCTTATACTATTATGATGAAAAAATTCTTACAAAGCTCAGATGGATGAAAAGATCAGCTTCTTTTTTTTTCAGAGTTAAAAGCCCAAGAGGTCAGAGCACTAGCGAATAGCCCTTAGCTTACCAGCTGCTGCCGTCCTTCCCCTGAGAAAAGACCTACTTCCTGTGTGTCTGTCTGTTTATTGACTTCCTGTTCTGCCTTCTCATTGGTTGTAAACCCAACAACATGACTTCTTCGTCACTGCCTGTCTATACAGACCTCCAGGTCTCTATGGTTGGTAATTGGATTAAAGGCGTGTGTCACCAAGGATCAGCTTCTTTTTAAAAGGTATTATAATTGTGTGTGTGAGAGGTGTGTAAGTGCAGGCACACACATGTCACGGTGTGTGCATCTTTGTAGGTTCTGGGAATCAAACTCGCATCATCAGGTTTTGTTTGTTTTTTAAGATTTGCTTATTTTTATTTTATGTGTGTTGGCATTTTGCCTGCATGTTTCTGTTCACCACATGCACGCAGTGCCCACAGAGGCCAGAAGAGGGCGAGAGATCTTCCGGAACTGCAGTTACAGACAGCTGTGAGCTGCCTTGTAGGCGCTGGGCATTGACTGGAATTCCCTGGCAGAGTTGCTAGTGCTCTCACCCACGGAGCCTTCATCTCTCTAGCCCCGTGGCAAACATTTTTACTCACTGAGCCACAGCAACGGCCCCAAAGCCCAGTTCCTTCACCAATGAATCTACACTTAAAGTGTCAGAGAGCAGAGGGATATGGATACTTTGGGGGAGATGCTGGGTAAGACTCAGAGAGCACTGTGTATCCCAAAGGTACCAGCCCTAGAGTACAGACTTTGCATCACACAGAGATGCCATCTGAGACACATGGTCATTGGATGCCACCTGAGGCCTGAGGCACAGAAACTTGTTTACTGAGTTTACTCGAGTTTACTCAGAGGCAATAAAGTTTTGTTATTGTTGAATATTCTGTTAGGAGGAGGTCAAGGAGCCTTTCAGATGGAGATAAAATTTAGGTGTATTCAACATAAAAATGTGGATCTGTTTTTATTTTGATTATGTTATTGTGAAAAAAAAATAGCCTGGCAAAAGTAACTGTAAGGGGCAAATGGTTTATTTGGCTTAAAATTCCAGGTTACAGTCTATCATTATGGGGGAGTCAAGGCAGGAACTTTGAGTGGCTGATCACATCTGTGGTCAAGAGCAGAGAATGGAAATATTCATGCTTAAAGTCAGCTGCTTTTCTCCACTCACATGTAGTCCAGGATTCTCTGCTTAGGGAATGAGACCCATCCACAGTGGGATGAGTTTCCAGTATCAGTTAGCAACTATGACAGCAGTCCCCACATGCATGCCCCCTGGTGAGCCTGATGTAGACAGCAGCTCACTGAGACTCTCTTCCCTGGCAGTTCTGGGCTGTGCAGGATGACAATTCAATCTAACCATCAGCCAGGCATCACAGTCCACATCTTTAGTCCCAGTACCCAGAGGCAGTGGCAGGCAGATCTCTGAGTTCAAGGCCAATCTGGTCTGTATGATGAATTCCAGGACAGCCAGGGCTATGTAGAGAATGACCCTGTCTCAAACAAACAAACAAACAAACAAACAAACAAACAAACACCCCAAAACCCAAAAACAAAAACAAACCCAAAACATGTGGTAATATATTGTGTCTCTCAATATATTGTATACCCTAATAAAACTTATCTGGGTTCAGAGAACAGAACAGCCACTAGATTAGACATAGAAGCCAGACAGTGGTGGCACACACACCCTTAATCCTACTATTCCTGAGGCAGAGATCCATCCAGATCTCTGTGAGTTCAAGGCCACACCAGAAACAGAGCCAGGCATGGTGACACACACCTTTAATCCCAGCACTTGAGATCTAATGTCTTTGCTTGGGAAAGACACATGCATTTAATCCCAGGAAGTGATGGCAAGAAGCAGAAAGGTATATAAGGTGTGAGGACCAGGAACTAGAGGCTTTTAAGCTTTTAGGCTTTTAAGCAGTTCAGCTGAGATCCATTCGGGTGAGGACTCAGAAGCTTTCAGTCTGAGGATTCATGGAAACAGGATCGGATGAGGAGTTATCGAGGTGAGATGAGGTGAGGTTGGCTGTGGCTTGTTCTGCTTCTCTGATCTTCCAGCATTCATCCTAATATCTGGCTTCGGCTTTTTTATTAATAAGACCTTTTAAGATTTGTGTTACAAAAACAAACAATGCCCCCAAACCCAAACCAACCAAACAACAACCCCCCCTACAAAAACCAAACCACCCCTCCAGAAAAGAAAGAGAGAAGTAAACAAAAACCAGCAAATGAATAAGATCTAAGCATTATGGATGCTGTACCTGTTGTTCACCTGGATTTCATAAACTGAGACACTTTTCGTAAATTGAGGTTCTTCTAAGCTTGTAGTTTATAAGCCAGGTACTGTGCTAGGTAATTTTTACTCACTGGGTTCTTGATCACTGAGTCATCTCTCAAGCCCCCTGGGTTTCTGAGGTTCATTGCATTTTCTTCCTGAATACTGACTGAAAAACAAACAAAAAATATTCAACACATTTGGACCCAACTCTGTTTCACTAGCTAGGTGTGAGGGTTATTCTTCATTGCCAACATGGCTGGTGTTAGCCTGACTTGGAGACACACCTCTTGGAGTGTCAGTGATGTCGCTTTGAGAGAGTTTAACTCAGGGACAACCCTCCCTCCCTGCAGCTGGTACCATCCCATGGCCTGGGGTTCAAGATCTGAATAAAAAGTGGAAATGGAGAAAGGCAGCTGAGTAAGGCATTAATCTCTCTTTGCTTCCTGACTGGGGACACAATGTAATCCTTTTTCTGACTTTCCTACTGCCATGCCTCCCTGCTGTGAGAGACTGTATCCCTCAAAATGTGAGCCAGACAGATTCTTTTTCCCTTGAGATGATTTTTGTCAGGCATTTGTTACAGTAACTAGAAAAGTAACTTTAAAATTGGTTAACAGGTGTGTAGATGCCTCCAGTCTGCCCCTGAAATTTGGCTCCCTTGCTCTTTCATCCACCCCCTCTTCAAAGTCTGGTCTCCATGTTCAGCCCTAGGTCAGGGGACCCGTGCAGTGGACCCTGGGATGGAGACTTGGCTGTAGCAGCTGACTGGGGTAACTCTCATGGAGGTATGTTGGGAGGACTTGGCATGAGAAATAGAACTGGCTGATGTGACAGTTCTTAGCAGAGCTCAAGGATGGTGCTGGAGCCTGGACAGCCTTGAAATGTCCTGAATGAAAGCTAAGGGCGATGGGCTTATGGACCTTGGTATTAGGGCGTTACTCCTTAAGGAGGGAGCGAATCTGTGGAGAAGGTAGTTCCCTTCAGCTCAGGATGAACTGCTGATGTAACTTATTTAAAAGCCAGAGATTTGAAGAGGATGCAGTGCAGTCATTAGCAAGAGTATTATTCAAAATACCAAGTATGGCCATTCCTCTACCTGTGGCAGCTGAGGAAATGCCTGCCCATGGGTGAATCTGTGGACCTAAAGGTCTGGGTAATATTCTATTATCCAGTCCAATATGTACCCACTGCAACTACTTCCTCTGCAGGTCTGGGTCTACCAAATCTACTGCTGATGTGTGCAGTCTCAATGTACTGACCTAAGATGATGTGGGAGAAAACATCACTGGGACAGTGGTGGAGTGCAAATGGAAGGTTTTCTCATTAGAGGCAGATCCAGATGTCAGGCGATTATTATGCCCAAGTCACCTTTCCACACAAAGTACTTCACCATCACTATCTGGTATCAATGCCCGAAAAGTCATTTTTTACAAATATATAACATTCATCCCTGGCATCCACTCATTCACTCCTTTTCCATTAATTATGCATTTATCCATGACACATGCTAGGAATGGTCAATATATTAACCAGCTTGCGTCATACAGTGAAAACCCTGACATGGATTTCACGTGAAGTCAAGAAGAGCCTTATGATTCTGGGGTTCAAATGCAAGGTCAGGTGACTTCATTGGCTGGGTCTTCTGGCAAAGGTTTCAGGTAGCATGTGCTGTGGCATGGAGAGAAGGGGTGGTGGTGGTTACCAGGGTTCCACAATTCCTTTTGAGACATATCACCAATCCCGAAGGACTTCCCAACAGAACCAGATGGTACCAGTCCTGGGGTCCTGGGCTGCTACTGATGGCGTATTTAGCCAGAGGCTGAGGGTACATCACATACAATCACTGAAACACGCACTCACTGTTGAAGAGTAAAGAGTGCCCCAGCCAATCTTTGGATCATGAAAGAAAGCAGACACACTTCTTCACATTAAAAAAGAAAAACAAAACAAACAAAACAAAAACAACAGAAACCATAGCTGGTGGACAGTCACTCATGGTTTTTCTGCAGAAGTAGAACCTACAGCCTATATTTTTAGGGTGAGCATTCACAGAACATCTGACCCACCCATTCACACAGAGTAAAACAGAATGTGATATGTGTGTGTGTGTGTCATGGGCAGGGAGGGGAACAGCCCAGGGAAATTAGTAAATTAAAATTTTAGGGCTGGGGAGAGGGCTCAGTTGGTAAAGTGCTTGTCTTGCAAGCATGAGGACCCGAGTGTGACCTCCCACCCCCAGAAGCCACAAAAATGCCAGGTGTGGTGACATGCCAGCATTCCCAGCTCTGGGGAGGCAGGAATAGGATTCCTAGGGCTCACTGGTTTTCCAGCCTAGCTTAATGGGTGGGCTCTGGGTTAATGAGGAAGCCTGTTTCAAAGGATGACACTGTCACCAAGGATGCCACACAAAGTTGTCCTCTGGCCTTCATGAGCACACACACACAAACATGGACATACATTAAAAACAAAACAAAACAACCAAAACACTTCACTATAATTTTCATTGTTTCTCGCCTTGCAGTGCCATCTGGTGGCCAAAGTCAAGTACTACATTCCAACCTACATCTGTTTATGCTTGTCTGTGGTAGCCACATACTTTACTTTGCAAACTTGAAGTTTTGAGTGTACGATGGGAAGCAATAATTCCCTGGAGTGCCAAGTGTGGATGAATCCTGTTGAGAACAAATGCACCTTGGAGGGAAAAGTGACCATTTCGTTGAATCAGTGACCATAAGCCTCATTTCAGATGTTGGAAGGCTTGACGTTTAGGTTTACCTCACTAATTACCATGTGTGGATTGTGGGATTACCAGGTAAACTGTAAGGCAGCTAATCACAGATCATCAATGACTACCTAAGGGTGTCTCAAATGTCCAGATAAGCATCAAATACTTTTAGGTAAATATGTCCTACACTATGGAACATTTATACTAAAAATATTTGCTGCTTATCTGAAATTGAGACATTTCTGTGGAGTCTGTTTTTCTTTCTCCCAAATGTAGGAACTGAGGTTGGAAAGGTCCAGTAACTTAAGGCTAGAGAGTTTTTAAAGACTAGGAGTTGAAACCAGCTCTTGCTTAGAACGATGCTGTGTGTAGGGTCTTACCTGCCTTGTCTCAGGAGCCAGGGGCGCCGTACAGTGGGAAAGAAGGATGCAGTGTACACAGTGCTCAGCGACTTGAGCATGGCGACTCCTGGGGGTCCTCCTGTGCTCATGTGCCAAGACAGTGTCACAGAGGCACACTGCAGTCCAAGTGGGAACAGCTCCTCTGACGGAGGTGGGCTGACAGTAGGCTGGCTATGGGTATGAGTGCTGGGTTTGAGCAGGAACCATCAGCTTCTAGAATTTTCATCTTAGGGACTTTGTAGTATCAGACCTTTCTTCTGACACTTACCTTCCTTCTGACATAGGGGTCTCTGAAACCCATTTCTGAAGCCATGGCTTATCCTCATGGCCACACAGCAGCCAGTTTTGGGGACATCTGATTAAGGTGGAACAGGTAGAGTCCAAACTCCAGGAATTTAAAACTTGGGGTCCAAAGTGTTAGTCACAGGTGAAAATGAAATTCTAGGATCTAGAATAATCTTGCCAGCAGGGAGGTAGGAAGAAGAGAGGAAGAGAGGGAAGAGAGCATGAGGAGAAGAGGAGGAGAGAGGATCAGGAGTTGGAGGGAGGTGTGTGTGAGAGAGCATGAAGGTGTCACAAGGACATGCAGAGACCCCACGGCCCCAGCAACATGTGAATCCCAGGGCTCCAATCTCTGTGTTCTAGAACCTGCAGTCCATCAGTGAATCCAGTGTTGGGGGCTCCTGAAACCTCTGGATGGCCCTGTAGCCCTGTAAATCCAAAGACCCCTAGTCTGCATGGCTCAGCAGCCCCACAGCCCCACAGCCTTACAGCCCTCACATCCGTGTGGACCTGTAACCCTATACGAGTCACAGTTCTAGCCTGTGAAGAGAGACCATGACCAAGGCAACTCATAAAAGGAAGTATTTAACTGGGGGGTTGCTTACAGTTTCAGAGGCTCAGTTCATTATCATCACAGTGGGAAACACGGCAGCCTGCAAGCTGAGAACTACATCCTGATCTGTAGGCAGAGAGGCTGCGCCTGGCATGGGCCTTTTGAAACCCCAATCACACAGTTCCTCCAGTAAGGCCACACCTCTGCGGGGAACATCATGTTGAGGTGATATGTTTCCATAGGGGTTCCCCATGTCCTGTAAGTAATCCCTAACCCATGCCGTGTAAGTAAGTCCAGGAGACTCACGGACTCCCCAAGTTGATTGTGGTGGAATGGCACTTTGTCTTGTCGCTGCCTTGTTTTGGGGCAGGGGAGGAGCAGCTGTTTGTATCTCCCAGGGAAGATGTCGCACAACGCCCTAAACATGTTTTCTGCGGACTGCTTTCCAAGCACTAGTCTCCCCATATGTGAAATACTGCAAACGTGGCTTCAGAACTCTTCTAGATGTTCCACAAAGGCACGCCTCCCCCCCCCCCCCCCCCCCCCCCGGCTGCAGGTCCCCTGCTGTATCCCCAGGTCCTTCCTTTTCTGTCATTAGTTGTCTTTTAACCCCAGGAAGTATCTGTAGCTTCCTGCCTTGCACGATCCAGCAGTCTTGGTATCTGTTTTTGGAGACTCAGGCTGGTGTCTTAGAGCTCTGGTTGATGAGGTCTGTCGCCACCTAATGGCCAGCTAGAGTAAGAGGCGAAATCCATCCAGAATGGAGGTGGACCGTGTCACTTTCTTGGGGTCTGGGTAAGAAGCAGCATCACTCGTGGGAACACCAGGAAGTTCAGAAGATCTTCGAGACAAGTGGGATTTGAAGTAGTGTGTGCAAGAGCACGAAGTTCATGCCCGTAGGCAGACAAGCAAGCGGCCGTGAAAATGCCCACCAAGCAGCAGTGGATTCTGTTTACCTCACGGTTTCTTTTCCTGGCCATGGGAAACTGCCCACCCACAGCTCCTCTTGTGCCTTTTGTGGGTAAGTGCCCGTTCTCTCAGCTTCCTGGCCAGGCCATGGCATTTGGCCCAGAGGTGGGCCTCTGCCCTAAGAAGGGTGCATTAGTGTTTCTCCTTGGAGTTCTAGACATAGGACTTGAAGAATAAAGTCAGGGGACTGAGGAGATAGCTTCTTGCTAACCATGAAGACCCGAGTTTGGATCCCCAATACGCATATGAAAGGTGCATCAGCTTGCTCCTGTAATCATGGCACTGGGGCCAGAGATAGGAAGATCCCTAGGACTTACTGCCAACCAATTTAGTCAGTCAGTGGGCACAAGGTTCATTGAGAGACCCTGCCTCAAAAAGCAAGGTGGAGAATGATGGAGGAAGATTCCTGATGTCAACATCTGGTCTCTACATGCACATGTATGCATACCACCCCCACCCCATGAACATGAACATATACACACATATAATCACAACCAGAATAAAGGCAACCTTTCCCTAAGGGCTAGGAAAGTGAAAGTCTGAAAGACATATGGCTACTTTTTTGACATGTTTTCATGGTAGTGGTCACGTGAACTAGGATGGCAGAAGCAGAGGAGGCGTGCTATCCTCAAGACTTTCTGTCCTGATTCAGGACCATGAGACCCTCTCTGTGGGAGAGAATCACACTTGATATGCAGAAGTCTGTCATCTGAAGATTCTTGCTTTTAAAAATAGCATTTAACATTTAGTTTTTATCATTAATTATGTGTTTATGTATGTGTATCTCTGTGTGGGTATACGCACTGTGTGCAGGTGCTCATGGGAGCCAGAAGAGGGCGCCAAATCTCCTGGTATTGGAGTAGTTGCTGGGAACTGAACTCAAGTCCTCTGCAAGAGCAGTGAAGATTCCCTTATATCTGAATTACACATGGCTGAGACTAACCCTGAGCCACAGGTGGCATTTGCAAATGAAACATCTGTGTTACCTTGTCAGGCTGTGAGCAAATGAGACATGGTTTTAGGTTCCTTCGAACATTCATCTTTTGTCTGCTCCACACAACTTTTGTTCTTGTGATATGCCATGATTCCAAATAGAGCTGAGGAGCTGCTGCCTTGGGATCTGAGGCACTGGGCTCTACTTCTCCACATGAAACCCTGAACTGTTAAAAGCCCTTGTGCTGTGTCATGCTCAGAGGAATCCACAAAACACAGCTACTGTAGGGAATGGTAACAGTTCATAAACACTATTTAGTGTTAAGGACTTCAGATGTCACCAGCCTTCCTCAAAGGGAGCCAAAATAATTTCTTTTGTTCTGTGTAGGATCAAAACAGTTTATTTTTCTAACATTACAGGAGGCTCACAGCAGGGGTTCAGCATTTGAAAGCGGCAGGGCCACTTCCTTCTCTGATGTGGTTAAGATAAAGGGGTTGCTGGCAGCTTCGAGTGGGAAGGAAGAATCCAGGTGTTGATGCCTGTCTACAGATCTGGAAGTGGATAGGTCTCCTCCTCAGCAGGTAGACTGTGGGAGCCCGTTCTTGGGTTCCTCGTGGCTTTACCCAGCAGGTCCTCATAGAGGATGATTAGGACCACAGGCCTGAGTGCAGGTGTCTGGGATGGTCTGCACTTGGCTGTGCTGGGGGAGGAGGTCTTTTGCTCCACCCCTTGGTGTCTCTATAAAAACTCTGGGGCAGAGACAGTCGGGGCCCGTTGGAATAGGTTCCAGGCCCTCTCGAGGCTATCCTTTATTTTCTATCTGTTCATCTCCGCAAGATTCTCCGCAATAAATCCTTCTATCTAATATTTCCTGCTGCTCGCACTCAAGAAAACTCTGGGGAACTGTGGGGGTGGCGGGTAAATGCCCCACAGTAGACCAGCACTCTGTCCCTAGGATCTGACTAGATAGAGGGCCACTGTTTTCACAGGAGTACCTCAAGTCACCCTCTGGAACACAGACATACAATTTTGGTCTCGGTCACTAGGAGTCTAACGTGTAAAGGAGAGCCACAGCTAGCTCACTGCATTCATGATGTCACAGATATCATTGTGAGCAAGGGCAGGGTGAACCACTCCGTGAGTGGAAAGAAGAGCGTTCATTTGGGTGAAATTGAAAGATGCTATGGCTGCCCCTTGGAGGCAGGGAGAAAGAAAACGGTGTGGGAAGGCCTTTCTGGTTTTAAAGAAACAGGCTGGGATGGGGGGGGGGGGTAGCAGGGGGAGGAGCCTGTAAACTGGAAGTTAGAGTAGCAATGGGGGAGGTCTGTGGCCGGAAGACCCCAGGAGCTAGTGTGTGGGCTTTGACAAGTGTTTTAGGTCCATGCTAAAGGGGAACTTGATGCCCCATTGCCAGAGATAAGGGAGGTAGTGGCTCTTTGTGACAGACAAACCTGCTTCACAAGTTTCTGAGGAATCCTGGGCATAGGCTTTTATTTACCTGCTAACAGTCTTCCTGTTTACCTGGCCAGAGTGAAACCTGAGCTGACACCAGACTGCTGTTGGGACATTCTCCATGTTGGGAGTTAGGGCACTTTGGACTTAACACTTTCCATTTAGAGTAAGGCTGAAGTTGGTAACTGTTTTGAGTGGGAAATCGAGTTAATGAAACAATAAGTGACTACCAGTCATGGAATGACAGGAGACTCAAGTGGAGAAGCCTGGTGTGCTTGTGACTGGCTTTCCTCCTCAGTCCCCCAACGGCCACGCCGTGCTCGGGAAGAGACAGCTATGGTGGCGTGAGTGAAGCTAATACGTGAGTCCTCATCATGGCTGCCACACCTCCTGCATCCACTGAATGTCTGTCGGGTTCATCCTGTGTTGCTAGCCTTGGGGAACCAGCTGCGACTTCACTGACAGCTGATGGCATTAGAGCCCTTCCCCAGCAAGGGAGGTGTTTGTTTCCAGCCAGCCATGTGGTGTGGGTGCCTCCAAGATGAGTGCTTCACAGAACAGGAACCTTGTTGGTTAAAATGACAGGACCTAGAGTCACCTGTGTGACAACCTTTCGGCCTCTCTGCGAGAAATTTTCTAGATTTGGTTTTGAATATGGGTGATAGCATGGGCCGGGGTACCATGTGAGGGAAAAAGGGCGTTTGAACACGAGAATCCATCTCTTGCTGCTTCCTAACATGACCAGCTGCCTCCGACTCTTGCTACTGTAACTTCCTGTGGAGGATAGTACGCTCAAAGTGTGAACCCCCAATAAACCAGTTCTCCCTTAAGCTGCTTTTTATGTATTTTATCACAGCAAGGAGAAAATGGACTAATCTACCAAAGGAGCCGTGAAAGGTCCTTCAAAGGCTCAGCGGTGGGGCCAGCTTGGGTGACACCCACTGGAGTTGGGATCCTGTCCTCCAGGGCGGTCAGTGAATGGTACAGAGTCTGAAGTCACCTCAGAGTGACTTATCACCAGTCTTCAGTGGTCTGAAAGAGAAATGTCCCCATAGGCTCATATATTTGAACAGTTGGTCCCCAAGGTGTCGCTATTTGGAAGGTTATGGAATCTTTAAGAGGGGTAGCCCAAGTATGTCATTGGGGGTGGGATTTGAAGATGTATGGCCTAACCCTGCTTCCTGTGTACAGACAAAATGTGACTGGCCAGCCGCATGCTCTGCCCTCAAAGCTCCCAGTGCTTTGCCTTCTCTGCCATGGTGGACTACATATCCTCTCTGGAACTGTAAATCAAGATCAACCCTTTCCCCTCCAGGTTCCTTTCATCAGGGTGTTTGTATCCCAGCAACAGAAAAGTAACTAATATGATCAGGATACACGGGTCTGGGAACCAAGTCCTGGAAGTGTGATGGGCTGCTTTCACTATCACGACTGGTGACTGGCTAGGGGTTATGCTTCCTGCCTCTGGAATGTAAGCCCAGCAGCATATAGATCCTGGGTCCTGGAGGGGTGAGTTGGGTTCCACTGAGGTGCACAGTAAGGGTTCCGTGGGACTCAAAAGTGACTACCACCTGGGCACTTTGGGCCTTTCCTGACAGAAACCAGCAGGCAAAGCCAGAGGTCCCTCCATCAGAAGTGGCTGTCGGCTCTCGGGGTCGGGGGGACTATAGTCATTGCCATGTTCCTGAGGTGCCTGGGACTTTTCTCAGTGCTCCTGAGACGGGTAACATGGTGATGGAGAAATCACAGCACCTGTGGCCTGATGAAAGAGAGAGGGATGGAAGCTCAGACGTTCAGAGACGGAGGACTGGGTTTGTACCTGGACCACCATGAGCACTAATGGGGCACAAGGGACATCTGGAGGGAGCGATCAGTATCTGGACCACAGTGAGCACTGATGGAGCACCAGGGACACCCTGGTATCTCGGTCTGCAGTTATAGGGGTGGTTTGCACAAACAGGCAGTTTCACAGAAGCTGAGGTAAGTTAACTGGGGCATCTTGACCTCGGGTTCCTAGAATAGAGGTGGGTAATTTTCCACAGGATTCTCCATCAAGGAGGTCGAATTCTAGTTAAACCTGAAATGGCCTCAGCAAGAATACAAGATGGAGGAGCCTCTGCACTCCCTTGCCCTGTCATAGGTTGTAGTGGTTTGAAAGAAAATGGCCCCCATTGGCTCATAGGGAATGGCCCCATTAGGAAGTGTGGCCTTGTTGGAGTAGGTGTGACATTGTTGGAGGAAGTGTGTTACTGGGGGCAGGCTTTGAGGTCTCAGAAACTCAAGCCAGGCTCAGTGGCTTCAGTCTCTCTTCCTGCTGCCTGTGGATCCGGATATAGAACTCTCAGCTCCCTCTCCATCACCTTGTCTGCCTGCACACTGCCATGTTTTCTGCCATGATGATAATGGACTAAACCTCTGAAACTGTAAGACAGCCCCAGTTAAATGTTTTCCTTTATAAGAGTTGCTGTGGTCAAGGTGTCTCTTCACAGCAATAGAACCCCAAGGCACAGGTGAACGAATGAGCTTATTGGGGTTACCTACAAGAGTATGGGTAAGGGGTTACTAACTTACAGGAGCCGCAACAACTCAAAAGTGGCTGCCTCACTGAAAACCCACAAGGTGATGGCTCACGAAATTTGCATTCCTGGAGCTCTCCTCAGGCCTGTAGGCTGCTCCATTGATCTGAGATCTCCTCTCAGAAGCTCAGCTGGGCAGAGTACCCGCCCACTCCAGCTGCTGTTTACTGCTCCTATAACCTTGGGGAGGGGCTCCTGTGTGTAGCTAGAGTTTTTCTCTCTGGGTCCCACCAAGCCCCAGCAGTCCTGTAGCCCACTCATAAAATAAACATACAGACACTTATATTATTTAAACTGCTTGGCCATTAGCTCAGGTCTACCATTGTCTAGCTCTTACTCTTATACTCAGCCCATTTTTGTTAATCTATATGTTGCCACGTGTTCCGTGGCTTTACCTGCTGCCTCTACATGATGCTCCCTGGACGGCAGGCTGGCGTCTCCTCCTCTCCACCTTCCTGTTCTCTCAATTCTCCTCTCTGCTAGTCCTGCCTATACTTCCTGCTGGGCTACTGGACAATCAGTGTTTTATTTATCAATCAATCAAACATCCACAGCACCTGTGAAATGCACAAATGGGGCTGGAGAGATGGCTCGGAGGTTAAGAGCACTGGCTGCTCTTCCAGAGGTCCTGAGTTCAATTCTTAGCAACCACATGGTGGCTCACAGCCATCAATAGTGAGAACTGGTGCCCTCTTCTGGCACACAGGCATACTGTATACATAATAAATAAATAAATAAATAAATAAATAAATAAATAAATAGATCTCAAAAAAAAAAAGAAAAGCACAAATGTTGGCTTTCCTAGTCATAAGAGGTTTGTTTAATATTTACTTCCCAGTCTCATGAGCATCCCACCTCCTTTGTGAAGGGAATGTTTCAGTTGAGAGGAAATGACCGTGTCACACCTTGCTGTCACCTTTCTCAGATTCCTGTCACCACAGCTGGAATGGTGCTGCTCTGTCAGGGTCTGTCCTTTGCAGCGACTGACACCTCTAAAGTCATGAGTCAAATTAAGTCCCTTAAGCTTTTGTCCTGGTGATGAGAGAAGTGACCGCCATACTCATTTTCACCCGTCTGGACTTGTTTGTAGGTTGTGGCCAGTCATGGCCTTGTAGGCATGGCAACAGAGCAGAATGAGCGTGCATCTGGGATCATCGGAGAGGAGTGAGGGGCAGCCTCTGTGTTTTTATGGTGGGTCGTTCAATGCCGACGGCAGCCTGCTGCAAACCTGGGCTGCAGGGTCTTACTTTCCTCTGTAGACTTCACACAAGTCATGCATGAAGAACTACTGTGGGTAGTTTATACCGTTGGAAAGGGGTGATGCTGAGTGAGCCCCCTCTTGTCTTTCGGGGGGAAGGCTCTATCTAGAGTGTCTTGTGTGCTTCCCAGGAGGTCTGAACGTTGTCTTACCATCCACAGCAGTTTCCCTGGCAACAGTGGCTCTTCTTCATTTTTCTGCCTCACTGTTAGTGGTTGCACCTGTGAACGTGACCTCATTTGGAAATAAGGATTTGCAGATTCCAGCTAGTCAAGATGAGGCTGAGCTACAGGAGGGATGGTTGGCCTTTAATCCTATGTGCCTGGCATCCTCATAAGAAGACAGTGGGAAGATCCGTGAAGAGAAGCCATATGATTGCACAGGCAGGGACTGGAGTGAGGGAGCTACAAGCCCAGATACACTAATCATGGTGGTTTGAATGAGAGATGTCCTCCCAGGCTCATGTATTTGAATACCTGGTCACTGGCTGGCTGTTTTAGGAAGTTATGGAACCTTTAGAAGGTGGAGCCTCACCAAAGGACTTATGTCACTGGGAGTGGGCTTTGGGAGTTTACAGCCTCATTCCATTTCCAGTTTGATCTCTGTGCTATGCATTTGCAGCTGGTCTCCCAGTTTCTGGCTCTGGCCATCTGCTGCTGTGTCTCCTACCAAGGACTCTCTCTCTGGAACCACAAGCCAAAATAAACCCTCTCTTCTATAAGTTGCTTTCAATCAGGGCAGTGATTCACAGCAGCAAAAAGCAAGAAGTACATTAAGTGTGGTGACCACTTGTCAACCTGGTGGGGTTTGGAGTTGTCTAGGAGGCATGCCTCTAGGCATGGGTCTGAGGATATTTACAGACAGGATGAGCTGAAGTGGGGAGGCTACCTTCAGAATGGGTAGCACCTTCCAGCCAGCAGCCCAGTTATAAAGAGGATGCTGTAACCAAGAGACCTAACCCAGTGGTTTACACAGAGGAAATGCATCGTGAGGAGGCTGCAAGTCAGGGATCTGGGTGTCAGCAGCCATATACCCTCCAAAGCTGCAGAGGAAGGGTTATTCTGGGCATCTTCAGGCTTCTGCTGACATAGACCTTTTTGGTATAGCATCTTCTTTCCAGTCTCTCTCTGCTGCTGCTTGGCTTTTCTGGGGTCTCCCCAAATGGTCTTTCCTACAAATGTCTCTAAGGCTGACTCTAACCACCTTGTTTGAACTTGACTAGTGAGGAATGGTTCTATTTCCAAAAAAGGAGACATCCACAGGTGCTGGAGGTTAAGACTCAGGCTTGTCTGTTTTGAGGAGTTATATTTCAACCCATAATAGCTTGCCTGATAGATGTTCCTATCTGAAGCCAAAGTAAATTCAATTCTCCTCACAGAAGCAAGAAGAGTCCCTCTGAAGCTAATGAAAACATCTGGGGAGTTTTGTTTCCTCGGCAACTGGCAGCTCTGGAGCAAGCACCTATGGCCATAAAAGGATGCCATGCTTATTTCTCAGCACGCATACCTGTGTGATGGCCGTCATCACGTCATGCCTGAGGCAAGATTCATCAGTAAAAATAGAACAGAATAATCTAGACTGGAGGTCCCAAAGGCAATCTGTGCTTCTCTCAACTGTGTTTTCAAAACACATTTTGCCTTTGAAAATCTAATATTCTCAAGGCCAGCTCCCATTTTACTTTTTGACAATTGTTGGTGTATGGACCGTGTGACTTTCGGGATAACCACCTAATGAGGGCACCCCTGGTATAGGGCCCAGGGACCAGCAGAAGTCCTCAAATGTAATACATTCTCTTGGAAGACAAAACACCACTGTTGCTTGAGCTTTTTCCTGGGGAGACAAAAACAAACACCTCTTCCCAAGGCACCAGTGATAACTAGGTATGATTGTGTCAAATCCAACCTGGAGGGGGTGCCAACAGGTTTACTGCTTACAGAGCCTGCATGAAGGATCATCTATATACAGGGTGACTCACTCCAATCTCACAGAAATTCTCACCCAGCAAGGACGACGGCTTCTTCACAGCTGCATAGGTGGAGCCCCATCATTTAACGTTCCCCACTCTGTATTCTAGCAGCTGGTGAGAACACAAGGTCACATATGATTAGGGCAGAATCCTGATCAGGTGAGGGGGTGTACAGGAGGGAGTGGCTGAGATCTCAGGCCGGTTTCTGATGACCCTCTCCACCCCTTCCTTTGGTGTGGGGAATGTCAGCAGGTCCTGCTGGCAGTCACAGCCACCACTGATGAAGATGTTAAAATCTGTTATGTTTGGAGGACACTACTCTGCAACACTCACAGATGCGTGTCGACAGGTCAGCTTGTCCAAATGGGTTTCTAGTCACCAGGAGGACAGTTGGGTCTTGTGGACTCAGGTCCAGATCTGGGGACCTACCTGCCCAGGGCTATGGTTTTGATGTAATTTCTCACCCATGGGCCTGTATTTAGGGGTGTGGAGGTGTATGGGGTACTAGGAGAACCTGGGGAAGTTCTTTGGTCAGTCGGGTGTGGGTGACCAGCCTCCACACTTATTTACCCCAGGAACTCTTGAGGATTGAGGGATAAGAGACTTAGTTAGAGATAGTGAGGAGAGAGAAACAGAGAGAAAACACAGGATAGACCCGGGTGGGCCTGGATCCTTATCCACCGGCCCAGAACTTTATTCCAAAGGTCTATTTGTAACAATGCAAAGGAGTGGAGCAAAAGACCTCCCCCTTGCTAGTTACAGTCACCTGGTACCCAGGCCCGTGGTCATATCAATCTTCCATGCAAGTCCTGTTGGGTACAGCCACTAGGAAACCTAGTGGGCTCCAACAGTTGGGCACATGCTCTCAGGGGGGATTGTCTGGCATCTGGTTTTGAGATATTTCACTCACATGAGTTCTTGTGCATACCCTGCATTGATAGAGCCAAGCTGAAGCTAGTCAAGCCCTTGGACCATGCTGTGGTTTGGATCTGAAGCACCCCACCCAAAGGCCCGTGTATTAAAGGCATGGCCATCAGCCTGTGCAAATCTTAGGAGGTGGTGGGCAGGAAGTTAGGCCAGTGCAGACATTGCCTTGGGGACATATGGGGACTCCAGCCCCTCCCCTTTCTCTCTTTGCTTCCCAGCTGCTCTGTGGCAAACAGGCCAGCCCTGTCTACCTCAAGCTCCCAGACGTGACTCTCAGCTTCACCACACGTCTGAAGCCATGGAGCCAAGTGACCATGGGCTGAAACCTCAGGTCCAAAACAAACCTCTCCTCCTTTCAAGTTGATTTCCTCAAGCGCTTTGTCTCCTTGATAAGAAGCTAACTCAAACAACTAGAGCTGTGAGGGAAATGGACCTCTTTTCCTTCCAAACTAACCTGCCTCGAGACTGGGCAACAACAGCAATAACAGAAAGCGAGGGTGAACGCATCTAGGATGTTGCTGATATGGTTCACATCTTCTCACAGGTTAAAATGATTGAACCATCTACCCATGACCCACAGGTTCTTCAGTACTCTTCCAGTGGCGGCGGGTGGGTGTGTGTCCTAAGTCTTCTGTCCCTCCCTCTGGATTCTGACTCTCCAGGAGAAAGAACACCATGGGTGTGAATGTGGTAGGTGAGGTCACGGATGTCCCCCAATGAGGCACATCCTCTGTGGTCCCCTTCCCTTTGAGTGACATTGTGAATAAGATGGCATCATAGGACAGAAAAGGCGTTGCCTCCCTTATTCACATGACATGTGCCTTTGGAAAGTAGAGAGTTCCTTTCTAACTGGCAGCAGAAGAGGAAGCCAGACGCAGGAACAGGGCTCGCTGTATTGTTTTGGGGTTGAAGATGGGGAGTGAGAGACACACCCAGCCTAGCGAAATTCTTATGAGACCCTGTCTTAGTGTCACTATTGCTGTGATGAAACTCCACGACCAAAGGCAAGTTGGGGGAGGAAAGGGTTTATTTGGCTTACACTTCTGGATCCTACTCCTTTATTGGAGGAAGTCAGGACAGCAACTCAAACAGGACAGGAACCTGGAGACAGGAGCTGATGCAGAGACCATGGAGGGGTGCTGCTTACTGGCTTGCTCCTCATGGCTTGCTCAGCCTGCTTTCTTATAGAACCCAGGACCACTAGCCCAGGGACGGCACCACCCACAGTGGGCTGGGCCCTCCTCCACTTATAGCTTATGTCTTATAGCTGGATCTTATAGAGGCATTTTCTCAATTGAGGGTCCCTCCTGTCAGATGACTCTAGTATGTGTCAAGTTGACAGAAGACCAGCCTGCATTGGCCCTGCGCAGAGAACCAAGGCATACCAGCCTAGACGTCTGACCCCCAGAACTGCAAGACACTGGATGAGAACGTCTGTAGCCTACCACATTTGTGGTAGTTTGTTACTTGGCAACAGAAGACTGATAGAGTTACATTATGATAGCTTTTAGGTCCACACTGTGAAAGTGCAGCAGCTTCCATTTCATGGATCTCAGAAGTAATGGCCCCAGAGACTCAGCTCCATGTTGAGAGGAAGCTCTTGCAACCTCATGGAAGGGTCCACATGGACAGGAACCAAGGCCCTAGATCACTGTAACTAGGCTTCTTGGCTGCAGCCAGGCTAGCTGTAGTGTTTTGAATGAGAAAGGCCCCCATAGGGTCATATTTGAATGTTTGGTTCCCAGTTGGTGGAACTGTTTGGGAAGGATTACAAGTTGCAACTTATTGAAGGAGGTATGTCATGGGGAGTGGGCTTTGAGGTTTCAAAAGCCCATGCCAAACCAGTCTCTTTTTCTCTGCCTGTAACTTATGGATCAGACGGGAGCTCTCATCTACTGCTCCAGTGCCATGCCTGCCTGCCTGCCACCATACTCCCTGCCAGGATGGTCATGGATTAATTCTCTGAAATGGTAAAAAAGCCCCCATTACGTGCTCCCTTTTACAGGCTGCCTTGGTTGTGGTCTCTTCCCAGCAACAGAAGAGTAAGGAAGTGTAGCACGAATCCTAACAGGTCTTATTAATAAAAAACAAACCTGAAGCCAGGTATTGGGTTAAAGCTGGAAGATCAGAGAAGCAGAACAAGCCACAGCCACCTCACCTTGCCAGTTCCTCAGCTGATCCTGTTTCCTCAGACTGGAAGCTTCTGAGTCCTTATCCAAATGGATCTCAGCTGAACTGCTGCTCAAAAGCCTAAAAGCTTAACCAGGCTCTAGTTCCTGGTCCTCACGCTTTAAATACCTTTCTGCTTTCTGCCATCAATTCCTGGGCTTAAAGGCATGAGTCACCATACCTGGCTATTTCCAGTGTGGCCTTGAACTCACAGAGACCCTGATGGATCTCTGCCTCCAGAATACTAGGATTAAAGGTGTGTGTGCCACTATTTTCTGGCTTCTATATCAGTGGCTGTTCTGTTCTCTGATCCCAAATAAGTTTATTAGGATGCACAATATTTTGGGGAATACAATATCACATTTCCCCTTTTTTGTCTAAAATTTAAAAAAGCTTACAACTAATACAAGAAAAACTGTATCCAATAAGTATATACAATATATGCAGTCAAGAATTACATTAACGATTGACAGATTCAGACAAAAAATTTCATTACTTATCCTATTTAAAACAAGTAGTTCCTTTTTAAAAGTAATTCAATAATTGACCTTTTTATCTTATCATATCCATATTCTCTCTTTTTTCTTTTCATAACAGATTCAATAATCTACCTTTTGTCATTTTTATACTTTCCCCTTTTTCTTTTTAGAGTAGATTCAATGATCTACCCATTTATCCTATTATTTCTTTATCTTTTTTCTCAGAGTAGATTCAATGATCCACCTCATATCTATATTCTCTTTTTTCTTTTTTCAAACAAAAACTCTGAATCTAATCTCCTTGTTCAGCTTTTTTCCTGACCATTAAAAATTAACAACTTGTAACCAACCATCATAAACAATGACAATATCCATAACTCATTAAGCAACCAAAAACCTCCCATCCCACCTCTTGGGAATGTGGGCGTCATTTTCTTAAAATTACTTCCTGCTTTCTGGGGGTGAAGACATGTAGATGTAACCAACTGTCTTATTAAATAAGAAACACAGAGCCGATTCAGAGAAGAAAGCCAAGAGGTCAGAACTAAGAGCCTTACCCTTCCTGCTTCAGCTATCCTGCTTCAGCCAAGAGAGCTCTCCGGAAAAAAAAGGGCCTACTTCCTGTGTGTATGTCTTTTTATAGTCTAGCTGTTCTGCCTTCTCATTGGTTGTAAACCTAAACACGTGACTGCCTTGTCACTGCCTGTATGTACCGCCGTCCAGGTCCTTAAAGGCGTGCGCCACCACCGCCACACACTTGCTATGGCTCTAATAGCTCTGACCCCAGGCAACTTTATTTATTAACATACAATTAAAATCACATTTCAGTACAAGTAAAATACCACCACAAAGACATCTTTGGGGAATCCTGAAAAGAAAATTTTTAGGTTAATTGTCAAGTCCTGGGAGAGTTAGCTGTATCATTTGCCCAGTCTCTGCATAATGGGAAAGTGCAGGGCTTGTCTCAAGTCCTTGTTCGAGTAGTCTATGAATCTGGATCATCTCAGCTAGCCATCTTGAAATTGTCCTGAACAGTTTGTAGTCCAAGGTCGATCTTTCCGTGGTGTTAATCAGCTTAATGGCTTTACCATAGTCCTTGTGAAATCATCGTTGTGGGGTCCCATCATCCTTTTGAAGATTTCAAAATTGCTGTTAGGCGTGGTCATGGTTCCCTGCAGGGTTTTTTTTTTTTGTTGTTTTGTTTTGTTTTGTTTTGTTTTGTTTTGTTTTGTTTTGTGCCTCCTCTGTGGTTTGGAGCAATCACAGTCTGATAAATGTCTGTCTCTCAGAACCATGAATGTTCTTCCCTAGAAAAGAATATCTTCACAGCAATTTCTCCCCACCATTTGTCTTGCCAAACTTTTCCAAACTGACCTGTGCGGATGCTTTCTTGTAACACTTGTCCTGGCAATTCTTCTCTGAACAAACAGCAATAAACTTTTTGTCCCAGGGAGCAGCATCACTGCAGTCACCAACACGATGAGAAGCAGCGAGTAACTCAGATTTGATTTTATTAATAAGACTATTTAAGATTCCTGCTATAAGGAAGACACAGACTGCTTAGCCCTGTGAATGAGCCTCCTTAGAAACGGCCATGTCTGACACAGAAGGACATCAAGGAGTGTTAGATGGTTGGTTTTGGTGCCAACTTGGGAGAATTTAGAATTACTCGGAACTACCTCCCCACCCTCTCAAAAAAATGTATGCCTAGAGAGGGTGGGGAGGTATAAAAGCCTTTCAAGAGATAACTGATGAGGGAAGACCATCCCTCCAAGCAGGCACCTTCCAATGGGCAACCTGGAGACAAAATGGTCCAATGAGAGAGCAGCATGGGTCTAACTGCCCGTGCTGCAGTCCAATGAGAGAGCAGCGTGGGTCTAACTGCCCGTGCTTCCTCTTGAACTGGCTGCTGACCTCACCTGCTGTGGTCATCTTCTCTAGCCTTTCAAATGAATGGACTGAAGACCAGAGATAATTCACGGAGTTCCAGGCCTTCACTTCTGGGTTGGGACTGCTGAGGCAACAGCTTCTTGGACTGAGCATCTGCGGGGCTCTCAGCCTCCTTAGAGTGCAGACGGCCATTGCTGTCCTGCTCAGCTCCTATTCAATAAAGCCCCATGGTGTTCTGTCAGTCTGCTTCCCCAGAGGACTCTGCTTAATGTGCCTTCCTCAGCTACAGAGTTAACAAACAGACTGTTCTCTTTTGCAGCCATTAAGATTTGTGGTGGTGGAGTAGACAGAATTTTCTGCGGCTTGCCACCAACATTGCTGATTGTGCCTCTGATGCCGTGGTCGATAGCGCATCCATTAAAGACCAAGCTTCCCGAGAGAAGGTGCAGCTTTTGGAATCCTAAGGCCACATGGCCCTGGTTCACGGTCCTCCTAGGTGTGGACAGAAGGCATTTTTCAGACTTGGCTATAGGAGAATTTATGAGCCTGGTACCTAGGTATGCCACAGTCAGAAAAAAATGCCAGTAGTTCTGACAAGGATGAACCATCTCAAATCACTCGGGTGGGTCTGAAACTGGGCATGGTGCTGGGAATGAAACCGTGCTCTGTTTTAAAGTGATCGGTGTTTTGACATATGGTTCTAATTAAAAGGGCCAAGTGCAAAACAAAAGAAAAAGCAAAGGCCCCCCCTCGTGCATATGTATATTCATCTCAATATTATTTGCAGTTTTAGGAGACTGGGACCAGCATAATGCTGAAGCAGATGAGTGTTCTTATAGTCGCTGTGATATAATGATATTGTGATCATAATGTAGCATATTATTATGGAGCCATTAAGACAGTGTTTGTGAGTAGCTTTTAATGATAGGGAACCATGGCTTTAATAGTCTTAAATTAAAAAGGCTATAAAATTGTATATACAGCCACTATATCCTCCTATATAATATATGGAAATGTATAGTTGTTGAATTAAAATATTTCTAGTAGTTAAGATGTAGGCACAATTGAATGCTTTAGAATAAAATGATTTTTAAATAACGATCGGTATATCTATAAAACAGAATGCTGCTTAGCTACTCAAAAGATAATGTTGTGACAGAAGGCCAGAAAAATAAAGAAAATGGTAAGTTCTAGGAAGGAACTAAAATAAATATTTCACTTTCATTTAAACCAAAAAAAAATGTTGTGAGAGAACCAAAGCTTATGTGTATCTTGTGGTTATGTGGGTACGTTAGCAGTCCAGGACTGCTGATGGAGAGCACCACAAGCATTGCATCTTAAGCCAGCGGTGATGTGTTGGACAGTGTCTGCTGAGAACCTGGCCATTTGCTAATTCTGCAGACCTCACCAGTGATTTATGAAGAACAAATCCATTTTACAGCTGTGGCCGGGGCTCAGTTGGCAAAGTACTTACCTAGTGATTGTGAAGCCTGTGCTCAAACTACATAAAAGCTGGGTGGTGAGATGGAGCAGGAAGGTCAGAAGCTCAGGGTCATTTGTGGCTACAAAGTTAGTTTGAAGGTAGCCTGGGCTACTGTATGACACCCCATCTAAGAAAACAATAATAATAATAATAATGATAATAAACTTTACATTTTAGAGTGGCTTTAGGTTCGCAGTCAAACTGAGCAGAGGACGCTGAGAGTCCTCTATCTTGGTCCCCTCCACATGCAGTTTCCCACCACTGACCTCTGAACAGGGGGCCTGTGTGTTAATGGTGAGTGACCCTGCATTGACTGTCATACTCACCCAGGGCTCACTCTGGCTGTGGGATACTCTGGGTTTGGGCAAACACCTGTATTGTGACATGCATTCAAATTGCACCCTCACATGGATCAGGAAGTCCCAGACCCCAAACCCTCCGTGCTTTGCTGGTCCAGCTCTCTCCCGACTCCTGCCAACCACCGAGCTTTCTATCAGCCTTATAGCATCAACTGCATTTCCCCCAGAACTGACCCTGCAGAAATGCACCTTTCTGATTCACTTCTTACGGTGTTCATCACTTACACAGATAAAAACTTCAAGCAAGCTGGGTGTGGTGAGTGGTAGAACTCTTCCTGTGAGGTCAGCACACAGAGCATGCCTGAAGAAAGGCCTAGGCTGCAACCTATTCCTCATAGATCAGCCTTGCTGCCTCTAGAGGGCAGGGTATGCTAATCATTAAGAATAACACATTATCAGGCTTGGCAGGCCTGGCTAGTGCAGACCTGTAATTCCAGTTACTCAGCTAGCTGAGGCAGGAAGAATCCAAGTCCAAGGCCTGGCATGGACTATAGGATGAATTTAAGCCAGTCTGGGCAACTTAGAATCTATTTCAAAGTAAAAGGAAAGGAAAGGTGGCATCAGATCCCCTTTGGACTAGATGGCTGTGAGTGGCCAGGAATTGAGCCTGGGTACCTGGGTCCTCTGGAAGAGCAGCCAGTGCTAACAGCTGAACCATCTCTCCTCCACGTAGATGGATTAATCTTTCTTGCCCACCTGTTCCTGAATAACCAGTCAGAGGCTTACTATTAATTACAAACTGTTTAGCCTATGGCTCAGGCTTATTACTAGCTAGCTCTTACATCTTAACTCATTTCTACTAATCTGTGTATCGCCACGTGGCAAGTGGCTTACTGGTACTTTCACATCTTGGTTGGCTCACTGGCATCTCCTCGACTCCGCCCTCTTCTCCCTGTATCTCTGCTTGGATTTCCTGCCTGGCTCCATCCTGCCCTGCCATAGGCCAAAGCAGCTTTATTTATTAACCGATGGGAGCAACACATGTTCAGAGTATACAAAGACCTCCCGCAGCACCTGCTCCTGGATGATAATATATTAAAGGATTAGAATCTGGTTACTAAGTTACTACACCATTACATTTTAAAACATTACATTAAAAAAAAAATATGCTGCGCTATTCATAGTGCTTGCACGGTGTGGTAGTCTCAGCCACATTCTGTTTAAAAAATTTCCTCCTTTTGGGCCAGTGATATGGCTCAGTAGGTAAAGGGGCTTCTGCTAAGCCTGAGGACTTGAGTTCAAGCCCCAGAACCCACATGGTAGAAGCAGAGAAGTGACTCCTGCAAGCTGTCTTCTGACCTACACACACACACACACACACACACACACACACACACACACAATGCATGTATGCACTAAATATAAAAAATTAAAGAGAAGATTTCTCCTTTTGCTTTCCTGTATTTTATTTTGGTTTTTCAAGACAGAGTTTCTCTATGTCCTGAAACTCTCTGTAAACTAAGCTGGCCTTGAACTCACAGAGATCCGCCTGGCTCTGCCTCCCGAGTGCTGGGATTAAAGGCGTGCGCCACCACCGCCCGGCTATTTTCTTATTTTTTGTAGTAAATATGTATCATCTCTTTAATAAGGAAAATAATTAAAGCTTCTCATTAAAAATTCATAATGCTTATTCATGTGGGCTGGTGAGATTATAGTGGATTTTCACTTTCTTCTTTATGTGAAGTTGCATCTGATATAAAATTGCTATTTCTGGGGGCTGGAGAGAGAGCTCAGTGGTTAAGAACATTTGCTGTTCCAGTAGAGGACCTGAGTTTGGTTGCCAGCATTCCCAAGGCAGTTTACAACCACCGGTAATTCCAGTCCAGGGGATCTGGCTCCTCCTTCTGGCCTCTGTGGATACTGCAGGCATATAGTGCATGTACATACGTGTAGGCAAATACTCATACACATAAAATTAAAAACAAATCTTAAAAAATGGTATTTCTGGAGGCAGGATAGAGTTGAATATTGGCTCACTTATTTCATATTTTCTAAATCTCTCCAGTGGTCATATATGTAAATTCCTCAAAAAGAGATGAAATGATGGTTGTCTTGAAAGTCTAGAGTGAAGCATGTGAACACACGTTAAAGATTTTATTTAATGTGTCAGTTGATGAGAGAACCAGCATGATGTTGGAGCAGAATCATCAGAGAGCTCAAAGAATGCTGATATTCACGCCATCATAGATCCGGTCACTGTCCCGCAGCTGAGGCGTCAAGAGTTCTTTCTAAGTACTCAGACACCTCTATCACCCTTTCCTAGTCCCAAGGTTCTCACAGCTTTGCCCCCTGTGCCTTTGTACAATGCCCAATACAGAAACCAAGCCTGGCTAGACGTCCTGGAACCTGCTGTGGGTACATCGAAGACTGCTCCAGCTCTGCCTCTTCGCATTCAGGGCTTCTGACCTCTTTAGGTTCCACAGAGTCCCCGGGCTCCTGTCTTTACAAGCTGCCCGATGCACCCTATTCCCCCCACCCCAGTACTGACTGGTTGTCCCTCAGTCCAGCTTCCTTCCCCTGACCACCTCACATGTCCAAATCCATCTGAACTCAGTCCTGGTTTCCTGGGGCTTCCCAGGACCTCCCTGGACTCATTTTCCTTCAAAGCCTCCCTGCCATCTGAACTGCCTCATGAATATGTGTTATGCAGATTTGAACTTTGTGAATTTAAAATAGCGAGGGCTAAAAATAGCACTAAAGTTTCTCTCTAGGCTCAAACTTAGAAAAGATGCAAATCTCCCAAAAACATAAGGTGCTTTGGGACATCAGCCCTTCAGAGATGCGTTTTTAAAGATACCTAGATAGTGTTTTCTTGAAGAGAGGGCATCTCTGAGAGTAGAAAGGGGTCATATGGGGGCTGTGGAAGTGGGGACCACAGTCCACATTCAGTCTTCCAGGGGCTGCAGGAGTGGGGGCCTCAGCCTAGGTAGGCTCCTTCCTCCAGGGGCTGCTGAGGAGCCTGGTGGCAGTGGTCCATCTGTACTGAGGTCTCAGACAAATGCTCGGCAGGAAAATGAGATTTATAGGGAAAACCATCTCTTGTTCCAAAAGGAGTAAGGGGTGGTTGATTCTGAGCAAAATGTGAGTGACGCTGGCCCAGGAAGCCAGATTGAGTTTCCCCTGAATGGCGGGTTCTGTGGTGGAACTTTTAATCACAGAAGAAAAGGCAGTCACGAGTCAGACACACTGGTGGGACATTGGGTAGGCACACTACTGCGACACTGAAGTCTCTGTTACAGGTTTCAGGTCCTTTCTGACTACGTTCCCGGGTCTTAGTTTGGTGGAAGAGTGGTCTGCTAAGTTAATAATTCCAAAGGTTTTTACTTGATAAGCCAGAGGTTACTTGATAATTCCAAAGGTTTTTACTTGTTACAGACAGAGAGATGGGTGATGGGTGGCTACCAAGGGGACTAAAGGCAGCCCAAGATAAGCTGGTTCTTGATCTACAACATTCTTACTTCTCACAATCAGGAATTCCTACCATGCCAGGCAGTCTGCAGAGCCTTTACGGGGAAACTTTCTCCAGGAACTTCAGCTCACACTCCTAAAGGCTGTCAGCCCAGCTCACCCACCCCTAGGGCTTTTGTCTGTATCCAAGGCTTTGCTCCTCTGGCTGTCCTGTTTGCTCGGGGAGGGAACCGGTTTCACCAGACCTTGGGGCTCTGCTAGAGGCAGGTGGATGGCCAGGCCAAGGTGTTTTGGCTCAGCCTTTGGGGCTGACTGAGCCTGTCAGACTCCAGCTGGTGGCAAAGGACTGAACAAGGATATGGGCAGCTTTGACCCCCAGGAATGGAAAAGGCTCCACCGTCAGGGTGGAGGCTCCGCCTCTTGTTTCTCAGCCTGGGCCTGGACTTCCTGTGTTTGGACTGGCTAATGGTTAACAGGGAATGTCCCTGCAGCTAAGGGTGCTCATACCATTCTGCACCTCCGTGGTTATAGCCTGGGCCACAGTCAGGATAGGGCCACTTCACGAGACACTTCCTGTTACCAGGTAAGGAGTGCCCAGTCAGAAGTGTTCCTGTGTTTGTGTGGAGTGCAGACAACAGCCAGGAAGCCCTGTGTGACTGGAATACAGAAATTTACCTGCCTGAGGTAAGGGAGGCAAGGCCAGTGTGGCAATCCTGTAATGAGCATTTGGCCGGTGGGTTTCTTTTCAGGGCTCCATGGGTTCCTGATAGGCCATTGGTGGGTCTCCCCACAAAAATGCCCAGAGTGTTTGCCTTCCAGCTTCCACGGGGTTGAAAATTAAACAGGGAGGCTGCTCTTAGGGTTCAAAACTTCTAGCAATTTTTTAGTGAGCTTCCCTTTTTGTACAGAGCTGTTCTGGGGATATGCTAGGGCTCTGCTGGTATTCAGAGGAGGGTCTCAGATTCACAAGCTGCGGAAGCAGTCTCCTCATTCCTTGGACAAACTTGTAAATTGCTATTTCCCTTGATGGTTAGCTTCATGGGGTGCTTCTGTTGCCATTGGGGGTTCTGAGAGGGCAGGTCAGAAGGGAAGGCAGGGCCCCAGTGAAGAGACAGGCCGCAGTCTGTGAGGAGGCAGGATCCTGGTGAAGAGAGATGCTATGGTGAGGAAGGAGTTCTGAATGCAGTGTGCAGTTGCAGGCTCCAAAGTGTAGCAGAAACGCTGGGATCTTGCACTGGAGGAGGTCAGTTGGAGGGAGTCCCTTGCTCAGCTTTACTCCAAACAATTCTCCTGTCCCTGAGAAGCGTTTGGCCCTCTGCTCTGCCTGAAACAGCATGTTTAGACCCTTTGGAAGGTCCGGTATAAAATATTTTCAGCAGTTCAAAAGCAAGGAGCGAGCATTATGAGACCGCAGACTCATGGTCTTTCTTTCAAGCTACTGGGGAGACCTGTCAGGTTTTCTGGGTGGTTTTTTTTTTTGTCCCGCTTGTCAGGCCAATGAAGGTTGGGTAGGATGTTAACAAAATTTAATTAGACTTATGTTTTTGAAAAGATGGCAGTTTTTTTTTTTCAACTAAAAGTAGGTCATTCAAACAAAGCTTTCTGCAACAAAATGAATGAGAACTTGAGTCTCAGGTTTGGGTGTCATTGGTTTTTTTACTCTTGGCTCTTTGAGGGCCTACCACCCAGCTCCCAAATCAATACATGGAGACTTATTCTTACTTATTAATGCCTGGCTGTAGCTTGGCTTGTTTCTACCCAGTTTTTCTTAACTTAAATTATCCCATCTACCTTTTGCCTCTGGGCTTTTACCTTTCTCTATTCTATATACCTTTCTTTCCTTCTTACTCCATAGCTGGCTGGGTAGCTGGCCCCTGGTGTCCTCCTTTCCTCTTCCTCTCCTCATTCCTTCCTCTCTTCTCACTTTTCTTTTTATTCTCTGTGCCCACCAGCCCTGCCTATCTCTTTCCTGCCTAGCTATTGGTTGTTCAGCTTTTCATTAGAATACCAATCAGGTGTTTTAGACAGGCAAAGTAACACAGCTTTACAGAGTTAAACAAATGCAATATAAAAGAATGCAACTCATCTTTGTATAATTAAATGACTATTCCACAGCATAAGTGGATGTAATAGATCTTTCTTAAAATAATATTCCCCAAATTTGGGTCAACCCCCACAGGGGTATTAGCTAAAGATTTCTGGCGTAGGTCCATACTTAATTAAATCACACATAATTTTGGCTATCCTTAAATGTCCATTTTTGATGATGTCAGTGCCTGCACACACTCTCAAATGCTGTGTCCATATGTCCGTCCTGTTGCAGTGGCCTCACTGCTGACTCCTGGATTCTGCTGCTGGCCTGGAACAGCTATGGGGCAGCGGAGAGAGTGGTCTGTGGGACACACAGAGTGACACAGGCAGGTAGGAAGCTCCCAAGGGGAGTTCTCCCCAGGTTAAAGAACATGCCCTTCTGCTGTAGCTGACCCACCCCATTTATCGGTGGTTGAGGCATTTCCTGATGACCTTTGCCCTTCCCTCACTTCGGTAATGATCTGTGGCTTTCAGTGAAATATGCAAATTCCAGGCTGGGAATAGTGGAGCTGACTCGTCACCTCAGCACTTGGGGAGATGGAGGCAGGAGGTCAGGAGCTGGAAAACATGCTTTGCACCCCAGTATCTCTGAGTCCAGCCTGGGCTACACAAGACCCTATTCTAAAACAAAACAAAACAACAAAACAAAACAAAACAAACAACCAACCCAAACAAAAGCAACAACAACCAAGCCTGTGCGGCAGCTTTCAGAACCGGGCAGTGGAGTCTCCTCTTCTGCTGGCCGGGCATTCCAGGTGACCGATAGAGCAGTTTCCTTGCGAACTCGTGTTAATTGAACTTGAAAATTAGCAAATGATTTACTCCCCACTTTGTGAGACTGGGTCTGGGCTCAGGCATCAGTCTCAGAAGGCTGTGACTTCAGTAGCAGCTTGGCTGCCAGGTGACCCCTGTGGAGGAGGCACGTTCTCCAGTTCTGTCTAAGGACTTCAGGCCCACAGCAGGACGGTACCTTAGTGGAGGTGTTTCAACCCTAAGGTAGGAATGTGGGTAGTTAAAGTTCAGTGTACATGCTGAGGTTTGAAATACATCAGAGAGACAAAGGAGCAAAACCCCACCCTATCCCTCTTCCTGAGCTGGGGTCCCTGGAGATGAGTTTAGGTGTAAGGGGTGAGTCACAGGCCTCAGCATCTTTGCTGCCCGGGAATGGAAACTCTTGTCCTCACACCTGGAATATGCACAGCCTGAGAGGTGGGAGTCATTTCCTCTGCCGGCGTGGACCCTGTGCCAGCTGTGGTGCTTCTGGGCCCAGCAGGGCAGAAAGGAGCACAGGGGACTGGACAGGTGTGTCCACGTTACAAAATCCCACCACCAGAGTCCTGCGGGGACCCAGCACGGCTCAGCTTAGAGGGACCAGGTGTCAGCAGGCTGTGGTATCTGTGGAGCCCACACTGGAAGCTTCCTGTGTCTTTGCTCTGCAAGTGAGTGCTGGGAAAAAAAAAATCCGGGAAACAGGCCCTGTCCTGAGGGCAGGAGCAATGGTTTTGTAGATGACTCACAATGATTCAGTGTGCAGCGAGCTAGTGCCAAGCTCGCCAGGGGGATGCACATGCTGTGGGAAGGGAAAACAAAAGGAAAAACCCTGAAGGATTGGTGGTGAGCATGTGGGTCATCAAAGAAGCAGGGGTCTGGAGGAGGGTGGACCCAAGGGGAACCTCTTGTGCTGTCAAACGGCCAACAGGGCTCACTCATCTGCCTCAACCTCCATGAGTATGACCTTACCCTTTTCACCCACCCCTCACTCCGCACGGGACCCTCTCTGCAGCTCCTCAGACATGCCCTTTGCCCCTGCCATTTCTTCTGTTTTTCTACTAACATGCACGTGCTTGCTGCCGGGAGCCTGTCCACGACCACCTGCTTGAAGTGATGGCCAACCCCTGTGTGCTACGCTCTACTGGTTCTCTTTCTCTTCCCATGCCTCACCACCTTCTAATTGCCTCTACTATGATTTATTCACTGAGTCCTATCTTCCCTTACGAGGTTGTGAGCTCATGACAGACAGGTGTTTGCCTTGGAGGTGAAAATGAAGAGCAGGCAACCAGGCTGTACCTTTTGGCCAGAAACTCTGAGTCAGGTTGTTCTGTTGGAGTCTTGTCAGCTATACATGGGCTTAAAGTTAGGTCATGTCCTTCAGAGATTCTCTAAAGTGAGCTGTACCAGAGTTCTCAGAGGTCTATGTGAACACAGTGAAGGGGCCATGCCCAGTTTCTCACCCGTGGTTCTGTGATGAGCCCCAAATGCATCTTCTGAGAGAATGCTACCCTACCTAGATGGCAATGATCCCAGAGGTGTCCAAAGTGTCTGAGTGGCACGGTAGATCCCTTTGGCTCTAAACATCACCTGTTCCTTTCATCTTTCAGTGAGGAAGATCATGCTGAAATGGAGGGCAGCTGGAGAGGTGTCCTGGCTGTGCTGGTCATCCTGGCTGGGCTGACAGGTAGGTGTGGGTGGGTGGATTGTTTACAGGCTTCAAAAGCAGGGCAGGAGGAAGGGTGAACAGAAGATGCCGCAGGATCGGCTACAGTTGGTCCTCCCCGGGCACGCCTCTGCCTCTCTGTCTCATGGCCACCCCCTCAGGAGCTCTCGTTCCTATTATTGTAACTCTACCCCAAAAAGGTCCCCTTAGTGCCTCTGACCCCCACATGGCCCCCATTAGGATGTTCCCTTACTCCATGAGGTACCTGAGGTTGTCTGTCACATGAATTGTTTCACTTTTTGAGATATCTTTCCCACCTGCTTCTCACCTCGTCAATCTCTTTGTATCTTTCAAGGAAAGATTGTCTCCTGTCTGTGTCTTCTTGACTTTTGTGATATCTCGGGTGGGATCCCCAAGCCTCATAATGTGGCATGTCTCTGACCCTCACCACAGCCTTGTCAACAGGAGTCCTTCAGGGCATCAGCTAGGGTGGACTCCTGAGGATCCAAGGCCCATGTGGACGGGGGTGAACTGACTCTGAAGGTCTCAAAACCCTCAGAGTCTCTGCACCCAGCTTTGGGTTAATTAGGTCTTGACTCCTTGTCCACTGCCTCTGGGACCTGGCTTTCTCTGTGTCTCCTATTGTGGCAACTTGGAGGCATGCTCTCATAGAAGAGTAGAAGTAAGGCAGGGACATTTGCAGGCTAAAGTGCCCTGGATGACTTGTCACAAACTGACTCATCCTTATATCCACTTGGAGACAAGAACACCCAATGAGCAGCTCCATCTGTCCCTCGGCTCCCCAAATGCCCCCAGGTCTACTAACTGTGTGGGCGGCCATGCTTGTTTGTGCTTCAGAAGCTTGAGTGCTCCATTCTGGATGGGTAGACACTGAGCTTTAAGAGCCTGGGTGTGATGGTGTCAACGGACGTGAAACTAAGTAGGAAATGGCAGCGTATCAGAGGGTCAGGTTTGGGAAATTCTACTTTTGGGTGTGTTTGCACGTGAAGCCTAGGAGCACCTGACTGAGGAGTCCAGAGGTAAAGGTGTGAGGGTCCCCCATCTAACAGCACACAGTAAGGAGCAGTCTGTAGGGGCCCACTGGACATATGGAGAGGAACATCAGGTCTGGGAACATTTTAGGGACTGAGCCTGGGGCTAATAGGCCACCATTAATCCAAACTGTAGGGGCACTTTGAGGTTACAAAGATCCTTTAATGACTGGAAAGAACTGGATGAACTCTGAGCTTAGTTTTTCTGATATATGTATAGTTTAGAAATATATATAAAATCATAGATATAAAATCAGAAAGATATATAATCAGAAATGTTGTTGGTTGCTTCTGTTCTTTTGAGGGGCACACCACCCAGCTCCCAAGTAAATTACACGCTGAGTCTTATTATTATTTATGAATGTCCAGCCTTAGCTTGGCTTGTTTCTTGCCAGCTTTTCTTAACTTAAATTATCCTGTCTACCTTTGCCTCTGGGCTTTTTCCTTTTTTTACTTCTAAAATCTTATTTTTACTCTTACCCTGTGGCTGTGTGGCTGTGTGGCTGTGTGGCTGTGTGGCTGTGTGGCTGTGTGGCTGTGTGGCTGTGTGGCTGGGTGGCTGGCCCACATGTCCTCCTCTCCTCCTTCTCTTGCTCCTTCATCTCTCTTGCTTTCTGATCTCTTTTTTCTTCTATGTATTCCCTGTACCTGCCAGCCCCACCTATCCTTCTTCTGCCTTGCTATTGGCCATTCAGCTCTTTATTAGACCAATCAGGTATTTTAGACAGGCAAAGTAACACAGCTTCACAGAGTTAAACAAATGCAACATAAACAAATGCAACACATCTTAAAATAATATTCTACAACACAGGTATATATATATATATATATATATATATATATATATATATATATATATAACCATATATATATATATTTATGGATATTGAGTCTTAAGTACTGGTTTGAATCAAGATGGATCTGGTTTGAGGTTTGAAGATGGCCGCATCAGGAGGGCAGAGTATTATGGGCTGGCTTTAGAGTCCCCAGGGGGAATTTATAATGATACCACCCCTTAGATATTTCATCCCGGAAAGTCTTGAGTTGAGTTGTCTTCACTTACAGACTTAGCTCCACATGCCCACAGGGCTCTACCAAGCCTTTCCCTTCTCTCCTCTCTCCCTTCCTTTCCTCTCACCTCTCATCCCCTCCTTCCTCCTCCCTACCTTGCCCATAATCTCATAACTTACATAGGTCTTGGTTACCTCATTTATTTGCTCAGCAAATATTCACTGAACCCCTGATAAGTGTCACATAGTTGAGTCATAGGCACCAGAGCCTAGAAGGACAAACAGGCATTGAGTGAGAACAAAGAAACAAAACACTTAAGTCACCATTGTGTCAGTTTCTTTGAAGAAACCTCAGTGGAGAGCCCATGGTAGGACAGTTTAGCATAAACAGGATGGTCTGAGATGTATCCCCCAGGGCAGATGACTGGGCCAGGAACCCAGGGGCAAGTGAGACTGGATTCCAGGCTGTTCATGTGCAAAGGCCCTGGGCCAGAAAGACTTGATAAATTTGGTACTTTAAGAATGTCTGGTGGCCCAAGGGTAGAATTGGGACAAACTGGAGATGGAGAGAAAGTTGCTGTGGGGATGAGTTTGGTGTTAGAGTATGATCTTATGAAGGAGTATCTGGTCTACCTGAAGTAATGGGACTCTTAGACATCTGGAGTATGGAGGTAAGGTGGGGATGCTATACACAAAAAAAACCCTACCTGTTTTGAGATGCTCCCCCTGGCTGCATGTGCAGGGATGTTTTGGGGTGCAGCTGGTAGCCCAGAAGTGACATTGGCTTTTTCTGTCATTATCCCAGAAGCTCAGCACACAGTTCAGACCTGCCTGGGCTCCTCTCGGGACCCCCTCCTTCTCGTTCTGCTCTTCCTCAGTGGGTTCCATCATCTAATGTGGTTGGTTCTGTCTCCTCTGAAGGCCTATCACCAGGGCCATTCTGTCTGCCCTCTACTCTCCATCCCTTATTTCTCCCCAGCTGTTAGCCACATGTCCATCCTGCTTTCCCATTCACTACAAAGATTGAGTAAGAAGGAGGCAGTGTGGGGTCTGAGGCTGTAGCATAATGTCAAGATAGAGTATCACACTGGACTAGGAAAATGGAGAGGTGATTAGTATAGACTGTGAAGTTTCTTTTTTTGTTTTCATTTTTCTTTATTAAGAAATTTTCTACTCGCTCTACATACCACCCACAGATCCCACCTCCTCCTCCCACCCCCAGCCCTCTCTCCCAAGCCATCCCACATCCCCACATCCCCCAAACCAAGGTCTCCCATGGGGAGTCAGCAGAGCCTGGCACACTGAGCCTAGGCGGGACCAAGCCCCTTCCCACTGCACCAAGGCTGATTTTCAAAGAAGAGCTAATACCAATACTCTTCAAATTCTTGCACACAATAGAAACAGAAGGAACATTACCAAATTCTTTTTATGAGGCTACAGTTACCCTGATACCCAAACCACACAACAATGCAACAAAGAAAGAGAATCACAGACCAATCTCCCTCATGAACATCGATGCAAAAATACTCAATAAAATACTGGCTAACCGAATCCAGGAAGTTTCTTATGTTAAGGAGACTGTTTCCATTGTGTGTGTTTATGTGGGTGTGCATGTGTGTGCATGCATGTGGAGGTCAGAGGTCATGCTGGGGTGTCATTCTTCAGGATGTTATCCACCTTGTTTTCTAGACTGTGAGCTTCTAGGGAATGGTGTTCAAGTCAGTGCTTCTCATCTAGGGGAGAGTGGAAGGAAGCATGCATTGGCCATGTATCTACCAGCAGTCCTGGTCCCTGGCCTCAGGACCAATAAGGCAGAGAGGCTGAGCCCTCTGATGGACACTCACAGCATGACAGCTTGCAAACAAGATTAAATGACATCGTTGACTTATGTCAGCCAATTCATTTACTGTCCTGAAAAACTGGTTGCCTTCTAGCTTCTGGATCCAGTTATCAGATCATAGAAGGTCCTCAAAATGTAACAGTCCTAAAGGGCTCAGAGGCTCGCTTCAACTGCACTGTGACCCACGGCTGGAAGCTTATCATGTGGGCTCTCAAAGGTATTGTGGAGCTGAGTATCACTTCCCAGGAAACCATCATCACCAACGACCGCTTCACCTCCGCCAGTTACAATGGGAGCAACAGCTTCATTTCCGAGCTGATCATCCATGATGTGCAGCCCAGCGACTCGGGGTCTGTACAGTGTAGCCTACAGAACAGCGACGTGTTTGGAACAGCCTTCCTCTCAGTGGAAGGTGAGTCGCCGGAGGGCCTTCTGAGGCTCACAGCTGTGTTGTGACACTTGGGGTCCACATTCAGATATGGCGGTGTGTACTGCAATTCTGAACTGATGACTGCTTTGTGCGTATTGGTTACATCCCTCCATCCCTGCATCCTTCTTCCCTGCAGAGTCTAGACTTCATGGTGCTGAATATTTGGGGCGAATGCTTGCTGAGCTCATGTCTCTGTCCCTTCCTCTCTCCTTCCCTCCCGCTCTCCCTCCCTCCTATTTTTTCCATCCTCCCTCCCTCCTTTCCTGTTTGACTCCCTCTCCTCATTTAATCCTTTTCACCCCTCCCCTTTTGAAATGGGTTTACTACTTCTCCATCTAATCTACTCCGGTGTCTAGTTGCCTTTCTGAAGCCGTCTCCTGGAGTTCTTCATGTAGTCGCAGCTCCCCAGAGTTGGGCAGTTGGCGGTCATGACCTCTTCTCTAGCTTTTTGCATACCAGCTGATACTTTGTCATATATGTTATCAACGTGGAAGAATGCTGTAACGACTTTCTCTTTTGAAAGTACTTTCTCTGACCTGTTTTTCTTCTTGCCCCAGTGACCATAGCTGTTATAGTCAAAGGTGTGTGTTCTCCAAACACGCCATGTATTTGAGAGGAAAGGGTAGACACTAGTCTATACTACTGTAACTTATTTTCATCTGTAAAGGTAATTTGGTCTCCTGAAGATCATTACACAATGGTAAAGGTAAAAGGATGTGTCTTATGAGGCTTTAGATAGTTTTACCCAAATCAAGACCCCTTGACACTTTTTGAAAGTGAGTTTATATATTATTGATAGAGGTTATGCTTAGTGGATTAAAATTTCCTATCAGGGTTTTTTATTTTGTTTTATTTTTTTTATGGTGTTGGGGACCAGACCCAGGTCTTTGTGATCTCTCTCCAGGGCTCTCCCATTGAGTTGAGCCCTGTCCCCAGCTTTCCCGAGTTTTGAATTCTGTGACAGCATTTCTCATGATTACAAGCTGTGTCTTTAAGATTTTTTTTTTTATATCCACTTATTTCCTTACCCCAGTGAAATCCCAGATTCTGTCTGTTGCCAAATCAAATGTGATAATATTTGGTGGAAAAGCATGTCTGTCTATCTATTTGTATTTGCATTTAAAAATGATTGTTTACTTTAGAAATTGAATTATATTGGTGATTCTTTACTTTGGGTTATCTTTAATTCATGTGGTTTCATTAATGGTATAGTGATATTTTCTAAGTAGTGGTTTTCATGGGTTACCTAGAACTCTCGGCCAAGTCTGCATGCCCAGGTTCTCTGGTGTAATTCAGTTACAATGGAAAGAACACAGGACATGAGTTCTGCTTTTGCCTTTCTCATTTGTCAACCAGTGAGATCCCTGCGCTGGCTCCCTTCCTTCCTCTGGAAGGTGGGATGAGGCTCCTCTGCTCAGCTCACATATCTGCTGTGAGGGTCAGGTGTCAAAACCACCGAAGACTCCAAAGCTTTGTCCCATTCAGTTTTATATCCATCCAGCTGGGCATCCAGAGCACTCTAGTGGTTAGAAATGCAGATTTGGGAACCTGGCTGCCTGGGTTTCCATTCTGTCTTTGTTGCTTAGAATTGCATGGTCTCAACAGAGCACACAGTGACTTTGGCTCTGGGTTGCTCATCAGAGGGCTGTTGTAGCATGGGATGGGTGGGTCAATAGAAAGCCTTTACTGTAATGTCTGGCTCGTAGAAATCACCACATGAACTTTTTTTTTAATTCCTGGACAAAGCATACTGTTCTAGGTACTTAGTGGGACCCAGAGATGAACAGAAGAGAGCTGGCTCAGTTGGTGAAGTGCTTCTCTGCAGACATGAGAGGCTGAGTTGATTCCCCCAGAACCCAAATGGGAAATCTGGGTGTAGTAGTGCATACCTGCAGCTCCAGCTGGTGGAGACAGACAGATCCTTGGGGCTTGCTGGACAGACAGACTAATCAAATTGATGAGTTCTAGGCTCAGTGGGGACTCTATCTCAAAAAATAAGATGAAGAATGATTAAGGAAGACACCTAATATTGACTGGCCTCTGGCCTACACACACACACACACACACACACACACACACACACACACACACACACACACACACACAGAGTTTCAGGACAGCAGACCTTCAGAGACACATTTTAAATACCCATAGATAGTGTTTTCTTGAAGTGGGGATATCTCTGAGAGAGTAGAAATAGGTCATATGGGGGCTGTAGGAGTGGGGCCTCAGTCCATGGTCAGTTCTCAGTCCATGGTCAGTTCTCTAGGGCCTGATAGAAGTAGGGATCTCAGCCCACACCCAGCCCTCAGGGGATGAGAGAGGAAGTGGGTAGTCACACATCAAGGGAGTACAGTTTGAAGGGTGAGGCTCCTTACTGCTGTGCTCATGGCATGTAAAGTTGAAAAATACACGCAGTTCTGAAGTGTTTTCCAAAGAGCTAAGCCTGTACATCTGCCTGAATACGTCTGGCATAAACTATATACAGTAGTGGTTATTGAAGCCTTTGGGTTTAATATGGAGAGAAGAACAATTATGTAGGGCATTAAAGTTTTCTCTGAGGTCCTGCACAAGGACAAGAGTGAGACAGAGCTGCACTGTCATCACAGGAACACTAAGCAACAGCCTTTCCCCAGAAACACAATATTGGAGAAAGAGGAAATGTCCACAAACTACCCAAGGCCTTTCACTTTCCCTTCCTGTGTTTCAATAGAGCAGATAGATAAAATTCCAGCTTGAGTCCTCTCACATCTCCGTGGCTGTTCTAGAGACTGCTTTTGAATACCGTGTTTGTCACAAGAGCAGATAACCCAGAAAAGGCTCCTCCAGTGGGGGAAGAGAGGCCAGGGGAGCCGAAGTCCAGCTGCATACACAGCAAGTCCTCCACATGGTTGCACTGGCCCAGTTACTGCCCAACTTCCATTGACTCATTCATAAAACGCACTCTTTAGCTTTCCAAGGACCAGGAGGACCTGAGTTTATGTTCTTCTGTCATGATCTGAGGCAGTTCCATCCCTCCTAGGGCCTGTCATCATAATTTTTTTGATATTTATTCATTGTACACACACATGTGCCACAGAACTTGTGGGATTTGGTTCTCTCCTTCGACCATGAGTGTCTTGGGGCTCAAACTCCTGCTATTAGGCGCAGCAGCAAGTGACTCCCTGCTGAGGCATCCGGAGGGCCTCCATTGTCTGCTATCTTAAGTCCATCAAACAAAACAGAGGAGCTGAAAAAACAATGAGCATGTAAAACCTAAGCCCTTCAGATTTAAGCCAACCCCTTCTCACTGACTCATCTACAGGAGTGCTTAAGGCCAGCACAGACATCTTACTATTCTCAGGTAGCATCCAGGAAGTATAACATTTCAGAGTGTAGAGATATGGCAGAGCCAGTCTGGTCTTCTCCCACTCCAGGGCATGACTTCTCCTAATGACCTAAGACGGTGCTAACAGGCGAGTAATTCTTCTCCAGGTTCCTTCTCCTGAGTGCACAGGGGAGCTTCATGCCACATGTTGGAAAGGTCTTCTAAATCGCAGGCCAGCATTGTCCACATGACTGAGTATAATGATACAAACAAATCACACAAGGGCAAAAATCCAGTCAAGTGCCAGGTAGGGCCACAGTCTAGAGGGAGAGTGAGAGAAAGCCCTCACTGTGGGTTCAGGTTCTCTAGTGAGCTTACCTTCAAGAAAACTCTCCTGATTGAGTTTTGACGTGGTCTCAAAGAATACCCACGGTTATTTAAAAAGGCCATTCAACACTCTGTGCTGTTCCAGCTGCGCTTCGGTGGGAACTCAGATTTCTTTCGCACTCTTCAAACAAAGCAGTCCTGTAACATATGAATAAAGCTGGCAGCTTGGAAATCTAGCTGAACATAACAGAGATTTACATAGGTAAACATTGCCACTTGGTTTTTTTTTTTTTTATTAGTTTAAAAATACAGTTTAGCGGAAACGTGTTCATATACATTAACAGGTAATGAGTTACGATTGTTATTTTTAAGTAAATATTTTATAATCATTTATGTAGTTACTATCCACACAAAGGAAGTTCTTTGGAGTCTCTGGTGGCTTTGAAAAAGAAATTGAAACCAAAGTGTTTGAAAATCATGTATTCTGGTCAAATTATCTCCTGTAGAGACAGAAAACGCAGAGGTGGGGGCTCCAAGACCCCGAATTTCAGTGATTTGCTCTGAGTGATGGAGCTGTGCTGCAGAACCATGAATGAGAGTCGAGTTTTTGATTCTTAGTCCAGTGTTCTTTCCATTATATCAAGCAGCTGGGGGTGGTGCCTTGTAGCATGTTTGAATTTGAACATTTGAATGCATATGTATGTCACTAAGGCTGTGTCTTTGCCAGGGCCAACCTTCAGGTTATTTTGGTAACGTCAGCATAAGTAAACATCATTTTCAGATGGATTCCTTGCAGTGTGCATGCTGCCTCTGGCAAGTGGGTCCTTTAAGAAAATATTGGTCTAAGTCAATAATTCTGAAACTTAATTGAGTTAGTTCAGTGCATAATAGATTTGATTTTGGTGTAATTTATGACTAGAAGCTTATTTTAAAGGAATATCCAAGGCAGTTCTTTTTTAAAGTTTACTACTGGGTGAGATGGCACATGCCTATCTTCCCTGCCCTTGGAAGATGGAGACAAGAAGTGGAGTGATGTTTGGGGCCAGCCTGGGCTAACAAGACTTTGTCTCAAAACAAAACAAAACAAATAACAAAAAAAGTTTATGACCCTAAATTGTAAAATGAAGGCAATTGGCCCAAACTTAAGAGAAGATATTTGCTATTTCTGAGTCTCAGGGGAAAGAATATGGATTATTTCCTTCCTTGCTTCTGTTTCCAGGACTGCCCAAGAGAATCCTGTAGCTCCACTCCAGTGGTCCTTGGCTTTTATTTCTCATTATTCTTGGGAGACACTTCACCTTCTTGTAAGAACCCAGCAGGTGCATGTAGATATGGCAGATAAAACTTGAACTATGGTTTCCTGGGACAGACACAGCCTTCCTGGGGCCTGGGAAGAAAGTCTCATGAGATGTAATTTGAAGCTAAAATTGGGGAAATCGTAAGGCTGTTATTCCTGAGCTTGTTTCTCTCTTCTCTTTAGTTATGGGGACCCTGAACATTCCTAGCAACAGCCTTATAGTCACAGAGGGTGAGCCCTGTAATGTGACTTGCTATGCCCTGGGCTGGACCCCACTTCCAGATATTTCCTGGGAGCTTGAGGTCCCAGTAAGCCATTCCAGCTACTATTCCCTTCTGGAGCCGGGTGATTTTACGAGGGCCTTGAGTGTCCTGACGCTCACACCGCTGGGCAATGGTACCTTGACATGTGTGGCAGAGCTGATGAACCTCCAGGCCAGCAAGTCCTTAACTGTCAACCTGACTGTGGTTCAGCCCCCACCTGGTAAGTGAGCCTCACCAGCCGGAAAGCCATGGACTGTTCATGGGAGGGTCAGGCTCTCGGTCATGGCCAACCTGGACTATGACCTTGATGTTGGGTGGAGATGGTGATGAGGTAAATCCAGTGCCATGGGCTCAGGGAGTCTATGATCTTACCTGTTCTTACAATTCCTTCTTGAGAGTTTTTCTTTTTCCTAGTTGCAAGTGGACCATTGAAAAGCCCTATCTGCTTCTTAAATGAGAAGGCAGCAGGTTCAGAGACAGACACTTGACTTAATGTCTTTCAAAAATAAAGCTAGGCGTGGTGGCTAATGCTTATAAATCTAGCACTTGGGAGCTGAGGCAGGAGGATTGCTGAGTGTTTGAGGCCAACCTGGGCTATGCAGTGAGTTCCAGGGAAGCCTGGTTAATAAAGTGAGATTCTGTCTCGAAAAACCAAAACAGCATCTCATTGTCTAAGTTGACTAGGTGGCAAAGCTTTAAAGTGTTTGTCTTCCAGAGGAATATATTGTGACGTAGCAGAATCTTTAATCTTGTTCATTAAGGGCCCTGGTGGAGCCTGTGAGCTCCGCGTTGGCGTCGGCAGGGGTTCAGGGGTACAGGGGTGATGTGGTATGACATGAAGATTTCTCTCTCTCTCTCTCTCTCTCTCTCTCTCTCTCTCTCTCTCTCTCTCTCTCTCTCTCTGGTGGAGGAAGGGATGGTGCTGGGCATAAACTCAGGACCTCATATGTACTAGGCAAGGGATCTCTACCACTAACTGCTAACTGCAACTCCAGTCACCCGAGCCCTGGAGACTCAGTAAATTCCTCATCTTACAGAAGAGGAAGGGACTCCTGGGGAGTGGAGGAGAATCTCTTCGGTTCCCTTTCTTGTTTCAATATTCCTTGGCTTATAGAAGTAGCCCTCTGTCCCCCAACCTTTATTTTCATATGGCTTCTGTGAGCATGTGTCTGTCCATATCTGTCTTTCTATTTCTGTCTGCCTGTCTCTCTTATAAAAATTCAGTTCTCTCCTGTCCATTATAATCTATTCCTGCCCTTATTCTTCTTGGTGTTCAACTTGGTCCAGGGTTGCCCACCCCCTCAGGTGTCCTTCTGACATTTCTTATTAGCCTTTGAACTAATAAGATAGACCAATAAGCTCAATCAGATAGACCATCTTCCCTTTGCTTTGCCCCTGTCCAGCTCTCTTATAAGCTACTTAGAGACAACAAAGTCTGGTCCAGGCTTTGACAGGGAAGATTGAAACACAAAATTCTGTTGGCACCAAATAGACCAGAACTGACTGTTGAAAACCCACATTTCACCAAGATAATGAGGTAGCACAGAGCTCCGGCTTGACGGATGGCCCCTTCTAGAAATGAGTCTTACACATTAGCTCTCTGCCACCCCTCCTTTTTTTCTCTGAAGGAGAAAGTGGAAGGGAAGGGCACTTCATTCCCCCATCAGTGGAATTCTTCCTTAACTGGGACTGCACCTTAATTACAGCAGCTGTAGGCCGGAGGGCTGGGAAGGAAGGCTCTGCGGGGAGGCATCAATGAGCCTTGCTTTATTGGACTCATTTGCAAAAGGGTAATTCGTTTCTAAATTATTCATCAAGATCAGAGCAGCTGGTATCTGGCTCCGTGTTGTGTGTTTTATGCAAGTTTTATTAGCTGCAGACCTCATTCAACCTTGGCTGTGGAGCTAGAGGAGCTGGGGTCAAGTTCATGGAGAGTGGAGAGGTGAGCCACCTGTGAGAGCTGACAGACTTCCTCGGGAAGGGGAACCTCAGTTCTGCACCCACATCTGCACCACAAGGCTGGGGGATGATTTTCATTCCTTAGGTGAGCTTAGGAAGTCTAACAGACTCAGGTCACAAAGTATGTGCTGTCCTAGAGATCAAAAACTCCCTTGAAGAAGGCACTAGGGAAGCCAAGTCTTTAGAGCTGGGTTCTCAGTTATAGAAAACCCAACTTTCTTAGTTACTGAAATCACAAGCGTGTGGGGCAGCAGACAGCCATGTTAGAAAGCAAAGCCCCTTTGTTATGTGTTGGGGAGAGATGTGAACGAATACTTACTCACTCCAGATAGGACCCTGGTGAAACACCAAAGAAATCATTTAACCCAAGTCTACTTGGGTGCACCAAGGAGTTTATTGGGGTTACTCACAGGAACACGAATGACTCAAATGCATCACCAGCTTGATGATTCAGGAGCACTATATCCTTGGAACTCCCTGCCCAGCTTGCAGGCAGTTCCACTGAAGGGTCTTCCTGCAATTGTTATAGTTTATACAGCCTTTGCGAAGAACCTCGTGAGGCTCGAAACTTTCCACACCTTTCTGAGCATTATGATCCTCTCTCTTCCTCTAAGAGGGACTATCCCATTGGGAGGAAAGAGCATACAACACCGTGTCAGGCCCGACAAAGAAATCTTCAGGCGAACAGCCTGGCCCCACCTGTGCTCTTCTGGGTGTCCCTCAGTGTCAGGTCTCCTGATGTGTAGGTTGTGAAGCGATGGCCAGGAAGCTGCATTCTAGTGCACATGAGCATCTTGCAGGGTACAATGATCTAGCGTGATTACAATTCATTTCCATGAAAAGTGACAATGTCAGGGGCAGAGAAGGTGGTAGGTATGATCCCGTTTCCACTCCGAGGTCACAGTAAACAGGGTGGCTTCCTCCTGGGGTGTGTGGGGCAGGGGTGATAGCCGGCCTTCCTGTTCTTTGTGGTAACTGCTGCCAATCTCTGATGTTCCTTGGGTTGGAGAAGCAGTCTTCTGACCCAGACCTTCATTTCCACATGGCCTCCCTGATGACATGACTCTGGGCATGTCACACCGAGTTCTGAGGCTCAGTTTCCCTGCATGTGAAATGGGCAGGCAATGGATTGAGCTGTTTTGTCTCCTGGCTGTGGGGTCAGTCACTGGAGGAGCCTGAACGCCTATGCCAAGGCTCAGTCCTTCTCTGAAGTTCTCATTTAATTGATTTTTAGGGAATATAGTATCTTTGATTTTGAGTTCCCAAATAACTGGTTTGAGAGCAGTTAGCTCAAAATCTAAAGCTCCACTTTCTTCTTTAGCTGGTCGGGTTCCACAATCTATACAGACCGTAGATGGGATATCTCCCCTACACTTTAGCTCTGTGACTCGGGAGGAAGTGACTTAACCCCTCTGAACCCCTGTTCTGTTATCCATGAAGCTGAAATAGCTGTAGTGCCTGTCTCCAGAGCTCTCGATCTTGGGAGAAACAGCGTATAGAAATGTCTAAGACAATTTCTTCATGTGGTTCCTGCTCCTGAGCGAGCAGTTTTTGCTTATGTTAGTGACTCAGACACCCATGTCCTCTCCGGTCAGTACTGGCTTTGCACATGGTGGTGGCATTTTATGGCCATGTAGCTGATTTTGAGAATTCTGTGCAACCCCATTAAAGTTCTACTAACTCTTTCCAGAACATTTGGGGGAAATGATTCTTTCCTTCAGAGATCAGGAAAGGACAGCCCCCAAGCATACAGTAAAGTCAGTTATGTGGCCCTGAGGAGCATGCAGGGGAAAAAGGGAAAAAGGCTTGAAGTGGAAACTGTGAGATAAGCTCCTGTAGTCACTGTGGCTTGCTCAGGTGAAGTATATCCACCCTCTCCAGGGGCTCTGTCACTCACCTGAATCATGCATCCTCTGCCCTGAACAAAGCAGGGACCGTACCTTTCCAGATGCCCTGAAAACATCTTTATCTCAGATAAAACCCAGGTGGTGCTTCCCTGGAGGGATTATTCCACAATGACAGGGCCTGTGACAGAGTAGGAGATATGTTGGGAACCCTAGCTTTCTTGTGCTGAGAGGTGGGGCAGGCTCCCAGGGCCCTTTCCTGTGTTATTTACACTGTGAACAGATTGGATCATGAATCATTCCAAGAACCTGTTTTTCTATCCATTAACATTTTGGGGGGCTTAGCAATATGACTGTTACTTGTTTTCAATCAGCTGCAAATGCACGTATTCTAAAAATGACTCTCTACTAAACAAAATAATATGTAGCAAGGAACACATGTGCACACATAGATGTAACAGGTAATAAATGAAAAACATTATTAAAATAAGACAGCTCTGCAGTTCCAGTTGTGACTTACACTTCCTGATGACTTCAAACATGATAGACTGGATAGAGGAGATTTGAGCTGTAGTGTCTCCTAAGTGTGAGACTCTGAGGAAGGCTGGACTTCCAGGGGAGAATGGTCACAGCAAATAGGAAGTGAAATGAACCCCCTGGCTGTTGATACCCATACTGTTTCAATGTGGGGATGTTGAATGAGGCTGGGTATGGTGGCTGTCAAGGAAGATGACAGTGAGTAATAATATGAAGTCTCTCATTCCTTTCCGGACTCAGTCATCAGCTCCAGGAGGTGGCCTTTCCACTGTACACATGCATACTCAAGCAGGCACTCTCTACTCAGTTGAGGAAGGTTGTTGGATCCAGCCTGGTTTGACAGAAAGTTGGAATGTGAAGTAGGGGAAGGAGAGGCCATGGGCAGGGAATGTTTGAGTAGTCAATAAACATATTGTCCTAGGTAGGACAGCAAGCCTATCTCTTAACATCAGGAGCCAGACCTCGTGTCTAACCCCAGCCATCTCCCTTATTGTGATAACTTGTGACATTTACAAACTTGATTTTGAGAAAGAGAGTCCATCTCAGTTGATGCAGGGTGTCCATGGTGATTGTGAACACATGAGTCCTACCTCAGAAACTTTCACACACTTTCTTGAGTCTGAACAACCTGGTGGAGCAAGACTTGTGACTGACAAGTGAGCCAGAGGCCAGAGACAACCCAGAAAGTAAACAGGGCCACAAGAGGGACTAGGTCCTCTGGTGGGAAGCCCAACATGGCTGACAGTTGACAGGCTTCCACCTGAGCTGTGAGAGTCAAGAATGCAGCCCTCGCCTTCATAATTCATTATTGTGTTCATGGGAAGGGAAGCATGGGCATATCCCACAATGAGGCAGAGTGGCCTGAATAATACTCCCAAGTGTGGGTCACCAGCCACTTGCATGTGAAGCATTTGGGGTACCTACTTTTGCAGACCTCTTGACTCTGCCTCAGTGGAGCAGGTTTTGAATCTGGTTGCTCAGTGGGTTTTACAAGTGATGCTCAGTGCTGTGCTCTCTGACAGTGGGACCTCCTTGTGATGGCACCCCAGTTTGTGGGGTTGGAAAGGTATGATAAGGGAAAGGTACAATCCTACTCCCCCCTCATCACATTTTTTTGCATTTTAAACATTTTGGAGATTATAGTTATGTTATTCCCCCTTCCCTTTCCTCTCTCCAAAATCCTCCCATACATTCCCCTTTGCTGTCTTTTAAATTCATGGCTCCTCTTTTCTTTGTCATTGCACTTATAAAATAAACACACAGACTCTTACATTATTTAAACTGCTTGGCCATTAGCTCAGGCCTATCATTGTCTAGCTCTCACTCTTATATTCAGCCCATTTCTATTAATCTTTACTTTGCCACGTGGCTCTTGGCTTACTGGTACTTTACATCTTCCTTGTCTTGGCAGTGGCTCCAGCCGGTCTCCCCTTCCTTCCTCCTTCCTCAATTCTCCTCTCTCCTTGTCCTGCCTATACTTCCTGCCTGGTCACTGGCCAATCAGTGCTTTATTTATATAAAGCGATATCCACAGATATATATATATATATATATATATATATATATATATATATATATAAATATATAAATATATACAGCATATATACATATATATGTATACATGTATTCCTAATTACGTAAATGCAATCTACTCAGTTTGAATAATGTTACTTGTATGTCATATTCTCAGGGCTGGCTATTTGTTTTTGGATATCCAATCTGTGTGCTCTTCCCTGGAGAAGATTATTTCTCCTGCTCTCAGCATTCCCTATATTTCTTTGTGTAGGGTAGGGCTCTCTCTCTTTCCTATCTTATCTCAGAGAGATATTGGGTGAGGTGGCAACATAAGGCATTAGAAAAGTAGTTTGGACTTTTATACAGCCTGCAATTCTTCTCTGGATGTTGTAATATGGGGGAGAAAGGAGAGATCTAGACCTGTCTCAATGTGGCTGACTACCTAGTACAGGAGGCAGATAAGAACTCAGCTTTTAATCCATCCATCCATCCATCCATCCATCCATCCATCCATCCATCCATCCATCCATCCACCCACCCATCCATCCATCTATCCATCCATCCATCCATTCATCCATCCATCCATCCACCCACCCATCCATCCATCTATCCATCCATCCATCCATCCTCCATTCATCCATTCACCATCCATTCATCCATCCATCCTTCTGTCCACTCACTCATCCATCCACCACCCATCTGTCTGTATTCCCATTTAACATCTACTCACCTACCTATCCCTCTCTCTCTCTGTTACCCATCTACTCATCCATCTACCTACCCATCTGTCATTTATCCATCCATTGTCCATCACACATCCATCCATCATGACTAGTACATTCTAGGTTTGTGGGGTATAAGGAATATTACACACAACACTTGATCTCAAAGGAGTTAGGACCAGTTTAGAAGATACATAAGAAGAAATGGAAACAACAGCAGTTTGAAATAACAGTAAATATAAGCTGTTAAAAATAAAGCAGTCATCAAAATTTCCCAACACTTTCTAATTCTCTAGAAAGAAATAAAGAAATATAAGCAATTCATGAAGAACAAAAACAAGTATCTTTTAAAATATCGTATAATTCTTCAAAGCACAGACAGTTCCCTGGTTGGTTTTCAGACAAGTCTATGCACTCTTTGCATTTTTTGTTGTTCTTTATTTTGTTTTTCTAGACAGGATTTCACCGTGTAGCTCTCACTGTCCTAGAACTCACTCTATAGACCAGGATGGCCTCGAACTCACAGAGATCCACCTGCCTCTACCTCTCGGGTACTGGGATTAAAGGCGTGCACCACCAGGTATCTTTTTAAAAAAAGACTGTGCATGTGTGTGTACTCACAAGTTCAATGCCCATAGAGGTCAGCAGAGGGCCTCAGATCCTGCTGGAGTTGGAGTTACACACATTTATGAGATGCCCTGTGTGGGGCAGAACTCTGGACCTTTGTAAGAGCAGCAAGTACTGTTAGTTACCACCTCTCTAGGCTTGCCTGTGGCTCCTTATGTATCTGGGTTCTTGCTTGCCTGTGGCTCCTTATGCAGTTGGGTTCTTGCTTGCACATGGCTCCTTATGTGCCTGGGTTCTTGCTTACTCTTGACTCAGAACTGAGGCAGAAATGATCTTCTCTAAGCATTCTACTCATATTCTGACCATTTAACATTGGCATAGGAACAGCCAGCTACAGCTGCAGAATCAACCTTAAGCAAAGCTCTATATGGGGAGAGCTTCCAAGAGAGATTTTCATCATTAGCTTCCCCTGCCATTGGTTCCAAAGCAAACCCCATGTTCCTTCAGAGGAGGCCTGCTATTTTAAATGTTCTAGTGGCTAGCCTCTACTTCATTTTCACTGAGCTACCAGTGAGGTGGGCTGACAGACTTTGTTGAATACAATGCATGGTTCCACAGATCAACACAGTTGTCTGTGGTTTGACTTCTGTGTGGTTCCTGCTTGGGCACAGAGGAGTGAAATATTGTTTAAGGCTCCCCCGGGATCATGCACATTCTTCCCACGAGCCAGTGGCTCTGCCACGCAGCAAGACTTTCAAGGATGGTGGGTATGCTTCATCTGGTTGGCACTTGAAATGTAGGTAATACAAATAAGGAACTGTATATTTAATTACACACAGTTTTAATGAAAAATCGAATTTACATGACCACCCAAGGCCAGCATGTCAGCTCTAAGACATAGTTACAAGAACCAAACACCAACCAATCAATCAACCAACCAACCAACCAACCAACCAACCAACCAACCAACCAACCAACCAACAAGGTTGTTGTTTCTTCCTTTTTATTTCCTTCCATGTTTTCCTTTCATTCCCTGCTTTTCCTGCCTCACCTTACATTTGTCCTACTTCATGCCTACTGGATAAAGCAGGAGGACAAAGTAAGTCACTAGTAACATCGGTCCCACAAGAGCTGTGGAAAGCTCACACGACTGTAGGAGAAAGCATTTAGTGGAAGGCTCTGGTGGGGTCTTGGGGAAGCTGTGTACCCAGCGTCTTTTGCCCTCCCATGGGGTGCACCTATTACCTTTGGTCAATAGAATCACAGAGCATGGGAACACGGATGCCAGAACTCACCATTCTCTAGTCCACAGTTTTGGCTAACCATCCCAGCATGGTAATCAGAACTCTAACCCTTATCCAGCTCTCAGGAATGTGGGAGGTTCAACCAACTGATAGTTGGACCTAGGTTACAAAGCAATTACTTGTACCAATAAATACTGGGATGGGAGATACTGTTGAGTCATTAAACACACAGGAGGGAGGTTGGCTGAGATGCCCTGCTGCAGCAGACTGAAGAGTTCTGTTATTGAAGACACAGGGCAACTTAGATCCCATTAGAATCAGTGAGTCTACAAGGTACAGACGTCATTGAACTCCTTTTTTCTCTTCCATCATAGATAGTATTGTTGAGGAAGGCACATCGCTGCCGACCTGGGCCATCGTCCTGCTGGCAGTGGCTTTTTCCCTGCTCTTGATCGTGATTATCACTCTGATTATAGTATTTTGCTGCTGTGGTATCTCCAGGAGAGAAAAAGAAGGTATGGTTTTTCCATGTAAATCTCTATGGGGTTTTGAATTTGTGGTACAAGCAGTTGAAGTGAGTGAGCTTATCAACTTCTTCAAAAGATGAGTCCCACCATAGTGAGATGCCACAGCACCCTGGCAGATGGCTGCCACCACAGAGGCAAAGGATAAGAGCTGACAAGGCAAACATACACACCGTTGGCTGGAATGTGAGCAGGTATAGCCACCATGGAGAATGGTATAGAGGTTCTTCAGAGAATGAAAATGGAATCATGTGTGATCCAGCTCTCCCACTGCTGGGTGAATATCCATAGGAAGTGAAACAAGTGTTTCAGAGACACATATGCCTTCCCATGTTCACGGCAGAGCTATTCACGATAGATATCAAAACAGGCTGAATGCCCGTCAACTGATGGCTGTGTAAAGGCAGTGCTACACACGAGTGCACATACACATACATACATACACACATACATACATGCATACATACTTACATTTATTCACACAGGGATACCATTTAGCCTTTAAAAACGTAGAAATCCTGTTAATTTGGGACAACACAGTGAAATGGAATACGTGAAGAGAAATGAGTCAGTTACAGAAAGGCAGGTGTGGTGTGACCTTGCCTGTTTGTGGCACACTCAGCAACTGAACACACAGGAGCAGAGTGGAACAGTGGCTTCAGGAGTTAGGGATGAGGGCCTGGGCCATGCTGGTTAAGGCGTGCAAGGCTTTGTTTAGAGCGAGCATGTTCCGGAGACCTGTACTAGTCATAATAGATCACGATGTGAAAATACATCTCTAATGTTTTTCCTTTAAAAAGTGACTCATGTATGGAATGATGGTTATATGGATCAGCTCCATCTAGTAATTTCCCAATGCCTACTCACATCATCTTGTCATGCAGTGCCTGAAAATTTATACACACACACACACACACACACACACACACACACACACACACACACACACATGTACATATATTTAAAAATACTCCTGTTCTGCCTTAATGAGCTGGGATAGAGGTAACAGGGATGCTGAGCCAAGCAAAACTGAACTAAGAGGTGAGGCTCTCCATCTTTGGAAGGAGTCATGGGAAGAGAAGGCCAGTCCTCTAGGGCCCAGGGGACCCCACATCTGTTCCCACATCTGAGAAGGTGATGAATGAGAGACCTTCTTGCTAAAGGCTGGGCTACTTGACTTCTGTACTTATTTGCAAGGATAGGCAGTTGTGGTGATATGTCATTTAACATGCAATTGCTTTTCTTGAATAACACTGGTGGGCACATGCCGTTCCTAGTCTGTGGTTTAAAAAACCCTGGTGCAGGTGAGGGAGGCTGCAGAGGTAAAAAGGGAAACGAGGCACACACTGAATCACGGAAGTGTCGCACAGGTCTCGTGAATGGGTCTGCTGAGACACCCCTAGCTATGTGGAAGCTGTGGCTGGTCTGGAGGTCGGGGTCTAGAATAAGGGGCTTGTTTTAGAGTTTGACAGTTTGAAGCTTGAGTGCTGAAGGATGATTTGACATGTGACAGCCCAGAACTTTCTAAGTGCTGAATCTTTGTCTTTTCTCTGATTTGAACACTTTCTACAGTTAAATTATTTTTCGTAAGAGCTGAGATTCGGTGTTTGGGTGCCTGTCACTTGATGTGTGTTGTTAAATTTGTGAACACTTTGTGTGTGTGCCAGATGTGATCTACTGGCTGTTTTCAATTGATCTCTCTTCCGCAGTGAGACAAGCCAGGTAAATCCCATCATCTAGTATAAGGACAGGGCCTGGCCGTAGCTCCTTTACGGATCAGGCTTTGATTTGGGGGTTAATTTTATTCCTTGGAAAGTACAAGTTGGAGAGTAGTGAAAGCCTAGGAACTCAAGATGAGAATTTGGTTTGACCAACAGACCCATTCCTCACATGCTGTGTACTGAATTTTAAATGAGAATGGTTGAAATGTCTTCCATCTCATTGAGGAGGTACTGTGGATTTGGGTAGTGCCTTCAGTTGGGAATTCTTGACATAGCGTTCATGGAATTGGTGGGAAAGTTCTGATGTTTGAGGTTTTTCTCCTTCTCCTAGGCTCCTGCCTACCCCACGTTAGCCCTGTAAGAAGGTTGGTTGGTGGGTGTTGTTCTGTAAACAGCCTGGGTGGTCTCTTTTCTCTTCCTTCCTTTTCTTTCTTCAGTTTTCTTTTCTATAAATGCCACCCTATGTATTAGTTATGAAAATTAAAAATGCATATTGAGAGTCCTAAGCCAGGCGCAGTGGCTCATGTCTGTAATTTTAGTGCTCAGGAAGCTGAGGCAGGAGGATTGTCACAATTTTGAGGTGAGCCTGGCCTACACAGTGAATTACAGGCCAATGTGGTTGCATAGTAAGACCCTGCTTTAAAAAATATTTCTGTGATACACCTTAGATTTTGTCCTTTATGTAATTTTGATACGAAGAGCCCATGCCAGTGTGAGTTATTTCTTTCCCTCTCTTGTTGCAACAAGTCTAGGGTTGTGAACGGAGACCTGCCACACCCACTTACAGTGTTTGTCCTCTGCCACCAGGTCAGAGGTGGCACTATGTAATTACACTACATAGTAGCAAAAATGTAAAAATCAGTGACCTTCTGAGTTTTCCCAATACAATAATTTCAATCCATAGCATGTATTAAACACTTTCCCGTAAGAGTGTTTTCTGGTGCTTTGCTGGCTCCCCAGGGAATTCTCCATGTGCCTTTGGTTAATTGAGAACTGACCGAGGATGGCTGAGGGTCCTGCTTATCCTGCTCAGAGGCCTTGGAATGTCAGTGTAGAGAAAATGATCGAAAATCCTGTACCCATCCCCAGCTGAGTGGGAACATGTGGCTTGTCCCACCGTTGGAGGGTATTGACGGAGGGAGACTGGAGTTCCTTACAGTGCAGAGAAAGGCGTTTCTAAGTTTAGTCTGAGACCCGAATCAGATGATGTTACTAGAATTTAAAATAGGTGAGACTATTATCTAAAAAAGTTATAATAAGGGAAATAGATATTCCCTAGACCTCAGCAGAGCTTGGCATATGGAAGGCCTGGGTAGGTGAGTGAGGTGGTGAGGAACATGGACCTGCACACAGACTGGGGGACTTGGTATGTGTCTCAGAGTTTGGATTCTGGATTTGTCCAAGAGTCCACTGATTGGTACCATTGGCTAGGGAAGGAACGGCAGCTTTGGGGTGTGTGTGTGTGTGTGTGTGTGTGTGTGTGTGTGTGTGTGTGTGTTGACAATGATATGAATTGACACTGTTGGTACATATGAAATTGATTGAAAATGGATCTTAGCATTAAGGAACTAAGAGGTAGCAACATTATGGTGCCTTGTTTGTTAGAATACAGCAATGCTAGTGTTCATGTCCTGGACTGTTGCAGTAGTCCAATGAAGATACACTTTGCACAGTAAGCAACCAATGACTAGCGTGGCTGGCTTGGTAGCTTAGAGCCCTTCTTGGTGATGGAGCCTGTGCAACACTGGGTATCATATTCAGTCAGCATTCACTGGGTACACACGGGCATCTACTATCTTTCAGCTACCTACAGAGTATTTATTTTTCTGATACTGAACCTGTTTTCCTTGGGCTTAGTCATTTACTAATTCAGTGCAGAGTTATTTTGAATGCTGACTGGGTCAAAGTGAGGTTTATCAAGTCAGAGAGTCAATAAAAATTAGTGAGTGTTATTTTTAGAACCAACTACCCTCATTTTGCTAATGTGACTTTTCTCCCCCACCCTCTTTTATTTTTCAGCATCTAGTTATCAAAATGAAATAAGGTAAGTTGGAAACCTCTTCAGCTTTTTGCCAAAACAAAACCAAGTAACCATGGTAACACTCAAAAGTGGGGTTATAGGGTTTTGGGGTTTATGTTGCCCAGTAGGTACTGAAATCAGACACTCTGGAAAACACATGCCAGTCACAAACTCATAAAGCAACCTTGGGCAAACTGTCTACAGAGGACTTGTTTAGGTTCTCTAAGGAGATGGAGGTTTGCTGAGCACCTGCCATTTGCAACTCTCTCCACAAGAGGACACTGTGCACTGTGACTGTTGGTGGCTGTTGTCCAGCCTGCTTTGAGCCAATGCATCTGCAGAGATCGCACTGGGACTTGAGGCATGTTGCAGGACAGCAAGCCGTGCCAGACAGATGTCTATAAGGCATGCGGCATTGCTCTGGTAGACAAATTAGGCACTGTCTGCAGCTCATCCCAGCACTGAGAAGACAGGAGTGAAAAATTTCTTTCATTCCCACATCATCCAGAGTGTCTGCGAACACTTTTGAGGGAACTAAGTCCAGATTCCAGGACTACATGCTAGCTGGTATGTTCATAGAAATACACATTAGCCAGTGTGTTCCAGGAATACATGGCAGCTGGTGTGTTCACAGGAATACATGCTAGCTGGTATGTTCACAGAAATACACATTAGCCAGTGTGTTCCAGGAATACATGGCAGCTGGTGTGTTCACAGGAATACATGCTAGCTGGTATGTTCACAGAAATACACAGTAGCCAGTGTGTTCCAGGAATACGGTAGCTGGTGTGTTCATAGTAGGCAGTGTGTCCAAAGGAATACATTATAGCTGATGTATTCACAGGAATACATGGTAGCCAGTGTGTTCACAGGAATGCATGGTAGCCAGTGTGTTCACAGGAATACATGGTAGCCAGTGTGTTCACAGGAATACATGATAGCTGATGTATTCACAGGAATACATGGTAGCTAGTGCATTCACATGAATACATGGTAGCTGGTATGTTCACAGGTAGACACAATATCCTGTGTGTTCACAGGTATACATGATAGCCACTGCGAATGTGTGTGGTACTTTCAGAGTCACAGAGTCACCCAGAGTGTTTCAGATGCAGCTGTTTAGCTGAAGGTGTCTGCAACCACATCCAGCAGTCAGTGTTTATTAGATAATATAAAGTTTCTAGGCTCTAAAATTGAAAACCTTTGGGCTATGTACAGTCCTATGAATGGATGTGTAATGGTTGCCAAGCGACAGATTCTTTCCATTCACCCTCTGGCCCTGGTTTAAAAAAAAGAAAAAAGCAGGTTCTGAGAGAGGCAGCTACATTCTGAGACGTCATGCAGAAACAGTCTGGAAACTGCTCTGTGGGTCCTGATGTGAGGTGAGGGAGAGCAAGGAAAAAGATCCTGGTGCATATTCTAGCCTTTCTTTTGACCACGGTTACCAGGGGGTCACAGCCTGGATTCCTCCTCAGCTGAGCATGGCGATTGTTACCACAGCCTTGGTTCTGTTCTCAGAATCTTAGAGGATTTCAAGGCACAGTAAAGCAACCCAGAGTTATTCAGCAAAATGGTAGAGAATAAGAATAGGCACATACAACCACACGGGTAGCCATGACAGCACTAAGACCCGCCCCATCTCAGTTACACTCACACCCACCCCTTAACAGTTGGGTGCTGCTCTGAGCTCTGCACAGGCTTCAGACTCCCTGGTTTCCCACCATGGTTGTATAGGCCTTTTCCATTTTGTGGCTGAGGGTACTGAGGCAGAGAGGTGATATTTCTAACATTCTGCTTATGGAGGAACCGGGGATGTAGACAGGGCAGCTGTTGCCAGGGTCAGGTCCCTCATCTGTGTGCAGCTCCTGGTTTAGAATGGATTGCCTTGTCCTGGGGGCACGATGGTGGCTCACTGCCTGTTCGCATCGCCTGGCCCTTTCCTTCCCATCGCCTGGCCCTTTCCAGCCACTTAAAAGTTTTGCATTAAAATAACCATACCTATTTTTTTTTGAAGATTCAGTACATATTTAGTGTAGAAAAAGAAAAGAAACACCAATAGATCTGAGAAACAATGTCACATGTAGGTCCATGGTCTAGAAGTAGTTAGTTACCCATGTTTGTGTATGCATGTGTGTGTGTGTTCACGTATTGAAGCCGAGTTGTACATGCAGGCATTTTGTACAATCTGGACCCTAACAACTGTTATCTAATAGTGTGGTCTTTTTATCTGACACGATTCTGAAGGGTTTTTCTGCTGACAAATAGCTCTTTGGTTTTCCTTTTTTTTTCAGGTGGTATTTATTTTATTTGTTTTATGAAAGGCGTGCATGTAGTTTTATAATCTGCCTTTTCTGCTTGAAACATGTAAAGAACTATCTACATCAGCAAAATTACAGAAGTTAAAACAATTTTATTATAGGGGCCAGAGAGATGGCTCAGAGGTTAAGAGCTCTGGCTGCTCTTGTACAGGATCTGAATTTAGCACCCCACCAGGCAGCTCATGACCACCTCTAACTCCAGCTGCAGGGTATTGGACACCCCCTTTGCACATCAGCAGTCACGTGTTCATACCCACACGCAGACACATGCATATATACTTAATTTAAAACATCTTTAAACATTTTTGTTAGTATAGATTTGTTTTAAAAAGTGATGGGTTTCAGGACATTTTCATTCACAGTTGGAAGTGGAGGAAAGTGTACACAGCATGGCCGGAGTTCTCAGGTACCTGTGCTATTGCCTCTGCCAAAAATCAGAACTAGCGAGTCGGTAGCCCCAAAAGCTCATCTCAGACTTCCCATCCATCATTGTCTCCTTGCTCCTAAAGGTGGCATCCTTCTGACATCTTTTCCCACATCTTAAGATTAGATCCCCATAGATGAATCATCACACATACTCGTTCAAACATGCCTGCTTTCCAGAGCTTTCTACGGCGAGGCCCATCCACACTGTATCATGTGGATGGAGATATTTTCTGATGACATAATGCTGTGTCCTAGCTCTATGTGGGACTCCTTCTCCTCAGCTTTGTGTGGGGCTGCGGCAGTTTTCAGGTTGTTCCTGTATGAAGGGAATACCGCTCTCTGAGTGTCCTCGTGGGTCCCTGTGGAGAACCCGAGTGCCCATTCTGTTCAGAGTTCTGTGTCATCCCCACAGCAGCAAGGGCCCAGACACATGGTAGGTGTGTGTCCAGGTCTGGACTGTTTTCTCCTGTTGTCTAGAGCATCCCAGTGTCCACTGTCCCCTGCAGTATGTGGAAGCCCTTGTCGATCACATTTTTGTGGACAGCGTAGAAGTCCATTACTCACTTATGTTGGCCCCTTGCATGGGTGGTCTGTGGCTCACCTGTGAGCCATCTCTCAGGCAGACCTTTGCATGTATCAGGATTGTTTCCTTAGCAGATGCTCTTGGGAGTTGAGTATGAACATTTTTCATTCTCTGGCTACCTATCATCCAACTTTGTTTCCCTAAGGAGTCGCACTGATATCTGCTTTATTTTGGGGATCAACCCACTTTTTGCACAAAGGGATACACAGTAAATACTTTGGGTTTTGCCAACCATGAAGTCTTTGGCACAACTACTGAGTTCTGTGATTGTGACATGCAGGCAGCACCAGAAACTGTGATGGTAAGCGGGTGTCCTGAATTTCAGCCACAGATGGTGGAATAGTCCGGCTCAGGGGTCATAGATTACTGACCCTTGATCTACCTAGGGGCTTTTGGGAGTTGAGTCCACACACCTGCCATGATGGGCCCCATCCCTCCCTCTCACTGGCTGGCATGCACCAGTGCACAGGCTCTCTAACTCTGCTGAGCAGAAGCTGTAACTGAAATGGTCTAATTTCAGGAAAACTGCAACCGTGAAGACAAACAAAGCAGATCCTGAGACGAGGTTAAAAAGTGGCAAGGAGAACTATGGGTACAGTTCGGATGAAGCAAGGGCTGCACGTGAGTACCAGGCAGGGCACAGGAAGACCTTCAGAGGAAGATGTGGGTTACCTGGACACCAGCTTCTCAAGCAGAAAAATCTAGGCACTGGGAGCAAGCAATGTTTGGATAATTTTTTTAGGAGAATTTTTAGAGTCAGGAGTAGATTTAGCAGTGAAGCTCTTTCTCTCTGCTTAAAGCTTAAATAGAATGAACATTAAAAAAAAAAAACGTTCAAAGCTTTTACTTCCTTTTAAAATTATGGGATGGCCCTTTAACTTACTGTGGGCAATTTCTTCCAAACTTAACCCAATTCAAGTACAACTGATGCACAGAACTCTGCTCCTGAGCAGTCAGACAGGATGGTTGTTGGAAGGCTAAACTACTTGGAGGAGTCTTTTCACAGAGTCTCATATTCTGTAATCACAATGGGATAGAGACTCTCTGTAGGCAATGTCACAGCAGTAGGATTTGGAAGGATGAAGCGAGAGGGCAGGTGGCATACACCATTCCTTAGCACTAGACGGGCATCTCAGCCATGTGGGTTGGCAAAACAAACCCCAGGGAAAGACCCTCAGCAGGTTGGCCCTTGCTAAGATTGGGGTTCTAGTTTTCAGTATGCCCATTTTTTCACTTCACCCTTGTGCATCCCAAATTCTATGCGCCACATTAAAAAGTTCCACAAAGCATGAGCTGCCATGTTTGAGAAGCCCCCAACTTCTTCCAGGATTTCTTGCTATTGTGTATTCATTGAGTATTTTGAGCATTTTGCAAGTAGCTTGACTGAAATCATGGCTTAAACCCAACCTCTCTGCCCCATCCTCAACATGCCCTGTGTTTATTTTCCTTGGTCAGCTAATGAAGCCATGGGTCTTCATTATGTCTAGATAAGACCAATGTGTGAAGAAAGGAATTGATCTTTATTTCAGTTTTCCTAATTTTTAGCTTCATACATAAGGCATGAAGTTCTAAGCTTATGTAATAGAAAGTGATAAATAGCTGTGTACTCACAGCACTGTTATCTTCCCATCACCCTCAGGGTACTGAGCTGAACAGCCAAGACATGCAGGAAAGGTTCATTTTGGCTCATGGTTTCACAGCTTGGGGCTGTGGTGAACAGAGCATCATGGAGTATTTATTCATGGTGCTAGGAAGCAAAGAGAGAGACAGGAAGAGGCCAGGGGCCCAACATTTTCTATAATGTGTCTTCTCTTTGACCCAACTTCTTCCTACTAGACTCCACCCCTTAAAGGACCCATTTCTTCCCATTAGCCCCAAGTCTTTAGTACATGGGCCTTGAGGGACATTCCAGATCTAAACTGCAGAGATTACATTATGCCAGAACTACATAGGAGCAAATGTGCTTACTTGGCAATCTTAGTTAATTATTAGAATATGCAACAGGGTTTCTTAAAAAAAAGTCATGTATTACATTGAAAAAAATTCTTCTATTGCAGAGATTGCTTCTCTCCCTCCTAAATCTGGTGAAGTCAGCCTTCCGGAACAACGCAGCCATAGCTCTCCTTATCAGGTGATGTAGAACATTTTGGACAATACATATATTTTTGCCATTTAAAAATGCATACCTTGTGATAGGTACATGCTGAGTAGTCATGATGGAAGAAGGGGTCTCTTCTTCACCTCTGTTTCAAACAGACATCCTGTCAGGAATGGGGCAGAGAGAGGAAGTATCTCTTGCTTTCTTATAGCAGTGGCTGTTAAGTCCGTTGATGATTTGGAAGGATGCACTCTGGCTGGGGAAATAGTCACCTGAACCAACCAAGTCATGAGCAATGTGCAATTTGTTGTTTGTTCTCCTTGACAAAGATCTCTAGGACCTGAGTCAGCTTTGCAGTCCCAGCTACCTGGAATCTGCATAATCCTCATCTACAGTGGGACCTTGCGTCTCATGGAAGGATGCTGGGTGATGGGTTTGAAAAGCAGAAGAGTAAATGTGGTTTGCTGTACATGTGAGGTCTATGTCCATGAGGTTGAGAGTGGGAAAGATCCTGTTGAGATTGGAGTTTGGGTGGAGAAGGGAAGAGTCCTTGGTCAAGAATATGGCCAGAACCATTTGGAGGTTGGAGCTGCCATTGACAGAGATTGCTGAGGGAGAGAAGGTTTGGGTACAAAGCGTAGTATTTATGTGGAGTGTTTTTGAGGTCTCCATTAAATGTCATCACAGAGACTCAGTGTGCAGCTGAATACATAAGTCTGTGGTGTTTAATGGACAAGACAGTTAAAACTGTCAACTGGGAACTATGAACACATACATGTATGAGTTGGAGTTAATATTGCAGAAAATAGTTTATATCTGAAATAGTAGGCAAAGCATAACCAACAACCTTCTCTGACCTACACAAGTGAAACTCCTAGAGAGACACACTCCAGGGGATGTCAACCTGGGGCCCCAGTTAGGAGGGCTCTTCTTGTCCCTTTCAGAGAAGCTGCCTCTAGATCTCCCAATAACTCACTCAATGGTTTGATCTGTTCAGTGATTGCTGTTGACTTGTGGTGATGGCATCTAGCACACGTGCCTTTGTGATCCCTGATCATTCTTTTTAGATACATGGATTGGCTTAGATTTCCAGGTAGCTCTGGGCTGTGGTTTTCTCCCTCCCTCTGGGATTCAGCTACCTGCGTGCATTCTGCCAGTGTCACAGACCTTCTAGACTTTCAGTGGGTAGGAGACTCTGCCTGATGCTCAGTTAGATAGCTTGGGGACTTAGGCGATGTTGAGGGGGGGACACAGGGAGCCAGCTGAGAAGATACATGGAACTGTGGCACAAATGAAGGTAAGTCTCAGGGACAGATTGCCAGCTCTTAGTACACACTGTAGTCACTCCCTCAGGCGAAGTGGCAGGAAAACAGAGAGGTCAGTTTTTCTCAGGAAAGCAGATCCTTGGCTTGAGGATCTTTGGATGGATCTGGAGCTTTAGAAGTGAGGGAAAGGAGACAGGCTTTCTTTAGAAGCACTGGTCTGGTGACCAAGAGGTGGCAGTTACAGGGAGGAATGGGCAGGCTGTGTGTGTGTGTGTGTGTGTGTGTGTGTGTGTGTGTGTGTGTGTGTGTATGTATTGTATGTCCAGTCCCGGTGGCTCTACATGGGCAGGGTCACAGGCTGATAAGGACGCAGGTGGCTGAGGGGCTCCCTCCCACCCAGCTACCAGCACTGTGTGTAAGCTATACTTCTTGTTGCTGAGACAAGATGCTTGGCAGAAACGATGTAAAGAAGGAACAGTTTCTTTCGGCTCACGTTTGGAGATGCAGTCTGTTACGGTCTCACAGAGCCGAGAGAGATGGGTGTGCCACCTCCTTTCTCCTTTTGAGTCAGTTTGGGACCCCAGCCCACGGGGTGATGCTCCCACATTCAGGGTGGGGCTTCCCTCCTCTGAAGCCCCCCTGGAAGCACCCCCATGGATATGCTCAGAGGTGTGCCTTTCAGGTGATTTCAGATTCGGCCATGTTGGAGAGAAACCATCCCACATAGATACCCCAAGAGCACACTTGAGAAACCCCCACCTCCCCAGCTCCTTTCTGGTTGCCTTTTCTTGTCAAGAGTTTCCTGTAGACAAGCCCAAGTGTTTGCTTAGGAAGAGATCCAATTAGGGTCCACTAGGTAATTTTGTCTGGAATGTATCTGGTGTGAGTGTGGAAAATGGGAATGTCAGTGACTGGACAAGAGAATAGAGAATGGCTTTTCAGAACTCCAAGAGGATGCTTCTTAAAGCTGTGCTGAAAATACACAGGGAGAGAAATTTGAGAGTTTTGGGATACTAACACACATAGCCAGTTAAGTGATCTATTGGTGGAAAAAATAAGGCCCTGGTGGTGAACCTGATGATGATGATGATGATGATGGTGTATGCCATGTTTTCTAAGGGGCTTGCAAAGCTTCAAGGTGAGCTCAGCATTAGCAGAGAGTGTTAAGGTCCTCACAACACCAATCAGATCCCAGTGAGAACTGTCTTTGCCTAGCTAGAAACTTAGTGGAGTTATTAAATGGCTGGTTCTTTCTATTCCCAGTGGGGGGACTTTAGGGAAGGCGTGCCTTGAAGAGGGTAGTCAGGTTCAACCAAAGGATGCCTGTGCAGGTGTGGGCCCCAACACTGCCTCTAGGTGGCCCATTCGGAGACTCTGAGTGTGGATGTGCCATGGGCTGTGCTTTCTGGGAGTCACATTGAGTAGCCAATGAGCTGGAGTGATGCCAGAGGGAAGGGCTGCAGCCAGCTACACAGCTATGCCCTGTGTTTGGTTTGAAGAGGACATAGTCTTTTGTGAGGTCACCTGGACACGTGGAAGTTTCCAGTGTGGCCATAACCATTTCTTACAGTGATGGTCCAGGTGACCCTTAAGCCCAGAGGTTCCTTTGTAGAGCTTTGCGAAGGCCAGGTCCTACATCCCAGTCTAGTCTGGGAGTCTTTAGGGGGTGATGGGCACTGTTCCCAGAGCTCTTGTCTCCTGTAAGGATGTTATATTCTGTGTACCCTCCATCCTCCAGTTTTCTTCCACTCATCCACTCTCCTGGAAAGGTAGGAGAGGTGGCTGAGAGTGTATCCTTCATCTTTTTAGCCTCCCTTCTGCTGCCTTGGTGTGGCTACAATTTGTCACAGGCCACCTCACACTGACATGGGGCATTTCTGTACATGCATGCCCCTTAGGGTCAGTGTTGGCTCCCAGCTCTTCTCCAGCTTGAGATGCTGGCTGATTAGAGTTCAGGGTTATTGACTTCAAGCTGTGCTGCTTTGTAGAAACCCACCCCACCTCCCACTTAGCCTATAGTCTGAAAAGACTGTAGACTAAACTGAGCTCTCTAGCTGTGGGCCAGCCTGTAGCCGGTACTCTTCCTAGCCTGAATTGCTGGAGAACTCACTGGGCCAGATAAGTGGCCTATCCATAGAGACACAGGGTGCCACCAGCAACAGAGGCTCCTGCTTGGTGCTAATAGGCCTTGGAACAGGCAGAGCTTAATTCTGTAAATAATTGCCAAGCAATTGCCAAGCAGGACCTCAGGGCTATGTACAGTGCAGGAAACAGTAGCCTTTGGGGCTATTCAGAGGCTTCCTGTGAATGCGCCAGCTTCTAGTACCTCTGAGCTCTACACACATGAATCTGTATCTCCAGGTTGGTGGGAGCTGCTACATGTGCATCTTCATCCTGGGCCATGTGGCATGATTCTAGTTATGGCCTAGATCTAGCAGTTACCTGTAGCGTGATCCTAATTAGTATAATTCAGTAAAAACTGGAGTCAGATATCCGGGGTGAAAGCTGAAAGATCTGAGAAGCAGAGCAGCAGCCACCAGAGAGTTTTTGTCTCTACGAAATCTCAGACCAAGTGGAGGCTGAGCTCCTGTCTCCACCTACCTTATATTCCTGTCTCCACCTCCTTAGTGCTGGGATTAAAGGCATGTACCACCACTGCCCTGCTCTGTTTCTCTTTTAGACCAGTTCAATCTCATGTAGCCCAGAGTGGCCTTGAACTCCTGATCTTCATGCTTCCTCCTCCCAAGTGCTGGGGTTAAAGGTGTGTGCCACCTCTGCCTGGCCTCTATGGTTAAGTAGTGGCTAGCTCCGCCCTCTGATCTCCAGGCAAGCTTTATTTGTCAGGACACAAACACAATATCACACAACAGTATTAAAGACTTATTTATTCTATGTGTACAAGTGATTTGCCCACATGTACATGTGTTTGTGTGTGTGTGTGTGTGTGTGTGTGTGTGTGTGTGTGTGTGTGTGTATAGTGCCATGAGAGACCAGAAGAGGGCGCCAGGAACCCTGGAAGTGAAACTATGGATGGTTATGAGCCACCATATGGTTGCTAGAAATGGGTCTGCCATGAGAGCAGTACATGCTCTTAGCCACCATGCCATCTCTTCAGCCCCAGGGGGATTTTTCACTTAGGAATATATATCCTGATTCATGCCAGACCCTGATAGAAACTTGGGTTATGTTTCCAAATGCTGGATGCTTGGATTCCTAAGAGTACTTGCTGAATGTGAGTTATGTGTGACACCTGTAGAAACCTGTCTGGTACCCTGATATCTCAGTGCAGCATACCCCAGAAGCACTCCGGTACTTGTGCAAGCCCTTGGGGCTCTTCCAGACTGTCTAGACATGATCAGGCCTAAGAACCGGTGTTTTCAAATGTTCCCTGGATGATCTGCTTGAGGACAATGTTTTTGTAGACACAAGTCTGTTTCTAAGGCAGTGTCCTCTCTGAGTTCCAAGAGGCTGCCTAAACTGTGCCTTGTGTGTCCGCCGTGATGAGCTTCTTACATCACAGAAGAGCTTGAGATGTTTCTGGGGGTGCTGTGATCAACACAGTGCAATGCTCAAACATCTCGCCATCTGCAGCAGCATTTTCTTCCTTCCTTCCTTTCCTCCCTCTCTTCTTTCTTCCTTCCTTCCTTCCTTTCTTTCTTTCTTTCTTTCTTTCTTTCTTTCTTTCTTTCTTTCTTTCTTTCTTTCTTTGTCTCAAGTGTTTTAGATGCATCCTAAGACACACCACATTCAACATGGGTGGAAGAATAAGATTTTAGGCTGCAGAGCCCAGTTCAGGCAGTAAAATGTCTAGGAAAGTTAGAAGGAAAAAAATTATCAAAATGGACACATGCCAGTGTGACCACTGATGGCTCCTGTCACGATGGGGTGTGCGATTAGGGTATGGGACAGGCCATTGATTACTGGATAAGAGCTTGCTGGGTGGTAGAGGGAGCTCAGGTGTAACATGGTCAGCATATCTTAGGACAGAACTCACAAAGATTGATTTTTTTTGCTACGAATCAACCAGCTCATGGGACAAGTGAACTCTTTCTATTTTGGACTAAAACCATAGGCTTTATGAATGTTTTGTACCTAGATGAATATTTAACACAAATGGCCATCCTTCCTTCTTCTCTTCAGGGGCCTTCACTTGCTGTCAGTCAATTTTTCTGGTTGTTTTTAGCAATTCCATCTCTTTACCATTCAGTTTTCGAGGGCATATGAATGTTTCATAACCCTGCTTGTGCCTTGCCCGCTAATCCATTCCTCCTGTTGAGATAAACAGAAATAAACCCATGATAAATTTAGAAAGCGGCAGTGCATTTGTGCAACCCAGCAGCGCAAACAGAAGCAAACAACTGCAAAAACCTCCAGCACTCCCAGCAGAAGGCACCCTCCAGAGAGACCCTGGCGTAGACAGCTCCATCCGCCAAGCAGGCTTCCTTCCTTATTGGGAGCCTGTAAGTGAAAGCCACACAGCAACGTGAGACTATTCCCACTCAAGATCCACAGCGTTCCACTGCAGCTGAATAATTCATCCTGCCCCACTGCATTATTTAAGATGTTTGATACGCTCACTGTGCCCCACAGTCTGAATGGCTACCCTCAGGGCTGGCAGGGAAAATGGGTTGCACATAACTTCTTTGCTTATGAGACAGGGTCTCCCTGTGTGGCTCAGGCTAATTTGAACTCATGATCCTCCTACCTCAGTCTCCCAGGTGCTAGGCTTACAGGTACATGTTAGGGTGGTGCTCACATCTTCCTAGGGTGAAGTCACTGGCCTTGTAGAGGAGCCCAGGTTTGTTTGGAAGGTTTCTGAATGAGAAAGCAGCACCACACAATGCTGCAGGAGACATGGGGGTGGTGAATTTCCAGTCAGCTCTTCTGTCTGGCTTTTGCTCTTTTCTTGAAGACATCCACAAATATCTTATATTTAAAAAGAAAAAAAAAAACCCTATCAGGTAAAGCAAGAACTTCCACAGGGAAATTGGAAAACAAAACAAAACAGGGAGCCTTTGCATCTGTAATCTGGTTTGGTAGAAAGTGGGTCTTGGATTCTTGGAATGAGCTTGCTCTTTGGGCTTGGAAAGCACCCAGAGCATGTGTTGCGGAAGAAAGAGGAGGAGGGTGTGTCTCTATACAGTTGTTCATCTCTGCTCTCTGGTGCTTCTCAGGTGAGCACACTGACCCTTCTGCCTTTGTTACCAGGAACCCAAAACGCGTCAGCCAAGCCCAGCGGGTCATCCACGGGTTTCCTTTGACACCGCCAGCCCTCAGAAGGTCAGAAACGTAACTTTGGTGTAGTAAAGATTCCCCATGGCTGTGCTTTGCACACAGCCATCAAGTTGACACCATCTTCCTCTCCGTCCTGAGACTGGGCCTCAGCTTTGCTGAAGCCTCGGAGTCACCAGAGCTGATGTTCCATAGTGACAGGAGGAATCAGTTTTCATCTAAACTGAAAAGAATTTGATTTTGAAATGTCTCACAGTTTGGATAAATTCCTTAAAGTGACTGAGCAAAACGTGAGGGTCTATCATGGAGATACTCCTCATGGATGACACTCCTGCTTGATACGCCAGTAGAAGGCAGATAGGACTGGATCTGCCACGACCTTCAGAATGTTTTTGTTGTCCTAGGTCGTGGTGATTTGCTATTTATGTGCATTTTATAGGTAGGGGGCATTACTGCGTGGTATCGACAAACCAAGAACATAACATTAGAATCAACTGGACCTCCTTAAGTGGACTGGGCATTCAGAGCTCGGTGGGTTAAATAAAAGGAAATGCAATGCCAAGGTGCGTGTTCAGAAGACAGGCACTCCTGGTTGCTCACCCATGTTTTTGGGTGAATTAGGTGTGGATTCTGCCTGATAGGGGACCAAGCTCAAATTCAGCCAGCATCATGGAAGAACTGGAAAGAGATGCATATTCTTTAATAAACAAAGAGAAAACAAAACATTTGTTGTGTTTTTAATTTACTGTTTGAGAATTTCATAGATGCATACAATGTATTTTGATCCATTCTGTGATCTCAGCACCTCCTCCAACTTCTCCTAGACCCCCAACACCTGTCCCCCAACTTCATGTCCTCTTCTTTTTCAATCAGTGCTACCGTATGCGGATGTCCACTGGAGCATGGACAACCTACCAGGGGCCACACTGTGTAAGAAAAAAAAATGATTTTCCCCTCCCCTAGCAGCTATCCACTGTTGATAGCTCCTCAGTTTATGGGTAGGGGCTTGCCAGCCCCTCCCCCTCTGTCCTAGTTTGGGTTACTGTTGCTGTGATGAAACACTATGACCAGAGGAACTTGGGGAGGAAAGGGTTTATTTGACTTACATTTCACATCACATTTCATCATCAAAAGAAATCAAGATAGGAACTCAAACAGGGCAGGAACCTATAGGCAGGGGCTGATGCAGAAGCCATGGAGGGGTGCTGCTTACTGGCTTGCTCCTCATGGCTTGCTCAGCCTGTTTTCTTATGGAACCTAGGCTCACCAGCCAAGGGATGGCACCACCTGCAATGGGCTGGGTCCCCTCCCATCACTCACTAATTAAGAAAATGCCTTACAGGCTTGCCTACATCCTGATCTTATGGAGGCAGTTTCTTAATGGAGATTTCCTTCTCGTGGATGACTACAGCTTGTGTTAAGTTGACATGAAACTATCCAGCACACCCTCCATGCTGGGATGTTGAGTGGCTTGGTCCTGTGCAGGTAGCCACGGCTGCTGTGAGTTCTTGAATGTGGTGGCCATGTTGTGCCCTGAAGGCGTTGATTTTTACCAGTCTCCCCTGATCTCTGGCTCTTACAGTCTCTCTGCTCTCTCTTCTGTCATGGTTCCTGAGCCTTGGTTGGGGAGGCGATGATACAGATGTCCATTTAGGGCTGTGCACCACACAGTCACTTATTGTCTGCATTTTGTCCTATTGTGAGTCTCTGTGTTAACTGCTTTCCGCTGCATGAGGAAGTGTCTTTGGTGGGCTAAGAGGTGGTGTTGCATTATTGTTATTATTATTATTAATTATTTTATGTGTACATGTTTTTTTTTTGCTTGCATTAATATATGTACAGCAGTATGTACGGTGCCCATATATGTCAGAAGAGGGCATTGGATCCTCTAGAACTGGAGTTAAAGATGGCTGTTAGCTGCCATGTAGATGCTAGGAACTGAACCTGGGTCCTCTGGAAGAACAATCAGTGCTCTGAACCACTGAGTCATTGCTCTAGCTAAGATTTGGGTGGTAATCCAAAGAATCATAGTGTTTAGAAATGAAGTTGTTTCCAAGAAGGAGGTCAGGAGACTTCAGTGCACCAGTGGATCCAACATGGATGTTAGGATCCAAGATGAAATTTCTGCCCTTTCCAAATCCCTTTTATCCCTAGGTTTGCTCCATGAGTGAATTTCACTTCCTGCACCTGGTGCACTCATATTTAACCTAGAGGCATGACCATTGTTATCTCGAGCTCCAAACTGGTTGGTACAGATTTCTCTTGTGGTTAGCAATTAATCCTATATTTAACTATGCTACTGCTAAGGTAGAGTTTGGCTTTTTAGATATGTCAAGACTAATTCCTGTGAAGATTGAACAAATATCTGTTCACCTCAGACAGCGAGCCTGTGACAGACCAAAGAATGGACACCACCAAAGTCCAACTTGGTGAACCGATGAGTTTTGTTGGGGGTCACTTACAGGAGCAGACATCACTCAAACACGGCTGCATCACCCAAGCCCACCTCCGCACAGGGGACAGGTCACTAACCTGGGAACCTGGGGCACGCTGCACAACCTGCAGGCGGCTCAACAGGCTGCAATGTGTCCTTTCCAGGTCCTTCTGTTGGTCCTGTCTGAGAGCGACTCTTAGCAGTCTTACAGCTTATATACTCATGGGAAGGAGGGACCTAGTGAATCTGGTTGGTTTCAGGGACACCTTGGAACTATTTTGAGTTGTTTACTTTCCTGTATTAAAAGCTTCCAAGCAGGATGGAATGTTTCCGTAAACATCCTGTCTTAAGGAGTTTCCTTTGAAAACGGAAGATTTTAATCTTGGAGGAAACTGCTACCCAACCTTAGATTCTCGCAAATTCTGTGAAATTGTTAAATCAAGATGGCATTCCTTGTCTCTCAACACTCCTGCTTGCTACAGAGCCACACAGCACCACTTAAACTTAAGTTATTTAAACTAAATAGGATACAAAATCTTTCCCCTCAATTATACAAGGCCATCTCAGTTGTTCAATAGTTACTTGTGGCCAGTGACTACTGTATATAGACAGATGACAGGTTTTCATTGTTGAAGAAAACTCTGTTGGACTGTACTAGTCTATAGAGAGCTACTTGGGAATGACCTTGACGTGTCATGGGCTCTTTCACACAAACACAATCTGTGTTTTCTTCAGTGTGAAAGCCTGCAGTCAACTGGTTTCTATTTAGGGATTCTGCAAACCCCCAAGGCGGCTCTCAGCTCAACATGGTGTTTTGCTGATGTGGTAAAAGTGTCTTTCACTCTGCAGTGGGGACAGCTGAGGAAGGCTCAGGAGGCTGGGGTGTGAGGAGGCAATCAGCCAATGACATGGACAAGGTTGTTTCTCCAGAACAGAGACGAGGGTCTCTGGTGATGAATACCTGATGAGGCTGCAGATACAGTCAAACAAGCATCCCTCAAAGCCTCGTGCCATCAAATCCTGGCTAGAGAAATGCCCTTGTTTGACTTCCTGACTGGTTTTGAACTTGACTGATCTTACCTGATCTTTCTGGAGCCTTCTCTAGTTGACTTAGAGCAGGACTAAAGTGGTGAGGACAATACTCTGAGGAGAACCAGAAGCATCCCCTCTGCTCTGTGTGGCTCTGACCTCAGAAAATCATCAGGGAGGTGAAAGTTGCATTGCATGTCCCTAGCAATCAGATGGCATCAAAAGCGAATGGGGGCCATGGTGGACAAGAGTCATATTGTCAATATCTTGCCCCTGACACTGAAGTGTTTAGGACACCTTGGAGATGTACAGTCCATCCTGTTTAGAGATGGAAAATCCCCTCTTCTGAGAAACAGAGAAGGAGGAAGGCAGGGGATGATGGTAAGTGAAGGCTCAGGAAGATGGAGGAAGCCAAGGGCCTTGCTTGGAAGGGGCTCTAGAGGCCTTGGAGAAGGCAACCTGAGAAGGCCTGAGAGGACTGACAGGTTAGCAGAGGTGGCTAGACATGCACAGAGCAGGTCCCATAGTTGTGGCCTTAAGTGGGGAGACAAAGCTAAACTATGGGAACCTGTCCTGGACTAGCCTTGGCCAGAAGCCAGATGCCCTGTGAGTTCATTGGTGAGGTGTGTAAGCGAGTCTCTGGGGAGGACGGAGCTGGGTGAGGCAGTGTAAAAAGGGTGTGGATAGACAGGGGGGGATGTTCAGGAAGCAGAAATCAAGAATGGAGAGTGCATTGTGAAGTCAGAAGGAAGTACAGTCTGCCCAGTAGCTCCATGACTCCTCTCACCCCCACCAAGGCTAGGCCACTTACCTGAAGTGTACATGACCAGGGTGCCCTAGGCATGCACCTTCCTTGATTGAGCAGTTCAGGCCCTTCGGTGCCCATGTCCACACCCACAGAACAAGGAGATAGAATGATGAGCCTCAGAGGTCCCTACTCACTGTCACAGAGATCTTCACACACACAGGCAAGCCAGCGCCAGCACCCAGTCTATCCTCACCCAGCGTGGCCCAGTGGTCGGGACACAAGCTGTCTTTTTAAGTGTCCATAGCGTCCCTCATCCAGGCAGCACTCGGGGGCTGTGTTTCTGTAGGTGGCAAATGTTTGATTCCTCCCAGCACAGGCTTGCATCCTTGGACAGTGAGGCCTTGACCGAAGTATCTGTGGTACCTGGTGGACTGAGTCCTAAGCAGCTCCCACTGTCTTTCTCATGCTGTTGGGGGCTTGTGCCACTTCTGAAAACGCAATGGGATGTTGAACACTAGGGCCCTAGACAGATGCATGAGAATTATTGCCTAGCCAGCGACTTCAGGCTAAGAGATTAGAGGTTGATGTCCCGCCTCCTAATACTGGGCTGACACAGCAAAAAAATCCATTAAGGTGCCAGCCAGTTAAGTCTGAGGGGGAGTGCAGCCCAAAGCACGTTGATTTTATTTCTCTCTAGGAAGCTAAAGAATGCATGTGTTTTACAGGATAACTTCATTGGCAGTTGGGTAGCACTTTTCAGTTTCATGGATAATAAAGTCTGAGATAGTTCAACTAATAGAAAAAAATCTAAATAAAAAACCCCTAATTTTAAAAACTGCAGGTGATGGAGGTTTTTTTTTTTCCTCTAACATTTAAAAAAATTGATTCTTTGGGAATTTTATATCATGTACCCCAATCCCATTCATCTTCCAGTTCTTCCATATCCACTCCCTATATCTTTCTCCCCAAAAGATAATAAAAATAAAAATTAAAATGCAAAAATAACCCCACAAAAACCCCAAACAAAAACAAACGAACAAAACCATCTTGCCGACCCCTCTGGGTAATGGCCTGCTCCTCTATCAGTTTCAACCCTCTCTCATACTAATCACAGCTGTCACATGACAGTTCTGCCGAACTTGTACCATTCTGATCCTCCACCCCTCCTCTCTCCCCCGTCTCCATCGCACCTTCGATCATAGTGGCGTCAGAAGCTGTGGTGCCTCATGCAGTACACTCGTTTGTCCAAACAGCTTTGCTTGCAAATGTTCATTGTAGTGAGTCCTTGGCCTGGTTCAAGGCTTCTGGCTTTTGCTACATACAATACTGGACCCTCTCTGAGACTTCTCTTGGATATTCTGCCATGTCCTGAGTCATGGAGATTGGGCAGCTATGGTTCATGTAGGTGGAGCAGTTATTGGGGTGGGTTAATTTAAGGTCCTGGACCTGGGCCTGGGTGGTAGCTGAGATGATCAGCCTGGGTTTCTGCTGTGTGCCACTCCCCAACTCCCCACCCTGACACAGCCAAGGCATCGCTGCTGGCACTTCAGGTCACAGAGGGGTGGAGACCTGCTCTCCTTAGTGCAGCTGCCAGCGAGGGTCGGGGCCTACTCAGCATGGCCCTCAGACTTCAACGTGGCTTCAGGTAACCACTCAGTCTGTGGACATCCACATGGCCTTTGGTGGTAGCACTAGCCATGAACATCAACACAGACTGTGGCTGCCATAAGACCCAGCCATGGCCCTCAGCAGCAGGCATGGCCTAAACAGGTGATGGAGATTTTTCACTCCCTTCCGTTAGGAGCAGCGTAGCAGCCGAAGGCTCCTGCCGTGGGAGTTGCAAGGATGGAAAGTTTTGCTTCCTTCCTGCCTCCTCACAGCTTCATGGCATGTTTGTGTGCATGCAGTTCTGTGTGCTGTATGCATGTGTGTATGTGTGTATCTGTACATGAGTACATATTTGGTAGGTGTGTGAATTGCACATATGTATTTTATGTATTTATATCTACGTATGTGGTATGTATGTGTATACTTGTGTGAACATGAGATTGTACGTGCATATGGCATGTGTGAATTTTTGTGTGTTAGCCTATGTGCTATGTATTCTTGTGTACATATGAGCTCCAGTTCACCATCCTGGCTTTAAGTTCAAATTGTCTTTCTGGCCACCAGTGATAATAGGCCCCTCTCTACACACAGGGATGGCAGCTGGCTAGGGGCTTCTCTTTGCTTCCATTGTAGGTCTTTGTCAGTGACATTTTCCTGTCCCTCTGACATACTTCTTCCACAGTTACTCCCAAGCACTCCCTCCATCCAGTGGTCTTTAATTCCTCTGATAGATTAAAAAAAATACTTTCACTTCTTGTGTGTGAGTGTTTTGCCCGAATGTATGTATGTGCCCCATATGCAAACCCCTGGTACCCTTGAAAGCCTGAGGAGGGTGTTGGAGTCCCTGCCAACAGGGAGTTGTGAGCCACTGTGTGGCTGCAGGAAACAGCCTGGATCCTCTGCAAGAGCAGCAAGTTCTCTCAATGCTGCACCATCTCTCCAGTCCCCTCCCGTAGACTTTTTTCCCCGTCACTTAAGCCATTCTGCCTGCCTGACAGGCGCTCACCTTCCCTGTGCCCTCCCAACTCCTGACGTAAGCGCCTCTGATGTGTTAGTATCACTTTAAGCATCTCCTCCCTAGAGATGGGTTGCTAATGGCATAAATGTGATGCTGGACAATCAATGTCTGTTTTCCTATTCAGTTCCCCTCAGGTGGACAGGCTCCACATCTGCCTGTCCTTGCCTGTTGTGATGCTGCTTACACTGGGGCAGGCACCTTCCACATGGCCAGTTAATGCTCACAAGATCTGCTACAAAAGCTGGGAGGCATGCGAACACCCATTTGCTTCTAGGCAGCAGCTTGGCTGTGCGCGCTCAGAAATGGCCACTTGTACTCCTTGACTTCTTAGCCACCAAAGCCTCTCAAACCAGCGGACAGGCAGGGCTGAGAGTGATCGTTGTGGTACGCTATTGTAGTGTGCGAGCGTCCCTTGTTTGGAGTCAGGAGGCCCACAGAAGCATATTGCAGAGGAAGCTGGGAGAGCAGTGACCAAGCCTGGGGGTATCTTACTCTGTGGCCTGGGGTGTGGTGTTTGAACATCCAAGACGCGTGCTGCTTGGCAGAGGTCTAGCTCATCTCCACATGCACCCAAGATTCCTTGATCTCTCTCTCTCTCTCTCTCTCTCTCTCTCTCTCTCTCTCTCTCTCTCTCTCTCTCCCCTGTGGAGCTGTAACTTTGAGAGCACTTTATGTCCTAGGCAAGAACTTGACCTCTGTGATAAGTCACCTCTTTTTGTCTGTATGTGTGCAGGTCTGTGTGTGTATCCATGCAGGTGCCAATGGATGACTATGGAGGCAAGAGGAGGGCAAGGACGTTAGATCCTCTGGAGCTGGAGATGTAGGAGGCTGTGAGCCGCCCATTATAGGAGCTGGGAACCAAACTCAGGTCCTCCGAAAGAGCAGTAAGTGCATTAATCTCCAAGCCATCTCTCCAGCCCCTTTGCGTTCTTTTTTGATACATAGTCTCACTTTGTTGCTCAGTGGCCTTGAACGCACACAGTAGCCCAGATAGGGCTGGAACTTGTAATCTTCCTGCCCTAGCCTCCCGGAGTAGCCAGGACTGCAAGCTTGTACTGCTAGACCTGACAGATTTCTTGACGATTAATATGTGCTAGGATTCCATGCTACTTGGAAGGAGGTTTCTGATGCCCCACAACACCTGGAAATATCTGCAAAATCTTCCTGTGTCCCCCAAACATTGCAAAGGCAATAAGCCTATTTATAACCGTAAATATCTCACTGCGTTTGTCACAGTGTAAAAGATTTTGAAGTTTCTATGAATGCAATTACATTAAAAACCCGAGCCGGGAGTGGGGTGGGGTGGTGAATTGAGTTTGGCTCTGTTAGGAGCCTCAATCAAGAGCTCTTGGACCCTTGGGTAAACTGCAGCTAACAGCTCTGCCATAGGAGTATCTGAGCTGTGAGCAGGACATGCTGAGACTCCCCGGGATCTACTTGGGACATCTGCTGATGCTAAATGTAGGTCTAGGGGTGCTACTCTCCTATTTGTCTAGATGACGGCTTTTTCCACAGATATTTATACAAACTTTGCTGTGTATTTTCTTTATAAATTCACTCTTCTGTCATCTGTGAACCTAGGGGATTCATCTCTTCTCTATCATTTAAATACTTATGAAGCTATATGCCACATCCTAACATGGGCATCCATCCAATAACTCAAGATCATGAATTTGTATCTGTTAATCTATCAATGGTTCTGATTACTCTTCCCTTGCTCCTGTCACGTGTCAGGAAACACAAAATAGAAAAGATTAAAGAAAAAACAAATGAACCCCTACCCAATCCAAAAATACTTCCAAAAGTTACAGAAATTCATGCCCAACTCCTATAAATATTTTCAAAGTATTTAATATGTGTCTTACGAGACATGTAACATAAGTGCCTGCTGGTGAGATGATCTGTGCTATTTTAGAAAGCGGAGTGGAGCAGCAATAAAATATGTTTCTGTTGTGTGAGTCTGAAAATACTGTAAGTGAAGTTTATATAAAATTTAAAAATTAATAGCTGAGGAGAGAGGAATAGCATCCTCTACAAAATGCTCCTTAAGCCGCCCTGCCTGTGACATTGTGTATGGCATCCTGAGTGCACTGTGCTCAGGAAAGACCACCCATAGGTGCCCACAACCAGGTGATTGGATCTTTGATATAGACTCTTTACTTACACTGGGGTGCAGCCTCTCTGGAACCTCAGAAGCGTCACCCTGATAAAAGCCAAAATGCTTTAGCACCATTGTTCAGTGACCTTCCGTGGAAGCTTCAAGGTTGCCAATAAGCTCTATTTGTCAGAGATTCCTTTGGAACATAAAGACCATTCCTGTCTGTATAGAATTTCCAAGTTTTGGTTTTGTTGGTGTTTTAGGCTTGCCTGTAGTTTATAGTCACATCTCTGAACTTGCATTTAGGGGCCAGCTTAACCTGCAGCTTCTCCAGTCTGTGGACTATAGACTTTTCAAATACCAGCTATAGTTAGCCTGTGTGCAGGCTGGGACTTGTAAAGATATTAATGAAATTTATTAGTGATCCAGAATTGTCACTTGAAGTTAGTTACCTCATCATCCAGTGTCCTGATGACGTGACCCAGCGGTAGCAAAGTTGATGGTGATAACGGTGTGAGTTTCTTCTCCATCAGAGAAGGTGGTTCCAGGAAGTAAGAGCTCAGGGTAGGGGAGGTGAGGCAGGAAAGCTGACATGAGGGCGCTATGTGAGTTATCAACATAGTGCTCAGGGCCAGTAAGTGTTCCTGCTGTAGGTGCCCCAGTGGCACTCAGAATCAAAAAGGGTGGGGTGTTCTTCAAACCCGTTTACCTCTTCAGGATGCACAGGAGCAGGTACAACAGAGACCTGAAAAATGTGAAGTTTCATTCTCTTTCCTGGAACTCCTAATTTGAAGGGAGAGCATGAGCTAGAGTCGGCCATGGTTTAGAATAGCCCTGCAGACTCCCCACATTTCATTTTATCACTCAAATAAACACAGTGACATCTGTCTGAATAGGATCTTGAAATAAATCTGGAATTTATGTCCTCTAAAAGTCTAAAATGCAGAACAGATTAGAGGCAAGACACTGAATAATGGAGAGTCAACTGTGCAAATGTTCAAGTGAGTGTTTTAAGAAGGAGGCTCTTAGCATCCTTACCAAGTAGCACTGTTGTGAGTGGGGTAATGAGACTGAGTGCTCTGGGGAGGTGTGATGGTTCGAATAAGAATGGCCCCTGTAGGGCCGTATAGTTGAATGCTTAGTCATTAGGGAGTGGCGCTACTTAGATGGATTAGGAGATGTGTGGCCTTGTTGGAGGAAGCATGTCATTGGGGTGGGCTTTGTGGTTTCAGTGGCCCAAGCCAGACCCAGCACTCTCTCTTCCTACTGCCTGTGGATCTGCACATAGACTTTCAGCTACTTCTCCAGACAAATGTCCGCCTGCATGCCACCATGCTTCCTGCCATAACAATAATGACTTAAATATTTGAAATTGTAAACAAGCCGCAATTAAGTGTTTTCTTTTATGAAAGTTGTGCGGTCATGGTGTTTCTTCACAGTAATAGAACACTGACTAAGATGGGAGGGTGGAGGGTTTGGCATTGTTTCTACAGGGTACTAAGTTCTTTGGAAAATTCTCTCTTTAGGAATTGCTTACATCTAGGGAGAGATTATGGTAAGACAGGCATTTGAGGTTGGGTATCCCAGGATGCCAAGGCTGACTCCAAGAGGAAACTGTGGGCAAGAGTAGACTAAGGACATTTATTAGGAAGAACACATGTTGTTGGTGGTCTAGAAGGATTTGTCACTGGGTTCTCTGTAGTGTTTAATTAATGAGTAAAGAGAGATAATGTGTGCAATAAAGAATCCAGAGAAGAATGGAGAAATACTTTTTGGGTACTGGTTCTACACTGGATCATTATGGAAGGGAAGGGTTCTGGAGACAATTGAGAAGAAAGACATGAAAAGAAGAGAAAAGGAAAATCCAACATTGGGCAAAGGGTGGTCCCAAACAGTAGACAAGTGGTCTACTAGGGAGCAGGTGAACCAGAATAGAGGAAATGTCATGAAATGTCATGAAAGTGCCTACTCTTGCATCAAATCTTCCTCAGCTCATAGATGATGATCCCTGAGAACCTTCTGAGGGAGTGCTTGCAAGGCCAGACTCTCCCCCGAGTGCTCTGACCTCTCATTACCTATTATGGAACAATGGAAGCAAAACACTGAAGGTAAAAGCCAGCCACTGGTGCTTGAACAGACAGTGGAAATGGGTGTGCAGAGGTGGCTTGAACAGACAGTGGAAATGGGTGTGCAGATGTGGTTTGTTCTCCAAAACCCCCGCAGGGGCTTAACACTTCCAAATCATATGTTAATGGTAGCAAGAGGGTAGAAACTTAATTTCAGTATGGTGGGCTAACACTGGGGTTTTTGGAAAGTTGTTAGATTAGATGAAGTCACTAGATTGAAGCCTCCATGATCCCTGTGGTCACTCTATAAGAAGAGGGAGAAAGCCCACACAGACAGAGAAATACCCATCAGATGTAGTTGAGGCCGGGGCTCACTAGAGCCTGAGTATACTGCCTGGCTTCCAGCCTCCCATGATACTATCAGCTAAATATGCCTGCTTCATTATAAAGCAACCTGCATCAAGTATTTTGTTATGATAACACATGAGTTATTTTTCTCAGAATATCTGACCAGAAACAATTTAAGGAAGAAAGATCTTATGTTGGCTTACACATCTGGGTGATACATTCTATCATGGTTGAGAAGACATGAGCATGGGAATAGGAGGCAGCTGGCCACACTGTATCCTCAGTCAGGAAGCAGAGAGTGAACAAGAAGCGGACCCTAACTATAGACCCTCCAGACCCCACTCCCATGACAAAAGATCCACTTCTGGCAATAAAAACCATTTTTTAAAGATCAACCTTCCCAAACTACATCACCAGCTGAGGACCAAGTATTCAAACATGTGAGCCTGTGGGGACAAGTTCACATCCAAACCATACCTGGTAATGAAAGGTGAATTAAAATATCACATACCATCAGGCCAGATGATGTGACTTCTATTACCCATATTTGCATGGGTTATCCAGAGAAACAAGACCAACAGGTATGTTCTCTATTTCTCCTCTCTTTCTCTCATCTCCCCTTCCCTCTCTCTTTCTTTCTTCTTCTCTATTTAAGAAGTCAACTCAGTCAGGCATGGTGGCACACGCCTTTAATCCCAGTGCTCAGGAGGCAGAGGCAGGCAGCTCTCTGAGTTTGAGGTTATCTTGGTCTGCAGAGCAAGTTTCAGGACAGCCAGGGCTATATAGAGAAACCCTGTCTCAAAACAAAACAAAACAAAACAAACAAACAAACAAAAACAAAAAAAGAAAAAAAGAAAGAAAAGAAGTCAACTCATGGACTGATGGATGCTGAGGAGCCTGAGGTCCACGGCAATCTGAAGACAAGGGTTGCCGAGGGCCTGGCTATGGCCTGTGTTGATTAACCTTGATTGCCAACTTGACTAGATTTCAAATCACCTAGGAGATACTCTGAAGGTCATTTCCAAAGAGATCTAACTGAGGTAGGAAGACCCACCCCAGACATGGGCAGCACCATCCTGTAGGCTGGCGTCTAGGACTGAATAAAAATGGAGGAGAGAACACCAATGTTCACTTCTCTTTGCTCCCTGATGGCAGACACAATGTGACCAGCTGCCTCATGCTGTGGTTATCATGACCTTCCTGCCCATAGTGACCTGTACCCCTAGAAACTGCATAAAAGTTGGGTACAAGCAGTTTGTGTCTGTAATACCAGTTATAGGGATGGGGGGGGGTGTCCCTAGAACTCATAGGTTCAATGAAAAGAATTTGTCTCAAAAAATTAGGCAGAGGGCAATTGAAGAAGACACCTAATGTCACCCCCGACATGTACATACACAGGAATAACACCCCCAAAGAGATGTTTAACATGTAAATAAGCCCTACATTTAATTGAACTGGTTTCTTACTTTTCACACAGAAAACATGTGTCTGACCTCCTTAGACTTAGGATTATTTTTTTTTCTGAAAGCATTATGAATGACTACATGGACCAGAGAGGAGGCTCTCCCTGGAGAGAAGTCCACTGAAGATCTGGCAGCTAGGTCACCGTGGAAAGAAACAGAACCAGCTTTTGTGCTGGTGATTCTGGGGAGTGTAAGCCATACGATGGTTGGTTATAGTGTGGAGGAGGTGTGGTTGGTGGGTCCCGTCTGGTTGGTCCTGATACCTTATCTTCTTCAGGTACCCTGTCTCTCCTGATGCCACCATGGTGACTCCCCATGGTGCTGTTCTTGAAAATGAGCCTCTTCTGGGGAGAAACCAAACATGATCTTGTTAGTGTGGGGAGGGCTTCTGGGGCTCTCTTGGAGGGCCCCCTGGGTCAGTTTATAAATGTCACTTTGAGGACCAAGACAAAAGTAGAATCCTCCCATGAATTCAGTCTTTGTGGCATAGCTTTTATAGTGTGCCCACTCAGCCGAGCTGCGGGCATGGGGTGTTTGCTGACCTTCAGAAACAGCCATGACCTAGAGTGTGTGAAGTCACAGAGGACAGCAGGGTGCAGGGGCACACAGCCTAGTCACTTACTCGGTTCTAGTGTGCCTTGGGCCCCATCCTTTTTGGAAAGCTTGATCTTCTGGGTTTCCTTCAGGAAGATTATCCAGACGATCAGCAGGAGGACAGCAGCCCCCAGGACACCCACTGCCACGCTCAGTGCAGTGGTGGTAGGACACACTAAGGAGAAAGCATGAGCCGTAAATCATGTGAGTCCCTGTGGAGGACCCGGCCCCACCGTTATGTACCCCAGGAACTCTTGCGGAATGAGGGATAAGAGACTTAGTTAGAAACAGACAGGAGAGAAACAGAGAGAAAACACATGATAGATGGGCCTGGATCCTTATCCACCAGCCCAGAACTATATTCCAAAGGTCTATTTATAGCAATGCTAAGGAGTGGAACAAAAGACCCCCCCCCCCCCTTGCTGGTTAGACCCTCACAAACACCTGGTACCCAGGCCTGTGGTCCAAACAATCTCTTATGTAGTCCTGCTGGGTACAGCCCCTAGGAAACCTAGTGGGCTACAAGAAGTCTCTACCTACAAGCCTCTGTGTGTCACTGTCTCTCCCAGACGATCCCCACTCCAGAGACTTGCTGTCTGCCCCTCAACATGGGCAGACAAGACAACATAGGCTCAGCTCCATCAGAAGCAAGGCCAGTCCCTGTGGTCCCAAATGATACTTAAGGGCCACTGGGCCTGGCTTCTTATTCACAGAGAAGAAGGTTATGGGCATGCCTGAGGGATCCTAAGCCATCTCACTGCACAGTGGGAATGGGGACCCCTGGGGAGGTCCATGCTCATAGCCTGAGGACAGGTCCTCAGCTTCAGGTACCTCGCACTGAGTCTGTGACCCTCCTACTCTGGTGGGTTTCCAACTTGAGAAGGGTTGGGGAACAGTGGGCTCCAGGTCTCTGTCCTGTAAGAGTCCCAGTGTACTGCTGGCTGGCATTTCTCATGGTTATCCAAGTGGTCTCACTGACTTTGTCCCTTCAGTCCTCCAAGCATGAATGGGATGTGGAACTAGAATTCTGGAGTTTCTTGCCTAAGACCTGTAAGGATGTTGTGCCTTTTGCCCAAATAAATCCACCATCTTCAACGTCTTTGGTCATTGTCACTTATCACTTCTCCCAACTGCTCTAACCCCCAACTTCCCATGCCACCTGCTGGGGAACCCTGGACCTTTAAACTTCCACTTAGTCCTCTATTTCTCTTCTACCATCTTCACCCAAGGGTAGCATCTGTCCATACTCCTTCCTGACTCAACCCAGCTCAGCTGTCCACCTCTAGTCTGTTAGTCCTGACCAGACGACAATGTGTGATAGGACCATGTCTGTCCTCAGCAGCTCAAGACAGGACCATGTTCACCCTGTCCTCTTACAGGACTGTGTCCAATATGTCCCTCAACAGTTCTGTGTGGTCACTGATAGGACACTATCCACTTGGTTGCCAGCTGAGATTTAAAAAAAAAAAAAGAAGACAAAGTGGGTGCTGCCACTTTTCTTCTGGGAACTTTTTTTTTTTTTTTTTTTTTTTTTTTTTTTTTTTTTTTTTTTTTTGGTTTTTGGAGATAGGGTTTCTCTGTATAGCTCTGGCTGTCCTGGAACTCACTTTGTAGACCAGGCTGGCCTCAAACTCACAGAGATCCACTTGCTTCTGCCTCCAGAGTGCTGGGATTAAAGGTGTGCACCACTACTGCCCAGCACTCTTCTGGGAACCTCTAATAGATTCCTGCCATGCTCAGGAACAAACCTGAATCTATGGAATATGTGTGGTGCCCCAAGGGCTGATGACTATCATGACCACAGACCTGCCATGTCTCCTCGTCCCAATGATCTCACCACAAGGGCCCCTCACCACAAGGCCTTTGTATCATTTTAACTGCAGTTGCAGCCTCTTACTGTGCTGGACATTGTCTGATAGGACCATACTGTGAACCCCACGAAGACCAGGTCAGAATCTTCAGTTCACAGGCATTACTGTCAAGGACTTGAGCTGAATGGGGGCAAACAGTGCTTGTGGGGCAGCAGCAACCCCACGCTTCTGAGACTCACCATAGGTATCCTGAAACAGCTAATGGGTGCCAGCCCATGGGGCCCTCCCATCAAATGGGAGATGCTCCCACTGTGTGGTATGGTGCTTCAGTGGTTCCATGCTCAACACGTACTGGAGCTAGTACCAGAGGACCTATTGGTCATCGATCTCTTGGTGCAGGGCCAGGTAAGGGTATGGATGCCAGCTTCCCTGCACTACTTACCTGCCCAGGTATCCTGGATAGTTCCCTTTTTGCTACTGAGTATCCTTGCCCAGAGGAGAGAGACCCTTCTCTCTGCAGCCCTCCTGCTTTCTGCAGAGGGACCTGTGGCTAGAGTTCTTGCCACTATGTCCTACCTGCACCAGATCTGGGCACCGTCCAGCCTTACCTCGGCTCACATCTATGTAGATGGAATAGAGTTTTCTCCAGTCTCGCCAACGCAGAGTGTAGGTTATCCAGCAGCCCTCTGAGTCCTGTTCACTGCAGTTCTTGCCCTTAAAGAATGTGTCTGAACTCATCAGACTCCCACACTCACTGATGCATCTTAGTCCATCGCTGAGTTTTAAGCATTCGGCACAAGAGCTGAGGAGAAGTTGGGGAATGAGTTTGATGGAATGGGGTGAGCAGGGGGGTCCAAGGGCATGAGACATATGGCACATGGATGGGCAAGGTGCACAAGTGTTTGAGGACACACAGGTGTGTTGGGGTGCAGCACTATGTAAAGACGCATGAGTGTGTCAGGATGCACAGGTGTGCGAGACTTCACGGGTGTCACGCTACATGGGTGTGTTAGAGTGAAAGGTGTGTGAGTGCATACTGGTGTGAGAGGATGCACCAATGAATAAGGGTGTATTGGTGTGTAAGGCTGTGTGTGTGTGTCAGGGTGCACATTGTGTGAATGTATACTGGTGTGTTAAGGTGCACTGGTGGATCAGTGCATACAGGTGTGCAAGGTTTATAGTGTGTGAGTGTAGACTGTACATGTTTGGGTGCCCTGATGATTAAGGTGTACAGATATGCAAGGATGAGCAGGTGTCTCGGGGTACATGGGATTGTCAAGGTTCACAGCATGTAATATGTGAGGATATCCACATACAAGCTGGTCCTATAGTGAGAATCCTAGGCACGCTTAGAGGTCAGCACAGTGGTGTAAGTGAGGGTGAAAGCAGACTGTGATCCTGGGAGGAGATGAAGGGCAGAGCCAGTGGAAACTGAATCCAAGGGCCCAAGGGAGGTAGAGACTCCCCTCAAAATGAGGCCTCCTGCTGGGTCTGTTGGGTCTCGCTGAGAACTCTGGTGCAGTGGCATCCCTGGGGACTCTCAGGTAGACTAGCAGTGAGGCCAGTGTGGGTGGTTGGGGACACTCACATGTGCTGGCTGCAGCGCGGGATATGGTAAAGATGCTCACACAGTGGCGGAAGGTAGCCCGGGTTACATTTACACCTGTTGCAGTGGCATTGGCCGTGGCCACTGCACTCCACCAGCCGTGTATTCAGACAGCCCTCGGTGGACCTCCGGCACTGGCAGGCTGGGCCCTCAAAGCCCTCCTTGCAACTGCACTGGCCGCAGAAGCAGGAGCCCCTCTCTGGAAAACAGCTGAGGTCACTACAACTCTCCTTCCTGAAGGTGGGTAGGAACTAGGAACCATCGCCCTGGGCCCTTGCCTGATACTGCCTTGCAGGGAGGACTGTACTTACAGGCTCCTCTGCTGCTCACGTGTACCTGTACCTCCTCACACAGCCCCACACCACCAGGGAAGGACAGCTGGGCAAAGACACAGGGACCGGGGAGGCCCCCCACCCCTCCAGCCATGCAGCCCCCTTTCAGCCAGAGCGGGCCTCCCCCTGTGTCTGAAGAGCTCTTGGGTCAGGACTGTTACCTCTGTTGACCTGCTAGGACAATGCCTGACCCTCACAGACATGGAAGGCCTGCCCAGGTTTGCTGCTGCTGTGCCAGCAAGACTAGCAATCATCTGTCCCTCTATCTCAGTGTTCCACTCAATGTCTCCTGGTGGAAGATTGACAAGAAAATCTGTCCCCGCCTCCAGTGTCCCTTGTCACTCACGTGGACCACCGCAGACTTGGCCATCGTGTCTCTCACAGTTATAGTTGTCACACTCGCAGTATCGTCCATAGATCACCTTGTTTGGGAGGTCACTGGCGTGGCACACACAGTGCCCACAGATGCAGTCTCCCAGTCCGGAGCACACTGTGGAGCCGTTGTACTTACGGCAGCTTCTTTCCAGTTCCTGGCTGCTCTGGCCATGTGTCTGGCACTCACAGTTTTTCCCGGTGTAGTTGGAGTCGCACCTGGGGCAGGGTAGGAAGAGCTGTGCTCAGGCTCTTCCCTGGGATGGGCACCCCTTCAGCCGCTTTGGGTCTGGTGCACATCCAAACACCTGTAAAGTATGGCACACCACCTCTGCTCTTCTCTCAATGGTCTGAGCACACACCGTGAACGGAACATGGGGGAGGCACTGAGATCCCTCCAGAGGCTGCCCTGAGTAAGCTGCCCACCAACAGTCCCTCTGACAGGGCACTGTGGTATCATGCAGATCACCCATGTGGGGCAAATGGTAACTAGTTGTGGCTTCTGAATATCCCTAGGTCTCAGGTAACTGATGGACCAGACCTGAGGGCTGACCTTTGACCCGTCCTGTCCCCAGTCCTTGCCTGCTACTGGATCTCTGTCTTCTAGTGAGGGGAGTTTCCTGTCAGTCAGTTCTCTGCCTTAGATGCTTCATGGCCAGAGAAAAGAGAGTGAAGTCAGAATTTCTGAGGGGTAACCTGGTTGGGGAGTGACAGCGAGGGTTTTGGGGGTATGAACCCCAGGTTCCCCACCATCTCCTCTCATACCACACAGTCTAGAAGCTATCTAGTAGGATAATGACTACCTTACCCGTAGATACCCTTCCCACAGGCTGGTATGCCCCAGGCTGGCCATTCCCACCTCACCTGCAGACACTTGTCCTGTGAGTGGGAAAGGCTGGTTTGCTGTGGATTTCCTGGGTCCACCTCACCTACAGACACCTTTCCCATGGATTGGCCTGCCAAGGGCTGCGTGTACCTGCCTCACCTGCAGATGCCACACTCCATGGCACCCTTGCTTCCACAGAGGCTGTTCTCTTGACTCTGGTCCTGGCACTGGCATTCACACTGGGGAAGGACTTTCACAGTCATTGTATCAGGGAAACCCAGGGCCTGGATAATGAAGGACTGCTCCTGGACGCACTCTGAGGCTGTGACGTTAACCTGGAAGGTGACCTGTAGGAGCAGGGTGGGGCTTAGACAGAGGCCATGGGTGACCAGGGTCACAGTCCTCCTAATTTCCCCTCAGGGGTGCTGGTAGGGACCAGATTGATGTCAGGGGAGTGGGTGGCATGGGTTCTCTCTGAAGCAGAGGAATGAGGATAAGAGCTGGATCTTGGGATGGACTATGGACCAGGCTGTAGGGAGGCCAGACCTGCACCTCCACCCACAGCCCTCACTAACCAGCATCCAAGCCATGCTGTGAATCAGACTAGGGAGGTAATGCTTTTCATTATATATACAGTAGGGGATTTTACAGTGAATTTGTGGGAGACAGTTTTCCCTTGTGTCGGGCCCATAAGTCTAGTGTGCTAAGATACTAAAATGTCATAGGGAATGTGAAGATCAGGACCCCAGTCTGTGACAGCACACATAGGTGGTACAAGGAGGGTTCTGGTTTGCCAAGTCAAGCCACATCTAAAATAAATTTAAACCCATGGTTCTTGAAGATAGAGGAGAAATGTCAGTGAAAACGAGTAACACACAATCTAAAAATCAGGATAAAATTGGTCAAATTCCCATGTGGATATCCAGCATGAGGGGATGGTATTTTGTTCAGTGTGAGTGTAGGGGTGGGGTGGTGTGGGGTGGGGTGGGGTGGTGTGTGTGTGTGTGTGTGTGTGTGTGTGTGTGTGTGTGTGTGTGATGTTAGTTCACAAGCAAAAAAAAAATGAATGCTTGGGTAACAAATTTATATCCGATGTGTTAGGGAAATAACTCAGTTCGTTTTTCTGCTCACCTGTGTGGCCTGAGTCTTGATGTTTTCATCAAAAGATGAAACAGAAGTCAGAAAAGCTGACCCAGTCCATCTTGTTTGTATCTCCCTTCATGCCTAGCAATTGCCTCTAGGGGGTGCTGTTATCGCACGGCTGGCCAGTGCATCAGGGCTACTCCAGGAGAGGCCTGGGGTTCCCTGGCATGTGCTTATGGTGTCTTCCTGCTCCTTAACATTACCACATAGACAGCGCTGGTCTCTGCTAAGTGATGTTCAAAGGGAGAAGGGGTGGCTGCTGGTCACCAGTTGCTTTCCCTCTTGCTTGTCCCCATGTGAGCCTCTGTTTCCTCCTAGATGTTCCTGGGATGGAGTTACTGAGATACCCGCGGGCCCTCTAGGATGCTGAGGTGGGAACCCCAGGCTCACCGTGTCGTTGATCTGCACATCGCCACAGTCCCCTCTGGATTTGCCTGTACTTGATGCTCGGTTACTGCAGAAGGAGTCGTAGGTGACTTTCAGGGTGCTGGGGATGGTGGTATGGTCCAAGAAGATGCTGGAGGTGAGTTTCTGTGGGTAGAGAGCAGCCGTGCTCGGGGCGACAGGTTCAGCTGTCCCTGCCCTCCACAACTGTGGCACCATTGCACTTTTCACGCCCCTGCTGTGCACCAGTTGATGACACAAACATACTGGTAGGTCAGTGAGTGTGTCAGGAGAGATCAGCAGGCCGAGGCCATGGCTTGCTCTGAGTCAGGCCACTGGCAGGGGACCAGCATAGACACAGCTGTGAGCCCTTTGAGGACAGTCCCCTCACTGTTGTGTTCCAGGGTTAGCAGAGGAGGAACCCTAGACGGTTGAAGTGATGTGAGAGATAAGACACAGATGGAGGGAGAGGTGGACAGGAGGCATCTGGTGAGTGGGCAATGATGGCATCCCTCTAAAGGCAGAGATAGACATGACTGGGCAGTGGCCTGGCTGAGGAGCCTTCTTGGGGGGCATCTGGGTTCACAAGGCTTGAGAAGGAAGAGTGCTATAGGGTCCCCCACACACTTGTGCTGGCAGACCCCAGGATGTTTGGCCATAGAAGCCTAGGTCAGAGTTTGAGGGTACCTGTCACTGTTACAGGCCTTCCTTCCCAAGGTTGTCTATACAGGGTATGAATTTATTGAGGTGATTTCTGGGGTCTCCCCAGCCTGTGAGGCGGTATGTGCTCTCCTCTGGCCACCTGCCCTCCTATCTCTCCACAGTGGTTGGCAGGGAAGAGCCCCATTTGGGTAGAGCTTAGAACTCATGTTTCAGGGAGAGCCAGATGAGATCTGGGAGCCATACATACCATCATTCACCAATAAGAGGAACTGCCCTGTGCTATGTGTCTGTCCAGAAGACTGTGGGGTACCTGTAGAGGCTGCAGGAGGCTACAGCGGGGTTCTAAAAGTCAGAGCTCTGCTAACTGTGAAGTTCAGACCAACTTATCCAGCTACTGCAGGAGACTCACACTGTAGGTATCCTTGATGAGCTGTGCCACATTGCTGGAGTCATCTGACAGTTCCCCAATGGTCAACTTAGGGATGAACATGGCAATTCTCTGTTGGGAGAGAAGATCAAGCTGGCACTTGGTACCACCAACTCCTCCATGCTCATGAGGGCTTGTGATACCCAGAGGGTCCCTCAGGCTCTCCAGGTGGCTAGGATGATGCTCAAGTGAGACCCCACTTCACCGAGTCACAGAACGAGCACCAGGGGCATGCTGCCAAGTGCCAACACCTGGATCTTAGTACTCTCATGTCTGTGGTGTAAGTGCTCCTGGAAATCCATTTCAGTTTCAAGCTGGTGATGTCACTGACTTGGGAACATGGACCTGGCTCATCACAGGACAGTATTTTCAGTATATCACCACAGTGGACAGAAATCGTACACATAACACATAAGGGCACAGATGACAATAGAATGTGGTAAAATCGCAGGAAGAGGTAAGCTCCGAGCATTACTGAGTTTGAACAATCTAACTTCCATGGTGACCATGTCACACAACCCTGTGACAGTCAGCTCTGGCAGGACTGATCTGCTTCCCAGAATGTCCCTAGAAGTGGCCCAGCCTGAGCCCCCGGGTAGCAGATAGGACAGCATCCTCCTCACAATTGCCCTAGTGCCATTCAAGGACTGTGTCATATGTCATGAAATGGGAGTGTTGCCACCTTCTCCAGAGACATCCTACTGATAGTCATGGCACCTCTCCCTCCAGCATTGTCCCGTGATTCTCTAGAAGGGAGTCAGTCCTCTCTGTGAAGTGCAGAAGGCTTGCTATAGCCAGACTCCCAGACTTCTCTGAGTTCCGCAACTCACAGTCGTTGGTCTTGGCCATGGGACCAGCCCACCAGAAAATTTGGGCTCTGTCTTGTCCATTTTGTGGAAGTTGCTTTCTCCTAAGTCCAGAAGCATGCACAAAGAAGGGTCTTATGTGTAACATCCTCATATGCTCCCTGTGGCCTTGGTCAGCCTCCCAAGAATAGAGACTTAGGAAGGTCTATGACCTCCCAAGGCAAAGGAAGTGGTGGGCCTCTAGTCTCTCTCATCTGTGGCTTCCTCTCTTGTCACCACGCTGTCTGTGGGAGTATGACTCCTGACCTGCAACAACTGTATGAGGAGGAGGGTTGTCATAGCCCAGTTACCAATGAGGACATAGGGACTGTGACATCCTAACTACGGAGTGGTCTCTTCTTTTTTCCCCTAGCTGGCAACCTGTGCAGAGCCAAGCCACTGTTCTCTGTGGCTGGCTATGATGGAGGTATTCCACAGGCTGCCCCCTCTTCTTTTCCTGTTGTCTCTGCAGGGTAGTTTCCCTTCTCTGGAGCCTGGAAACCTAACAGCAAGAATTGTGGTTTTCCTGTTGTCCTGGCAACCAAGGCTTACCTAGGACCTGTGATGGGACCCAACCCCGAGTCCTCATTCAGCAATGCACAGCCAACAAAAGTCAACTTCCTAGCCCTTGTAGGATTTTCTCCCCCAAGATTCGTGTTCATACTCAACCCCGCCCTGCATCTTTGTACAACATGAGGTTGTGCAAGGCCACACAGCCTCAGAGAATCCAGACACAAGGGCAGTCAACCTGAATACACATGTGTCTGTGCCTATGAGGATGGACAATGTCAGGGGACACTGTTATCACACTCAGATGGGGGGAATTTGTTCCTAGGGGCAGATGCTTTCTGAATTAATTGGATGGATCAGCTCAGGGGTCCCTAGAGCAGCTCTCTCAGGTGCTCATCACTGTCCCTCCTAGAGGAGGAAGGTGAGGTCCTAAGTGGTCCCACTGCAGACCTTAGCTCTGAGGTTCTCCTGTAGGTACCCTGATGGCCCAGGAGAACTGGTCAACTGACAAATAGATTATGGCCATCATCTTCTTCATCTCAGGCCACTGGACATGTGTTTCATTCTGGTCTCTGGCCCTCAATCTGGCAAATGGAAGCAGGACTCTGGTGATGCTGTGAGTATGCTGGGCTTCCTCACCCTGCAGCTGAAATGCCTCTTTTGCTCAAGACCCACCTCTCTTACCTCATATGTTTTCACCATCCTTGAGGGCACCATGAAGATGGGATGGATGTTGTTTTCAGCCAGCTTGCTTGCCAGCTGGAGCACTGACTGGTAGTCCTGGAGAGAAGAGACATCCTGTCAGGCCACCCAGCCGAAGCAAGTACCCATAACTCTGAGGACCATGGTGCTAGCTCAAGTCCAGGCTGCCCTTGTCCCGTGGCAGCACTTTCTCTGAACAAGGTATGCAAATACGTGAAACAATTCAGCAGAGATGAATGATATTGAAAGACAGTTAAGAAAACACCCAAAATTGCAATTTGCTTGGCCTCTTGGTGCAGACCCAGGGTCCCTCGAATCCTTCCTGGCAGCCTCTCTAGCCTTTCCTTCTAGCCCATATCCAGTCATTTGTGACTCTGTTGACCCACAGACCCTCTCTCTATCAGGGACCCACAGCTTCCACGCTAAATTCAGACTCAGGTCGGGGCTCATTATCCTCTTCCCATCTTTTCAAACTTATCATTAGTCCTGCCGCAGCTTGCTTACAAGCCCCCTTCCTCTAAGTCCACTCCATCCCCTAGGGACTTGGTCTCATGGTGTGCATCCAGGGTCCCCTTAGTTCTTCTCAGTGGCTCCTTCTAGCCTTCTAGCCCATTTCTATTCTTTGTGACTTCCCACTGACTGGCAGAATAGAGGAGACTCTCTTCAGTATGCCTTGTTGTCCTACCATGTGCTCTTGTCTGAGCCTGATATTTAAGACCTAACGCTCCCACTCACAGCTTTCAGAGTTTTTCTTGAATTTGTTTCTTAGGTGGAAAGAGGTATCAAAGGCTCTGGAGAGGTGGCCCTGTGTGACTCTAACCTTGATGTTACGTGGGGGTGGGTTTGTAAGAATCCTGTCTTTTTTCTTGTTTGAGTTTCTATCTTGTGTCACGCAGGGCTGACCCTCAGAGGATGCCAGGGAAGGAAGGGGGCTCACCGGCTCTCTCCTGATCTTGTACACGCCATCTTCCATGTGACAGTGACTATCACTGAGGTTCTGTCTGGTACTCGAATTCTTGTCTTTAGCAAAGTGGAAATCGTTGTCAGTGGCGAGCACCAGAAACCGTGTTCCATTGCGCCAGCCGATTTCTCCCTGAGAAATAAATGGCCTCGAGTTACCCGCCAAGCTTTCTCAGCTGGGTCCCCAGGACTCAGGTGTGACAGCCTGCAGCCTGGAGCCACTGCCCCTCCCGTTCTGGGGTTTCAGAGCAGCCAGACAACAGAGGGAGTCGAGATTGAGTCTGGGATGCATCTGCTAAGATGCCTGAAGTGTGAGGTGAGGGGACATGAAACACATGTTTACTTCCAAAAAGATGAAACTTCTACAGCCTGTCCCTCCAGACCCAGGACTGGACTCTTGAAAACCTTCCCGAAGAAGGAGACGACTATGGTAGCCATCATGACAGATAAATCCCAAGTGCCAGTGAAGGGACCACAGGGGGACTGCGTCTTTCTGGATCATCCCTGGAAAGGAGTGTGTGCTTGGAGCACACTGTATTCTGACACCCATTAGGGCGTGTGTCCAGGGCTCCAGGGAGGCTGGAGAGCTCAGAGATGAGCCAGGGCAGAGTTAGCCTGCTGCAACAGTGACATTATAAAGAGACAGCCTGGGACCGATGCGGGCTGGTGTGTGGTGAGAGAGAAGTCACAGGAAGGAGCTCTGGACAGGGATTGCTGTCTTGTCTTGGAAGTGAGGCTGGGCCCCTGACTCAGGACATGCAGGATGAGGCCCGGATTACAATGACCGCTTGATGGTCTAGGCTGCAAGACTGTTAGTGGCATCACAGATTAATATGAAATCTGTGGGTACCTTCCAGGTCCCTTTGCTCTTTTCCCTCTCTCCCTCCCAGCCTACCTCCTAAGGCTCTCTAGAGGTCTAGTGTGGGCTATTCTCCTCAGGCTGGCAGCCAGCAAAGGGGCCAGTGGCTTGGCCCTTTGAGAGAACATGGCTAGTGCAGGCGGCTTGCAGTTCCACATGAGGCTCCAGACTTGGGGAAGTCTGCAGACCTCGGTAGGGCTCTGTAGGCTCACCAGGCACGTGGTGACTTGCATCATAGCATCCAGCTGTCCCTTGGAGGTATCCAGGTTTCCAGAAACGAGTTGCTTCCCCAGCTCCTTCTGAAACTGGCTGGAGTCATCAGTCAGCTTCAGGATGTGCTGGAAGGTCATGTTCCTGATGGATCCGAGGCCTGAGGAGAACAGGTGAGGCTAGGGGGCTGGGGTGGTAGGAGGTGGAAGGCTGGGTCCAAGGTAGGGAGGCAAGCCTGGGAGATACTTGGACACAACCTCCAGTTTCCCTGTCTTGTAGTAAAGCAAGCGAGAAAGCAAGATGGTGGATGTGGGTGTCTGAGTATGTATGTTGTGGGAGTACCTGTGTGTACATTCAAAATTGTGTGTATGTCTGGGCCCAGTATGCCTATGTGTGTTCCTGTATGAATGTGAGCATGTCCAGGTGTGGTAATAAATTGTTTGCATATGTTACCATATGTGTTTGAGAATGTGTGTGCACATGTGGTCTTAAACATGCCTGTGGGTGTGCAGGTGGCTATGTATACACATACAAGTATGTGAATGTGCACACACATGTCCAAGTGTGAGGGAGTGCATCACTCTTCAGGGAAGAGAGGGTACTATTTTGGAGAAGCCAGGCCATGTGGAGCTGTGTACACACATCACACATACGTGTACCCAAGCCTTATGCTCTGTGGACTTGTTGGTGCTTGTGGAGCACTGACCTTTGATCTGCAGCTCACATGATCACTGCCTTTATGCTATGCTTGCTGCTTAGTCAACATAACTTGATGTTCCTTGATTTTTAGAAATTAGCATCACACCAAAAGATGAATGAAAGAGGAAAGAGGAAGTGGAGGGCTGAATCTCCTGGTCAGGGACTGGATATGGGCCCTGGAGGAGATGCAGGCCCAACTCCACTCACACTGATGCCTTGAGGACTCTGCAGCTGTCAGATCTCTGCCTCTGGTGTGTTGGGGAGGGGCTGCCCAGGCTATGGGAAGAGCAGAGCCAGATCCCTGCAGTGGCTGTGGACCTCACCAATATGGCCTGATCTGGTGATCTCATTGAGGGCTTGGAGCAGGTCACTGCCCAGTGTCTGGACATTGGAAAGATGGCCTTGTGTGGAGCCAGAGAGGGCCATCAGGAAGTACAGGTCAACAGAGCTGTCCTGGGTCCACTGGACGCTCACTCTGAATGCTGCCGCTTGACCTGTGAAGGAGAAGAGTGGCCCTGCATGTGGGCTGTTCACCTCGGTCCTCTGCGTTTCTTCCATCATTGCTGCCTGGGCTAGTGTCCTTAAAAAGGGATTGATGGCTATGCCTGGTGGGGCACACCTTTAACCTCAGCACTTGGGAGGCAGAGGCAGGAGGATCTCTGTGAGTTGGAGTCCGGTCTGGGCTACCTAGTGAAACCCTGTTTAAAAGGGGGGGGGGCACCAAAAACTCTCCTGCCTCTTCCTTGTCCTGTGGGGACACGGAGCTGATTGTGGAAGTGGCTTCTGGGGAACCCAGCACCTCCCAGCACCCTGATCTTGGACTTCCATTCTCCAGATCCATGAGCAGTATGTCTGGCGGGTGAGTTACTCAGCCTGTGGAGCCAGCCCACTCAAGCCTTTTGCCCATGCCCAAGGCTTGATTTGCCACCCTGGCTCCCTGGGGCCAGGCCTCATAGCAATGCTGGGGGTCTGTGCTCCGAGAGACACTTGCTGTGGTCATGGTCACATCTGTTAGGCAGGCTGTTTTAAATAGTTTCTCAGCTGCTTCAAGCTCCTGCTGCCTTGCCTCCCCCACCATGATGGACTGACCCCTGAACTCAGTCAAACCTCTCTCCTTTGAGCTGCCTCTGCCAGGCATTTTATCACAGTGTCAGGAAAAGAAACTGAACCACAGTCTACCTGCCCACAGTGACATCGGGGATGCTGGCCGAGCTTCTGTAAACACTGCGTGCCTGGTTCACCCCAGCCAAGCTCAAGCCTACCTGGTCTCAAGTAAAGTGTCACATTTTGTGGAGACAGCTGCTTCTGGTCCCTGTCCTTGTCCTTCTGGGGTTCAGCGAGGCTCTTGGGGTCCACAAGGTACTCAGATGTGCAGCCCTTTAGCAACAGTTGCTCTGGAGTATCACAACGAATGGACTCTGGCTCTCCTTGGCCTGTGAAGTTCTGGGGGAAGGGCCAGTTTAGTGTCAGGAGGAAGCCAACAGACCAGGAGGGACCAAAGACCCCAGCCTATCTCCTCTTCACTTGTCCTTAAAATTTGGCATAGAAATGTCTGTGGACTGGGACAGCCTACCAAGGAATACCAAGCCTCCTAGAGAGCCTTGGTCTCCTTGAGAGCTCCATGTCATGCAGGCCCTTTTCTGCCCTTGAACTACTCCCTTCAGCAGTGAGGACTTGAGTTCAAATCCCCAGCATGTACACACAAATCAATGCCACATGTGCCTGTAGCCCTAGCACAGCACCTCTGGCTCCGTGCCTAGTTCCAGGTACACAGAGATCCTGCCTCAAAGGAATAGATGGAGAGTGATGTCCTCTTTGTACTCTACTTGTGTGCATGGGCACATACACCTGCAACACACACACACACACACACACACACACACACACACACACCACCCTCAATATATCCAAAACAAATGGGGAAAGTCATTCTGAGGGCATCCTAGCTTAGAGGGGCTCGTGGGCAGGCCTGGGACACTGAAGCACCACTGGGCAAATGATAGTCACAGAACACTGAACAGGATAGAAATGCATATATCCATGGGGGGAGGGAAGGAGAGAGGGAGAGACAGACAGAGACAGAGAAGAGATAGAGATGAAGAGAGAGAGAGAGAGAGAGAGAGAGAGAGAGAGAGAGACAGAGACAGAGACAGAGAGACAGAGAAACAGAGAGAGAGACAGAGACAGAGAGACAGAGAAAATGAATAGATGTCACACTCTGCCCGTCAGCCATGTGGTTCTTACCAGCTTCTGGCACCAGGCGCAGCCAGGCCCTGACCGGATGCAGTCCTGACAGGTGCTCACCATGTCCTTGGTACACAACTGGGACAGGGCTGAGGAGACAGTTGGGTGAGCAGGTTCTGCCCGTGCCGACTAGGTTCTGCCCATCCTGACTGAGGGTTCTGCCCATCCCGACTGCAGGTTCTGCCCATCCTGACTAAGTTCTGCCCATCCTGACTGAGGGTTCTGCCCATCCCAACTGTGGGTTCTGCCCATCCCGACTGTGGGTTCTGCCCATCCCAACTGTGGGTTCTGCCCATCCCGACTGTGGGTTCTGCCCATCCCGACTGTGGGTTCTGCCCATCCTGGCTGCTCCAGAGTCAATGGGGTGGGTGGGAAAAGGCTCAGGGGAGGTCAGGTCAGGACCTAAAGCCCCATGTGACTCTGTGAATTGAGTGATGCCCATGGGATGTGCCTGCTCTTCCCAGAACACCCCATCGGAGGTGACGTCATGGAACTCACCAGATCCCAGGGAGAGCAGCCCAGTTAGGATGAGTGGCAGAGGGTGCCGGCCCAGCATGTCCTGTGGAGGGAGGGTCTCGATAGTCCAGGTTGACCACCTACCGAGCCCCTCCTGGATTGTCTGAAATGCAGGGCTGCTGAGGGTGGAGATGATTTTGTCCCTGCTACCACAGGGTGTAAGAATCAGACAGGTTCAGGTTCCACATGAGTCAGTTACCAGTTTTGTCAGGCTCAGGGAAGGAGGAAGTGGTGGTGGGGGGCACATACCTGTTGATGTGGCTGAGGCACCAAGCACAGAAGACAGGGTGCCCACTGTAGGGGACATACTTATACAGACATATGACACACACACACACACACACACACACACACACACACACACACAGCATATGCCATATGTCAACACAGACGCAGCACCCACCACACGTCACAAATGCAGCACACAACTCATACCCACATACATATGTGTGCTCTATGCTGTGTACCTTGTATGGCTAAGTCTTCAAGCATGGAGCCTGGGCTACAAGCTGAGACATTTCGCCTGTGGTGCTGGAGGCTGTGCATGTGTGGCTGTAGGCCACTGCTTGTTCTAGGTCGCTCCTAGCCTCCAACCTGTAACTTAAGGATTCTGAGGGTCAACAGCTTCAGGGCTGGTCAGTTGTCTCTCAGATCCAATGTTTCCAGGGACTTAGTTACTGGGTGGATCACACCACCTCTGGGTGAGTATCTCCTAACTTAGATTTGTTCTCTTTCTAAGGACACCGACTGAACTCCCCCCTTCCCACACAAAACCCAAACAAACCAACCAAAAAAAAAAAAAACCCAAAACACTGGTGATAACATGCAAAACCCTCATATCCCTTGATAGGGAAACTTGAACAGGATGGATATGGGCCTGGGTACACCCCACACTGTCCAGGAGGGGGCCAGGGTTGCAGTGAGACTAATCCATAGACTGCAGTGTCCCAATGACCTGATGATGGGTAGCCTGACAGGGTGGGGGTGGGTGCCACCTCCCCTCCCCACATTGCTCCTTGCTTATGTGAACACTGTGATTAAGAACGGCCAGGGAGGCTCATCCTGCAGGCTGATCACAGGCAGTCCCTCACAACCCTGAAAACCCAGAACTCTTAAGTGACCACAGTAGGAAACCCAGGACCCATCAACCCACCAGAAATTGGTAGCAAAGCCAACTTTCTCACTGGGGAGGTGATGGCACAACACAGTACATTCTCAGGAAGTGGTGAAGGTTAGTTACCACAGCTCCTGCTTTGGGCTTTGGCAATTTTCCTTTTGTGGAGATCCTGTTGAGGACCTGGGTGCCCTTCCCTGGCATCAAACGCAGGCATCAAATGAAGACCCTACTTCAGGATGAATCAAGCTCTAAACACCTGAGCTATGAGGGAGGCATTTGAGGGAAAATGGATCCCATCTGCTTCACATGTTCCCATGAACACAGGCTCACATGATGAAACATCGAGGACAGTTTAAGCAACAGGACAGAGGCTGAGACCAGCAAGAAGAGGCGGGTGACTTCCTGTTGTAAAGTTTCCCAGTTGCAGAACCCTCTACTCAGTCCTGAGAAGTCTGAGGCTCCCTGGGTGAGCTACCTGTGTCAAGATGCCATGGGAGTGAGCAGGGGAAGACTGGCAGACCCCACGGGGGTTTGGAGGGAGAGCAAGTGGGGTCACTTGGCCACCTCGTCTAAGGGAAAACAAAAATAAAGGCTTGTGATGCTCACAGCCCATTCAACAGTTTACACAGAAGCCCAGTCCCAAGATGGAGTCGCTGCTGCCTTTACATTCACAAAAGAACCGGGAGCAGATGGGCACCAGGGCACTGGAACAATGTCCTGAGACCCCAGAGCTCCAGACAGGGGTCAAGATACTGCATCACCAGTATTCCCAGTTTTTCCAGTTAATGCTGTCTGTGTTTTCAAGTTTTCTACATAAATGCATATAGTGACATCTTTTAAAGATAGGATTTTTATTTATTAGAAATTTCATAATGAATGCAATGTAGCTTAATCATATCCACCTCCACTTGTTAGCCCACATCTCTCTCTAAACTTTATATCCTCTATTTTTTAAAATATTTACTTGATTTTTAAATTTATGTGTACATGTCAATGTATATATGCCACATGTGTGCAGGTGCTGGAGGAAGCCAGAAGTGGGTGTCGGATCCCCTGGAGCTGGTATTACAGGAATTTCTGTCTCATGTGTGCCCTGGGGACTGAACTGGGGTTGCTGGAAGAGCAGCAAGCATTCTTAACTGCTGTTTTAATTAGTTATTATTCTTAACCTGCTGAATTCAGTCAGTGCTTCTCGCATGCATGTGGCCATGGTCACCCACTGGAGCGTGGGCAACCTACCAGTGCCCCACCCCACCCTCTCTCCAAAGAAGAATGACTCTCCCACCCATGGCAGCCATCAATCGCCCACACTATGGGTGGGGCCTTGGAAGCCCCTCCTCCTTCCACGCCGGAACCTTTAACTGGCTCCATCCACTGCCAGTTTTAGAAAAGCTCTCAGTTCTGAACTAGTTAACGCACTACCTGAGACGGCAGATGCCAAAACTTCCCACCATACACAATCCTGAAGAGAACTGTACCATGACAGCAGCCGCAGTGGGGACAGTGACCTCACAGGCTTGTACGGCCCCTGCTCATCAGTCACTGGGTTGCTCTTGTTCACTCACCCACTCATCCCGCTAGTACGTGCCCTTGAGTCTCTCCTGGTACCAGACTGGAAGCATCTAGGCTCTTCTTAAAGACGACGACTCTTCCTCCACTGGTCCCTTCAGCATCTGCACCGTCCCCGTCGCCACTCCAAATGTTCCAGACACAATGGATGCTACTTAAGAGCCAGTTGGGCAGAATGGCTCTCCTGGAGCTCACTGTACTCTCAGACTCTAGAGCACCAAGAGACCCCTGCCTAGGGCTTGGACAGAAGAACCCCACCCCCTAAAGCTCCTATAATAGCAACATTGCATCTCATAGGCTCAGAGGTCTCTGCATCTCATACTGGCCAGATCTGAGCATCCTAGAGGCCTGCCCTCTGGCCTGTGTCTACATCTCTTGCCAACAGGGAAATGATATGCCCTATGGTACCAAGTTATGAGCAGGGGTGAGTCTATGGACGGCCCGCTAGGGTCAGGGACAACCCAGGGTTGTTCAGTGATCCAGTAGAAACAGGGTTCCCTATTACCACTGTGTCTGCTCTGCCAGCTGGCCACCCTTTCCCACACAGCCTCAGTTTGCGCTACATCCTTTCTGGGAGGTGGCCTGATGACAGTGTCCCAGCGTCCCTCAGCAGCTCTTCTTTCCATTCATGGCTTACAGTCCAGTGCAGCCTTCCTGTCACAGTGTGGAGTCCCTGTCCCAGGAAGGTGGTTGGTGCTATGGCATCCCTGTTGCTCTCACAGTTCACCCCCCTCCTCTCCTGTCATGGCATCTACCTCAGGTGCTACAAGAAGCAGTGGCTGCGGATGCCGTCCTCCTTGTGACATGGCAGCAGTGCAGGGATCCAGCCCTACAGTAGGTGAGCTTGGGGTGCTGATGGTGGTCGGGGAAGGGGCAGGCCACAGGGCTCAGATCCTAGAAGATCCCAGGTGAGCCTAGGAGATCTTCAGTATGACCTCAGCTGTCCTCTTGCCTGCCAGAGGCCTTCAGAACAGCTCTTATGAGCCTGACCGTGGTGGGGATGCTGGGGTTATCTGGATCAGAATCCTACACTAGCACCATTCCCTAAGCACAATGCTTACCTAGTGTGACAGCTACCTGGCCAGGCCTTTTAAAGTCTGAGCACCCAGGGAGTCATGGGATGACATCTTAGGAAAGACACATGCTGGACACACATGCATATGACACGTATATACACTACACACACACACACCCCACAGACACATGAGCACACACATATATGTAATAGATACTCATACATGGGCATGTACATGCATGCCCCACATCTCACACACACACATACACACACACACACACACACACACACACAAACTACACAGACATAAATTAAACATACCCATACACATAGGCATGCATGTGCATACCAGCACACTTCACACAGACACATGTACATATCACACACTTGCATGTGCACAGACATACATATCACACATACAAACACACAATCCCTCACACAGGTGAGCGTGGAAGTAGATTTATCAGGGCTAGGGTGTGAAGAGAGAGGGGATTAGCTGAGGCAGAAAGAGGCAGACACAGCACGCTTGCTCCTGCAGAAAGCCCTGGGAATTTCCTCCATAGCTCCAGTCATACCTGGACCCTTCACCTCTGCCCTGGGGCTAGGAAACCCTCTCCGCAAAAAGATCTCCTGTCTCCGCTGTTTTTGCAGCCACCATATCTCTGGAGGCCCAGATAGTGTATGAGATCCTAGAGGCAAAGCTGGAGGTCTGTGCATCTGTGCCTAATCTTCACCAGCCTGAAGCTGTGTCCTCACCTCTGGGTATTCCTAATGTGCCCCATGGTTCTTCCTAAAGGTTTCAAGGTCCCTCTCCTTGATGGGCATCAGTATAACAGGACCTTGAAACAGTTTTCTTCCAGACACCCTGGACTGGGGCCACAGGATCCATACCAGGGCTTTCTCGTGCTGCTTGGAAAAGACTACCTGAGGTGTCCTCTGTAAGAGCAGCAGGGACAGGGCCCCCACTCACCACTTGGCTCCTTGGAGGCCTCGGCTCAGCTTCGGGGTTCTTCAGCTCCTACTTAGCTGGTTCTGGGGACTTCTCTGGCACATACACCTTAGCCTGGTGCTTCCTCTTTTGACTCAGTTCCCAGGAGGAAGTGGAGTGACCTGTGGCTGGTTGCCCTACACATGGGCCTCACCTCAGTCCTCTGTGCCCCACTTGCTCTCAGCAGCTACAAGGTAGGGGTGGGACCCAGCAGTGAGGAAGCGCTCCCATGAAGAGAAGTGGACCAGGGGAGAGAGGGCAGCTGCTTGGGACAGCAGTCTGGAGACACCGAGGCATTCCCCAACATGTCAAGGATGGGTCAGGGTCCAGGGGTTGGTGAGCAGGGCTGGTTCTGGCAGATTCATGCTCCAGATTTGAGGAGGTCTGGCTTAGGCAGGAGCACCAGGCAGAGAGCAGCAACTCATGAAAAAATCAGCACAGCTCAGCTGGACCCTTCCCTCTTCCCACCTCCAGCCTCCTCTGACATTAGACTGCAGTTTCCTTGGCCTTTCAATGTGGATGAAAGACCAGCAACTTCCCAGGAATCTCCCAGGCCTTCAGGCCCCATTGGAACTGCTGAGCACCCAGCCTCATGGACTGAGCAGCTACCGGCTTCTCAGCCTCTCCAGTGTGTAGATGGCTATCAAGCTCCCACTGTGTAAATTGAGATAATAAATTCTTTTTTATAGCATAGATTCATCCCATTGGTTATTTTCCTCTCCCGGAGCCACGGCTGACACAACAGAGTATATGGTGTCCTAGGGTACACTTTCAAACATCATTACATTTTTTGCTACTGAGGCGTTGGTCCCAAAGAGTCAATAAGCATGGTATTTAAGAGATTCCCAGAATTAAAACTGATGACCAGACCCAAAAGGAGTCCATTTCTTTGTAGTTATGAACATGACCATAGTTTCCATTTTATAAAAATATGCGCTTATGTTTTTTCTCTTTCTTGTGTCCTGATTTATATGACTTAACTCAGTCTGAGTCCTTGGAACTTTGATTCTTATAAATACCATAAACGGTCACTTTATTACATTCATTCCAAACTTTTAATTTCTCTTCCATGCTTCATGAAATGATGGGCCAAGGTCCAAATCCTGATAAGATTCTGGAGTTATGTTAATACATTGCCTTGTTGTTGTTTTACATTTACTCTCTCATAAAGAATTTTAATTCTAAAATAAGGACACTAAAATTAAGCCTTAGAAGGAAGCTATCTGCCTCTCTATCGATCTGTCTGTCTATATCTATCTATCTATCTATCTATCTATCTATCTATCATCTATCTTCTATCATCTATCCTTTCTTTGCTAACTCAGCCCTCCATGCACTCTGGATCTGTGTAGATATGGTAACTGGGCCTGTTTATATGCCTTTCTGCTAGTAAGGATATTATAGGAAGCAGAATGGTTAGTGATTCATTGCAATTCTGTCTTCACATGGCTATAAGGTTGATTTGTGTTAGTGAGCTGTGCTGTTTAGTTTTTTGGTCAACTTGACACAAGCTAGAGTCATGGGGAAGAGGGGACCTCACCTGAGAAAATGCTTCCATCAGATTGTCTGTAGGCAAGTTTGTGGAGGCATTTTCTCGATTAAGGATTGATGCAGGTGGGCCAGCCCACTATGGGTCCTGAGTGGCAAAAGAAAGGCTGATCAAGCTGTAAGCAGTGCTCCTTCATGGCCTCTATCTCCATTCTTGCTTTCAGGTTCCTGTCTTCAGTTCTTGCCCTGACTTTACGCAGCAATGGAGTGTGATCTGAGAGTTGTAAACTGAAATAAATCCTTTCCTCCCAACATTGCCTTTGGTAAGTGCCTTATCACAGAAATAGAGAGCAAACTAGAGTAGAAATTGGTACCAGAGAGTGGACCTGGCCATGTTGTTTTGCAGATAATTCTGAAAATATTTGGAGTTTTGGGCTGGAAAATCCATTACTGCTCAGAGCTTAATGGGCTGTTCTGTTGGAGCCTGGAAGGTAATGCTGAGAACTTTCCAGACAGCGGAGGCCTGGCTCGGGAAGCTTATGAGAGAAGTTTGAGAGTTCCTTGAAGACTCTATCAGGGCCATTTGTTTTATATTTCAAATTAAGAATGTGATTTCTGGTCAGCTGGAGTTGGCGAATCAGCTGGGAATAAGAAGAGACCAGCACCATTGAAGTGAAACCTTTGTGTTACTGGGACAGTCTGTGTTGGCCAGCTGGGGCTGAGAAATTAGTGATGATTAAGAAGAGCATCACTGAGGTGAAATCTTCTGGGCAGTCTTTTCTCAGGGTCAGCACACAGACACTGTAGTCCGCAGAGGCCATGGCTGCATCTTGAGCTGGCAGCAAGACTTGGTCATCTGTAAGAGTCTCCCAGGTGGTACTTGTTTTGAAGGCATGAAGGGTCATGGAGAGCAGCTGAGGCTTGGCACTGTGTGGCAGGGCTAGAGTCTCCCCGAGTGTCACTGCTTTAGAGGCAGTGGACCTGGGAGAATGGAGCTGATAAATAAGGAGGACTAAAGTCTCCTGCCATAGCCAACTTTATTCAGGGCCTCGGACAATTTATACTCTGAGGGTTAAGAAGGTCACAGGAGTAATTTTCTCATGAGTTCATGCTATATACAATCACAAGGACAAGCCACACATGGCAAAAACATGTTTTTCCGTAGAGGTGTATAAAGGATAGTTTAAACATTTAATTGAATAACAGCACCAAGCAATACTGAATAATCTGAAGTAAACTCATACCTATCGTTGCAACTGGGTGGAGCATGAAAGCACATTCCAAAAACAGTTTCTCCTGAAGAAACTGAAGTCACAAGACTCTTGTTTCCTTGGAGTGTTCTCACAAGCACTCAGAATTCTCCTCACATAAATCCATTCCTAGGAGGACCATGTTCCGACACCTGAGTGCTGTGGGATGGTCTGTATGTCAAGTGTGTTGCTGATTGGTCAGTAAATAAATCACTGATTGGCCATTGGCTAGGCAGGAAGTATAGGCGGGACAAGGAGAAGAATTCTGGGAAGTGGAAGGCTGAGAGAGAGACACTGCCAGCTGCCACCATGACAAGCTGCATGTGAAGATCCTGGTAAGCCACGAGCCATGTGGCAAGGTATAGATTTATGGAAATGAATTAATTTAAGCTGTAAGAACAGTTAGCAAGAAGCCTGCCACGGCCATACAGTTTGTAACCAATATAAATCTCTGTGTTTACTTGGTTGGGTCTGAGCGGTTGTGGGACTGGCAGGTGAGAGAGATTTGTCCTGACTGTGGGCCAGGCAGGAAAACTCCAGCTACACCTGAGGACAGGCCAGGTGAGGGAAAGATGGTCAAATGAAGCCTCAGTTGCAACAATGACCTCAGAAATTGGAGGTTCCCGGGCAGTGGGATGACCGCCAAGGACAGCAGCGGTTGTGGGGTGGACTCATCCTGAGCCTGGGAGGTGAGATAGGTTTGCTGTGAGTGGCAGAATCAGACAGGTGGAGTTATCAAAAACCTTTGCACTCAGAGGATCTTGAGTAAGTACCAGATATCAAATACTAATCTATTGGGACACTGGGTTTCAGTTTTGCTTCAATTGGGTTGTAACTGTGTCCTGATTCTTCCCTACTGAAACAAGGAGTATGTAACTTACTTTTAATTTTACTGGAGTCACAGTTGAGAGAGACTTTGGACTTTTAAGGAGACATTGGATATTTTAAAGAGACTAAACTTTAAGTGTTTGAATTTTGAAAAGTGTCAGATTTTCAGATTTACTATATTTTATATTGTGATATTAATGTGAGAGGTCTTGGGGATAAATAAAAAGTTATAGTTTAATAGTGATGCATTTGTGTTTCAAGTTGACAAGGAGTCAATTGTGATCGCTAGGGTTTTTTTTTTTCCCACTTGACATGAGCTAGAGTCATCTGGGAAGAAGAAATCTCAATGAGAAAATGCTTCCCCCATGTTACCCGTAGGTATTTTCTTGATCAATGATTGATGTGGGAGGATCCAGCCCTCTATGGTCAGTGTTGCTCCTAGTCAGGTGTAACACGGGTTGCTAAATGGTCTTTTTAATAAAAAACCCAGAGCCAGGTATTGGAGTGAAAGCTGAACGATCAAAGAGCAAGCCAGCCATGTTTTACCTCTAGAAAACCCTCAGCCCAAGAGAGAGCTACTTCCTGTATACTCAAGCCTATATACCTTTCTGTGTCCTTCCATCTTACTTCCTTTCTCTGCCTAGCTCTTCCTGTCTGTCTGTCCAGACCCCTATGGTTAACTAGTGTTGGGATTAAAGGCATGTGCCACCATACCTGGCTCTGTTCCCAGTGTGGCCTTGAACTCACAGAGATTCGAATGAATCTCTGCCTCCTGAATGCTAAGATTAAAGGCGTGTGCTACTATTGCCTGACCTCTATGTTTAATATAGTGACTGGCTTTTTCCTCTGATCCCCAGTCAAGATTTATTTGTTAGAACACAAATAAAATATCACCACAGTCAGGTGGTACTGGATGGTATTAAAAAGTAAGCTGAGTGAACAATGGAGAGCAAGCTAGTCAGCAGCGTTCCTCTGTGGCCTCTTCTTCAGCTCTCTTTCCAGGTTTCTGTCTTGACTTCCTTCAGTGATGGGCTATTATTTGAAGTATATGATGAGATATTACCCTGTCCCCTCCCCCAGTTGCTTTCTGTCAGTGTTTTATCATAGCAATAGAAAGCGAACTAAGATCTCAACTTTGTGTTGCTATGATAAAATACCAGGGAGAACCCCCAACTTAAGTGAGAAAGGGTTTATTCTGGCTCACGTTTTCAGAGGTTTCAGTCCGTGGTCACCTGGCTTGATTGTGTTTAGGTCTGTGGTGGGCAGAACTGGTGGAAAGGTCAGGTGGAGGAAATCTACTTCCCTCCTAGAGCACTGCCCAAGGCAGGGGGAGAGAGGGAAGGAGTGGGGAGAGAGGGGCCAATGGTGAGTTAGACTACTCAGGGCCCACTCCTCTGAATTAGGACCCCCTTTCTAAATTTTCATCAACATCCCTAGACCCTACACAATACAACCCTACCAAGATGCACCCATTGATGAGGGGAGAACCATTATGACCCATTCATTTCTCTAAAGTGTCACCTTTGAACCAAACCTTCAACACATGGTGTAGACAGACTTTTCTTTCCCACCCACCAGTTCCCAAATAACTGAGGAGACTTAATATGAATTATAAATGCTAGGCCCGATGTGTGGGATGACTCAGCCCTAACAGGCCTGAGTGCCAGCTGGCCCAAACCAGTAATGAGAGCATGTGTATAAGATACTTCCTAAGAGCCAACCTGGGTCTGCCTTAGTAACAGCAGCTGAAACATGATCTGTGATGACCTGGACCAATGAGAGGCAGCCATGTCACACCAGCAGATGCATATTTATCAGACCTTCCCCCAGGGCAGGGTGGAGGGTATATAAGGCTTGCCTCTTCCTGAATAAACTGGGCTTGCTTTGACATCCTCCCAGTCTGTGTCATTGACTCGCCCCCTCCCCAAAGGGAACCTCATAGGAACTTGCCACAGGCTGATAGCTCAGGCTTGTTACTAACTAGCTCTTACAACTTAAAATAACCCATTTCTATTAATCTACATTCCGCCACATGGCATGTGGCATTACCTCATCTTGCACCTCCTGTTTCCTTTTGGTGTCTCTCTGGTGACTCCTCTGGCTTGGTCTTTCTTCCTCCCAGTGTCTTTAGTCTGGTTCTCCAGTCTAACCTTATCCTGTTCTGCTATTGGCCAGTCAGCTTCTTCATTAAAACAATCACAGCATAATTTACACAGTGTACAGAAAAATTATTCCACAGCAACATGGGTCTTTGACTTTCAAAGAAGTCAATATCCAGCCACCATCTTCTGGCCCCTTTTTCATGTGCAGAATGCCCATGGGCTTTGTTTCTTCCATGACATTAATCTTCATGGACATCTCCTCCATCTTTTGTTAGATGCTGGGTGGCATTTCTCTAAAGTTCTTCTCAAGGTTATCTTTAAAATAGATGATGTGTGACCCTGGAGTGCTTGGTGCTTACTGGTCCATGGGATGGTGGACCAAGCATACAAAAATTTAATGAAGTTGCATGTTTTAATCTAGCATTTTGTTTGTAATTTAAATTCTAATTATATTCATAGTTGTTTTATTATAAAATATTTAATCTTCTCCAACTTCCAAGCACTATTGAGGCTCTTGGATTTTCTTGTGTGTTTGAGAAACATGGAGATCCTTAGCCTGGGTGGGTAGCACAGTATCAAGAAGAGAGGTTAGCATGGCCTAATTGAGTTGAGTGCTCCTCCTGTAAGGGCAAAGACCAGACTATCCAGAAACTGACAATTTGTTGGATCATGGATGCAACTGTAATCCCATTGGCTCCTTACAGCACTTCACATACACCCACAGAAATTAGGGGTGTGAAAAGAGACCCATGCCTAAGTCCACCCAAGCCTGGCCCCCATGTAGACTTTTAGGGTGTATTTCCTATATAAAACATCAAATTTAGCTTTGGGGTCTCATTTCCCATCTCCAAATGCTGTTTCCTCCCTGAGGGTTCTTTCATGATCTCAGCTAGAGACAGATTTCCCTCCACAAATGCTTACACAATAAGAAAGCAGAGCACGGGGAAGGAAAAGATGGAGTCAGGTAGATAGTGGTAGAACTAGACAATCCCTCTGGGGACCACCATAACTAAAGCAGGTGAAACTTAAGGGATGCAAAACTACTGGGGCACAGGATAGTCATATGGCCTCAGAGCATCCCCCCATTGGCTAATTAATTACGATATGAAGCATCCTGTGTCAGTGGAGAGGTCTGGGTGACAGGGCAGCCATTTGTCCACGTGACGGCCACTGGAGATTCTGACGTCATGCAGTCCCTGCTCTGATGCACAGGTGTGGGCTGGGCATCAAATATTCAAGACTCAGTGCATCCTCCCAGGCTCGAATCAGGGACACATGATGCTTATTCTGAGTTTAACAGTAAGGCTGTTGTCAGGAACCACACACTGCAGAGCATTTTACAAAATGACTGTGCGGAACTCTCAAAACATCTGTTGCAGCAAACAAAGCAAGCAGACATCCACAGAAACAATGAAGCTGTAGCCAAAGGAGGATTCTAAGTGAGAGACCACAGACTTGCAAGGATCAAATGTCCTGCAGGAGGACTTGCTGCCATCTTGGATAACTGGCATTTGAATACAGACTTGCATATTCAACAAGATCATTTGTCACCCATGTTAACTTTCTTGGGTGAAATAAAATAAAAACATTAAAAAAATCAGTTTTCTGAGAAGAACAATTCTGGGATAGGGTGTTATTTGTAGTGATTTCAACTAACTTCCAAATGATTTAGCCAACAAGGGAGAGGGAGGAAAAGGGAGGGGAGACAGCCAACAAGAGACTATGGGAAGAAGTTAACAATCAAGGGTCCACAGGCAAATGTTTTCTTAGACTTCTGCAAGTCTGATGTTCTTCAAATTTCTATAGTAAAGAAAATCTACACGGTGGCACACCTATGTACAGCCTTTGTTCTGAGACTTCAGCCTGTGCCCTCTGCCCTGTAAACTTCAAGCCCAGGCTGGCCTTTGGTTCTCCATCCTCAGAACATACTGGCGGCTGGTGCCTCTGTTGTAGGAGGAATCTTATGTCAGTCCTTCAAATGGGAGAAGAAAACCTATTATTTTTTCTGCAATTTTTGCCCAGGTGTTACCTGTTCCTGGGGCCTGTGTGTGATCTTAGGCATGCCACCCATCTCAGAGCTGTCTCTGAGCCATGCTCAACCTGAGGGCCTTAAAGCCTTTTGATTTTATTTTGCTTTCCACTTGCAGTGACTGAATAATTCAAGCAGGTGTCATCAGAAAGGAAGGAAGGCAAAGGACTGTTCTGGAAATGAGTTTGAGAATATCTCAAAAGGAGGTTTATCTTTTAAAGTGTGTTTACAGAGCCCAGTTTTAATTTGCACATTGGCAGGGTTCCTCTTGTTCCCATGGTGCACCAGGCACAGTGCTGGGATGGTCTTTGGTGCTGTGTGAACTGGAAAATAGTCAGATGTCTACCCATAAAAGCAGGGAATAGCTAGAATACACAAACAAGGCAACAGGGTCCAGGAAAAACCAAAGAAGTTCTGGCACCGTGACAACCCAGCGCCTGCTCTCCTCCTTGGAAACTTTTTTTTCTTTTCTCCCTATTGACTTTTCATTTTATTTTTATTCTTTGTTTTTGCTTGACAAATAGTGTTTGCACAGATATCTACAGTGCAATGCCTGCGTTGATTCATGCGTACATAGTGATCCTCCTAGGGAAATTTCCATATTCATTTCTTCAAGGTTTTTATCCGTATTGTGAATACTTTCAAAATTCCATCTTCTAGCTTGAGATTTAGAATTTATTATAATCTCAATCTCTCTCCAATCCCCCCCCCTCCTTCACCTCCTCCCCTTTCCTCCTTGTTCTCCTTTTCTTCCCTCATCTGTAGTTTTAGAAGCTGGACATGGACTCCAAGGCCTTGAACATGTTAGGCGAGTATGCTACCAATGAGCTAGCCCTTGCTTCACTGAAATGTTGAAAGTGAGCAGAGCCACCTGACTCAGGTGAGCAGGGAGAGCCACAGCCAGCTGAGCTTAGGAAGTAGAAACCGAGGAAGAGGAAGACAGGAGCAAAATGCAGGAGGGGGTCTTGCTCGGAGACCAGGTTTATAGAGGAGTCTGGCCTCAAGCCATGCCCCTTCCCTGTTGGCCAGGAGCAGTGCTTTTGTTTCGTTAGAACGAGGCCTTTAGTTCCAGAGTGCTGGCAAACTGGTACTGAGACATGGCTGTCCTTGTGCCAGGGTCTCCCCCAAGCAAGAAAGAGTGGAGGGAAGAGGCATGCTTTCATCTTTGCTCCTTCTCTGAACTTCAAGAGATAATTATTAAGGCCTTTAAAAAAACTCATTAGTTCCCTCATCTGCATAGAGATTGGAATTTGTTAACTGATCATTAATGCGTTTCCCCCTTTTAATTAAAATTCATTGCTAGAGGAGAGTATGAGTGTTCTGGGGAGGTGCATAAAAGACAGAAAGGTGAGTTAGTGTTCCCGTGACCAGCAGTGTTTGGGGTGGGGACTTTAGTAGTTAGCAAGTGGGCTAGAAGCCCTAAGCATCCTGCAGTGTGTGGGATACCCCTACTGAGGAGAAATTGTTGGCTTCCAGTGCCCATCCCTGCCTCTCTAGCAAATACTCACACATACCTAGACTTCCTCAGACAATAGAAATGAATTGTGAAGAGCCTCCATTGAACTCCCACAGGGCCTGGGAAGTGATTTCCATGAACTTCTAGGGGCCCAGGACTGACTCCTGGGCTGTAATCCTGCTGTGTGCCTTTGTGGCTCAGGTAAGGTCCACTGACTACAGATGGGCAGCTTAGCACCTCATCAAATGCTTATATGAAAACCATCACCCAACAGCTTCATCACCTACCCAGCATCAAGCCTAAGTGCTTTAGATGACCATTTTGCTGACAGGGATACAAGCATTCATGAATTGTCCTGGATCTCCAGGACCCCAGGCCAAGCCCAGGCAGCCTAGTGGTCCCCTGCCCGTCTCTGCTTGGCTCCCATCGGCAGCCCTGCCTCCCTGTAGCCACTGGCCATTTCCCTCTTTTCTCTGGCTTAAGTCAGGTGGGAATGTTTGCTGGGTTTGAAATCATCACAAGCCTAAGTGAGGCGATCCTGTGTGCTCTGCTCTTGCTCATGTGCTGCAGAATGTGGAGCCAGAGGCAGGCTTGCTTCAGCATCACTTTTAGAAAACAAAGTTAAACTTGATACTTCACACAAATGTGAAGCTGCCCCTCTTAATTTGACTCCACAGTCTGTCTGTCTGTCTTTCTTTCTTTCTTTCTTTCTTTCTTTCTTTCTTTCTTTCTTTCTTTCTTTGGTGTGTGTGTGTGTGTGTGTGTGTGTGTGTGTGTGTGTGCGCGCGCGCGCGCGCGTGTTTGAAGCAGGAAAATGTAGCTTTTATTGTTCAAGATCAATTTTTGATAATTAAAAAAGGGAAGTTATCAGTGAAGCCAAAAGCTGTTATTAATTAAAAATTTTTCCTCTTCCCTCTTTCTGTCCCTCCTCCTCCCCTCCGCCTCTTCTCTCTGCCACCCCCCTCTTTCCCCACTCCTCCCCTCCGCCTCTTCTCTCTGCACCCCCCTCTTTCCCCAAGTACTGGGAACTGAAATAGAGCCTCAAGCATGCAGACAAGTGCTAAGATCTACTACTGAGCTATGTATGCGCCAAAGCCACATTTTACCACTTTTTTGTTACTATTAATTTTTACAAAAAATTAGACAGAGTCCCACTAAATTGCTCGGGTTGGCTTTGAGCTTACTTCTTGGTCCAGGCTGGTACTGAATTTATGATCTTCTTGCCTCCTAAGCAGTGCTGGTTATAGCTTGCACCACCAGGCTCTGATAGCCTAATTTATAATTTTTCTTCTTTCACTCCTCCTTTGAAACTGGTCTTACCGTTTTCCTGGAAGCGTCACCAGGATCTACTTATTTACTGAGCATCAGAGTTTAATGTGCTGGAATCCCACCGTCATAATCACCTCTTGAAGTTCGAACATGGCTGCTGTTGTACCAAACACCAACCACTGTGAATGCTTTTACCCCATGTCTTGTTCATGGGTGACGAGGATAGCTGTTGGCCTTTTATTTGAATTGGCAAGCTGAACTATTTCAGATAAATTATCATCAATGTTTTTTTCCTCATCAAAGATAAAACTGCTTCAGCCTAGACTGTCAGAATTAGGCTTGAGGGGAAGTCCCAGCCCCCCACACTGAAGGGAACCACGACAGCAGCAGACATCCAGCTGCTGTCCTTTTGTTTTGTAAGTTAGATGCCATTATCATGATTTGACTTACTAGAAAGAAAAGGCATTATGTCTGTTACACAATGAAGATCGGATTCTCAACTCCTCAGACACTTAGGGAAATTCTTTGAGACGAAAGAGAGAATTTCCCAGAACTTTCTTGCCAGAGTTGACTTCCAAGCTGACTCATGAACATTCTAGAAAACTTCAAGCACTTTGGGAGCTATAGCTTGCTCCTGGGGAGTCCTGGCCTTACATTGGCCTTGGTCTAAATTATTCATGGCCAACACTCTTCTGTGCTGGCTGGTTTTTGTTGTTTTGTTTTTTAATTTTATAAACTTGACACAAGCTAGAGTCATCTGGGAAGAGGGAACCTCAACTGAGAAAATGCCTCCATCAGATTGGTCTGTAAGCAAGGCTCTCAGGAATATTTTCTGAATTAATGATTGATATGAGAGGGCCCAGCCCACTGTGGGGGATGGCACCATGGGCAGTTGGTCCTGGGAGGTATAAGAGAGGTAGCTGAATGTGAGCCTGGAGAGCAAGCCGGCAAGCAGTGTTCCTCCATAGTCTCTGCTCCAGTTTCTGCCTCAGGTTTCATCTTGATTACCCTTTATCATGGAGTATAAACTGTTAGATGAAAATAAATCCTTTCTTCCCAGGCTTCTGTAGGTGATGTTGTTTACCACAGCAATAGAAAGCAAACAAGAATCAACTTTGTTCACTCATTTTCCCTTGTACTTCTTAGGCTGAGAAGAGGCCTATTCAATAACATATGTAATTTAAAGCTCATTGGCAATGTGTGTGTGTGTGAGTTGGTCTCGTGTGTGTGTGTGTGTGTGAGAGAGAGAGAGAGAGAGAGAGAGAGAGAGAGAGAGAGAGAGAGAGAGAGGGAGGGAGAGAGAGAGGGAAGAGAGAGAGGGAGAGAGAGAGGAGAGAGAGAGGGAGAGAGAGAGGGAGAGAGAGAGGGAGAGAGAGAGGAGAGAGAGAGGAGAGAGAGAGGAGAGAGAAGAGGAGAGAGAGAGGAGAGAGAGAGGAGAGAGAGAGGAGAGAGAGAGGAGAGAGAGAGAGAGAGAGAGAGAGAGAGAGAGAGAGAGAGAGAGGAGGGAGAGAGGGCTATGCAGGAGATGGGGTGGTGGTGGTGATGTCTAGACACTCCAGTACATTCACCTCTATGCAGACACCCTCTCAAGCATTAGGGGTTTGGGGGAATTGATGCTATATCTCCAGCATTTTCACCTTTGAGTTGTGTGACTTGGGCAGAATAGTGGGGAGAATAATGGCTTCCTCAAATCTATCTATGTCCTAATTCTTGGAACTCATGGGCCAAGCCATGTGGCATGGTGAGAAGGGAATTTATGATCATGATTAAGTAAAGGATTTGGGGGTGGGCAGAGGCTGCTAGCTTTGCTTGGTGGGTTCCATGTCACTCTAGTGATCTTTAATGATACAAGAGAGAGCAGGAGGGTGAGATGAGGAGACGAAGATAGAGCAGAAGTGGAGGTCAGTGGACACAGGATGGTGGCCAAAGAATGAGGATAGCCTCAGGAAACCCCTGCAGGAGGAATGCAGTCCTGTGATCCACATGAGACTTGTGTCTGGGACTCTAAGGAGACACTATGGTGAGGAGCTAAGTTGTGCTAATCTATAATAGCCACAAAGGGAAGCTGACAGTTTCTCTGAGTTAGAGGCGGTTACACATTTAAAATGGAGCTACTGGGGCTGGAGAGATGGCTCAGAGGTTAAGAGCACTGACTGCTCTTCCAGAGGTCCTGAGTTCAATTCCCAGCAACCACATGGTGGCTCACAACCATCTGTAATGAGATCTGGTGCCCTCTTCTGGCCTGCAGATATACATGCAGGCAGAACATTGTATACATAATAAATAAATAAATCTTTAAAAAAAAAATAAAATAAAATGGAGCTACTTATGCCTAGATTGTGCAGAGATGAATGTTGTCATGAGTGTGTTTTAGCAACGAATCCAAGGTGTCTATTAGCCGAAGCCTCCATGGCCTGATCTCTGTGGTACCAGGGGCCACTAGTTGACTGCGATTGATAACTTTTGGTTTTCATGTTGAAATCCCCTCTTGGCTTTCTAGGGACTCACATCCTGAAGTGAAGCAGGCCAGGACAAGGGCTACTCTGGTGCAGATAAGTGTCCCACAAAGGCCTGTGTTATGAGCTGGTCTCTAGCCTGATGCTACTGAGAGATGGTGTCAGCTTTCAAAGGCAGGGTCTAGTTGGAGGTTTTGTGACCACTGGGGGCAGCCTTTGAAGGGGCTATTGTGACCCCTGCCTTCCCCTCCCCTTCTTTTGCGTCTACACTGTGAGGTGAATGTTTTTGCTGAGTAAGTCTGCCAGGGCCATTTTCACTGTCCACCCCCACATTCCTGCTGTAGGTCACAGCCTGTCACCCCAGCCTAGCCCAGATTTGCAAGCACATTCTCCCAAGTCTACTCATCTTGAGACCTTGAGGACATGGGGTGGCTGGCTGGTCAGGGAATGAGCTGTGATTACCCTTAGCACACAGCCATGTGATGAAAAAGAAACACCACGCTCCCAGATAAACAAAGCCAAGAGTCCTCAGAACAGTACAGGAAAGAGAGGGAACCCTGCTTCCTTTTCTGGAGAAGAGGGCTCTACCCTCTGTGAAGCGTTCTGTTGAATCCTGGTTCTCCTGGATGGTCTTTGGATACATGGTCCCACAGGCCACTTGCAGATAAAAGATCTTTTCTTGTAATCTGTTGCTTTGACAGGTAATTAATCTCCAAAGATTACTGGGAAAGCCGGTAGCTATCCCAGTGGGGATGAGCCCATTAGATACACAAGACAGTGCTCATGGCTGAGGCTCCTAGGTGTTGTCTGTGGTGTTTGCCTCTGTCCACCCAAGCTTCTCCATCCCGGAGCCAGGGCTTCCCTACGGCCACCCTCCAGCTGTCTGGTGCATCATCCCTTATAATATCTTGGTCCCACCTGCCCATCAGTCTCTGCTTGTGCTTAGTTCTCCCACGGTAAATATCATGAAGGCCAGTACCGTTGACTTCAGTATCCCGTTCTCTTCCCACTGCTGGGCCCTTCTTTCCCTGAGGCAGAAGGCACTGTGTATTGCATCTGGACATTGCAGGCTCCTGTTCTCACATGTATCTGGCCCACTCCTAAGTAGTTCTAGCTCATTGTGAAGTTTCAGGTTTTTTCCATGATTTTTAGAGATCTGTAGACACAGAACCCTCAAGAATTAGGTATGCAGGGGTGCAGATGGCTCAGTGGATAAAGTGCTTGCTATGAGAGCATGAAGACTTGAGCTTGGATCCCCAGCACTCTGTGGATGCCAGGCAGAGTAGAATGTGCTTATAATCCCAGCCCTGAGGAGCAAGGACAGGAGGGTCACCAGACTGGCAAGCCCCAAGTTCAATGAGAAACGTTGTTTCAAAAGGTAAGGTGGACAAGCAGTGGAGGAAAGACACCCCCATGTCAGCCTCTGCCCTCTACATGTGCCCACATGGGAAACACTTCTTCACATACATGCACATACACACCAATGAAAAATTAAAAAAAAAAAAAGAAATACATGTCCACATGGACCTTGTTCCAACATCTGTTAATAAATGTATGTTCCAGGTGGAGTGAGTAGTGAGCTTGCCTGTATTTTAATGACCTCAAGAGAGGTAAAGCTACAGGCGAATTTGGTTCTTTAGAATGTTCGGGTAAAAATCATGCTGCCGAGCAGAACGTTTTCACCTCAGATACCTGTGGCTGCAATTCCACTCTTAGGAGAAGAAGGCAGGCTTTGGTGCTGGCTCATTTCTGCACAGGATGAAAGCAGCCTTTGGGTTCTGAATATGTGGTGGCATTCACACCGTTTAAAACTGTGTTCTCCAAGCCCTGTGTGAGCTGGGGCTTCTTACCGATGGGCCACAATGTGCTGTTGCTCCGGTGGGACCTTGTCCCCACATCTTGGTTGCTTAATTAGGAAATTGAATCTTTCTAAAGACTCTTAGTTCACTGCGTTTAACTGACTGTGTTCTTTCCTAATTTTACTGTATTGGTGATAATGTTTGTTAGCAGGATTCACTGGCTAGAATTGCTTAAAGCAGGTGTTCGCCCATCACTCTTTATGCTAATACTTTTTTATTCTTGAAATAGCGAAAAAGATATGAATTCTTTTTTTGGGCATCATTTTTAGCTTTTGTTTGGGAAGACTTTAGTGCATTCCCAGCATTTTATTGGCATATGCAGCAGAGCTGGAGCGTGATAACTGTCTAGAGTTCTTCTCTCGTGTCCCATTGAGCAGGGCAGTAGCATCAGATACGTGTTCCTGCAGATACCCCAGCGTATCAACCCCCTTTCTTGTTCCTCTACCCCTCAGCCCCCGAGACACATAGACAGCTAGACACTCAGACATCATAACCCCTTCCCCAGATCTTTGCCTTCTCCATTTGCCTGATGGAACCATCAATTCTCTATGACTGACTGTGAGAGAACAGTGGCCTTTGCAACATAAGCTAAAAAAATAAAACAGAATTAAACACTTTTACTTTGAACCATAGAAATTATGTTCCCGGAGGGAAATAGTAGGGCTGATGAATCTAGCGAACGGTATGCTAACATTGTGGGTACCACACAAAACCACCTGTTCACTGGTGTGTTTTCGGTCTGTATGTGTTCATGTGTTAAGTGCGGGCACTTTCACGCCATGGTGTGTGGTCAGAGGATGATCTTGGTGTAGGTCCTCACCTTGAAGTATGTTTGAGACAGAATCTCTTGAAGTTCTCTGCTGCACATGAGCTATTGGACCATGAGCTTCTGGAAATTCTGTCTCCACCTTCCATGCTGCTATAACAGTGCTGGGATGATAGATACACTACCATGTCCAACTCTGCATGGGTTCTGGGGATCTGAACTCAGGTACTCAAGCTTGCATGAGTTTTTTTTCCCACTGAGCCATCTTTCCAGCCTCCTTCTCTGGTAATTTAAATATCAGATCATTTGGGATCCCTACGTGGACCCTGTCTAAGATGCAGGAGTTACATCTCACGTGACTCACTGTGCTTTTCTCCTGAAAGCTCCAGGATGATCTTATAGACACATCCTACCGATACCCCTGAATGGATATTTCCCTCTGCTGTGGTTTGAACATGAAATGTTGCCCATGAGCTCATATGTGGGGACACCTGGATCCCAGCTGGTGAAGGTATTTCAGAAAGTTATGGAAGCTTTAAGAGAACTTTGCTAGAGGAAGTGTGTCACTGGGGGCAGGCTCTGAGGTTTAAAATCCAGGCCGACCTCTGCTTCCTGACAGCAGACAGTGTGACCAGTATTCCCACTCCTCTGCTGTCATACCTCTGGGCCCTGATGGGCTGTGTTCCCTCTTAAACTCCCCCTCCCCGAAGTTGCTTTTTGTCATAGCCACAGGAAAGGGACCGGATGCCAAGGAGCCCAGGCATGCTGTCACATGTGCTGCTTTACAGTCACGCATGTGTAGCTTTAAAAACAAGCCTTCTAAGTTCAAGGGCGGCACCGACAGCTGCCGACGTGCTGGGATGGTATACAATGTTTGTTAGTGGAGGTATATTACTTTCCAGAACCATGCCACCTTCCCCACTCTGAGGGCTCAGGCCATGGGCCAAGTGTGGAGGTTCTGCCCTGCAGGTACATTTTTGGGTGGGCTCACTATGTCAGCCCCATGCCAGGATGCCATCTGTGCTTGCCTCCTGTGTCTTTTCACCCAAGCCAGAGGATGATGTTCTATACCCCTCTTTGTACCCAAACTCTTGATGTATAGCACTTTCATTTAAATTGAAGCAGTTCCTGCAGGAATGGGGAGGCCCATGGCACTCACATGTCTGGGAAAGTGATACCTCAGAAGATTCTGGAAGGCCCCTCCCCAGTTTTATAGGAGTAAATGACTGCTGGGGAAGGAGACTCTGACCAGCCTAAGTGGAGGGGGGATGTTCTTGGACCTGTTGGTCTACCTGAGGTAGGGTTGAGAGCCCCAGGGGTGCAGCTTCAATGAGCTGTCACCCATGTTAGGGTGGGCTTTTCAGTGATGTGGCTGCTTTCAGTCAGCTCTGCTCCTGCCAGTAGCCCCAGTGAAAACTCATTGGCTCATCAGGACCTTAGTGCTGCCCTTACATCTGTCTGCTGTTCCCTTTCTGGAGCCAGTAGATGTGTGTTGCATCTCCTTGGGGAAAGTCTCTCACACAGCTCTAGAGTTGGTAGCCTTCAATATGTTCGGCTGTCAAAATGTCTCTCCTAGTCTACTGTTACTCCAGTAAGTTATGGCCGTCGGTAACGATTGAAGTACCGATGCCGTGTCTGGCCAGCTGTGTGATAGCGGATTCTGTTGGATGGGTTGGCCCACCTTTCAGCCAACTGACTTTGGGTTTGCCAACTGCATCCAACCCTAAAAACTGAACAAGGAAGCTTAAGTCTTCTTTTTGTGTGTATTTTCTCAGAAGAGTTTATTAATAATAACACAGAAAAAAAAACCAAACAGAAATACTTTGGAAAAGAGTGTTTTTTAATTTTTTAAAATTTATTCTTCTTTTATATAATGTACACTGACCACAGCTTCCCCTCCCTCTGCTCCTTCCATTTCCCCCAACCTCCCCTCTCCCTCAGATCTACTCCCTGCATTCCACCCCCCACACCCCAGAAAAGAGCAGGTTTCCCAACCAGCAGATATCAACCAAACATCGCACAATAAGATACAATAGGACTTGGCACAAACCCTCACACCAAGGCTGGGCGTGTAGCATGAATCTTAAAAGGTCTTATTAATAAAAACAAACCTAGAGCCAGGTATTGGGGTGAATGTTGGAAGATCAGAGAAGCAGAACAAGCTACAGCTTCCCCACCTCACCAGTTCCTCAGCTGATCCTGTTTCCTCAGACTAGAAGCCTCTGAGTCTTCATCCGAATGGGTCTCACCTGAACTGCTGCTCAAAAGCCTAAAAGCTTAACCAGCTCTAGTTTCTGGTTTTCACGCCTTATATACCTATCTGCTTCTGCCATCACTTCCTGGGATTAAAGGTGTGAGTCACCATGCCTGGCTATTTCCAGTGTGGCTTTGAACTAACAGAGATCTGAATGGATTAAAGGCGTGTGTGCCACCATTTTCTGGCCTCTATGTCTATCTAGTAGCTGTTCTGTCTTCTGACCCCAGTTTATTAGGATGCACAATATATTGGGGGACACAGTATATCACCATATGGGCGAGGCAACCCAGAAGTAGAAAAAGGGTCCCAAGAGCAGGTAAAAGAGTCAGAGATACCCCCACTTCCCCTGTCAGGAGTCCCCTGAAAACACCAAGCCAGAAAGCCTAGCTGTTCTTTGCTATGGCTGGGTCAGTTCTGTACCACCCACCTGTGGTTTCTCACATAATTTCACATGGATCTCTGTATGCATATTCTTAAAGATCAGTGTTTCTCAACTTGGCACTGTTGACATTTTGAGTCAGACAGTCCTTCCTTTCTTTATTTCATTCTTTCTTTTTGTTTCATGAATGTGTTATGTGTCTGCATGTAGGCATATACATCACGTGTATGCCTGGTGCCTGTAGAGGCCAGAAGAGGTTATTAGATCTCTTGTAACTGAGTTACAGATGGTTGTAAGCTGGCATATGGGTGCTGGAAATCAAACCCAGGTCCTCTCCAAACCCCACCCACTGGAAAATTCTTGATTGTGAGGGCATTGTGAATACTGCAGGAAATTTAGTAGCATCCCTGGTCTCTGTGCAATAGATCTATGTAAGACCTCTGATCTGTTTTGGGTTGTGACAACTAAAAATATCTCCCCTGCTTATGACAACCTAAGTGCCCCCAGATGTTGCCAGAATCCCCTGGTGGGGGACAGAGGATCACTTAGCTCTTCCTTTGAGACCTACTTGTCTTGACTCCATGTTCTTCCTGATGGCCACCCCAACATCTCACTCTGTGGGTTCTGTGCTCTGTTAGCATCTGCTAACAGCTGTACGCCATGTCAGGCCACTGGCTGCCTCCAATCTTTCATTCATTTTGAAGGGCACACTCACCTCGCTTTTGATGGTTGGCTGCTGTCCCCTGGCCTCTGGTATTCCCAAGTCTTTCTACACCTGTTGCCACTGGGAAGCCAGTTCTGCAATGGCCTTCCCTAGCATCCCAGTCATAGCTGCAGAAGACAGACCTGAGAGCTTCTTGAGAATACAGCTCCTCTCCCCAGCACAAAACCTGTGGCTTCAGGAAGGGCAGAGACCTCACCGCAGGCTTTTGAGTCTGTTCCACTGTGAATGTTTGCTGATTCTCTAGAACCTCTGGGATTTATTCTGGAGCTCCGCCCCCATCCTTTGAGGTTTCACCACCTTGGCTTCAGGCGGCTTTCTTGTGTAGATTGATACTCGGTCAAAGACTCCAGGGAACACTCTGAAAATATTCGAGATTCTCTCTGCAGCTGTCTTGCTTCTGGTCTTTGGTCTTCCAAACCTTGGTCTCCCTGGTGACTCCTGGTAAAGATGATACCTTCGCTGTGTTTTCTAGATTTATTTATTTACTCCAGCAGGGTGCCCTCTGCCTTTATGTTGATTTGGAATGGGTCCCTTCACACTCCCATTGTTCTCATACTTCCTCTTTTCTCCCTTGAGGAAAACACCTTAACCTTCCCTCTGGTGCCTTCAGTGGCCTGCACACTGTACATGTGACCACCGAGGGGTCCACATGGCCTGCCCATTGTACTTGTGACCACCAAGGGGTCCATGTGGCCCGAACACTGTACTTGTGGCCACCAAAGGGTTCACATGGCCTGTACACTGTACCTTTGGCCACCAAGGGGTCCACATGGCCTGCATACTATACCTGTGACCACTGAGGGGTCCACATGGCCTGCACACTATACCTGTGACCACTGAGGGGTCCATATGGCCTGCACACTGTACATATAACCACTGAGGGGTCCACATGGCCTGCACACTGTATCTGTGACCACTGAGAGGTCCATATGGCCTGCACACTGTACATGTGACCACTGAGGGGTCCACATGGCCTGCACACTGTATCTGTGACTACTGAGGGCTCCATATGGCCTGATACTGGGTTGATGACTCAGATTTCTCCCTCTCTGCTCTTGTTACCCCTGTTTTGGTCAATTTGCCTGGAAGGCGAGATAAAGCGGAGACCAGATTGCAGAACAGTATCATAAGGGCCTTGACTCACAGCCATGGGGGACTGAAAGGGGCGTGGTGGTGGAACAAATGGGCTGACTCTGGAAGAATAGTTGCTGTATTTCCTGTGGAGGTTTTAGAGCTGAGGTGAATGATAAAGTTGTCTTGAACTGTGACAAAAGCCCCAGACTTTCAGGGGAGAGAGACCTTCTCTGCATGGCACAGTGGTTTGCAGGCAGCCGCCTGCTGTTGAGCACAGCCCTTAGGGACACTGAGCTGAGAATGGAGTCCATTGCTGGTGTTGTCAGCAGCTGAGAGAACATGTCCTCGGTATGTGAGGTGGGGATTGGAGTGCCTACCATGGAGTCCATGACAGAAGCCGGCCTTGGCTGTGGGCCAGGTGGCATTGTCAACTTGGGAGGTTGCAATAGGATTCTACAATAGGAGGAGAAACAGCTAGAATTTACTGACAGCTGGAAGTCCAAGGTCAAGGAGTCAGCAGGACTGGTTCCTCTCAAGGCCCCCTCCTTGGTTTGCAGACAGCATCTTCTCAGGATGCTCTCATCACTCTGGGCATGTGTGTGTCCCAATCTCCTCCTATGTAAAGACATCAGTCATAGTGGATTAGGACCTATCTTCTGCATGTGTTTGATCTTGCTCATCTCTTTAAAGCCCTAGCTCCAAAAACAGGTTGGGGGCTAGGTCTTTGACATACCAAACTCAGAGGAACACATATGAACAGGTGCTGTCCTCGGCTCCAGGTGAGCAGGTTGGGGACACTGTGAATTGTGGCCTGGAAGGCTCTTCCTGCTCCACAATGGAGACAGGACCAAATAATTAACAACACAACAAAGCACAGTTTTGTGAGCTGCCAGGGGTACCGGGGATTGAGAGTCCTGCTGCAGGCCCACAATGTAGCCCTTGGCAAATGCCACTGGCCTTTGTGACATAGACGGCTACAGGAGTGGTGACAAGCTGGCTCTGTGAGCATCACAGACAGCCCTGCTCCCCAGGACAGGCTTACTCAGTTAACTGGGCTGGAAGAGACTGCAGGCTGCAAAATGACCTTTCCTCCATAAACGAGGAATAATTCAAAGCTCAAGAAGACATCGGCTTCAGGTGAGTTTGCTACACTTGAGCTCCCAAGAGGGGCCACGTTCCTCCCCTCAGCTGCCTCTCTCTCTCTGCTGATCCTGGTGGCTTGGGAAAGAAACAGTGACTCAACCCAGCATCAAGGTGGGATGGAAGACGGAGGGCATAACATACATGGGATTTTAGATAAGAGAGAGCTATAGCCGGGCGGTGGCGCACGCCTTTAATCCCAGCACTCGGGAGGCAGAGGCAGGTGGATCTTTGTGAGTTCGAGGCCAGCCTGGTCTACAGAGCGAGATCCAGGAAAAGGCGCAAAGCTACACAGAGAAATCCTGTCTCAAAAAAAAAAAAAAAAAAAAAAAAAGAGAGCTATAGAGGAAGAAGAGGAGGAAGAGACAGACGGAGTGGGGGGGGGAGGGTAGAGGGAATGGAGACGAGAGATGAAAAGGTAGAGCCTAGGAGGGAAGTACAGCAAACTCTCAATAACACCAGAGGACGATAAGACACGCACATCCATCCTACAGGACAGCTAGGCAAATGGACCAAGAGTGTGTGGAGATGGAGGACGGGGCAGGACAGAGGACTGACTGCTGAGCCACATCGTCTGCTAAACCCCTACAAGGCACAGCCTCCTGTCTTTGCCGATCCATTTCTCCCATAAAGGCAGCAAGCCACAGTGATCTAGGGTTGGAAGAGGTTTGCTTTGCTAGAACTAAAAAAAGTTTTTCGAAAGCAGGCTTGAAACCTGAAGCATAGGGACTTTTGAAAGACTCTTTGTCGCTTGCAAAAGAGAAAATTCTTACGCGTCCTTGGGAAGCGTGTTTAGAATTTTCTTTCTCGCATTAGCGGTCACATTTGGTGGCTGCTGGAATGTTTATGTGCTCTGAAGTAGTTTTAGGTGCTCATTCCTTGCTGGGCTATGTGACTTCTAAGAGCTGCAGAAGTATGAGCAGGGTGGGAGGGCCTGGCCTCTCCCTCTTTCAAAGTGTGTGAAGCCCAGATGGAAAGACAAGACTCATAGGCAGTGGCAACCCATTAGTATGTTGTGATCATTGTCGCATACTTCTAGGAGAACCCCATGGAGTCATCACAACCAAAGAGTCCCCTTGGCTCAGAGTCCAGTGACATCCAGCAGGCTGGTAATGTTCAAAGCGGCGGAGAGATGAAAACCCAGGTGGGAGCCACGGGCCCTTGTTAGGGTGGGGATGCTGGGCACTGCAGAGGCACACAGGACTCTCCTAGAAGTTGACTGGGGAGCAGGAAAAGGAGGGGTATCATGGAGGCTGGAATCCGTAGTCAAGCCCTACTGCAGTCCCTTTGAGGGATGGACTGTATTCTTTGTCAGTGCCAAAGCTGCTTCCTGTGCAGGGATTTAGCGCACTGTGTGGGCACAAAGTGCCACCTGGGCCATGAAACATGAAGATGCCAGGCAGCAAAACCAAGAGAAGCAGGAGGGAGGCTGGGGTGGCCCGCCCCTTCCTTCCTTCCTTCCTTCCTTCCTTCCTTCCTTCCTTCCTTCCTTCCTTCCCTCCCTCCCTTTCTTCCTTCCCTCCCTCCCTTTCTTCCTTCCCTCCCTTCCTTCCTCCATCCTTCCTTCCTTCATCCTTCCTTCCTTCTTCTCTGGGGATTGTACCTGGGCCCTTGCACATGCTGGCTAGGTGTCTACTGCTAAGCAACATCCTGACTCTCTTTGTATTTTGGGACAGAGGCTCACTCTGTTGTCCAGGTTGGCTTTGAAATTGACATCCTCTTGCCTCAGCCTCCCAAGTAGTTGAGATTACAACAGGCCTCCGGGTAGCTGGGATTACTCAAAGCCTGGCTTAAAATTTTTTTCTCCTTGTTTGAAGAATGATGCATTTGACATAAAAGTCTGATTAAAAGCTCCCAATCAAAAATAGAATGTGCGTATGGTTTCATCAATTTCTTGGCCAAGCTCTGCCCCCTCAGGCAAGAGTATGTCTCTAATGCATGAGTACACACACACACACACACACACACACTGCACTGTTTTCATAAATTGTAAATTACAAAAGCTGTTTATATTGTAATATAGCAAGAGTGAAACATGAACTGAGATGTAGTACACGAAGCCATAAATCTGACTCTCCTCAAGTTCTTTAAACATTTATTTCCTAGCTCAACTCAATATACTTAGTACACACACACACACACACACACACACACACACACACACACACACACACCCCTTAGGCCATCAGAGGCAAAATCTTAATATTTTTGTTACCAGTGGAGGAAATTGGACAATGAGGATCAGACAGACATTGATAAAGTTGTAGACAAAACTATTTGTCACACCTGTGCTCAGGTTCCAAGTTCCTGGTCCATGTGACAGCTACTGTGTGATGTAGTGTTGTGTGATCTGTGGGAAGCTGCTGTTTAACATCCATGGGATTCCCATCTGCAGAGTCAGATAGGATTGTCTGAGGAAGGATTGTACCTGGGGGGCTTTTTTTCCTTGCCATTATTCTCTGAGCAATTCTGTACAACTATCATAGTGTACAAGTGACCCAGGGATGGCAGAAAGGACAGAGAGAGTCCTCTGCCAAGACTGCACTATTTTCAACAAGGAATTTGAGCACCTGTAGATTTCGACATCCGTGGGGGATCCTGGAATGGCTCTCCTCAGATACTGAAGGACGTCAGTGTATAAAATCAAACAATAACCAAGATGGCCCTAAAAGAGGGAAGGGGCTAGGCAGGACTGGGAGAAGAAAGTCTGGAAGGTTTAGATGGAGTGAGTGAGTGATAATGTGTGTGTGTGCATATGTGTATATGTATGTGTGTTTGTGTGTCTACGTATGTATGTGTGTGTATATGTGTGCAAGCATTTGTGTGTGTTTTCATATATGTGTATACATATGTATGTCTACATGCATGTTTATATGTGTGTATGTATGTGTGTGCACATGTGTGTTTGTCCCTTATCACTGTTTTGAGTGGTTCTCAAATTTGACTGCTTATCAGAACCGCTCAGAAAGGCAAGAGAACATTTACTGTCCTCAGCCCCAGGCTCAGAGATTCTGAGATGTTTTGGCTATGGAGTTCTTTTAATTCTCAGGCTGAGGCCTGGTTCTCCAGGGACTCTACAGCCCTGAAGGAGTCACTGGCCAATTAGGAGATGATGGCTGTGTGCTTGGTGTCTACTTACTCACAAGCATGTGCCCCCACTTTCACAGGTGAGTGTGACTGTGCCTTTGTGGGCATGTCTGATTTTGCTTGTGCGTATGTTTGCATGTGCATGTCTGGCAAAGACAACAGGTGCAACTCCACACTTACATGACCCGGTTTACACCACAGACACAGAGGATTGATGTTAGGGATCAAGACATTTTAGTGAAGGCTTTCTCTGTGGTCCTTCCTTGGTTTGTAGATAGCGACTTCTCTCTGTACCTCCCAAGGTTGTTCTCTCTGTGTGCTTGCGGCGCCCTGATCTCATGAGGACACCAGGAGTTTCAAACTAGGCTATTCTAACAGCCCATCTTAATGTTGGTTAGCTCCGTGAAGACTCTGTGCCCAATCAGCCATGGTTCCAGCTACTGGGGATTAGTTAATTGGAAAGTGGTACCCACTTCAGGCCATGACAGCTTCCACATCCTCCTCCATGTTAATCCCTAACAACTGTGCATTCAACTCACTAACGTTGCAGCTCTGCCTGGCATGTCCAGTCTAAGCTTTTTCTCTTGGAATCCTAGCATCTGTTTCTTCTTTCCCAAGACCCAGCATGCTGCAAGCATGCAAGCTTGTGTGTGTGTGTGTGTGTGTGTGTGTAGAAAATTCAGGTCTGCTGCAGCATTTGGTGAGCAGGTAAGAGCTGGCTCTCAGTGACTTCTCTGCTTTTCCTCTCTGCAGCAACCCAGGCTGTAAAACACATGTGGAACTCTGTGAAGTTTGCCATTGAAGGGTTGTGTCCTCACCATATGGCACCCTGGGTTCAAGCATCTCCTGGGAGGGATGGAGTGGTTGCATTTCGGAAGCTATATGGTCTCCTCTGAGGATCGTGAACTTCCCTTTATCTTGGTTGTTTGCAGAGTAGATAACACTGTGGTCCTGGGTCTACTTCCAGAGCCTGGGGATACCTAAGGATATCATGATATTGAGCCTTCATAAGGGTGAGTTGGGAGCACAGAGAGGAAGAGGAAGGAGAGGATGAAGAGGGCACTGTCCTTACTAGTTTATTTGGTTAGGATGCATAACTAATTTGTATATAATATACACAGTAGCATATGTGTATGCATATACTATATACCACACTACCCACATCTTTCGCTCTGTGAAGTATGTACCCTGGTGAGCATCCAGTGCTTCCACACACTTGGGAGATAGGATGCCCAGGACAATGGCTCTGAGTTAGGCAGGGCACCCGTAGGAGCTGTAGGTGAGGTCTGGCTTGCTGCTCTCCGTGCCACACCCATGTGCATGGACTAGAGCTCTTAGCAGAGTGCCTGGCTTTGCTCCTTTGCGTTTGGAGACACATGGAAAGATGACTGTGATGCTGGCATGGGGACATAAGGCTGACAGCTTGGGGAGGACAGAGCTGAGAAGAGGAAACCAGTAGACAGGGTGTAATGCAGGCCCTTCTGGGTGCAGGGAGGTGCTAGGACAGGCATTGGGGACACTAGGAAAGGCTTTGGGGCACTTGACCTGGTCTTTCTAGTCATGTTGATGCTCATTGGGATCGGCTAAAACACAGGCTGTGAATGCTCCTCATCTGGCAGACACTACATTGTGGATATCAAGGCTCCCAAGGTCAGGACTGAAGGGGAAAAAAGAGCTTCTAACCCACAAGGCTAGACAGGACCAAAGGGAGGGAGGAGACAGTGGTTGGAAGCTCAGAGGGACAAGAGCCATTTCCCACTGGTTTCCCATTGCTCCTCACTGGGAAACCAAACCTGTAAATTACAGACATGTGAGATATATTCCCCGAGAGTGTGAATCTCATACCTCCCAATACATCAACAGTGGCAGTTCTGTGGCTGGCTGCGTGCCTGTGATTGTTATGTTTATCTCTCCTTTAAATTAAAAAGAGAGAGAGAGGAAAAAAAAAAACCTTTCAAAGCAACAGGTTTTCCTTATGGCCTTTCATAATCCTTAGTTTTGGTTGGCTGTCCCCAGGCCCTCTTCTCTCCCATTTCCTTGCCCCTCTTCCTCATTTATACCCTCTACCCCCCCCCCCCGAATTCCCTGTCCACTTTCATATCACAGGTCTTATTTTACCCTCCCCACCCCTGTCCCTTGAACCCACCCTCATTCAAATAAACACATGTTAAAAAGTTGAAGTCAGGATCTCCATATGAGCAGGAACATTTGTCTTTCTGAGTCTGGCTTACCTCACTTACTATAAGTATTTCCAGTTCCATCCATTTCACTGCGAATGTCACGATTCCTTTTCTTCTATTGCTGAATTAAACCATCTGTACCGCATTTTTATTATCCATTCATCTGCTGATGGGAAACTAGGCTGATTCTCTTTCCTTGCTATTGTGGCCAGAGCAGCCACGAACATGGATGAGCAAATATCTCTGTGGTAGGGTGTCAAATCTTTTAGGGTGGATGTGCTGGTGTTCAGCAAATTCCTTGGCTCCTGGATGGAAGCGGAGCAGAGACCTGCCATGCAGTTTCACTCTATTCCACTAGGTGGCTCTTTGCACTCTTGGATGTCTGCAGGCGTTCAGACAGGTGAATGCATCTCATTGGCTGGCGGGAGGCATGATGCCACCCAGCAGCTCTTTTTAAGAGAAAAGCCAGGACCAGAGAAACAGCCACCCCTGAGCATTGCCTTCTGTGCTGTTCTGTGGGACCCAGCTGCGGAGTCAGGCCAACATGAGTGAGGTGAGCAATGCTTGCACTTAGCCCAGGGAAACCGGGGAGTGAGAAGGGTCTGCACCTCTGGGAGTCTCAGAAACATGAAGGGTGCTCAGAGGGGCTGAGGGGCAAACGAACCTTGTCATTATTTGCTTTGAGGATAGAGTCTCCTGATAGCTTGGTTTGAATGGCCATGTAGAAACTGGTTAAGTTTACAACTTTTGAAATTAGCCATAGAAAGAACAAGGGGTAGCTATATTATTTCTGATCTATGACTTCGGGCTTTGTACCTCATGTCTGATTATCTCATGAGGGTCTATGCTTCTTCCAGGGAGTGTGTCCTCATGTGTCTTCTTGGGTCACAATCTGAGTGTTAGCAGATAGAGAGCCAGCCACCTGGGAAATCCGGCCTCAGATGAGGGGTGGGGAAGGGGGTGAGGATTTGGGTTGGGGTGGCAGCTCCTGCAGCATTGCCTGTGACAGGGACGGCTTGCCATTAATCAGCTAATCTGAGCCCCAGGAAGCATGCAAAGTCCAAGCCTGAGTGTGTGTGTGTGTGTGTGTGTGTGTGTGAGAGAGAGAGAGAGAGAGAGAGAGAGAGAGAGAGAGAGAGAGAGAGAGAGAGACAGATTGACAGACAGACAGACAGACAGACTGCTATCTCTGAGACACCAGGGGGTGTTGGCAGAAGAGCACATTTCAAGCTGAAGACCCTTCTCTGATTATGATTATGTGTATACAGAACATGTTATGCTGGGGGAAACTGGTGGCTTGCATATTTTTCTCTTAAGAAGAGATTGTAATCTCTTCCACATGAAGATTTGGGGTTATACAATGCTATCCTCTTTCAACCAGAAGCCTGGGCAAGTCTGTTTTCATTTCCCCTTGGTTGATACTTAATTACTTTGAGAGATCGGTTATCGTCTTTGTATTTTATTTAAAATATTGTTTGACAGATGGGTGATCTTTTTTTGGAAGTCTAGAGTAGAATTAACAACTTCAGAAATCGAATGCCTCCTCACGGCTCTCCTCTCTTTGACGGGAGGCTTTGGATATTAACAGGAAGAAGGGCGAGGTGGTGCTGCACTGAGGTACAGGACGTGGGACAGAGCCAAGAGCTTGGGGGAGGGGGGTGGATCTGGGCTGGGAGATGGGAGTCTCCTGGCAACCCTGGGAACAGGAGCCACAGTGACAGCCATTGGTTGCCTCGTGGTGTAAGTGCTGAGAGCAGTATGCCAAGCACTCCTACATGTGTCCCCTTCTGTGAGCCTCTCGATACCCGGGGCAGTCTGTGACGGATGAGGAAACCGAGCCACAGAGCAGTGACTGACTGATTCAAGGCCACCAGCCACCAATCAGGAGATCCAGGGCTGGCCTGCTCACACTGAAGTCATTGGTACCAGGTTCCTGGTGGTGTCCAAATGCACATGGGGCTCTTTGAGCACCTGGGGCAGGGAGGAGCAGAAGGAGGCAAGTATCTGGGGAAAGGAAGCCGGGGCTCCGATGAGCAAGGGCTTTGAGGACAAGGTCTGTTTTCCTTTCTGTGTGGAGGGCGGGTTTTCTTCCAGGCTTCACTGAGACTTCAGAAGCACAAGGCTTAGAGAAACACCTCACCTTGTTTGCAGTAAGAAGGGATGGTTGGCTGTGTGGTCAGCTTTTCCCATCCATACTCAGCAGAGTCTCACCAAGGAGGGGCCTAGAGAGCAGACTAGTTTTGCAGCAGGGGCCCTTCTCCTGTGTTAGTTAGCAACTGGGACAGTGCCCTTCTACCCATTTCCTGTTGAGGCTCATGATGCTAGGGAGGTCCTCCAGGCCCTCCCTGGACACTCGGCAGATCTCTTGACCATGTGCATCTCCAGGGAGGAGCTCTGTCCCAGAGTGTGTCCCACAATTAGGATCACAACCTCCTTTCTGCTGAATCTGTATTTAGGGCAGTCTCACACACCCCACCCTGTCCCAGCTATCCATGAGATAGTGTCATAGCCTGAGTGTTCATTCCTTTAAACCCTGTGGGTAAAAGCCCCTAAAATGCAGACTCTGTATCTGTGTCCCCAGTCCTTCAACAAACACCCCAACATTCCCTGTACCCACACCACTGCTCCTGAGCTCCCCCTGCTGGCCAGTCTCCAAGTCCCTGGCTGATGGTGTTCCTTGGAAAAGGGGAATTTTATCCTTTGACTAAAACTTAAATCTGCTTTAAAATTTAATAAAGGGGACAAACCGCTGAGGAACTGGGAAGGGCACCAAGTCCCAAAGGTTCTCTTTAGTTGGATGAACTACACACATGGCTTCTAGTATGAGTAACTCCCAGGCAGGCCTGGAGGCACATGACTATTATGTGCTTATATGACTAGTTGTCAGTCAAAGCAGAGAGAGGTATTGCTGTCCCTCTGCCCTCAGGCTTACTTGGGGGCTGGAGCGTGCGTGCGTGCGTGCGTGCGTGCGTGCGTGCGTGCGTGCGTGCGTGTGTGTGTGTGTGTGTGTGTGTTGTAAGTCTCCTTCGGCAGCCCTCAGGGTTCGTTGTAGCTGCAGAATCTCCAGAGATCTCTCACTAGTCCCTTGAGTAAATATGAACCTGGGCTGGACAGAAGAGACTCCGAAAAGCCAAAGGCTCCCTGGGGTCAGCTCTGTCCTTCTGGGACTTGTGGCCTTGAAGGGGAGGAAGGGACAACAGGAAACTGGTTCTGAAGCTGGCTCTAAACTGGACCACTTAACACAGCGTGGTTTTCATACCTTAGAACCATTATTTATTGTTTCACCGCCGGGGGGTTGACATCTGTCAAGTAGAACAGCTGAAGTGTAGAAAGGGACTTGATACGCCATGTTTGGTTGACACTCATGGGAGACCTTCCCTTTACTAAACAGAAGTGGAGGAAGAATGGATTGTGGGGTGGGGAGAGGGGTTGGGGTCAGGGGACAGGAACTGGGAGGAGAGGAAGGAGGGGAGATTGCAGCCTGGATGTAAAATAAATAAATAAAAATAAATTTATTTAAAAAAGCAGAACAAAAAATATAGAAAGGAAATAAATCCAAATTTAGGGCAGTGTCGGAGTGAGAGTGGAGGTGGTTTGGGGGCATCTGCTTTTCATCAGTATTAAAGTATGTCAGATGTGCTTGGGGCCATCTAGGAGATGCATTGGGAAATAATTTTGTAGGGATCGAAATGTAGGCTTAAATAGAGTAACCACATTTGAAATCTTCTCAGCAAGGCCCAAGGTTACGAAGTACCATGTGCAAGAAGGAAGGGCCTCCCTTTGCTAAAAAGAATTCCTGGGAGCAAATATAGTGTCCTAGGTCCTCACCGGGGGTTTGCTTTTAAGTGGCTTATCAAACCAAACCAAAACAACCAACCAAACAAACAAGCAAATAAATAAGTAAACAAACAAAAAAACTAATTTAGGAGAGCCTGGAGTGCGATTTTAATGGAGAATGGATTTAAAACATGACATGCCCTATCACCCTGTTTGGAAAGTATTTGGTGAGACAATCCCATTGTATATCAGACAACAGCTGTTAGTTAGACATGAGACCATAAGCCTCCCTGGAGCTCTATCCTGGGCTCTCTGCCTGTTTTGGCTTAGGTGGGATGGGTTAGCCCAGAGTCAGGGCTTTGGTCCATGTAGACTCTGGCCACAGTGAAAGGGCTATGCCTGGTGAAGATGTGCTTGAGACAAAAATCACAGACATTCAAGGGCATATGTGTGCACACACATGTATGTGTCCCAAGCACTGAAACGGACCCGTTGCCTCTTACTGAAAACAGTGATCTGGAAGGAAAGAAGAAAGCAGGGGATGACTGCACCTCAGGAGGCTCCCTGCACGGGAATACCGGGAGAAGGCACAGAAGATGGAATTAGAAGTAGATACTGGTTAAAAATATGCAACATTGGCTTGGGGCCTCACACAGTGTGCTCTCATGGGAACTCAGTGGAGAGACAGATGAGGAGATGAAAGGACCCAAGATGAGAATTAGAGCTGTAGTCTAGACTCTCAGGACTTCACTGCCATAGCAAACTGGAGCCAATACTCTGCATGGGTGATTGGGTTTGGGGAAGGGCTGTGTAGCTTAGACCAGTGGTTAAGCATGGATTCTGAGAGTTACAGACAAATATGGTGTTTTCAATGGAAGGTCGAATGGCAACTTGATTTCTTATGTAAGTCTGGCCTCAATTAGGAGAGCACATGAAGTAGGGATATGGAAAGATCTAGTGCGATCCACTTAGTAAATTTTTATTACAATACATTATTTGAACAAATTAATGGATTTCACGATGTTATTTTCAAATGTAGACTTTGCTCATGTTAAACCACACAATGGTAAACGTTATTTTCTCCCTTAAATGGGGGATATTAAGTCTTGCTGGATAGTGATTATAGTGTAGGTGCCAAGGTTAGGCACAAAAGCGTGTTTTCAGGGCTGGTGATTGTCGTGGATTGCCATAAAACTCGCTTGCTCAAAATGCATCTCGTTAACTAAGCTCAAGATTAAAGCACCCAGTGTTTTCTCTTTTGAATTCCAAGAATGAATGAAGGCAAGGTGCATTGTTATTTTTTTTCCCAGAGAGAAAGCTGAATACATGACTCACCATTGATTTTATTAAAGGTTTGGTAGAGGTGGTGTGATCAACAGAAAAGAAGACCCAAATTGTGTTAGGCAAGCCTCTTGAGTCCATGATGGACACAGCCCCTGCACTAGCGTTTAGACTGTAATTTCTTCCCTCAGTGCTCTGAGAGGTCTTATTCCAGTGAAATTGTTTGTGCTTCCTCAGTTCTCAGTCTGTGGGGTGTAGGAATCATTTAAACACAAACGTAGAACCACCAGCTCCAGGCTCAGGGTTTCTTACTAATTTCTGTGAAGCGTTTAAAGGCTGCAGGTGTACAGATTTGTATTCCCTTTGTCTTTGGCTTCCTAAACCCGGCTCGAGCCAGCATGCTCTTAAGGCCATGCAGGTGCACTGTAGGGACTTGAAGCATCCTTCCTGGCCTGTCCACCTGCAGATGGGGAGAGGTAGGGCTCCAGGGGCGGAGCTGAGCTTGTGTCCAGCAACTAAATTAATTAGTGAAATTCCAGTGTGGATTATCAGCTGCTGTGACTGATGCTCCAGGGCTCTTTCTCCAGGCATTCATATTGATGTAGGATGTGTCAGCAGGGGACAGAGCCTGCATTTTGTTCTTTGCTCCGGGTCTGAAACCTGAGTGTGCCACTCAGATGGGGGTGTGGCCATACACGAAGAACACATGCTGTCATAGAAGCAAAAGAAAAGGAGAGAAGATGGGGGAAACCCCAAGAGAAAGAACACTGGGCGTTTGGGAAATGCCAGGAAAAGTACAAGAGCTGAGAGGGGGGTCGGCTTGGACAGAACAAATCTCTGTTAGTCTCCTCTGAGACGGACTCACTTCAGAAGAGTTGAATGGACTCTAAACAGAAAGGACGTAGACAGACAGCGCCTGGGTCAGCTGGAAATTGGCTCTACTGTATTGACACAGAATGGTTTGGCTGTGTGAGAGGAGAAAGTCTAGGCAGCTCTTTCATGGTAGGGCTTCTGGCATGGAGACAGGCATGTAAATCACAGCATATTGTTGGAGGAAAAATATGTCTACACAGACGGAAAGCAGGTTGTAGATGTAAATATTTTAATCAACAGTTAAAATTAGCTATCAATAATCATCAAATTGTTACAGCAATGAAAACAGGTATTTTAATTAAAACATTTGACGGGTTTATTATTTTCTTATCATTAATGTTATTTTTGTGTGTTCATATGTGTGGGGGTGCGTGTACTTGTGTGTGTACATGGTGGAGGCCAGAGGACAGTCTCTAGTGGTGCTCTTCAGCTGTTCAGCTTTCTTTTGAGAAAGGCTTGGAGCTTACAAGTTGGCTGTGCTGGCTGGCTAGTAAACTCAGGGATCTGCCTGTCTCCACCTCCTAGTGCTGGGATTAAATCTATCCACTGCCATGCCTGGCTTTTTATGTGAGTGCTTGGGATTTGCACTCAGGTTCTCATGCTTGTTTGCAAAGTATTTTTGCTGACAGAGTCATTTCCCCAGCCCCACATTTGGCTACTTTAGGTACCAAAATATGTTTAGATGTTTAAATATCTTAAACAGGACTGTACACAGAAGGCGACCAACCCAAAATCATGTTCTTGGGGTGCTCCAAGGTGGAGGAGCCCCTTCTACACCCACAGCCCTGTGATAGACCCCTTCCCTGTTGGCCTCAGCCTTGCACTTTGGCTATGCCATTTCCAGTCGTTAAACTGAAGTAAGGTACACACTTCTCTTCAATCGAGTAGAAACATGAAAAAGTTCATGGGTACAACCAACAAAACTAGCCTGCCACATCCCTCGGTGGCCCAAACCCATAAATCTAACACCCATTTCCAGGGCTGCTTTCCATGACCAGTTCAGCCTAAGTTACACACATTGGGAATTAATCTGCCTGTTATTGTTTGTGCCTCACAAATAGTTCTAAATCTCTGCATCAGGATCTCATGGTGTGACTTGTCTTTCGGTTTCTGAGAGAGAGAGAGCACTTGCCCAGATTTATGGCATTGCCAAAGGAGATATCAATCACCCACTAACCTCCCATGTTTTCTATTTGTTCTTAACCTGCCACCTTCTAAGTAAAACAGAGACAAATGAGAATCGTAGGGCATGAAAACAAGCCTCCATGCACAACAGGATCCCTGCACAGAGCATCTGGTTGGGGTTCAGAGTGGATTGCTCTTCCCACACAAAGGAAGCCATTTTCACAGTGTAAAGTAGTGAGACTCAGTGCAGGGAAGTACCTCATTCTTCATGGTTTCTGCCCTCTTTTGTAGACAGTCTTGGCTACAACAAGACTCAGATGTCAGACATACCTCTATCATCCAGTCACTGATCTGTTTCTGACCATGTAGTAACTGGGCTGGGATCTGGGCTGACTTGAGAGAACATTCCTCCTGATACTAAAATCCAACTTATTTTAGTGAGGTGTGGCCAAAGAAATAATCATATGACCCCAGAGTACCACACCTGCTCTGGGGTCAAATGCTTAGCAAAGTGACTAGCTACAATTTTTTTTTTTTTTTTTTTTTACGTAATTGTTGGAAATGACAATGCATGTGAACATTTATCTAAATCAAGTAAGAGTAAGCATACAATAAGGAAATGTGTCCTCCCTTTTCCTAAAATCTTTTTCAAAAGCTGGTATACAAGTCTGTCATGTGACTAGATTTCAATACAAAAGAGTGAATTAGAGTTGACAGGTAGCTGAGTTGGTAGAGTGCTTGACCAGCGTGCACCAAGCTGTGATATAAACACATAAATGGGACATGGTAGTGCATGTCTGTACTGCCAGCCCTGGGTAGACAGATGGAGGCACGTGGATCACACGTTCAAGGTCATCTTTGCTTATATAGCAAGTTTGAGGCCAGCAAACAAAACATTAAAGAATTTTACCTACTCTAACATGGAAATGTAGATGTTCCTGAGTCTACAAACTGGTCACATCTGAGCCTAAGAGTGTTTGTTCAGGGCTGGCATCTGTACTGGTATGGGGTGAGTGCCTGAAATACTGTAGCAGACCCAGAAACCTGCGTACACCCACCTGGAGCAAGAGCTCAGAGACTTCCTTTCCAAAGAGTTCCAGATGGAACAGCACACCTAAGTTGTGATAGCCAGTGGTCTGCTGCCATTCTGTCCTTGTGTCTGAGGACTCCTCTGTTGCCATCACCAATCTTTCCCCTCCCATCTCTGACTTTCCGCTTAGCATGATTGCCCTAACAATGATGCTGTCATCAACACGTCACTGTTTGGATTGCTCGTGCCTCTCATAGACATTGACAGGACAATAGAATAATGTCCCCCAAGGACCTTGGGGTCTCTGATATTCTGTCTGGATAAACCCCATCATTGACAATTTTTGTACATATATGCATACTCAGTTTTGTTTCTTTTAAAATTATGCTTATGTGCTAATGTGGTTTAGCTGTGCCTGTGGCATGGTGTGTACTAAAAGCCACTTACCTGCCGTGGGGAGGTGCATTTAGTTAAAGACAGGTGGTGTGATCTGAGTACTCTTCATGGAGCATGAGGCATCTGATGTGGCATAGGAATACTTTCAAGGCATGTCATTAAGGAGGATATCAAGGACAATTTCCAGCTATGAGAGTCTCATGACACCCCCACAGAAAGGGAAAAATCCATATCAGTCCAGTTATTAGCTGTTTGTGAAACCCAATCTTTAGTGGCTGTCACCGTAAGTAGATACAAATGTAAACCCTCAGTTCTCTTCACTCCGTGTGATTCTGACAGTGACTCACATTATAACCTCAGAGGTACTCATACAGTGATCGTGTCAACGATACTCCCAGAGCTGTGCTGTGTACATGTACAGCTGAACATGGCGGCTCTGCTCCTACTGGCTGGTGTCAGTTTAAGATTGACACAAGGAAAAACTGTGGCTGTGCATAGAAGTCAAAGACTTGAAGGAGACTGTGTTAGTCACATCATTCAAAGTGGTCGTTTTCATTTTTCATTTGTTACCATCCATCTACCTACCTACCTACCTATCATCTATCTACTATTTGTCTATCTATCTATCTATCTATCTATCTATCTATCTATCTATCTATCATCTATCTATCTTTTATCTATCATCTATCATCTGTTAATCATCTATCTATCTATCTATCTATCTATCTATCTATCTATCTATCTAATCTATCATCTATCTATCTTCTATTATTTATTATCAATCATCTATATCTATCATCTATGTATGTATATATCTGTCTGTCTGTCCACTTGTCTTCTATCCATCTATCCATCAATCTTCAAGGCAGGTCCTTTCAGTTTCCCTCAGACTAGCGTCTTGGGGACAAATGACCCTCCTGCTGCAGCCTTTCCAGTACCTGGGACGCATTGGCACTTTTCACTGGCTTGAAAGCATTCATTTTTCATTAGGGGACTGAGTGACCTGAAATTAATCTTGTTGAGAATCTCAGAGCTCTTGAGGAAAAGCTGCTCTTGTTTTCTCTTCCACATTTCTCATCCTATTAAATTTCTCATTTTCTGTCATATTCTGGAAGCTACCCACTACCTTTTGTACCGGTCTCACTTCCACTTAAGTCTCTGCAAGAAATAATTGGAAACAACATAGTCCTGGTTATTTTTCTTAGTCTCTAGCAAAAAGAGCCCCATAGAAGTCAGAACAAAGCCAACTTTCCCTCCCAGACTCTTCCTGGCTTCCCAGTGGTTCATTTTCTGTTCTGATTTCTTTGCCCTCACAACCCAATCACATATTATCATTACTATGCCCATGGAATAGTTTGTGGAGATGCTGTAGGTAAAGTTTACTTTGGTCTTGTAGAGTTTTCTTGGCTACGACTTTAGACCAACCACTTCCATGCCCCACTCACCTCCCAGGGCTCTGAGTAAGAAAGAGTATTCTGTGTCCCAGAGAATGCTGGCCCTTGTTCTTATCAAAGCCGTTGCATATATCATTGACAAGCACACATTTGATAAGCCATATTGCTTTCTGTCCTCTACGAGTGTGACATTATAAGTGACTGTGTCTTCCACACCTTTTAATCCCTAGCCCACAGCATTGAACTTCCTCTGGTGGACTTCTGGTTACCTGTCACACACTGCTGAGGGGATGGAAACACACAGTCCCAACCTCTTAGAGTGGAGAGACAGAGCCACATGAGATTGATTGTACTATGGCTTCCACATGGGGTACAAATGTCAGGGAAACATTAGGTGATTTGTCACTGTGCAGGGCTGAGAAGAAGAAGAGAGGTGAGGTTCAGCTACCAAAGGAGGGAGGACTCGGTTACTGATGAGGATCACATAACAGTTAGTAGATCTTAAAGGATTAACATTTTAGAGCCAACTGAGAGGTTATCCATAGTCATGTTGCGTGAGCTATGCTTAATTTTAAGCTCTCTGTCTTGGAGTCTTTTCCTCTTGCTGTGATACAGAGCTCTGATGGTAGCAACTTAAGGGAAGAAGGATTTATCTCCAGGTACAGTCCATCATGACAGGGAAGTTACAGCAGCAGAAGCTCAAGGGAACTGGTGACACCACACCCACCATCCAGATGCAGAAAGGGAGGAAAGCGAAGGAGATTGTCTCCTTTTATGTAATCTGGGACTCCCCTCCTAGGGAAGGGTCCCTGTCCATGTTGAAGATGGGTCTTCCCACAGGAACTAACATAATCAAATGACCTTCCATAGGCACATACAGAGACTCTGTCCAGGAGATTCTAGACTTTGATCAGGTTGACACTAGCCATCACATGCCCCAATGTCAAGAATATCCTAAAACATACAGAACACATTCCCATTCTTACTAATAATAGAGAGCGATGGATTTCCACATCGCTTAAAAAACATGAAGAGGGGAAAGTTTCCTGTGATACATTGGTGATAGGTCACAGAAGTGCAGTCAACAGTATTTTTCTTGGGATTTTACACCTTGCTTTATTTTCTAAGGTTTACACATTCTAATTCTGAGAAAGCTGGTGAATTTAGACCTGTCTGCAATTGATCTTCCAGGAGTGCTAGTGCTGATTCATGATGGCATATGGTTGCATTCTTTGAGCCTTAGGGCCCCAGGTGGCTTCCTGACCATCATTATTATTCTCTTCTTTTTAGACTTTGCCCTCAGATGGACTCAACTTCTATTTATAACTCAGTTCCCACATCTGCATTAGCCCTGTGAAAATCTCTAGCTAAAACAGGACTATCTCTCAAAAACATTTTTTTTCTGTCAGTGTTCTCCACATTAGAAATGTAGGCTATTTTGCCTCTTTTTGAAGAATATTTCTTAAAATAGCTGTAGCAATTTGTCAAACACCTCCATCAACTACCTCCTTCAGGTTCACAGCTGGTTCCCCACCTTGAGATTTAATCTCTCTCATCTTCTACACTGGCCTGTTTCATTCTAGGGGCCACCCTTTTTTATAAGTTCCCATGTCATTTCTCTGCTGAGTTCTTGCCGAGAGTCAGTTCTGGGAGAGACTCATGTGAGCATTTCCCTACAGTTGAATTCTGAATGAAGACTTTGAATTTTCAGAAAAAAAAAATGCAGCCTAAAGTGATTTTAGAACTGTGAGAAGTGGTCTCAGGGGATCTCTGTTCTGGCTTGCTGGGTCCCTTCAGAATCACAAAGCCGAAGTGAGACATGGGAAAGGGCCAGCAGATCTAGCAGAAAGGGAGAGATTTGAAAACATCAGCTGTTAAGCCCACTCTTTCCCCCCATTTCTTTCCCATGGCTCTTTTGAGGTGTTTTAGCTCAAGGTTGGGACATCTAAGAGGACTGGGATCTGACTGGTGACAATTTGTGAAACAAAAAATAGAACTTCCCATGTTAAACATTCTTAAGAATGTTAAGGTGTGACAACAGAACATTAGACTCAATTTGAGGTCCCCCCACCACATTTATTTTTTAAAAAAAGGGTTTTTTTTTTCATTTACATACCAATCCCAGGTCCCTCTCCCTCCCCTTCTCCTACCCCTTCACTTCCCCCATCCCTCCCCCACCCCCCCATTCACTCTCAGAGAGGGTAAGGCCTCCTGTGGGGAGTCAACAAAGTCCAGCATACTAAGTTGAGGCAGGACCAAGCCCCTCCTCGCTCTGTCAAGGCTGAGCAAGGTAGCCTAGGGAGTGTGTTCCAAAAAGCCATTTCATGCACCTGGGATAAGTCCTGGTTCCACTGCCAGGTGCTCCCCAAACAGACCTAGCCACAAAACTGTCACCCACATTCCAAGGGCCTAGTTTTGTCCCATGCATGTTCCCCAGCTGACAGGCCAGAGGCCGTGAGCTCCCACCAGCTTCTTTTTTAGGGTATGGTATGACACAGTTGCCTAAGTCACTTTACACTGCAGATAGTCCTGGGTAGACATAAAAGCCTTGGTAGCACGTATGTACCTGTGCATGCACACACATGCATGTGGAGGCAAGAAGACAACCTTGAGTGCATCCTTAGCAATGCTGTCCATTTCCTTTGAGACAGGGCCTCTCACTGAACCTGAAGTCCATTGGTTAGGCTGGTTGGCCAGTGAGCCCTAGAAATCCTCCTTTCTCTACCTCCCCAGAACTGGGATTACAAATATACCATCACACCCTTCTTTTCCACGAGGGTTACAGGGATCTGAACTCACAGCCTCATGCTTACATTGCAAGCATTTGGCCACCTAAGCCATCTTCCTAGCCTTTGGCCTGTCCTCTGATCTGTCTTAATTTTTAAGTATTGAGCTATGATAGCTAATTTAGGACAAAACATCCTCCTTTCTTCCAAAAGTATACAACCTCAGCCTTCTACCATTTTGTGAAGTTATTTTCATTTAAGTGGGGAAAAAAATCTGGCAATTTCTTTAATACCAAAAAGGAAAGTCTCCCACTTTGGAAGCTTGGCATCCCCTTCGGAGAGGAACACATTTAGCACCACACAGTGCTAAATAAGCATCTTCGTTCAGCAGGAGATCAGGAGGCTTTGGCTCTGCAGGAATGGAGTTCATGTGGGAGTGAGGAAGTTCACAACCACGTGACCCATAGGTCAGGAGTCACCAAGGGCTCTCCCCACTCTCATAACCCTGTTCTCACAGGTGCATGGCACAGGCCTGCGAATCTGGCACCGCACAGACTCTGCCCACAGGTGTTTTCACCATCGGGTTCTAAGACAAGCTCACTTTGTTTCCTAAAATGTAACTGTGCGTGGCGTCATCCATCTCCATGCAGTTGCTTTGTTCTTAAAATAAGGAGGGGCACAGATGACCCCAGTCTGCACGCAGATGGACTGAGTTATCTGTACCACCAGTGGCAGAAGGCACCTCACAGTCAGTTCCCTCCATCTTCTAAGTCAAGGCTTTCCCCTGCAATGAGGCAAGGCAAGAGTCAAGTGCTGGACTTCTAAGCTGGTCTGTGTAAGTTCCATCATCTCACTTGGTGGTAACATCCTTGGGTGTACTTCCAAACCTCTTCCCACCTCAAGCTTTGCATCTGTTAGCTGGGACCTTGGTGTTGTACCTTCCACAGGGCCATTTCCCTAGCAGTGCCGAGTTGATGCTCTTGCAAAGGGGAACACATAGTCATTTGCATTTGAAGACAGAGCCTTAAAGTGACAGAAGAAATGACAATGTGTTTGCCAGACCTGAGGTATCATCCATTCACTCAGCCTTGCTATGAGGTTCTCCTGGGTAGCAATGGATTTGGCTTATGTCTTTCCTCATATTCCTGCTTGTTTACTTGGTGAAGAAGTTGAGCACAGCAGCTGCTCTTTACTGGCTCAGCCACAAGAGGGTTGATAGAGCCCGATGTGGAGATCTCAGCAACCTGGATAGGTGGGCATGCAGGGACCAGCAGAGAAAGATTCTCCCAGTTGTGTGATTTCATGCAGAAATTATGATGGTTGATTTTGGTTCTCAACTTGATGACATTTAGAATCACTATGGAAACAACTCTGGACACATCCCGGAGGGTATTTCTGGGTTAACTAAGGTGAAAAGATTCACGGTCAATGTTAGTGACACCCTCTCACAGGCTGGGGTCTCTGAATAAAAAGGGGAAAGTGAGCTGAGCAACAGTGTTGTTGTTCTCCTCCTCCTCTTCCTCCTCCTCCTCCTTCTTTTTCTCTTTTTGTTTTTTTTCTTTGTTTTTTGAGACGGGGTTTCTCTGCAGCTTTGTTGGTCCTGGAACTCGCTCTGTAGACCAGGCTGGCCTAGAACTCACAGAGATCTGCCTGCCTCTGTCTCCCTGAGTGTTGGGATTAAAGGCATGTACCACCACCACCCGGCCATTTTCTGCTTCTTGACTGTGGCTGCAGTGTGACCAGCTGCCTCACACCCCTGCCACCGTGCCTCTGCCACTGTGATGGACTGTACCCTCACACCGTGAGCCCTCAAATTGTAGCCAAAATAAACCCTTCCTTCCGTCCATTGCTTTTGTCAAGTTAGCGACAGGAAAGGTAACTAATGCATCGCTCTCCAGTTATTCTTTGTTCTTCTTTGAGCACACCCAGCCCAGCACTTTACAGGGCATATCTATGATGAGATGGATGATGGAAGACAGGAATAATCTTGTTACTGTTGACAGCAGTGAAAAGATGCATCTCTCTCTGTGGCCTGATTCTGATATCTCAGTGGATCCCATATGAGCGAACATTCTGCTCCTCTGGTCTTTGGAATGTAAAAGAACTGAAGGAAATCACACCTTACAGGAGGGACAGGCAGACTTGGTGCTTGTCTTAATTGCCTTACAGCGTAGCTTTCATTCAGTCCTTGAAAACTGGCTCTGCCTGTTGGCTTTTTTCCTTCTTATCATCTTCACAGGTAAACATCCTCGAATGAGCTGCTGTAGATGAGCCTTGTTCCTGGGGCTGCACTTGTCTTTACATTGACAGTTGTCCACCCTCTTTCTTATTCTGCCCTCTGGCAGAGAGAGAAGCAAATCTCTTCGGCTCTGCTCCTCTCTGTGGGTGTCAGGTGACTTCTTCTGCATGTTCTGTGACAATACATTTGTAAACTCCTGGACATCCATGTCTCTGTCTTCTTTGTCAAGCACAGAAACTGTGACAAGCATGTAGATGGCCTTTATCCCAGTGACCTTCGCCAGGAGGGTAATCTAAGGAAATGATTTAAGAGCAGGCAGTCAGTGGGGGAGGTGGGTGGGTGGGAGGAGTAGGATTTCTTTGGATGAAGAAAGTATGATATTCCACAATCTTGGGGTTTTCAAGGAGGGCAAGGGTGCATTAATCTGACAGTTCACGTGGCCTTCATCCAACCTCTGACTTGAAGTGACTGAGTCCAGTGTACACATGAGATGGAACCATTAGGTTCTTCCAGTTTTCCACCCTCAACTGTGTTCTGGCCATCAGCACATCTCCCTCCTGTGTTGTCCCTTTCTAGAAAAAAAATACAATCTGTAATTTGTACCAAAATCAAAAAGGATATCCGTGGCAGAATCAGGGGTCTAGGGAACCTTTACTGGGATCAACAACTGAATGACTGACCCAGAGAGAGGCTGCAGCTTAAAAATAGTGTTCTATCTTTGGAATCTCACAGTAGCTGTAGGGACATGCTGAATTTCATGCTTTTTAATTCTCCTTGAAGAAGTTGACTAGAAAAAGGAACCATGATGCTGAGGCACACACTTACCATCATTCACCCATGTATGGGATGGATAGTCACTCTTAGTCTTCCAGTGACTGAGTCAAATGTAGCCATTTTTGTTACTGTAAATATATACCTATATATAATATTATATATATTATTTATATATGAAAAGAAACAGCCCCACTTCTTTAAAAGGCTGCATTTTCCATTCTTATGCTGTGTGTGCTGCTCCTTTTGGGTAGTGATTCCTGCAGTGTGAGCAGTCTGTTCTCACAGCTCCCTGGAGGCGATGCCTTCTTGTTCCCATCTTGTGGATGAGCAGACTATGGCTCAGTGAAGTTCACCGTCCTTTGCAGGGTCACAACTCTAAGAGTGGCTGGGCTGGGATACCCTGGGTTGTCTATGATCTCATTTTTTGTTGCTTTAAGTTTTATGTGTCTGTTTGCGTTGTTGTTTGTATTTTTAAGCCAGACTTCAAAGGTATAATTCATATATAGTGGCATTCACTCCTTTCCCTTGTGTGTGCTTTGTCATGTCTGAGGTCTTATCATTGAGGGATTGACTGTCGCATCCTCCCGAAAAGTCCCTTTGTGTTCTTAGGGTCACTTCTTCTCTTGCCCCTTAGGCCTAGTCCCTGCCTTCTTCACTAGTTCCACCTAGGTGAAGCAGGCTCTAGTGTGGTACCCAAAGAAGCCCACAGTGCCTATAATTTCACAGAACAGATGACCTCAGGGGCTTGGAATGATTAAACATTACACAGCTGTTTTCTCCTGTTCTTAGGTTCCTAAAACTACTGGTGTCTTGAACCCCAGACATAACATGTTTTATGTATATTCATACTTTGTATGAATTTGTAAATTGGGCACAGTCAAGAGACTAATGCTGAATAATGGAAAAGAGCAATTATATTAATATATTGTAGTCAAAGTTGGGTGAATGTGTGCTCTCTGTTTCTGTTTCTGTGTCTCTCGGCTCCTCTCTATGTCTCTATATCTCCCTCTGTCTCTGTGTCTCTATCTCTTTGTGTCTGTCTTCCTCTACCTCTCTCTGTGTGTGCCTCTCTCTCTCCATATCCATCTGTCTCTCTCTGCCTCTATCTCTGTGTCTCTGTGTGTCTCTCTCTGACTTTGTTTCTCTCTCTATATCTCTCTCCCTGTCTCTGTGTCTCTCTCTCTGCTCCTCTCTCTCTGTGTATGTCTCTGTGTCTCTCTGTGTGTTTTTCTTTGTCTTTATCATTAGACCACACTAATATTTTCAGACCTCTGTTCATGGAGGGGACTGGCTGCAGTGGTTTTCAAACGGTGCTTTATAAGGACCAGTGAGAGTCAAGCCAGGTATGGTGCCACACACCTGCAATCCCAGTACTCAGGAAGCAGAGACATGTGGATGAGGAGTTCAAGGCCAGCCTTGACTACAAAGGAAGGTTCAGGCCAAGACTGGGCTACATAAGACCCTGCCTTAGACCTTCCCCCATCCAAATGAATAGTGGAAGGATTGGAAATGTAATGAATGACAGGACCATGAGCAGGCTCACTGTGAACCAGCATCACATACTGTTGCTTGAATTTCTAAAAGGTCTTTTAATAAAAAACTGGGTACCAGATACCGGGGTGAAAGCTGAAAGATCAAAGAAGCAGAGTGAGCCACAGCCGCCACCTCTTACCTCACCGACTCCTCAGCCTGAAAGAGCCTTAGCTGAAAGGGATGCTTCTGCCGAAAAGCCTTTAGTTTCTGTCTCCTCACGCCTTATCTACCTTTCTCTGCCCAGCTATCACTTCCTGGGATTAAAAGCATGTGTGCTTCCCAAGCAAAGGCATAGTATCTCAAGGCCTGGGATTAAAGATGTGTGCCACCACTGCCTGATTCTGTTTTTCTCCTAGACTGAGTCAATCTCATATAGTCCAGAGTGGCTTTGAACTCACAGAGATTCAGATGGATCTCTGCCTCCCAAATGCTAGGATTAAAGGTGTGTGCCACCACTGGCTGGCCTTTATGTTTAATCTAGTGGCTTGTTCTGTTCTCTGATCTTCAGCCAAAGTTTATTAGGGTACACAATATATCACCACATCATACAGGGAAGGCTCCTTGTTTATGGATTGACTGGTTTTTACTTCTAGTCATGAACTCATCTTCCTGCTTTAGCCTCTCCAAGAGCAGAATCACAGGGGCATGCCACCATGCCTGTCTCCTTCCTTCCATATTAAGCCCCATGACCTGGCCCTGCTCCAGAGGTCTGTGTAACTACATTTTGGGGACATCTAGAGAAACGTCAGACACCTTAGAGCAGACAGAGAATGAGCCTTGGGACTAGCACTGGTCTTGGCTCTATGTGGATGATGTTCTCTCTCTGTAACAGTGTCTGTGGTCAAATTGTCCCTTCTCAGAAAGACACAATCACACTGAATTAGGGCTCAAGAATAGCCCTGTCTTAGCTCAAGCACCTTGTGAAGGCCTTTGCACCAAACAGCCTACATTCTGAGGTATACAGCACTGAGCACACAATGCTGCAAAAGTTACGGTGAACTTCACGCAAATTAAAGAAACACCTAGAACCTTCTATGTCATCTCTTTCCAGGGAGGATGGCAGCGTTGTGCTCATCACCGTGAATCTTTGTCATGCCAAGCTTAATAAACACAGCCAAGTGGTTTTATTGGCACACAGAAGGTACATGGGCACGACAGCTTAGGGCCGTTACTTCAAATGAGCTGGACAACATGGTCCAGACTCTTCACGTGGTCAGATCTGTGCAATCGGAGAGTTTCACACTGACCATTGACTCATTCGTATCTGCTCTTTTACACTGCAGTGTACACCTGTGACCAAAATTACATTTATATAGCATGCAGCCACCTTCATAAAACAGACTGCACGTGTGCCCACAAACAAAAGACACAAAGAAAATAGACTGAGATGTCCACAGGACTTCACCATAGTCGCGGTTTGTTGGCTTATATGTGAGATTTTTGCTTTCTTCCTCATACATAAAAACCAGGAAGTTCTAGACAACCATTCCCACTTTTCCGAATAGAAAACTCTGAAAAGAAGATAGGCAGAATGAAGGTGAGTTTTTTTGTTGTTTGTTTTGGTGAAAGTACCTGTTTTTTTTTTTTAAGTGTGTATATCTCTGAAAGTACTAATTAAAAAAATATACAACTGTGAGATAAGAGTACACAGTGAATTTCATTGTGGTAACTCTGGAGCACCTGTAAATAAGGGTCTCTTTGAAGGTTTTGCTGGAATTACAGGTGTGCCATTTAATTCCCTTACACAAAGGTCAGGTGTAGGTGCTTGGAACAGTGCTCCAGCAAATTTCAGCCTCTGAGCATCTCGGAGTTGAAAACCAGGGCACAGAGAAGGAGTTGCAAAGGTGAACGCACTTGCCATTGAAAACCCCATCACTTTTTTTTAACCATTTTTTTTTTAACCTTTCCAGCTGAAGTTTTCTTTTGACATTAATTTCTACTCCTTTAGGGATTAAATTAGCAGAGCTTTTAATGCTCAAATTTTGGAATGTTACTAGAGGAATTATGACTTAAAAATATCAGCGGCAAGAAATTAAAGCTATTCTCTTCTCGTCATAAAATGTGGGCATAAAAGTCTCTCCTACTCTTCAGGCAAACTCAGGGACTTTGATAGGAAAGGTGCCTTTAATGACAAGCTTTTGAAGTTCCAGAGAAGCCACTTGCTTAATGATTGCTGTGGCCCCAAGCGCTCATCAGCAACCTGCTGGCCGACCCAGCTGTCGCCTGCTTCTCAGTTCAGTCACTGCAGGCTTTGCTTCCCTGCTCGTTTAGACTCTGAACATCTAAGAGGCTCCCGGTCCTTCATCAATAAAACATTAAGTGTAATACCGCAGAAACACGCCTTTTTGTTTCCTTATAAACACGGGGATCAAAAGCAAGCGGGGAAGAACTCTTAGAAGGGCTTGCTGCGATAATTGGGGAGGCTTCTCATTTGATTTTTCTCCTGTGTGGGATTTTGATTCTACAGAGAGGCTGCAATATCCGAACCTTCACTGCCTCAGAGTGCAGCGTGCTATAATGGCATGCAGATTTGAGCTTCTCGCTTTATTTATGACTCATCAGAGGGATGGTTTGTGAAGATGCTGCTATTGAGGGGAGCTGGAGACCCTAAAGCTGTCAGAATGTGACTGTTAAGACTCTGTAATGTGAAGGAAGACAGCACCACAGAGAAAAATAACAAGAGAACGTGCATCATGGCTGGGGGCGGGGGCGGGGCTGGATGGTACAAAGCTACAAAGCGGTATTGCTGGCATGGGCTTCCAAGCCACTGGGACAGTGGCACGAATTTGGACTCCCTGAAACTGCTTGGCAGACAGGAGCCAACAGAGGCCAGAGACCAGAAAGGGAAGGTGAAATGCTAAAGAATGTCTTGCAGCCAAGACTCACACTCTGTTTACATGGGGAAACCATCTACTGGATGGACCTGGATTATGGCTCTGGGAGAGGTACCATCACAAACGACAGGAAGAGAGCAGGACTCAAGGTCCAGGTCCCTGACATGTGTCCAGCAGGGGCAAGCTGAACATCTTTTATCCCTGGAGGGTGGGAACTGAGACTGAAATGCCTCGCCGGTGGGTAGCCCTCTGCTTTTAGTCTGTTACAGACAGGAGCTGTGAGTGAGGAGCCTCTGCCCAGACCTTTGACCTTAGGTATTCTGGGTTCAGAACTCTTCTCACATGTTAGTGCTTTTCTCTCTTTGAACCCTCCAGATTGTGAGCCAGCCAAAGTGGGGGAATCTCTAGGACCCAGCTCAGGCCTGGCTCAGTGAAGGCAAAAGCAACTGATGTTGAAAGAGCCACTGCCCAGGGTGGGCTCTCGGCTGCTGACTGACTCAGCTTTGCACAACAGTGAATGTAGTTGATTGTCATAATCTTTGCTTGTTTTCTTAAAAAAATTATGTGTATGTCTTTGTCAGTGTATGGGGTGTGTGTGTGTGTGTGTGTGTGTGTGTGTGTGTGTGTGTGTATGTGTGCTGATACCTGTAGAGGGCAGAAGAGAGTGTTAAAAACAGGAGTTTCAGGCAGTTGTGAGCCACCTGATGTGAGTGCTGGGAAGAAAGCTGGGTCCTCTGCAAGAGCTGTACTCACTCTTAACTGATGAGCCATCTCTCCAGTCTCCTGATAACTTACCTTTAAAACGATCCTTTTATTTCTGAGCCAGGATGACACTAAGGTCCTCTAACTGGGGATTTCCCTAACTTAATCAGCTGTGGAAAACTGACAACAGGCCCATGAGGACCCATTTCCTTCCACCCACAAAGAGCTTGGCAACATGGCTGAGAAGAAGTTTCTCCATGAGTGAGGGCTCTGTGTTACACGTTCCTTGTCTCCTATAAACCCAGACCCCTGTACAAGGGTCATTTGTCTTTTTCCAAAGTTGCCAAAGTCAAACTCAGATAAAGTCCTCTTCCAGTGTTTGGTGGCTGAGGAGAAGTCAGGAGACCTGGGTATGTGCAGCCTGGAGGAGGTCAGGGATGGCCTGTGCACTTAGCTCTCCATGAGGCTCCTTGTTTCTTATCAAAGTGACTGTTGATAGGGATGACTGTCTAGGCAAATGGTATCTTACAAAATTAGATAACAAAATAATGAATTCAGATTTACCCACAAATGCTGTAGACCCACATTCAGAGACAGTCCCAGGGCTACAATTTGCATCCCCACTTTTTTTCTTAAAAGTTTCCTCCTCCTCCCCTCCTCCCTCTTCTCCTCCTCCTCCTCCTCTTCTTCTCTTCCTCATCCTCACTCCTTCTCCTTCTCCTCCTCTTCTTCTGCTCCTCCTCTTCCCCTCCTCCTCTCCTCTTCCTCCTCCTCCTCCTCCTCCTCCTCCTCTTCCTCCTCCCCCCACCTTGCCCCAAGTGTATGTGCAATGGTGCACTTGTGTAGGTCAGAGGTCAACCTCCAGGAGTTGCTCCTCTCTTGTCATCATGTGGGTTCTGGGTAAAAGTCAGATCATCAGTCCTGGCAGGTGCCCTTTACCTGTTAACACACCCTTACACCTCCCATTGGTTTTTCTTTTTGAGATAAGGTCTCATGCAAGTCAAGATGGACTATAACTTACTATATAGACCAGGCTAGCCTTGGATTTGTAATCCTCCTGCCTCAGTCTACCACGTACTTGCTTTGTAGGAGTTTGTACCCAAAATTTTGGGGCTGTGCCCCAAATTTGACCAGTAGGAATTCACATTACGTTTCATACTCTTCAAACATCAACTATTAAAAATGTCATTTCCTGAGGATGTGCTTCTCATTCTAGAGGTGGAGCTGTGTACATTCAGACAGATGGGTTTCCAAGTGAGCCTTGTGTCTCAAGTTGGAAATTAGCATGAATAATGACACTGCTTTTGCTAATTTGGCCTCTTGTGTGTAATACCAATGGAATACTGATGTCATAGGCATGGACGGTAAAGTGGCAGGTGGGCCTGTGACTTCAGGAGTCTAGAAATCATATAATAGAACTCAGGAGGCAATGGCATCCATTCTTAACCTGTAGTTATGGCTCATGATGCAAAGATGGCTTTCACAACTGCTCTGCATTGGAATATCTTTCTAGATTGTTGTTATAAATAGCTCTTCTGAACCTTATACTTGTCTCGGGGAAGCACAGGGACTTGTGTTGTCTTGGCCACATGGGAACCTGAGGCAGAGGGGCAGAAGGACAATAATCTCAGCTCTGGCCTTGAAACTGTTGGTCTTTGCTTGTGCCAGCTTAAACATTGCGTTCAAGTATGTATCTTGATTACTGAATGTCTTAATGTCTTAGTGTGCTTGTGCATTTTGTCTCCAAGGCAAAGTCCAGGCTCTTCATCTTGTACTGGGGTAGTTGTTCTATAAGCATGGTGGTTTTGTGGAAGAGTTCTCAGAGAAGAACAGGGGGACCAAGTTGTTGTTAAATCCATTTTACTTAAAGGAAACATAATCAGGGTTTTTGAAAATGTCATCAGGATGTTGCTGAGTGTGTTAATGATGTTTCAGGCACTTTTCTACTCAATACGATGCTGTGCTGTCAATATGTGTGCTCCTGACCGTGGCTTAGAAGTGGTCAGACTTATATCAATATTCATTATTAGCTCAAAGTACGTGGATAAACAAACTCAGTGCCAACTATTTCCTAGAAATTTATGTGATCTGTTCAGTGGGCATCTGCTATGAAGCAATCATTCATGGCTTTGCAACTGGAAACAGTTCACCCATTAAGCTTGTGTGCTGAGTCATTAGCCTCCTGTGTGCACTGCAGACCTTACCTGTGAGGAACTCCATGGCTAACAGCTCTGTGTGGGCTTGGGCAAGTGTAGATATAACCAACCATCTTATTAAATAAGAAACACAGAACCAATGCAAAGAAGAAAGCCAAGAGATCAGAGCTAAGAGCCTTACCCATCTGCAGCACCTAGCCTCTTCAGCCAAGAGAGACCTACTTCCTGTGTGTTTGTCTTTATATAGACTTTCTGTTCTGCCTTTTCATTGGTTGTAAATCCAACCACATGACCGCCTCATTACTGCCTGTTTGTACAGACCTCCAGATTTTCTACGGTTGATATTGAGATTAAAGGCGTGTGTCTCCAATGCTGGCTGTATCATTGACCACACAGAGATCTAGCTAGCTCTGCCTACCAAGTGCTGGGATTAAAGGCGTGCACCATGAATGCCCAGCTCCGCTATGGCTTGCTATTAGCTCTGACCCCCAGGCAACTTTATTTATTAACATACAAATAAAATCACATTTCAGTACAAATAAAATATCACCATAGGCATGTGCACAGTTGCAGCTCCTCATCTCTTGCCCACTCCAAATGCCTCCATCTCTACCTCCCTATCCCCTGAGACTTCCCCATCAGCCCAGGCCTATGCCAGGGGTGAAATTGCACAGTCTAGAGGCATTGGGAATCAATGCTCTGTGGGGCATCTTGGATCAGTGAGGGACAGAGGTGCTGGGTAGTAACTCCTGTGCTTCCCCTGCCCCTCATCCTCACTCAGCCTGCACAGCTCTGGAATGCAACCTGCACCTAACCATGGCCAGCTTGAGGAAGCATTCAAGTAGTGGATGCCTCTGTCTACTGCCTCTTACCCTTTCCTTCACTCAGACATCACCCTGGCCATAAGTTATAGCATGAACAATGTTTGCCTCAGGCTCTGCTTTCTGGGAAACACACACACACACACACACACACACACACACACACACCCCACACATTCATGTACATGAACACACAGTACACACACATACAAACACACACACACACACACATACCACATACATACACATGCATGCACACACACAGACACAGACACACATGCACACTCACACACATGCACACATGAATACTCACGTTTCCTGAAGGTCTTGGTGCAATGAGCCTGTCAGGGAAAATTACTTTCAGAAGCTGTGTCTTTAGACTACTTCTCTTGCCTTTTAATGGATACTTGGAATGTATTAAATTATCAAAAGGAACATTTAACGGCACAGGCCTAGTTGATACTATTAGTTGTTTCAGCTCCGTTTAATTGAGGCTTCATTAAATTCTTATATGTTTTATTTTTATTAGTGAGCCTTGGCAGGGAGGGAAAACTTCATGTCTGAGTTTCATTGAAGGCATCTACAGATGACTAACCTAGAGTGGTGGTTCTGCCTAGGCCTCTCTGTCCTTCTATCCCCTCATCAAACTTCTTAGATATATCCTACCACCAATGTGGGGCTGAGCAAAAGGGGATTTCATGTTGTTCTTTTGAAGTCACATGGGTATTTAGCACACCTAATTGTAACTTAAAGTCCATATTAAAATTGGAGACTTTGAGGACCACAAGGCCTGATGAGCCTGGCGGTCTGGACATTTATCAAGGCAACAGCAAAGCTGAGCACAGTGTCTTGTGCCACAGAGGGTCCTCTGACTGTAGAAGAGGTCTCTGCAGATGACTACGGGGACATGGCTTGCACATGCTTCAAGAGGGAGCTGTGCACCAACTGAGGGCAGACACGAAGCTGGCTGTGTAGCAGGGAGGCTGACTTCAGATGGTGAAGGAGCAAGAGGCTGCCAGTCTCCCAGACACTCATCCTATGGAATAGGATGCCATGTCTGTGGGGGACAGAGAGCTCCAGGACAACCCAAACCTGAGTGTTTGATGAAAGTGATCTTGTTAGGATGGGATGGAGCAGGAGGTGAGCAGAAGAGGACCCAAATGAGAACACCTGGTCCAGTAACTTTGACAAAGTAGATTCTCCTGGGAATAAATGCCGAGAGGTCCCAGGACACAGGTTTTGCTGTGGCTGAGGTGGAGGCTGAGTTTTGGCCTCCAAGGCAACACCCCTGCCTCCAGAAAAGGTAATAAGAACTACTCACACATGAGCCTCTCCTGTGCTTGGCGCCCACAGCCTTTGTCTAATTCTCTTAGAGCCACCTGAAAACACCCAGCCAGGTTTATGCTGACAAAAGCTGTGAAAGGACATGCCCTCAAAACTCTCAGATATACTAGTGTTCGCTTTTCTGGGTTATTCTGAAACTGTCTTTTCAATACCTGACTTGCATTGTGGTAATTTGGCAATTGGAGTGGTAAATTGAAACTAGATATATTTACACAGAGTGACCTGTCTCTGTTCTCTGCATGTGCTGATATATTGTTATCTGGAAATCTGAGCTGGATGGCAGTACTGGCATTCAGATACTATTGAACCTTTTCTGATTTCCTAGAAAAGGGACAGAATTCCCAAATCTGCCAGAGTTTGTCTATTCATTGTGTTGGTAATTATAATAGATTACATCCTTAATGTTTTGTTCAGTGGGCAATGTAGTATCAGGATGATGATGTCATAGTTGGAGCTGTGGAGGATGGAGAGAAGAGCCAGCTCTTCTCTTGTCTTGGGGTAAGAGTCAGGGTGGAATGAAAAGGTGGCCTCTTTCTCAAGGGTAGGGGCTTCTAATACTTCATTAAAAATAAAAATTTCCCCCATTCTCCTTTAGAGAATGACCTTTGTCTGTTCATCCATTCACTCATTTCCCTGCCTATCCACTTACCTATCATTCATCCACCAACATCTGTCCATCTATCAATCATCCATTAACCTATCCACTCACTCATCCATCCATCCATTGACTCATCCATTGATCCATTGATCCATCCATCTATTCATCCATCCACCAGTTCACCTATTGCCATCACCCACCCATCCGTTGATCTACCTATTAAATGATCCATCCATCCATCCATCAACCCATCCACCAACACCTCCATTAATCTATCCATTTATTGATTCATCCATTTATCCATTGATCCATCAATCCTTTCTTCCAGCCACATAGTCATTTGTTTCAGCATAGTTTAACTCTGGTACTTGTACTATATATAAACTTAAAAAAATCTAACAACCATCCTACAGTTCAGCCTTTTGTTATTGGTCTGACAACTTCTTCCTATAATCCAAGTGTTCTAGATATGTCATATCTGTGGGTGCCAATGAGGTCACATTAGCCTTAAGACATGAATTCCCTTCTTTGTTTTCCTTAACTGTGGTGGTGGCTCAGGAGACATGTGACACATAGTATGAAGAGACACTCCTGTGTAGTGGCTAAGAGCAGGACCTGAGTGCCTGGCCTTTGGGTTATAATCCTGGCTTGGCATTTTGCAGCTTTGTGGCCTTGCACAAAGTTCTGCTCTGTGTCATTTAGGGCACATTGGGTAAAGTGAGGCTGATGAAGCTGATGAGAACACATACCTCATTAAAGACACTGTCAGAATTCACAGAGTTTGTGGTGTCTGACGGCCCCAGGGCCTGTTCTGGACTATCTGCTCCTTAGTCCAGGGACACTTGTCACCCCATGTAGTGGGACTGTAAAGTAAACAGATATGAAGACCAGACTCTGGGGATTTGGAAGCTTCTGGACACCCTCCAATGCACTCAGTCTTCCTTTGAAAATGTCACTGGGTCTTTGAAACAAGATGCTTTCAATGATGTACTTTTTTCTGTCAGGATCATTTTCTGACCTGAGATGGCATCTCCCATGACATCAATCACCTCCATTTTGTTTCCCTCATCCAAGAGCCGACATAAAAACCCCATCTTAGAAATCCTGAAAGAATGGCTCTTTTTCTTCCCTCTGCACATCTCAGTCTTCCTGTAAAATGTGATCTTTTATGGAGCTGGGCGGCATTTGTGGCATCTGAAAGGTATTGGTATTTAAGGCATTTAAAGCTGACGGGGCTGGGCCTGCACCCTCTTTGCACTTGCATCCCATTTACTTTGTCTTTATTCTGCCCTGAAAATCTCACCTTTCATTCTGCACAATTTCTCTTTTATCTCCATCCATCTATGAATTATTCAAGGGAGGTCTTGGATAGTGGGCTTGCTCATACCCAGAGTGGCAGCTGCGTCCCTGATTTGGGTGGTTCAATTTCCATCAGGAACCATGCATTTACCAGCTTTGTGTGACAGAGGACAAGAGGTGGCCTCAAATTAAGGACAGACAAAAAGAAACGGCCAGTTAATACCCGTACATCTGCTCTAGGCAAGGAACGTGCTGTCTGGTTTAAACTGAGCTGGCTATGTTACAGCCTCCGCCAGGTAGGGGATGAATGCCACGGCAGGAACAATTGATGTCCGGCTGGAGGTCTAACCCTGGCAAGTCTATCACTGTGGAAACTCAAAGGTTCCAAATTCAATACGAAGAAGGGGCCAGCTTTCTGTGAACTTCCCTGTCACCTCGTCCTCCCTCCCTGTTCCTTCCTGAGAGGGGCTGGTCTCACTGGGCGGAGCACAGTGTCTCTGGTCAGGTGGACGTTTGCTTTCAGTTTAGCAAGGGTGTGGGCTGAGGGTGTTGGTGATGTGCTGGGGGTTACCTTTGGTGTGCTGTCTGGGTAATCATCTCCTCAGGGCAGTAAGCATTCACAGGACATTCACCTATACTGACATTCGCATTTGTCATTGACTCTATTTGTTTACACCGATGAGAACCTGACTAATGACCCAAAAATTCCTTATGACAACATTGAGCACTGAAGGGCACTGATTCCCCTCCTAGGAGATTGTTGGTAGGCTGGTCTTGGACCATGTGTGAACTCTGAAGTCATCATTACTTCTTGGGGTCACTTATGGTGGCTTGTCCTTTTTGGTGGCTGTCTGTCTTTCCAAGACCCCCTTACTGTGATTATGTCACAGTGGTAATTTCTACAGGACACCATTGGCTCCATGCTTTTTACTGGCCCCATTTCCTTCTTCTGGAAATTAGAGTCATTGCAACCTCTTCCTGTCTTCTCAAATTGATGCTTCCTGACAGTTGTCAAACACTTGGACTGACAAGATGCTTCTTCCTCCATGGGTCAGAATAACTGCACAGACCATGATGAGCTTTAAAGAGACATGCTTTCTGCTTATATGTGTGTTATGTTTCTCATATATCTTGAGAATTTGCAAGGAATCTCCCAGACTGATGCAAATCTAACCTTAAAAGTTATTTCTTCAGACTGAATTTAATTAGGGATGACTAAAATTCACTATATACCTGAACAAAAATGTCAAATGTAGCTAGAGTTTTCCTGCCTGGCCCACAGTCAGGACAAATCTCTGACACCTGCCAGTCCCACAGCCACTCAGACCCAACCAAATAAACACAGAGACTTATATTGGTTACAAACTGTATGGCCGTGGCAGGCTTCTTGCTAACTGTTCTTACAGCTTAAATTAATCCATTTCTATAAATCTATACCTTGCCACATGGCTTGTGGCTTACTGGTACTTTACATCTTCCTTGTCCTGAAGGCGGCTGGCAGTGTCTCTCTCACCCAGCTTCCTGTTCTCTCAATTCTCCTCTCTGTTCGTCCCGCCTATACTTCCTGCCTGGCCACTGGCCAATCAGTGATTTATTTATTGACCAATCAGCAACACATTTGACATACAGACCATTCCACAGCAGTCAAAGAATAAAAAAAAAAGATATTAAAAATAGCTCATAATGTTTTTCATACTTCTTGCCAAACTGGACAAATGGAAATACCCAGGACAGACATAGTCAATGATAAATAAAGTGGATCAGTAGTGGGAGGAACAATCAACATAAGAGTTCCTACAATTAACATAAGAGTCTCTTGTGCCTGGTATAAGAACATAGTGGTGTGAGACCAGCCTCGGCAGCCCTGGGGTTGTCACATGGCCTTGGCTACTTTTCTCCTTTTTTGGATGAGGTTGCGCTCAATCAACAGCCCTTACCATCCAGCTTTTCATGCAGCTTCTGAGCTGTGTTCAGCCAGCAGCGGACACTGACAAGGGAGGCGGGAGGCAGCTTCCCTAGGTCCTGGTTTGGAGTCACTGTTTCCAGAGCACGGTGCTTTAACTCTCTAAGTTATAGTAACTCTGAACTTAAGGTGATATGAGAGATATTTGAATTAGCAGAAAAGACAAAAATAGTCCTAAATACATCTGATCATTTTTTCTCTTCTCTTAAAATGTTTTTTTTTTAGAGACAAAGTGCTGGAGCGACCAATGGAAAAGACAAGACGCCGGGAGATAATGGTAAGATGGCAGGAAAGGTCCTGCTGCCTGTCCACCCCCTCTGCCTCTCCCTGGGCATGCATAACTCTGAACCATGCCTTCCACCCAAATCAGCTTGCTATTTATGCCTGTGCTTCAGTTTAGAGTGGCTTTTAGCAACTCACAGTGAGCCCTGTGGTCCGGCTTTACAAAGAAAAGCCGAGCAAGCTAAATGTGATGCTAAGAGCAGTCTCCCTCCCAGAAGAGGACTCCTGTTTTGGGCGACATGTTAATTACAATGCAAATATAGTTCTCTGCTTTCTTCATTAGGGTTGGTGAGAATCCACCCGAGTTGTTGTGAGGCTAAAATGAGATCAAATGAGATAAGTGCTTTGAAAACTGTGAAGTGCTCAACTACTAGAAGGAGGGTGGGAAACTGGCTTCTGCCCTTCAGAGCGCTCAGAACCCAGTGCTGGTCTCAGGGGTGGAGCTGAGGCAGGAGTCTTGCTTTTACTGCAGAGAGTCACCCACAGATAAAACCATAGGGTGCTGGGAACATGCGCCTCCCTTCTCTCCAGGCTTCACTGGGAACAATCTTCAGTTGCGGGAATGAGCTTCATATTTTTATGGAAACAAAAGATTGGTTTGGAAGAGCTAGATTTGGGACAGAGGACGCTGCATAATAGTGAGCCCAGTATCAACAATACCTGGGGACATGACAGTGTTACTCTGAAGACACTAGATTCTGGATGTTCATAAATTTTATGAATTACAAAATGTGGTCTCCTTTTGTGGAAAACCCCTGCTGCCCCCACTGAGTGGTAGAGATGCTGGAGTCCACCAATCAAAGTGTAGATCACAGATGAGACTCAAGCGGAGAACATCCTGCTGTACTGTCCTGGTCAGGGCCAGAGCTGTGGAGGTGACAATGACCTCAGAATGGGGGCTGAGAAGGAAGGATGGTGGGTCTTCCCAAACCCAAGGGTGCTTCATTTTACGTCCAGAAAATTTCTGTCTCCTGTGCAGGACTGAGGGAGTGTGTGGGACACTGGCAAGGAGATCAGAAAGCTGAGGAGAGAGCAGGAAGGAGCTTAAAAGGGAGGAGGAAGGTTGGAGCTATTGGTTTAAATGAGGAAAGGGCGTCTGTCACACAGAACATCCCTCATTGAGGCTCCCGCTGATTTTCCTGGTCACAGAGTTGTATCCACCTGTCAACTGAGGTTTGTGTCCACAGCCTCTCACAGTGTCAGGACTACAGTCTTTACCATCCAACTACTCCTCAGGGTCACCAACTTGTTACTATAACTTCACTGTAACCTTAAGAGTGCCAGAAGATCTCACAGACCTTTAGTGCATCTTGGCTTAACTGGTGATGGTTTCTCTTCTGGAAATGAGAGTAGAGCGAGTTTTAAAAGTTTGCTTATCACTAAATAGGAATAAACACTCTACCTATTAATACAAGGAATTCTTATTTATGAAAAGCTCCTATTTTCAAAGCTCGAACATATCTAGTGCAAAGAGCAGTGGGGTTTTACACCTCTTGCTAGTGTGTGGCCGACAGGGGCCGGCTGAGCTTCCCTGCCTGCTTACTGTGTCTATTGCAATGCCTCAAGATGTGCAGCTTCTGGAAAATTCCACCATGTAACTGGGAGAGAACACGATTTTAGGAAGGGAATAAAAACCTTTTATGATCCGACTGCATCTTTTATAATGTCTTTTATGAGATTGTCCCTGGCCCACACTTTGAGCCTGTTCCTGTTCCAGTATGAGCCCTGGTTACCTGAGTAGCCTGGAGCCTGATGATGAGGCATGGTGATGGCTGAGTCAGCACCAAGCTCTCCTATGACCCACGCTGCTGTGTCCTGGCTTTCTCCTGCCATGCCACTGGTGCTTCGGGGCATGTCTGCATGCCTGGGCTTTGTACCCACAGGCAGGATTGGCTTTTATGAAGGATGCACCTTTCTCCCATTCAAAAGATGGAATTTCTGCCTGCTTTAAAAATACATTTTTATTATTTAATTCTTTAATTATTTAATAATTATTTAAATTTTTGAATTAAAAGTTGGTTCTCATCAGTAGACATGGAGCGAGCCTCTCTTGGAGGCATAAAAATTAATCAAACGGAAAAAGTCAAGACACTGCAAAAAGACCTTTCATTCCATAAAACTAGATACTGAAGGAGATGTGCTTCTAAGTGGCAAAAAGGAATCAGAGATTATTCGATAATTATAGGATAATGGCACTGGGTAAATCCATATTATTATAAACAAAATATACCTTACTTTGAGGAAAAGCAGTTCTTACATATATTTGTATATGATACATTATTATATTAGTAAGTCTTTTGGAGGCTTTTATCTGTAAAAATGAGCAAAGACAATAAAGGCTAGCAGTAGTCCAGAAAAGAGTGCACTAAAATGTTCCAGAAGTAGGGTAGAACAAATTTCCCTAAAGAGTCCAAGTTACTCAACTTCTTATTCTCAAATTCCTGGGTCTTGGAATTTCTGTTTTAGCTTAATATTAAACGACATTAAAATTCAACTTACTTTACTCCGTCAGAGCAATTATCAAGGGAGATCTATTTTGTTAATGTATGTTTCCTGTTAATATCAAATGAAGCTGCCTACACGTGTTAAAGGAGCAAGGACCCATGAGAACAGACACATGCAGCATGGAACACGGAAAGACTGTGAGAGCCACACAGCACAGCGGTCCTTCATATTAAAAGCAGGGTTTCCCAGTTCTATTAGTGTCTACAAGCCAACATGCTATTGTTCTAAATATGGATTTAGTTGAGGCCTCTGTTTGAAATATAAGGCCGTGACAACTTTGGGAGTGACCTGTGGGTCTTGGAATGGTTTGCATCAGGGAACAGGGCTGTCTCAAAGCTTCAGAAGGGCATTGCCTTCTGGGCTCCACTGACACTATGTACTTAAGGCTATCCCTAGAGGGCTCTTGGCTAGAGATAGGTTTCCAGCAGTTCTTGTTGTAGCTATCATCATAACACCTACTGACACAGAATATTACACCTATCCATTTTTTTTTTTTACTGTCCTGGACACCCCCAAAGTCTTCCTCACTCTCCTGAGTTATCAGCCCACTGAAGCCCAATGTCTTCCGTGTTTCAAGACTTTGTTACAGTCATTTGATGTAATGTGGTAAATTTAAAATTTTAATTTAAAAATGTTTATTTTTATTGTTTTTAATTATTTGTGTATGTTCGGAGTTGTGCACATGACTGCAAGTATCTGCAGAGGCAATAGATCTCCCTGGAGGTGGAGTTACAGGTGTTTGTAAGCCTCCTGATGGAGGATCTAGGAATATAACTCAGGTCATCTGGAAGAACAGTAAGTGCTCCTAACCACCTCGCCACCTTGCCACCTCGCCATCCCATGGTTGGCAGTTTTGTTGTTAATATTAGTATTATAATTTCTTTGGCGAGTATATATACTCTTGTGTGTGCAAGTACATGTGTGTGGAGGGCATCTTCCTCCACCTTTTTTTTTTCTTTGACAGAATCTCTCACAGCCTGGAGCTCACTGATTTTGCCAGGCTGGCTGACTAGTGAGTCCAGGGGATCCACCTGTTTCCATCTCCCCAGTACTTTGTGTACATGACTACCACCAAGCCTCGAAAATTCACATGGGTCCTGGGGATTGAACTGTGTCTCTCACACTTGTTCAACAAGGACTTTTACCAGTGGAGCCATCTCTTCAGCCTGGGCACTGGAATGTGGGTGACCTAGAGATTTCCATGGCTCTATGGACAGAGCTCCCGGGCTATCTTCTGAATCAGGCCCTGGGAATCACTGCTCCTGATGTAACTTTCCACTTGAGCTAAATGAGAGTTCATGGCCCCAGTGACAGATCTCTGTAGTCTAGACAGCAAAATTAAATCCAAACATATTTATAAGCACAGATGCTGTCTGAATGCACACAACTCATTACGAATCACCTATTTATTCTTGCAAAATGCTATCTCTTTCCTGGGTGTTTGACGTGGAACCTGATGTGGGTCACTCAGACAGACTTGGGTTAAGTTTCTGTACTCATGAATGGAAGAGGAGAGACAGGGAGAGAAGAGCAGCTTCGGGGGGACTTCCCGTCGAAGGAGAGATTTATGAGTAATAACCCTTCTGAAAGGCTCTGCTGCTTGGCCAAGCTAAATTGAGTTTCTAAAACTAGGACAGAATTCTCCCGACTTACTGAGCTATGATGAATTGTTTCTAAAGACAAGGCAAATAAACCCACATGATTCGAGAAAAGAGCAGCTCCCTGCTCTGGGGGGCAGTGTTGTGTCACTCCTTGGGGGTCATCCTAGAGCTGGGGTTTCTTTAATGAGAGTGAATAGTGCAACACAACCTCAGGCTCATCATCCAGAGGTGTGTCTCTTCTTTGGGGGTGATGCTGTCACTGTGAAGTTTCTAGGAGCTGTGAGGGCAAGCAGGGAGAAGGTGAGATTTTCCCTGATCGCGTGGTCACTGACAATGAAGGGAGTGCTCTGTTATATTAGGTTCTGTCCTCTTCCTATTTTGAATACAATCCAAATAATAGGAATTCAAGTTTATTTTACCTTTACTTTTGAGAGAATCCACCCACTGGTACACAAGAGAATACTTCTCTTATTTTTCTGTTATCAAGTAGGTGGGGAGAGTGATTGAGGACCCACCTTAACACACACATAGACATGTACACTACCATTAAACTGAGTGTGAGAGCTCACGTAGGAAATGGAATTCAAATATGCATGCCTCCTGCACTCTGCCCTTCGTTTTAATGTCGCCCACTAGCCATCAACAGTCTTTTCTTTGTTCTTGGTGCATGACAGGTTATCAAGACCCACATACTGATGTGGGCTGATGGTGCCTAGGATCTGTTTAACCCATCACTGTTTGATTTGTACAAGCATGGGGTGAGGGGTCACCCGGGCAGGGGTGGGCAAGAGGTGACAGAGGGCTTATTCCCACGTTCAGGAGAGAAGACCGTTGTTGGAAGGTGCTGCCGGGGTGACGTTGCATTTGTGTCTAGAATGGCTGGCATGGAAGGCACGAGGAAGAAATGTGATTTCTGGAAAGGCTCTTGAGTGTCTGTGACCCTGGATGCTTCTATGAGTCATGTGTCTGTGCTCGACTTTACATAAGGCACGGAGACGGGGAGGGACAAGCTGCCTGGGATGCAGTTTTGGTGTTAGGAGTCGGGGAGGGTGGGGGGAGCATGTCAGTGCATTTGGAAGGTGGGTGGAGACTGGACTTCCAGCTCTCATCAAGGAGCGGACTCCCCAAGCTCTTTGGAAAGGGACAATGACAACCTCAAGCACACCTCAGAAACATGTTGCTTATAAGGCAGACTGCACCTGGCTATGGAAAACTCCCCTCCATGAGGTCATCCATTTCTACCGTGTGCGACATCTCCCAGGCCATCAAGCCTTTTCCGTCTCTGCCACCGCAGTATACCCTGTGCTGCAGAAGCCAGGAGCCTTGCACACCACAAACACAGCGAGCATTTGAGGTGGAAATCGAAACACGCTGGTCTCCATCTAGGCTCTCCTGTTGTATTTCCTTCTTTTTTTTTTCTTATTTGAAACAATCAATTTATGTGCACACATGCATACACACATACACACATGCACACGCGCACACGCACACACACACACACACACACACATACACACACACTGAGAATTTCTGAAACTCAGAGATCAGTCTTTTGTGCTGTTGGCTCTGAGCCCTCTACAGAATCTGTATTCTAGGAGGAAGGGATGGATGTCCAAGGTTGCTTCTAATATTGATCCAGATGGAGAAAGAATGAAATTGGAATTGCTTATTAAGCCAGGCCTTTAAGCCATCAGGGTCTGCAAGCAAGCCTGCTTCAAGTGTAGTATTGTTGAATGAGTGGCTGATTCTGTGTGAAGGTTGTCTCAGGGATTGGTACTGACTGGGTTTATTGCCATCAATCTGAGTTAGCAGAATGACTTCTAAAAAGCTGTTTTGCCCTTTGGGTTGAGGAATGTAGTGACTTTGATACTGGAGAAACTCGATGCTTCTCTTCTTTGGAATGATCCGACATGTTGTTAACTATGTGGAGGGATGTGCTGGCCTCTTGTCCTCCATCCTTCCTCATCTTCCATCTTTGTTCCTGTTTTCCTCCCTTCTTCCTTCCTTCCCTCCTTCACCAACTTCCTTCCTTGTTCCCTTTCCTTTCCCCCTCCTTTCTTCCCATCTTTTCCCTTTTGACACTGAGCGTTGTATAAGAGGACCAGGCCAGCTGAATATCAAGCCACATTTCACATCATATGTGTTAATGAGAATCTGAAGTGATAAATGATGCTCAAGAATGCTGTTGGAGATCTTTCTAAGCCCACAAAAATATCATGACCTGGGAAGATATTGACCTCTGCCCTTTGGAGCTCTTTCCCAAACAGGAGACAGAGCTGCTTCAAGTTCCACTTATCAATTGTTTGGTCAAATGAGAAAAATGCAATAATTTAGACATCTTAATGGACTGTCATCTGTAGCTCTAGGGTTGGGAACCACCTCTGTCTATGAAACAGCACATGTTTTTAAATGAGCTGGCCAGTTTTGTAGACAGAAGGGCTATTGAAAGCAGAACAGATGGTGACTTGGTTGCTTTAAACTTCATTTTCCCATATGGGTCAGAACAGAGGGGACCTCTCCCCCAGCTCTGCACCCCAAACTGGCCTGCTGGGGGATTTGACCATTTTCTCTCTTCTCATCTGAAGTCAGATGATGTCTTAGCTTTGTTTGTGATGTGGATGGTGGCATGCTGGGCTAGAGCAGGCACCCTATCCAGACCAGTGCCGCCTCTGTGTCTGAGCTTATAATTTGTATGGAAATGGTGTTTCCTGTGTGCTTGCAAATCTCTCATTTTTTTTTCTGGTAGGTGAAGCAGTCCTAATCTTATTTAGAGAATTGATTTTTGTGGGCAGCGGTTTCCCAGAGGTGAGAAGCAGTTTGTGCTCCAGCCTGGACTATGTGATAAGGTGGTTCAGATGAGTAGGTTTCACACTATGGAAGTTTGGCAGGGAGCAGCAGGCATGTGGGAATGCTGGGGTGCCCTGCAATGTCAGCTCTCAGCAGGTTGCAGTGTCTGATGTCCTTAGAGAGTGGGTCTCCATCTTGGGCTGGACCTGTGTCCCCAGCTAACTATGCAGGATTGGATGGAAGCCTGGCTACTACAGTGTCTCTGGGGGTGGATGGAAGCTGGTCCATTCTAGTTTCAGGCTCCAGGAAGGAAGGTTCAGAAATTATAAGAGAACACTCTCTAAATACACCTTTGGGGAAAGCCCTTGGGGACTGTTGGGAGCTTATGTAAATTCCTCTTAACTAAGTGACTGGTTTCTATAGCATTCACAATGAATAACAAGCCAGTTTCTGATCAATATTAATTAGTCATGAAGAAAGGGCTCAATATTTTTGCTCTATCCAATCAAGAATTGGTGTATTTCACTCTTCTACAATCTTATTCTCCCCTAAAAGGGAGTCTCCCTGATTCAGAAAGTGACCAATTTTCATTAGCTTTAGGCAGGCTGAGAACCAAGTAGTCCGTCAATCATGTTTTTAAGAATTGCTTCAAAATGAGATGGTGGAGTCTTTGGCTAAATCAAGCCCACTAGACTAGCCTCCCGCACTATGGCTTTGTCTTGTAGGTGGCAGGGGTGGGCAGCTGTCCACACACCTCTTATGGGCACCCAGATTGCAGAGACCATGATAAATACACAACAGGCTTAGGTCTTGAGAGTTCCGCGAGTCCACCCCAGCTCCAATTCTAGAAGGAACAACCCGAGCATCCCTTGTTTAAAAATGATTAGTCAGAGCATCAAACCACATCATCTGGGTGGAGGTGCTTTTCACAGCCCTGCTGTCTGCTTATGAGGCCAGCTCATGATGGGCATCATATCCAAATTTTATTTTTAAAAATCCAATTAACCATACAATACTCATTTCAGAATCTATTTTCATTGTATCACTGCTAAGTTGCTATCTTGGTTCAACATAGAGATAACTAGAAATTTCTTGGCATTAACAATTAACTCAAGGACTTGAAATGGATGGTGAAAATGGTTTGTTATTCACTCAGAACACTGCACCAAAGTGTGCGGCTCAATAAATCCAAACCCTGAGGTTCCCTTTGGATACCTGTGAATCTGCCTGAACCATGCAAAACATCACCAAGTGGACTGCATGAGACTCTATCTCAACAAACAAACAAACAAAAAATGAAAACAACCAAGAGGCTGGGGAGATGAACCAGTCAGTAAGATGCTTACTTACACGTGCATGAAAACCTGAGTTTGGATCCTGAGTATCCATGTAAAAGTTGGGTGTTGCAGCATGTGCCTGTAACTCTGGCCCTGAGGCAGAGACATGGAGATCCCTGGGGTTTGCTGGCATGGCCAAATTGGTGAGCTCCAGATTCATTGAGACACCCTATCTCAAAAAATAAGGTGGAGAGTAACCAAGGACCTCTGACCTCCATATACATGTGTGCACACATGCATGTGCACCTTCCACGCATTTGTGAGGATACACATGTGTCATACACATGCACACACTCACACACTCATGTTGCAGTGGTGGAATTGGTAGGCACACCCAGGCTTGACTGGGTAACTGGAGAGAGTGCAGAGGGTTGCCACTGAGTTAAAGGAAGCAGAGAGGAACACTGAACTTCAAGTCTGGATGCTGATTTTTTGGCCATTGATCGCACATAGGTAGATAAGACACTCACAATACACCCTGGTGCTTATGGAGCTCAGGGTCAAGTTGATCCCTACATGAGCACTCCCTGTCACATGGAGGGGACTCTTCCTGAAGAGGTACAAGTGGCTCCTAAGCCAGAATCGAATGCTCCTCAGACAAGAGCTTTCCCAGAAGAAACTGAAAAACTCACAGAGCAGGAATATATTCAGCAGAGGAAAAAGCCAAATCAAGGAAAATGGAAGGGAATATTAATTGGGTTCTCATTAATTTCCCAAATGAGGCAAAGAAAGCCTGTCTGCTATTTTTATTTTAATGAGCTTGGCTGAGACTCCTGGATCCCTGTAGGTGCTGGATGGGGCTTTATCTGATTTCTTGCTTGGATCACACCTTGTGGTAGATTAAAGATGGCCACTAATTATTTGACACCTGGCAGAGTTTGCATCTGGATGGGTTCTGTAACTCGTCAGACCCAGCAAAGAGGATGCACGTTAGTTTCTGGGCCCAGCCTCAGGATTGGCAGCTTCTGTTTTCCTGCTTGCGAGTCATCCGTGGAAAAAGCCAGTTGTCCTGTAAGAAACGCAGTTACCCTGGACCTCCAGGCTTTGAGGAGGCTCAGGCTAGCGATATGGAGTAGTCTCCTGTGTGAAAACCGTCTGTTCATGGCTACCCCAGCCATGGATGAAGAGCCATGGGGAAGAGTGCTTCAGAAGGCCCACTTGGCTCCTCCCACCTCCTCCTCTCTCCCTTCCCTTCCTTCTGTCCTTCTAACTTTCTCTTCCTTCTCCTCCCCTCTCTTATTTTGAATTTCCCCTCCTCTCCCCATCCTCTTATCTTTCCTTGTCTTGTTTTACTCTCTTCATTCACTCATTCATTCACTAATTCACTTATTCATTCAATATTCTCTTGTCTATTGTCTACTACACTCTAATCAGAGCTGGGGATGAAATAGTGTAAGAGAGCCGTGTGTGTGTGTGTGTGTGTGTGTGTGTGTGTGTGTGTGTGTGTGTGTGTATGCATGAGTGATCTGTAATGGCAGATGCACCTGTTGTGGTCCCAGGAAAACACTGGGAACGCTCTGAATGAATACTCTGAAGTTCTTCTGCTATGAAGGGACTATCTGCAAAGGTGTGTGGCAGAGCTGAGGGAAACAGAGAGGAGAGAGTGTGCCATCTAAGACTTGCCATGGGATTTTTTGGGGAGAATCCAGAGTCCTGAGGGGTGTCAGGGGTCAGAGGTGGTTATTAGGATTGGGCTTAGTAGCATGGCAGCAGCAAGCACAATATAGAGATGTGTGGGGATCAAAGTACAGCGTGTTCACTCAAATTTCAATTTCAGATAAGCTTAAAAAAACAATTGTGGGACATACCTCATGCAGTGTTGGGGATATAGTTCTATCAAAACCATTTACATCTGAAATTAAAATTTCACTAGACATTCTGGATTGTGTTTGGCAGCCCCAGCTTAGAGGGAAGTGAGCGAATAAACAGGCTTTCTTCCCACAGTTAGGGCCACCCGCTGGGAAACCCCAACCAACACCACAGAGCCACCGTCAGGAGGAGGAGAGAGAGGGTTGGAGAGCCAGAGAAGAGAGGACACAGGAACAGTTGTGTGGGCCCAGGGTCCAGGTTTAGTTTCCCACGATGCACTTCTCTCTTTCAGTGTTGGACTAGGTCACTGTAATTAAATAATGGAACCATTTGTACTAATGTGTGCATCTTCACAGAGACAAAGCAGGTATGGTGATGTCACCCAACCTCAGAAAGAAAAAACCCTCTTTCTTCCTTATATGTGGATCCCAACCTATAATGCATGCGTGCATATATGTACACAGCTGTAGGTGTGGGTCTACTATAACATTTAGAAAGACGGCAAAGGGTAGTATCAGGTGATGAGCGAGGCTGAATGCAGGCAAAGGATGCACACGTCCTGAAGAGGATATAAAGCTAATTGATTTTTCAGTGTTAGCTCTGTCATATTTTTTTCTCTCTCTCTTTCTCTTTTTTTGGATAAGTACATATACGTATATACTTGATAGTGAAAATGTGAAATCCTGGTGAGGCTCCATGGTTTTTGAATGGCTTTTCGAATTGTAAGAAGTTTGTTGAGGTGTGTGGGGTTGGGAATGGGCAAGTGTTTGTTTAGAGGCTATGTTTATATAGCTACATGATGTTTCTTTAACATTATTTATTTATTATGTGTATGTGTGTGTGCCTGAGTATATGAATATGCACCATGTGTGTGCTGCATGAAGTTTTTAATTAGCGAATTCATTACAATAAAGTGACTATTTTATATATGAACTACATACATACATGCATACACACACACACACATATATATACACATACATACACACACGTATAAAACAGGGATAGTTACCTTCCTATACAAATAAGCAAAAAAGCAGGTAAAGCCAGTTCAGAGGTGATATTCTTCCGTTTGAACTATATGACATTACTGGCTGGCTTGACACACTTAAAGGAAGGCACTATTAGGTTTGTTTTGAAAGTCGACATCTTGATGTTCCCAGGACATTAGTCGGTCCCTGTGCAGATGAAGGCTCATGCCTAGCATTCACTTTGAGCCCTCATCCCCAATGAAGGGGTAAGAGGGAGGTGACCAGGGAGCAAGGCAGCCTGATGAACACCGGACCCCAGTGGATCCCAGGCAACTGGGAAATGGAGAAGGGCAGAGAAAAACATTTCCCCAGCATGTCAGGTTCCTCAGAGCCTGGAGAAAAAAGAAGAGCAGCTTCTAGACTTCTGTGGCTGAGGACCACAGGGACCAAACCGTATGTATGCTTGGAGAGCTCAGAGGCTGTGATAGGAGTCCACAACCAGCCTACCACAGGCCTCTAGGGAAGCTGCTTTCCTCTGGGCTGAGAGAGAGCTTGAGGCCTGCTCCTGCTGAAGGGGTCTGTGGGGAAGCTGTCCTGGCCCACCAGGAAGTGGGAGAGGGCACCATTGGCTGCCACCGTGACTACTGCCATGCCTCATGTGTATAGCCTAGGGTGCATAAGGCTGAGCCAGGGGGTGTTCAGCACTGACCTCTTCCAGTCTGCTGTTCAGGAAAGAGATGTTAACGTTGGCCTTGACCTTGCTGGGGAGGATGGAGGAGCCATCTGCCCTCCTTTGGGTCCTTCTTGGCTGCCTCAGCTTTGGAACCTTGATTTAAACTTCTAATTAAACTGAAAAATCTGCAGCTTAAAGGCACGATAAACGACCACATCACTCTGTTAATCAAGTGTATCTTTTTTTAATCTTGTCTCTTCCTCCTCACCATGTAGCTAAGAATTGTTTTTCCCTAGACCACAGTGAAAAAAGAAGGAACAGGACCTTGTTTATTACAAGTGATGTCTGGAAGGTTCAAAAAGGAAGAGTAACAGAGGTGGCCAGAGAACTGAAAGTGAACAATTTATAAACTTGACTTTTCCAGGCATTAATTTGAAGGTGTTTATTAATATTGTTGTTGTAGTTCAGAAGTGGTGGGTTCATATGCTGTCTTTCACTATTTCTTCCTTTGCTCACAGTACACTGTTTGGGGTGACCCTTCTTTTTTATCACATCTTTTTGGGCATTATCACCATGAACAAGAAGGCTCATTATTTGCATATTGCTAGATTCCATCTAATGAGGCTTAAGAAATTATATTACCCAAGCCATAGCCCAGTCAGTAAAATGCTTGCCTTGCAAGCATGAAGACCTCACTTTCGTTCCCTGAACCCATGTAAAGAAGGAAAAAAAGCCAGGCTTGGTGGCACTCACTTTTATCTTAGCACTGAGCAGTGGGCACAGGAGGATTTTGGGGAGTCACTGGTGAGCTGGCTTATCCTACTCCATAAATCCTGAGCCAAAGAGAGACCCCCCACCTCAAAGAAAAAATGTAGACAGGACCCAAGGAATGGCCACCAATCCACTGGACTCCACACGTGTGCACATGCATCCACACATATACCTGCACACACGAGCACACACGATTATGTTTCCCTTGGAACTTAACCTTTCTTCCAGTAACTGAATATGAGCTGCTTCCTGGCAACTCTTGAAGTTTCTTCGGACCCTGGACATGATTTTCCTGTTAGGCTAACCTCTCTCCTTTCTCGTTGAGATCTGTGTGGACAATGGGTTAGCTGGCATGCAGATTGCTGGGAACAGATTCAGATCAGCACACAGAGACATCAGCTTACAAGGGTTTAGAAAACACTCCTAACCATGTGTGGTTGTATTGCACATGTGCCCATTGCTGGTTCTGTGTGTGATGACTGTCCTCTTCAATATTTCTAAGGACATTCTTCCTTCCTTACCATTCTACCACTGCAGACCCTGCGGACCACTGAAAATGGAGACATGCTCTGGCACTCATTTAGGAAACAGTCTCCTCAGAGATGTCTTTGCAGCTAATGCTGATGGGAGCCGAGGGATTTTTGTTTCAGCACTTTCCACTGCAGCCAGCTTACAGAGCCAAGTGTCTCCAGGAGGGTTCTATATGCATCAACGGAGCCCCCCACCCCCACCACACAGCATTGCAAAGTGTTTGGACCACAATTATCTGGCGATTTCTTGGACTCAGGGTTACCATGTTTCAGGGCAGACATAAACCCTTTGGCAGCTTGAATTGATAAGTGCTCAGCAAAGTACGGTTCCCCACCGGTTCATAAAACAGAAAGGGTTTTTATAGTGAGCTCTGACAATAGGCTGGGACACCGGAAGTGGCTTCTAAAGTCTTCTCTGCTGATTGTCAGGCACCTGCTGGTCACTGGCAGAGCCCCAGCTGCTCAGAGACAAATGTTCGGCACAGAGCTCTTCTCGTCTCTCTGTGGGTTGGCTGTCACCACACTGTCCCTCCTCACCAGTGCAGGGGCATTTCAGCAGATGACTCTCAAGTCCCTCTGTCCTTCTTTGGTTATTACCCTGACTGTAGCAGGCTGAGCCTGCTTGCTCTGAGGCCTGGCCACTGCATCTGACTCTTGATTTGCAGCCACAGGGATCATGCATCAGGATCCAGAACCTACTTTGTCCCTGTCTTTCCATGCTGCGGTAACTCGTTCTGGAGTCCCCCGCGTAGGACCATTGTATCCCTTCAGTCTTCACTGTCTTCACAGCGGGACCATGTTGTTTCCTTTCTCATTCTGATACTTTGTGAGTTTGTGGCTGGCTCTCTTCTTTCCCAGAACACTCTAGAATATTTTAATTTTCCTTTTTTTCATGTATGTGTGTGTTATACGCATGCATTTGTGTTTCTATGTTACTTTGTGTTGTGACACGTGTGTGCATGTATGCATGTGTATGTGCATGTGAAGGCTTCAGGTTGATGCCAGGAATCTTCCTCAGTTCCCCTCTACCCTGCAGGATCTGCCAATCAAGCTCATATATCAGTGCTAAGGTTGGTCTAGCTAGCCAACTTACTTAGGGGGTCCTGATTCTAACTTCCAAGGCTGCAATTATAGGTGAACCTCGACACCCACAAGGCATTTTATCCAGGTTCTAGTGATCTTATTTCTGGTTCTCTTGCAAGGACTTCAGCTGCTGAGCCATTTCTCAGCTCCTGAATTCTCGTTATTTCTCTTTTTCATGCATCAAGGGAATGTTAGATATGAGCCCAAAGAAGAGATGTGGCAGAGGCAGTGGAAAGCAGGGCGGGGGGGGGGGGGGGAGGGAATGCTGAGCTGGAGCTGTCAGTGAACACACATTAACAAACAGTTATTTTCTAAGTTTTTCAATGAAACAGGAAATAGAATTTCGTCTATTTTTTTTTTAAAAAAGAAAAAATTGTTAGTTTTTTTAGAATTGCATACAATATATTTTAATTATATTCTTTTCCCATCACCTACACCACACCACATACACACACACATGCACATACACATGCACATGCTGGCACGCGCACGTATACACACACACACCACACTACACACACACACACCACAACACACACACACATACACACACACATACACACACACACACACACACACACACACACACACACACACACACAGAGTCACTATGATGAAATCTGTTTTGTGTTGGCCAGCTATTCCCGAGCATGGGGCCTGCTCTGGAGTGATATACCCATGACACTCCACTGAAGAAAACTAGTTTCCTGCCCCAAGCAGCTATCAATCACAAACAGCTTCTTGGGTGGGACTTGGTGCCGTTTTCCTCTTCTCTGTGCTGGAAGTTTTGTCTGACTCAAACTTGCAATAAAACAACTCCCAGTGACATTCTGCTACCCGTAGGTCAATGCATCACCCAACCCTCGTTAGACAAGCTGTGCTGCAGTAGATGGTTAATACAGAGCCCCACACACAGACTGTGTGCAGACAGTGAGAAGGTTTGGAGCACTCAGACACAAATGGGATGTCTTTATCAAACCTCTTCTGTCAGGGCTCAGGGTTCCATGTGGAAGAAGAGGCAGAAAGATTTTAAGAGCCAGAAGTGATGAACGACTCCCAGGGAACAGTGCCTTTTCATACACAACAGGGCCGATGCCCATATGAACTCACAGAGACTATGACAGCATGCATAAGAGCTCAATATTTTATCTGCAAAAATTTCATTTCCAACCAGCTGACTGCTGAATGTGAAAAGGGGTTTTTTTTCCTGGCCATTCCTCTGGTGTGCACGCAGTTTTTCACGGTGCCTGCTGGATCTGTGACCACCGTTCAGATGAGCACAGGTGTTGACAGCAATGTCCCACACATCACAGATAGAGGGGGCTCCTCCCATGGCCATGGTATGGACATGTACAGTTAAATTATTGCTGTTTTTCAGCCAGAATATTCTCATCTCATCTTTTGTAATTTTGTAATTTGTTTTACCTGTCAGCCAAGGCAATGCCACTTGGCTCCAAGCTTTTTTGAGTGTGTGCCTGAAGCAGCCACACACTGCCTCCCCAGTTCTGGTCACTGGCCTCAAGTGAGAATTACTTGTTGAAAGATTATCATGTGTGTCTTTTATTGACACTTAAATTATGGTTCTGTATGAAAGAGCAGCGTGTAATTTTGAAGTTAGCAGCTAGATATGCTTGTGGGAGAGTGAGCTACGGTCTTGGAAGACATTGTGAGCCACATAAACATACAAACTCCGGTCTTTTTCTGTTCACACATCTCATAGTTGAACAAACCCACAAAATCCTGCCAATTATGTCTCTGGCTTGAAATAGCCCATTAGGTCACCCTGGTCATTCACAGTGGGTGAAATACAATTCCCCACTGTGCCTTTCTAGGCTCAGCTTAAAATGACTCTTGCGAAAGGTGGGCTGTAACTGCTCTTGGGAGATGTTTCCTTTCTATAACACACTAATGTCAGATGCTTTTAAAGTATCTGTCTAAACTGCAACCCTTGCCGGTTCCAGTTGCTGTCCCCTGGGCACCTGCAGTCCAAAATGTGTGCTCTGTCACTGCTTACACTTTAGATCTAGACAGAAAGCCTCCTATTACCTCTGTTAATAATTGCAATACTTCAAGGGATGGCGTTTTAACAATCTGTTGAAAAATACGTATTTAAGTTTTTTTAAATTATTTTTTATTTTATGTATGTCAATGTTTTGCCTGCACGTGTGTCTGTGTACCACATGCATGCATTATTTATATAGGCCAGAAAAGGGCATTAGATCCCTTGGAACTGGAGTAATAAATGATTGCTAGCCACCATTTGGGTGCTGGGAATTGAACCAAGGTCCTCTGGAAGAACAACCAGTGCTCTTAACCTCTGAGCCATCTCTCCAACCTCTAAATACAGATTGGATCACATTGCCTGATATGTTAGTTTATTTTTCTGGGAAGGAAGGGGGTTAATTTGAGATGACCACCTTCAGACACAATCCATCATTGAGAGGAGTCACCCACTGAAGCCTGAACTCAAAAGAGAATCCTGGAGGAATGCTGCTTCTGGCTGGCTCACTCACTGACTGGTGCTCAGCTGGTTCTATTATACAACTCATGGGCCTAGGTATGGTGCCACAAACAGAAAGCGTGGACCTCCCACATCAACATCAATCAGGACACTCTCTCCCTGACACAGGCCAGTCTGATGGGGGCAGTCCCCGAGAGTTTCCTTCGTCCTACGTGACTCCAGGCTTTGTCAAGTTGAGGTTAAAACCTAACGAGCAGGTGACATGGAAATGTCTCTTTCTAGAATTCTTGAAAGGACTAAAAACGGCTTTTGTGTTTTGGTCTGTAGGAGTGCTTTAGATGCACAGGTTTATTGTGATGCCACTCCTAGGAGGAGTATCTGACTGCAGGTCACATTGTATGATGGCAAAAGCTTCAGGTTCTCCTGTTCATCCGCCTGCCCCCACATGAAGGAAGCCTGGAGCTCACCAGCCCTGGGGAAGCACTGTTGCTCAGCTTCCTGGAATTGGTGGTCAGAATGTTGTTATGTGCTGCTTAAAGCCAACTCTAAAACTGCACAGTCAGGCTTCCTGAGTCCAGGGTACTGCCTTGCCTAGAGTAGCATTTCATTTCTTCTTGAGTTTTAGTTTTATTTTATTTATTTTTGTGTGTGAGCGTGAGTGTGTATGTGTATGTGTGCCTGTGGTGCGTGTACCTGTATGTGAGCATGTATGGAGGCCAAAAAATGACCTGAAGTGTTATTCCTCAGACTCTGTGGCACTGTTCACCTTATTTTTTTTAATTTATTTGGAGACGGGGGGGGGGGGGGGCTCTTTCACTGACTGAGACCTCCCCATGCAACATGTAAGCTAGGCTAGCTGGCCAGTGGGTCTCAGGGATCTGCCTGTTTCCTCCCCTCTGGTGCCAGGATTACAAGTACACACCATTCTGTCTGACTTGTTTTTAGGGTGTGTTTAGGAGACCTAGCACAGGTCTTCAGGCTTATAAGGTGAGCTCCTCACTTACTGAGCTGCCCCCAAGTCCAGGTTTCACTTCTGCTTCATTTTTTATACAATCTGGGCCCGGTAACTAGAAAGAGGCTTAAGCTTCAGGTGACCTATCCCTAAAGAGTGATTTTCAACCCATCAGCCAGTGTTTGTCTGGGCTCAGGAGTCAGCCTTCCACACGAGCAGGCAGCATTCAGATGTCTTCATTTCAGATGCAGGGCAGTGGAGGGCTGCAGATGGGCCTGGAGACCAGAGTCCAGCGCGATGCTCAGTTGCCAAGGACAGTTTCTGGTAGTCAAAGCATCTCCGCATGGGTAGAAATGTATTATTGATCCAACTCTGATCATTATCCTTTCTGTATCATTACACAAATATTCAACCATGTTTATTGTTTTAAAAATATACAGAGAGGGCAGACATTTACACAGTGATGTCGATTTCTGCCCTCTGCTTCATCCACACATACAAAAGCCAAGCACATGAGATTCGAGGCCGGTGAAGGTCCAGGTAAAGTGCCCCTCTGCTCAGCTCTGTTCAACCCTGATGGGCTTTCCTCCGCCCACTTTGCAGATGCTCTTTCAGAATTACACTTAGAGATTTGCACCTGAAGTCCAATTCCATACACAATGGGCTCATCTGTTTGCATCCAAAAAAGTCAGTACTGTAATCTCTGACAGTATGCAAAGGAAAACAGCTGTCTGCCTGGATTAAAGGCACAGAACTGGAAAGCCAGGACAAAGGTGTCCTGTGAGATAGAGCCCAGCTTGTCAACAGTGAGGGCCACACAGAGCAAGGCATTATCAGCTGAGGATGCCTTGGGGCAGCGCACACAGCTAGGAAAGCCTTTTAATCAGGAAGCTGTGAAGGGAAGGGAGTCGGGCGGGGGAAAGGCTGAATTTTGCCTGGTACTTTGTGGTGGGGGCAGTGTGCTAACTGTTGTGCTAAGGTTTGATTCTAACATCTCGATGAGCCTCTTTTCCTTCTGAGCCCTGGAGCGTGCATCCTATTTGCCTGGATTGTCCTTTTCCTTTTTCATGTCAACTGCTCTGTGGACTAGAGATGGGGAGAGTTACAGACACTTGGTGGATTCCAGTGTGTGCATTAATGAGGCTAGAGGATGCTCTTTTCAGGCTTAAGGTGTCCTGCAGCTCTGATTGTATCTGACTGTTCTTGCTACTGAACACAAGGGAGATGTCTGCTCCTCTGAGACTTGCATCTTGAAGTTTGGAAGCTCAAGGCATAGGTGAGGTTTGTATGACAAGGAACGCTTGATGCCTGGGAGACCTAGGCAGGGTCAGAGACAGGAAAAAGATTGATGGTTTGAAAGCTGTGGAAAGAATTTAAAACGGGAACCAAAGCAGAGAGAAAGGAGTCAGACGGTGTAGGAAAAGCCTCTTCTTATTGCTGCATCTGCCCTGCCCATTCTCTGTAGTCAAGTCCTGGAAGAGCCATTGCCTTTCAACAGGTTAAAATGAATTGTTGAGAAGTGGATTGCTACATTCTGCAGGGGAAAAGATCACATAAAGCAGGGCTTGCCTGAAGCTGATAGATGGTACAGGGTATGGATATAAAGGGAATGTTGTTGTGAAGCATCATGGGAGATGTTCTAGTACTTGAAGTGGAACCCAGATCCTGACACATGGCAGACAAGTATGCTGCCCCTAAGATATAGTCATGGCCCCTTTAAAAACAGCTTTTCATTTGAGACAAGGTCTTATAGCCAAGGTGCTTAGGGTGGCCTTGAACTGATCCTCCTGCCCCAGCCTCCAGTGTAGCTGGGATCGTAGTCCTACACCTGCAGGCCTGCCCCAAACTGAGCTTCTTAGAGATGTGACCCTGTGAAGAAATGGCTACCCACATCAGAAAGTGAACAGATGCACACGGCAGAAGAAAAGACAAGGTGGAAAAAACAGCAACCCACTGTGGTATGCCTTTGGATGTACATTGTTATCTTGCATCCTGTGTGTCCAGGTGTGTTGTACACTGGCTGTGACATCTGTGTGACTAGATGAGGGTCACCATTGGAAGCTGAAAGCCCAAGTAACAGCAGCTTAGATAATAAGCAAGATGACTCTTCTCTCATCAAAAGGAGTCTGGAGGTCAGTATCTTCCAGGGAGCATCGAGAGTCACTATAACTATTCTTCCTACCTTAGGTTAAGAACTCTCCCTTCTGGGGACCAGCGTGACAGCCTAATCACTGGCCATGGCATCCGTAGTTCAGCACGAAGCAGGGGCAGAGGGGAAAAGGGTAGGAGGAGACATTTTTCTGCTCCTCTGGTGTCAGCCGGAACTTAGTTGCACATCCATTCCCAGCAGTAGGGATGCTAGAAGCTCTCTTCTGGATAAGCACGTGCTCAGTCCCCAATCAGGGCTTTTATATCTAAGAAAAGAGGATGGACAGAGGCCACACGCAGATGTCACGATGTCCACCTGCCCCTTGGGTCTTCTTGAGCACTCTTGTCCTGGCGGCCCCTCATGGGGAAGGCTGTGCAGGGTGGGGTGCTGACGAAGGGTGAAGGAGGGGAGGGAGGCACTCCTCTGCTGCGGTTCTCCATCTCACTGGTGTACTACTCTAGAGAAGGTACTCCAGTTCATTCCGCATGCTCAGAGGGGAGGGAGACTTTCAGGATGCGATCCTTGCCACCTCTAAAGGTTCTGGCACAGTCTTTCCTTCAAGCCATTCTTTGCTAAGGCCTATGCTGAGGGAGGGAGACCCTGCAGTCTCTGCAGTCAAAGTCTAAGGTCTTTATGTAACAATGCTCCTGTCCTCCTCTGTCCCTGATGCAGGAGGTGAAGGCCAGACCAGAGGTGTCAGCATTGCAAGTCACCACAGGAAGCGCTTTATTCCAGGGCACACACCCATCTCTCAGGACTTCTGGGAAACAGAGAAGCAGCCTGGGCGGGGTAGAGATAGGCAGGATGCGTGAGGAAGATTGTCAAGTGACGGCTCATTCTAGCAGGAGCCTGCGTGGCTCCTAATGCATCCTAACCCAGGGCACCAGACAAAGGGCAATAGGCAGGGCCCTTGTGCTGCTTCAGGGAACCCCTCCCACCTCAGGGTCCTAGTGCTGGCTGGAGTGGGGTCCTCATGTTTTTGGCCTCTATCTGGGGTTCTCTCCTTCCATCTTGGATGCCGGCAGCGCACACATTGGCTGAAGCTGACTCGGTCAGTGGAGTTCCACTCCCATGAACCCACCTGGGAATTGTTTCCCCTAACTCAAACTCCTCAGTGCAGGGAGGAACCCAAAGGAGAGGGCACTGGGTGAGCCAGCCAGCCAGCTGTCGTCCCTAATAGTAGTAATCCAGTCCACCTGGTTAGAGAAGTGTACACTCAGTCCTTGTCCCTGTATGAACCCAGCCTAGATTCCCGTTCATGTCATTTTCCAATACAGGGAGGGGCCACAGCAAAACCTCAGAGGACGTACAGAGTCTGGCTCTTCCTGGTAAAGCTGCTTCTCTGTGTGTGTGACTGTAGTCTTTCTTCTCAACAAAGGAAGGGTTTTGACTAGTACTGAGCCGCCCTATATATAAAGGCAGGGGCCTTAACCTCTGTCCCTTCAGAGCCTGGCTGTCTAGTGACAGGCTCTTTAAAAGTGGTAATTAGGACGAACTCAGGTGGAATGTATACTTTTAAGAGGCAATCAGGACACAAGGTACATCCAGTGGCCTGGCCCTCTGAGGACACAGGAAGGGTGCAGGGCATCTACAAGCCTGGAAGACAGCATCAAGGGAAACCCACTTGGTTTGAACCTTGATCTGGGCTTCAAGCCCCAAGGGTGGGGTGGGTGTGGGACAATCAATGTATGTTTCTCAAGCCGCCACTCTGCTGGGCATTATTTTGTCATGACAGATCTAGAAAATGAGCATGATTAGAAATGAGTTTTGCCTTCCCAGTGAGAAGTTATTTTTGAGTGATGTGTAGATTGTATTTTAGGGGGATGGATTTGAGGGACATTCGATCCCATGATGGCTTTTTGTTTCATCAATGTCTCTAGATTTGTATACATTTGACTAGGTAAGAGCACACAGATGTGTGTGTGTGTGTGTGTGTGTGTGTGTGTGTGTGTGTGTGTGTGTGTGTTGGTTTATGTAAGCCAGACACAGCTCCACAGAGTTGGAGATGGGATGGTGGTCATGGGAAGCCCAGAGTAAACTGTCCTTTTCAGATGACCAAATTAGGCTTCCCATCCTCCAAAAGCTAAGCTACTTAGCACTGGACAGCAGGTCTCAGGGTACCTCTATTTTAGGACAAAGAATTACTCTCCCTTGGAGAAAGCTGTGTGCACTGAAAAGGGGCTAGCCTGGTAAGTGAGGAGTTGGAAGGAATGGGGACCATGTTTTTGTGTGACTTAAGGAAAATCACAGAGCAGGAAGTCCACTTGCCTGTTGTGGCTAATGCTTGACCTTGCACATTAATCTCTGCTCTTTGCAGAGACCTGGAAAATTGCAATTGTTCACACCAGCTGCCCCTGTGCAATAAACACAGAGGTGGCTGCAGGAGCTAGCAGGGGCTCTGTGGCTTGTGATCATACCTCCTGCTCAGCAACAGAATGGCCCTTTCTCAATGTCTCGCTGAGGGGACACTTTGGACCTCTGCATGCCCTATTTCCAGCTTTTAAGAACACTTGGTCTTTTTTTTTTTTTAAATGGGCATTTCATAAAATACAGTGTTCAATGTTCAATGTCAGCAATGTAATCCACTTATATGCATAAATTTCTTTTTATTATTAATTTTAATTTTGAGGAAGAATCTTCTTCAAACTGGCTGCCTTACAGTCTGAATATGTCTTCATCTATTTTGAGGCTTAAGGAATTAAAACTCCCAATTTCTGTCACTTGTCATTTTGACTTTCACCATCCCAAGGGCAAGGTTTGGGTCCTCAGAAAGAACCCACACTGGCTCCCTATGGCTTTGATAAGAGGGAGGTGTTGCTTCAGCTCAGGTCCCCCAACTGCTCTGTGTGGACTAGCTTAATTGTATCAAGGGCAACACAAGCCATAGACTAATTCTTTTAGAGGTAATATCATACTTTGAAAGAATGGCAGGACATCCTGTGAACCTCGGCTTTCACACACCCTACTTGCAGGGTGTGCTTAAGTTAAATTCCTGTTATTTCCTTATGGAGTGCTAAGATTTTAATCCTTTTATAGTACGCTATGTGCTTCGACTCCCAACGAAGGGAAACTCCTACTCAGGACAATTATATCCCAATTTACTGCTTATGTACCGATTTCTGATCTACAGGATTAGGCCTTAGGAGGTAATTAGTCTCTGTCAAATAAAGCTCAAACTGTGGAGAGCTGTGATTATATAAATCTTTGGAAGCCTTTGCGTGTGTGTGTGTGTGCAGATACATGGGTGTGTGTCTGTGGTGTGTTAAAAGTGAAAACTGTGTGTTCATCACTTACTGTTAGCACCATGAAACAATGATGTCATGTTATCATAAACCTGGAAACAATGTATTCAAGAGTTCTTTTCTGAAGGTCCGGGTAAATATGGTGTGTGTGTGTGTGTGTGTGTGTGTGTGTGTGTGTGCATTTAGTGCTAGGGATCAAACCTAGGCTCTTGTACATACTAAGCCTTGCTCTCCTACTGTGCTACATACACCCCATCTCAGAATATACTTTTGAATTCTGCTGCATTTCAAATTCTTCCTCCTTTCTTGAGCTGGGGTGGGATCTCCGAATAGCTCTGTCATGCTCTGGGTGACTTTTCACGGCTGTTAATTTCTGAGGAATTAATGTTAGCTATTTGAAGTCTGCTACTGAGATTGTGACTGCAGAATGGGAACAGCTCACCAAATTGTCATTTCTGTGCCATGGAGAACTTGGTGCTTCTCTTCCTCGGGAGGAGGTTGGACTGTCCCTTCCACACTGGCCTCTTCCTGTGGCTTACCTGATAAACCCTCTCTCTCTCTCTCTCTCTCTCTCACACACACACACACACACACACATACACACGATATACACCCACCACACACCACAATACGTACCACACACCATATACATGTACTGCAAACACACACACAAATATACCATACACACACACCACATCATATACAAATACCACAAACACACACACACCACACACCACACACCATATGCACACATCACAAACACATACACCATATACCCACACATGTACCGCACACACCACAAACATATATATATATATACCACATACACCACACACCATATACAAATACCACAAACACACACATCACACACATACAATCTACACACACCACAACCACACTACACACATATACCACACACACACCACAAACACACATATACACACACACCACACACCATATATACACACCATGAACACACACACATACACATACACACCACACTTCTCTGATTGGTTTGGCACATTTCTCTGATTTGGGACTCTGTAAAATTCTACTTTTTAATGAGCATATTTATCTATTTTCTGCTTTTCCCTGGCAATCAAGAGATTGAGTATGTTCTCTGTGATACTCCAGTCCCCAGAGAATGACAACTCATTGTAGACCCAATGCTAAGAGATAATAAATCCTGGCAAACTGCACCTGGTCAGCCTGGTGGACTTTTGCAAGCTGATTGATTGAATCCTGTGTTCTGAGTGGGAGCTCTGAGGCCATGGTTTCTCCCAGGGGAGTGCTAATTGCTGTGTGCAGGAATCCATCATCTTGGCCTACACCCATGAAACAGAAATCATGCAGCATTACAACAGACTCACACGATGGAGAGGGAAACCTGGGCTTAGAGTGGACTTACCAGGTGATCTCGGGTGAGACATAGCTGTCCCTGACCTTCATAACATGGGGACGACAAACATTGCCCACAGTAGCATATGCAGATGCAGAAACCAACCAGCAAAATGACTTGAAAACCCATAATGCCTAGAGTTAGGTGAGGGGTCATCATAGGCTGGGTTGTAACTCACCCACAACTCTCTTTGAAACACTGACCTCTTGTACCTCAAAATGTGACTACATTTGGGGACAGCATCTATCTTCAAGGAGGTGAATAGCCCTCACTGAGGCCATTTGGGTGAATGGTAATCCAGCAGGGCTGGGCCCTGTTAGGAGGGGGACTCTTAAGTATGCAGTCACAGGGATATTCTTCACCATACAGGGACACAGTGGGAAGGCAGCCATCTGAGACTGAAAGAGAAGACTCAGGAGAAACCGGCCTTGCTGACTCCTCTGTTTCAGATTCTTTCAGATGAGAGGAAACACATCTAAGCTGTGGTGTTCTGCCACAGTGACCTCACCTGATGGATGGTGTTCATTCAGTCCTGTTGATGGTGGGTGGGCAGACCTGAGGACTTCCACTCAGACTTGGTGTCTGTTAGAATCTGTAAGTGTGCAAGCTGAGCTGTGAGTTGTCATAACACTACCAGAGGCTTGAGATACTCTTTCGGGATTTTCTTCAGTTGTTAGCAGTTCTGTAACTTTGTAAATAAGATTATATCTCTTACCTTTGCCTATCAAATGATCTGTACAAGAAAACCCATGGAAGCGTGTGAGGAAGATCTAGTTCATGCTCAGTAATCAAGACTGGTTAGAGTGAGGTCTTTTGGCAGGGCTACCCGAATGCTACCATAACAAGGTCAGACATACTGCCAGAGGCCACTACCTGCCTGGATTTCTGCAAGGTGAAGCTGCATTTCAGGAAAGCAGCATCAGAAACATCTGTAGTGGAGTAGAAACCTGACTAGGACCATTGCTCTCTAACCAAACCTTAGGAGGAGAGATTAGAAGCACAAGATATCCTGGCACTCAGGGAGAGCAGTTTCTTCAGTATGCTTGTGGCATTTGCAGATTTCTGTGACATGTCCTATTAGTTTGATAAAGTCTCTGTTTAGGGGGAAAGGGTTAATTGGCCAGGGTCATTTTTCAAGTTGTGTGTGTGTGTGTGTGTGTGTGTGTGTGTGTGTGTGTACGTGTATGTGTCTCCATGGTCCCCATGTGTAAGAGAGAGAAGAAGAGAGGACAGTCATTGTGATAGATAGACAGATATATGATGGATCAATGATGAGTAAAATGATTTCTAGAAGGATGGAAAGACAGATATATGGATGAATGGATGGATAAATAAACGAATGGCATGGCAGATGGGTGGGTGGGTGGATGGATGGATGGATGGATGGATGGATGAAGTGATACATGAATGGATGGAATGATGGACAGATGGCTGGATTAATGAACACATGGACAGACAATCAAAACAGATAAATAAATAGACAGATAGTGGTAGGTAGGTAAGTAGGTAGATAGATAGATAGATCATAGGAAGATAGATAATGTCCAGGTAGATGATGTAGTAGTTAATGTCAGTTGCCCAACCTGGTAAATTTTGATTTTTACTTCCTGTAAGACAAGGTCTTCCAAGTGATAAACTCAAGAGTAGAAGTCTGTGGGGTTGGTGGGGGATTGTGGTCCATTGTTCACAGGAGATATTGTGGTTATGGGAGCCTTTGTTTTCTTGAGCAAATGGTCAGGAAGTCAGGGTTGTCTTTATTCTCTAATGGAGCTGCCAACTTTTACACAGAATCTGCTGAGTAGTGTGGGCATGCCCCTATTCTTGACCACCCCGTGATCAGATTCAGCGTTTTATTGTCCATGCAGAAGGAAATGACATTCTTTCAGAACTCCAAATAATGTCTGTGCAATCCTAGGCTGGAGTGTTATGGAAAAATACTGCTTGTTCAGAGTGATAAAACTCATCATTGGAGGTGGCTGATGTAGGTTTTTCCAATTCAGGCAGTAGAATCCTAAATAAAAGTGTCAGGTAGAGCCCACCCAGTCCAGATACAAGCCTTCAAACATCTTTATGAGATAGTCAATAGAGATGAAAGGAAAGGGTTGAGCTGCCAGGTGGGAAGGACAAAGACTTTTTACCTGCTGCTTATATAGACATATCACTCTCTCATGGATAGAGCAGCTGTGCAGAGAGGCCCCTGCTGTGTTCCTGGCTATGGTGACTGGGGTGGGCCCTTCTGCAGTGTCCAGTCTCTCTCTATCCCCTGACTGTGAGTAATGCCCAGCACAGGTGGCATGGGTGATTGGTTCCTACTGACTGTGTTTTGCGTATATTTTCTGTGGTTTGAATCACACAACTGGGACCCTGTCTATAACAAACCAGACATACTTAGCTGCCTAGGCTGACCATGAAGCATCCATAATGGCATGTGTCCATTTTCCTCTAAATTAGGGCAAAAGTAACCTGTGAATCAGACCAATAAGTAGGTGCAGAGACCCCAGGGCTTAAGTGCCTCATGCTTGCTCATACCCTTCTAACCTGCTTCTGCAGCCCTGGCCACATAGAGCCTGATACTGTTTATATTAAAGTTTAATTTGTAATAAGGTGTTGATCTGCATAACGGGGGGAGGGGGGCTAGGGGAGGAAGTGATTTGACTTCCAGGTTAAAAAAGGAAGCCCAGAACTGTGTTAGCTACAAATCTTCCCCTGGGTCATGGTGGTTAGAGACAATCCTTAATGTCACTCTTACCTAGACTTCTATTGTATGGTAGTTTTACATGGAAAGACGCAAACGAACATCTATCCAACCCTGGGACGACAAGAACAGATCAAAGAAAACATGTCCACTCGAGTCTAGCTTTGTCAACCAGTGCATTTACTGAGTTTGCTACAGAGACCTGAGTGAGGGGTTACATATAGAAGTGTGGGTAACTCAGAGGCAGCTGCATTATCAAAAAGCCCACTCAGCATGAGTGACAACTCATGAAAACCATATCCCTGGCAGACAGCTCTGTTGAATAGCCTCCCTGCCCTAGAAACTATTTACTGCCTTTATAATTTTGTGGAGGGGCCTAGTGAATTTTGTGCTTTGCATGAGCTTCTGAGTCTTCTGAGCCTCCCTCTTCCCTCCGGAAGGGAATCTTTCAATTTGGAGGGATTAGCTGCTCAGTACTCTACTTCATATTAGTCTGTCCATGACACTGGTGGCTAGAAAAAGAAATTATTTTATTTCTATATTTAAAAAAAGGGAAACCAAGAACCAAGGCTGTTAAGAACCTTCCCTGGGGTCACAGCAGCTGAAGCAATCCGTGAATCTGACTCTAGCTGGGCCCCACACCTCTAGTGCTTCTGAGGAGGGTCTGACAGGAGGATCCAGTGCCACACTCCAAAGAGGCTAAGGGCACTGCTGGAACATGATGTACATGTTTTGCTTATTCCCTAGCCAGATGAGAGTGGCAGCCAGTACCTAGTGTAGGGTAGGGTTGAGAAACCTGCCCAGTTTCCCATTGTCAGTGGGGAATCCTTGGCCTACTTTGTCCTCACCCTGGTCTTCTCTGCTGTGTCCTTACCCTCTTCCAGGTCCCAGGCCCTAGGGTCAGTGATACGAGGTTACACCTGTGCCTTGCTGATCCTTCTCTGGGTATCTGTGTCTGGATGCCTGCACCCTGTTTTCTCTACCTCTTCTCTGAGGCCCACCCCTTTAACAATCAATGCTTTCTGTGCCATTCTCCTGTGGTCACATCTCTATCTTCACATCTTCCATCATCTGTGAACCATGCACCTCTGGCTGTCCCCACAGTGGCTTTGACTACTCACTTCCCAGCCACACTTCCTTAGAGACCTGTTGTGAATCCATGATAGAGGTGGAGGTGGTGAGAACAAGGACCCACTGGCCAATAGAAATTACCACAGGGCATGCCGGTGTCTTAGACCTCAGGCTAGAAGTGTTTGCTCACTTGACAGAGTTATTCACAACCAGCAGCTGCTAATTGAACACCCATTCGGTGTCAGGCCCTAGGAGAGCTGCTGGAACAAGGCAAATGTAGCCCCTTCCTTCCCAGGCTCACAGCCTGGAAAGGGAGGTGACAGTGAGGACAAACCAGGGATGTAAAGAAAGAATTAGTGCAATGGAAGTAATGGATAATGAAGGCTACAGTGAATCACAATGAAGGCTTGGTGTGTGTGTGTGTACACATGCACATGCATAGTGTGTTTTCAATGAATACTATATATGCAGGGAAACAAACCCTAGGGGCTTTGGCCTTCCTGTCTACAATGCTGAGAGCTTTATGATATCAACAGCAAGAAACAAAACAAAACAAAACAGACTGAGCCCTAAGCTCTGCTCTGGAGTGAAGGAGAAGAGAGGCTCTCCTCAGAGTCACCTTGCCTCTGAGCTGTCATAATCACTAGGGACACTCAAAGGGGACCTTGGGAGGTTCCAAAGATGGAAGAGGCTCTGGATATTGGAACCCAGATGTGGTGCTCCTAAACTCTTGTGGCTATTCTTTGCGGCTGTTAATTGTATGCTCAGAGCTGGCCTGCCCTGGCTGCCAGGACCCCGTGGAACCTTTGCAAGCCCTTCACTGGCACCAACTCTTTGCCATCAGATCTGATGAGCTGTCTGTCTGTCTTCTTCTTTCCATCACTTTGGTCCCTGGCCCCCTTGGTACATGGAGCTCATTGCTTCTCCTGTGACACTTGCCCTCAAGGAAGGCAAGACTCTGAAGTAAACACGAAGTGACAAATTCTTAAATATCAGAAGTTGCTCTGTAAAGCACTGTAATATTTCTCAGATGTGGGTGGGATCAATAAATCACTTTTGGTGGAAGATATTAGTTTAAGATGTAATTGTAAAATTGATTTTTATGACCTGTCCTTACTACTGCATCTTGGATCCCCTAAATATACATAATTTTCTGTATCTTCATTTATCATTTGTCAAAACATAAAATTATTGGTTTTTTCTCATTATTACAAAAGGGAGAAGATGGATCAGGCCCTTCAAAAACTGTGGGCTGCAGCAACATTTTTAAATCTGAAAAAAAAAAAACCTTTCCCAACCTCCCTTGAATTGCAACTAATTTCCTCCATTGCCATCACTTTGCGGTGGATGTAGGGTCTCCTCTGGGAGGGAAGGATCAGAAGTATAAAACTCCTGTGACAAATAACTCACAGAGCTACAGAGCCAGACAGTGTTGATGATAGCCCAGAGCTAGGGCCACTGCATATCTGTCATTCTTGCCTTTCATACTTCTCAGTATCTGCTTGGGTTGCAGGCAACTCCTGTCATTTCCTGTGGTACTGCCCACTGCATTCACTGCAGTGTGGATCAATATGCCAAGGATTACTTGATCTGGAGGAATGCAGCAGAAGCATTCCACCATCTTCTCTGTCTGTTGGGCCCCATGGATCACGAAGGATGTCCCTCAACATTCCCTGTACAATGCACTCTAAGTTTCAGCTTCTGCAGTCATGGTAGTGAGTTAAAAAGAAAAGTTCATTGATTTAGGTCACAAACCCATCACACTAACAAGGCTCACAAGGCCAGGAGCAGATCTCTGGCTCCCAGATGGAAGAGTGCCCAGAGTGCTCCAGGCAGAGCTGCTCAGTCTCTAAGAAAATTGAGAGGAGCCTGCTTAAGGATCTGCAGTGGAAATTCTGTACTAAAGGCATCTGAAACAAGTGTGGGTACTCCTGCATGTCTGTCACCTATCATCTATTTACCACCTACCGTCTATCTGTCTGTCTGTCTGTCTGTCTGTATCTATCTATCTATCTATCTATCTATCTATCTATCTATCTATCTATCTATCTATCTGTCTGTCTATCTACCTATCATCTATTTACTACCTACCAACTGTCTGTCAGTCTATCTATCTATCTATCTATCTATCTATCTATCTATCATCTATTTTCCATCTACCTATCATCTTTCTATCAATAATCTATCTTATCTATCTTCTATCTCTCTCTATTATTTATATTTATCATCTATCATTTCTATTATTCCTCCCCTCCACACTCTTGGTTTTATCTAGATAGTCTCTCTGCTCCATATGCAAGTCCAGGGTGGCAGTGAGGCTTTTGCACAGGTCCAGGGAAGGTGGGAGCTGCTGCTGGTTCCGGCTCTGGCTTACATTAATCTTAGTTCCTTTTGATTACCTCCTCTGTAGATAGGAGTTTGGGTCTCAACTCAACTTCCTTTTAAAAAGGAGTAACAACCTGGCCTCTCTCTAGGCTTAACAAATGAGCAGGCTCGCCCTGTGGGCACCTTCCATTCAACTACATAAGTCATGCCAAGTCTGGGCTGGGGCCCTAGTGTCTGCATTCAAAAACAACAAAGAAATGATTCTTCTGATGAGGCTGGTATCCAGCCTTCACTGGGTTGGAGGATGTAAAAAGATGTCCCCTCTCCCTTCTCTTGCAGGAGGATTTTGCTTACCTTTTTTACTTTTGGTCACTGCTCAGGAAGTACCCAGCACAAAGGCACAATCAACTCAAGTCATCACTTGGTGCTGGCTCCTATCCTGTCCTCAGCAACCCTGTCAGTGTGAGCCAGTTGGCTTCTCTGCCTTAGTCGATACACCACTCAGTTTGCCTTGCAGAATCACAATGTATGATTTATGGAAGTGCGATCTTACGGTGATGGTCAAATAGTGTCATTTGGTTATGAAAATGGCCACGACTGGAGCCTAGAAAACAATGAGCAAATTCATTAGCAACACAAAGATCTAAAATATCCCTCTGTCAGCTCTGAACACAGTGACCGTCAACTAGCACTGTAGAAAGTGTCAAGACTGTGTCAGTGACTTTCATCATCCTGCTAGTGTACCCATCCTGGGTAGTGTAGCAGGAATCTTAAATGGTCTTATTAATAAAGTCAAATCCAAGGCCAGTTATTGGGGTGAATGCTGGAAGATCAGAGAAGCAGAACAAGCCACAGCTTCCTCACCTCGCCAATTCCTCAGCTGATCCTGTTTCCTCAGACTGGAAGCCCCTGAGTCCTCATCCAAATGGGTCTCAGCTGAACTGCTGCCCCAAAGCCTGAACGCTTAACCAGCCAAATGCTTCTAGTTTCTGGTCCTCACGCCTTATATATTTTTCTGCTTTCTGCCATCACTCCCTGGGATTAAAGGCTCACTTTCTGGGATTAAAGGTGTGTGTCACCATGCCTGGCTGTTTCCAGTGTGGCCTTGAACTCACAGAGATCCAAAGGGATTTCTGCCTCTCAAGTGATAGGATTAAAGGCATGTGCTACCACTGCCTATCCTCTATGTTTAATATTGTGACTGCTGTCTGACCCCAGATAAGTTTATTAGCGTGCACAATATTTTGGGGAACACAATACCACCACAGGGTAGAGTTCAGATAGAGTGCTGCAGATTCTGAATGTCTGGAACTTTGCACCATGCTCCCCTGGATTTTACTTTACAAACAGGGCCTTGTCTTGGGATGGGTGAACGAATACCTGAGGGCACACCATGGTGGGCACCGTGCCTCACATTTCTAGGCTGCTGCCTACTCTGCTCTTCTATTTTCAGCGAGGTGGTCACCCTATATGTCTGTTTTTGTTTTTGATACAGATGGGCAGAAGAAAGTCCAAGAAGAATTCGACATTGACATGGATGCACCAGAGACAGAGCGTGCGGCTGTGGCCATCCAGTCTCAGTTCAGAAAATTTCAGAAGAAAAAGGCTGGATCACAGTCTTAGTGGGGAAGCTGCTTCCTATTCCATCTGAAGACACCATGTTCAACCACCATCCAGCGAGAGACAAAAAGAGCAATACCCTAGAGAGGAGTCACCCACAGTACACACCCCGCTGCAAACCTCATGCATGTACAGAAACCCGTAGTATGTATGCCCCTATAGAAAGGTGTACACAATGAAATTGTGAGTAGCTTAACCTGATTATCTCCATTACGATTCATCTGCAACTATTTTCCCTGATGTTGTAATAAAAAGGAGGTAGGATGAGCGATTCCAGTGTCTGCTTTTATTTCTCCCATTAGATGAAGCAGGAAAGTGCTCCTCAGGTTAAAGGCAACTGCAAGCCAGGTGTCTCTTGTATTCTTCTTGAAGCTTAGAGGTATAACAGAGTGAGTGACCTGTTAGGGTGGAGCTATTTATCCTCAACCTAACAGTGCCTGTCTCATTTATAGAGTACTAAGTGTCAACAGGTGGTGGCTGCATTTCCTCAGTGTAGGAGTGTAGTCTGTACCTTTGACTGCCCCAGATTCAGAATTTATAACCTATCCAGAAGAGCACAAAGTATGGGAGGGCCGTGTGTCTGTGGTTGGAATGTCACCCAGGTGTATCCAGCAAGTACATTTCAGATCTGCAAAGGGTTGCCCCGCCCCCCAAGGGCCATCTTTGCACCTGTGTAGCTCCAAGCAGCAAGCACATGCTCCAGGCTCCTTCCAGGCTCCTACATCAAAATCTCCGAGAAGAAGCCTGGCTTTTCTCCAGTGCAAACCTTGCAGGCGTATGGCTTCATATGCCTTGGGGAGCTCCTATGGATAGCAAAAAGGTCCATTTCATGGGAAGCATGGCTCCACAGTGTCAAGAGCACATGCAGTTTGGTAGGGTGTGACTGTGAGCTGGCTTTGGGAAGCAAGCACCAGGAGCATCAAATGCCTGTGTTGCCTGTGGCTGCTCATTTGAGTATTGCTGTGAGAGAACCTGAAACAGAAGTGACATTTTGCCCAGCACCTGAGAATGCTCTGTGCTCTAGGAAGGTACCATGGATGCTGTGGACTTGGCTGTGTGGCTCTGGGTGTGCCGTAAGTACTCGTGGGAGGAGGGGCAGAGTGTCTGAGTGTGCACACCTGCATGCTGGCCTGTGGGTGAATGATGTGGGAGTGAGGTAACAGCTGGAGCTGGAGGGGATCCTGTTCTGTCACAAAGCCCTTCTGCTGGTGTTAAGAGCACAGGCTGAGAAAGACTGGAACCCATAAGATGTCCTGTCACACAACTCCAGCTAAAATGTGCTTGTTGTCTTGTGTAAGGACATCCCTCCTGCTAGGTCTTCCTGTGGCTGCTGGGGTGGGGGTGGGAGGCTCTGCTTGAACTCTCCTGATGACTTCAGTTAGTGAACACTACACAGGATCATTTCTGCAATGACAAACAATGATGGCTAAGCGGGACTCCTGATGGGCTGGTCCCCATTGAGAAGAAGACAGTAGGTTGAAAAGACACCCCAGAAAGAGCAGCTGAGATAGTCAGGGTGGGGTATAAATGTCACAGAAATTAGATGGCTTAAGATGTCATCCTCAGGGCTCCCTAAGGCTGCTAATGTAAAGAAAGCTGGGACCCAAATGCTTGCACATGTAATTACCATAGTTATCTGTACCTTTGCGCCCAGAGCCACAACTTCCCCCATCCTCTGACTTTTTGATCTAAAGGAAGGTCTAGTCTTATGGGGGATGGTCTGACCCTGATAGCTAGAGGCCACCCTAGCTCTAAGGAAGATATTGCCTCCTGGGGGACTCTGTGTAAAGCATTGTAGGCTAATGGATTGGTTCTTCTGATGACCCCAAGAGTCTGGGAGTTCTCCCACAGCCTGGTAGGGAAATAAAGGAACTATGAGGTTTGGAGAGGTCCCTCAGAGATTCTGATATGTGTCTTCCATTGCAGCAGTAGGGCAAGGGTGTAACTGCTTCCCTTTGTGCCCTAAGGACGAGTTTAATTTTTCACTTCCCAGGTAGACTCTCAGCTGTTGGGGTGGTAGTGAGACATTTGCTTCCCACCAAAAGCATGGGTTGGGTGTGTGGAGTCTGAGGTCTGAGGTCTAGGTGTTGCAGAGCAGAGGAAGCAGCTTGTAGTCCCAGGCCAAAGAGGACTTATACTACTTGTGGGATGCAGTATTCATCTCAAAAAAAGAAGGAGCCCCCTCAGGGCATGCCACATGGTGTCTGCAGCTTGGAGCAATGAATGCTGATTCAATTATGGTCCATCCACTGAACTATTATGAGCTAGCACTTGGTGTTGTCGTTGCAAGGCAGGACAGGGTGCTTGCAGGCAGGCTGGTGGGGGAGGGGTAGAGAATCACAGATGTGGAGGATAGAGACAGGTAGAACAGGGAACAGTGAGTGGCAGCTAACCAGTGACCGGGAGACCCACATGCACCGTCCCCAGGGATGCAACCCCACTGCAATGTTGGCAGGTGGCACAGAGGAGGTAGGCAAAAAAGATACTCTGCTCTAGGACCACAGTGGGTGTCGTATGATCACCAGAAAACCACGTAGGACTCCAAGCACCCAAGTGTTGAAAATGGGCCCATCTTTGATTTGTAAGTTGGCCAGGCCTCTATGGAAAACTTATCCTGCCATAATATGGTAGTTCCTTAACATCAATATGCTGATAAAAAATCTTGCTTTGTGGTTGTCTTAGTAGTGTTCCTATTGCTGTGAAGAGACATCATGACCATGGCAACTCTTATAAAGGAAAACTTTTAATTTGGGCTGGCTTATAAGTTCTGAGGTTTAGTACATTATTATCATGGCAGGAAATGTGGCAGCGTGCAGGCAGACATGGTGCTGGAGAAAGAGTTGAGAGTTCTATATTGGGATTGGAAGGCAGGCAGGAAGAGAGAGAGAGAGAGAGAGAGAGAGAGAGAGAGAGAGAGAGAGAGAGAGAGGAGAGAGAGGAGAGGAGAGAGAGAGAGACTGGGCCTGGCTTGAGTATTTGAAACCTCAAAGCCCACCCCCAGTGACACACTTCTTACAACAAGGCCACACCTACTCCACACCAAGACCACACCTCCTAATAGTGCCATTCTCTATGAACCTATGGGGGCCATTTTCATTCAAATCACCATAATGATGTGGCTGTAAAAATGTTAATAATTTAAAATAAAATAGGTAAAATACACATGTGTCTACTGGCAAAGCCAAGGCATCCTTATTAATACTCTTTATCCTGGCTCAGCTCAAACCATGAGTCTCTGCTGTTTATGGCCACATCCATTTGGACCAACAGATCCTCACCCAAGATAGGATCAACCAATCAAGTTCTTTCTCCTGAGAATTTGAGCCCATGATCATACGACTTGAGGCTTACATACACGATGTTGATTTGAGGCTCAAAGAGGTAGTGTAATAAGTTAAAGCTGGAAAAAAAGCATTCAAGTTTTAAAAAAATTGTTATTGCTAATGAAATTATTATTATTTGCAAGAATCTGTAAAAGGCCCTTTGGAAGGAGGTTCAGTAGCATACAGAGTCAAGACTCAGGATACACAAGCCCATGAGAGATAGAGGGGCAGCCCAGGCTGAGTTAGTCATTTGATTGCTATGAACAGGAACCCACTCACAGTAGCTAAAAAAAAAAAAAAAGAAACTCCAAAAATAGAACATTCAAGACATCCAAGAAAAAAAAAAAAAAAAAAAAGAACACCACAGGCAGGCAGAATTTCATGAGATTTATAAATAACCTGGGGCACAGTGGGAAAGAAGTGACATCTTCGACATCATCATCTTCGCAACATTTTACAACTTTCAGTAAAGTTTACAGTTTTCTTTAAATGTATCTTGAACATTTCTTTTTGTTCTGTTTGTGGACATTGCCCAGTCTTTGTTGTCCTTCTACTTGGGAACTTTAAACAAAGTGTTCTGCAGCTGCCTTTGCTGCTGTCCAAGAGAATGATTGATTGCTGAATAGTTTGCTCCGTGAGTATTCACCCGAGTGAGCCGTGTGACGTGATGATTTTTAGTAACTTCCTGTAGCTTTGCAGGGAGACAGCCCTATCAGCTGCAAACAATAACATTGTCTCTTCTCTCTTCTTTCCCGTGACTTTGAACTCCCTTGCTTTTCCTCTCTTCTCTTCATTATGATCCATCTCCACATCTTGCAGAAGGTTGGCATCATTTCAGTGTCAGGGTGATGGTGTCGCGCTGTCTCCCAAGAAAGCCCTATACAGGGGTCATACCTTTGAGGCTGAGTGGTTTTTGACTTCAGATAGTCATCTTTTAAAATTCTTATAAACCTCTAAAGTATTATTGGATGTATATATTTTATTGAAGAGTAACCTGGATAATTTAGCATGATTATAACAAGAGGCTGGAGAGGGAGGGAGGGCTTAGTGTGAGATTTTCCTAGGGTTTGTGTTTGAGGGGAGGATTCATTCTAGTGTTGGGTTTAGGAGATCGCAACCTATGTCACAGATGACCAGGGCACTGTGCCTGGACTCTGCTCTAAAATACTCAGTGTCTTAGTCAGTTAGGAATGCTGTGAGAAAACATCATGGACTTTTCTGACTTAAAGTGTTGGCATTTGTCTTCACATTTCTGGAGGCTGGAAGTCCCAGGTCAAGATGCTAACAGGCTTGGTTCCTGGCTGTTAGCTAGCTGCTTTATTGCTATTTATTTCACTGAAGAGAAAGAAGGAGGAAATAAAGGGAGGAAAAAGGAGACAGACAGAGATAAACACACAGAGAAACAGAGAGACACAGAGTTGAGACAGAGACAGACAGAGAAGATAATGTCCTTTCTTCTTTATTTTTGAACCTAAGCTTGAACTCACCTTCCCCTTGTCTCAACTTCTCAAGGACTGAGTGGATGTGCCACTGTGCCAGACCCCTTTGCTATTCTTGTAGGACACTAATCTCATCACAGAAGTCCTAGCTTCATGGTGTTGTTTAAGCTTAGTCATGTGCCAAATTCTCCACCTCCTAATGTCCTAATATTGAGGGTTAGGGCTTCACCGTATCAGTTTAGGGCTGGGAGCACATGGTTGGCCTGTGCCATCTGGCTCACTTTAGGGCTCCGTGTTACATAATGGGATCAGACCAGAGAGCGATTGTTCTTTGTTTACTGCTCAGTTGATTCTCCACAGGCTTTGGCCTTATGCTCACTGGCTGCCTCTGTCCACTTTTGATTGTTGACACTGCTCTGGTTTCCTTACAGCTGTGAGGAGCTCCTCTGCTTTCTGTGGCATTGCCCTTTAGAGGTTCTTTGTTCTTTTGTTAAAAGGAGCATAATTGAATAAGAATTGGGAGAAAGCAGACTGCTCTGGTGTATGTAACCTTTCCAGGAGTTAGAGGGCTGCAGAACCGGATAGTGATGCGTTGGGCAGGACACACACACACACACACACACACACACACACACACACACACACACACACACCCTCAGAAGTAGGACCCTGTGATGTTCTTTGGGTAACACCTAGGACTGTTAAAAGCAAAACTATGCACTCTTTTCTCTCTGAACTGTAAAGCCAATTTGAATATGAGGATCTTGCAGCCTCAAAGGCTGCCATACTCATTATTTCAAAGCTGCAGGTCCTCCACACCCCAGAGTTGAAAGGCTAGGAAGCACTTCTCTGTGAGTGCTTCCAAGGCTTTCATTGGGGACCTTCTTGTGGGCCTTGACTACATGATCACTTCCCCAGACTGCCTGAGATCTGACGGCCCACAGCAGTTACTGTAGATCAGTTCTTGTTCAAGGCCAGGCTCTGCTTCTGCCTTAGCCAGGTGAGTTCCTGCCATGAAGCACCTGGACACCTGGGAAACCACAGCTTCTGTTGACCAGAGAGGAGCCTACTCTCCCTGCTGTGTTCTCATGTAAGCCTTAACCACGCCACAAGTATCATCCTGGTGCCCTGCTCCCTGGTGTAGCCCTGGCCACTCTCTCAAGGTTTTCTACCCATCATTGTGTTTGGAACCAATGGAAGATTGGTCCAAAGTGGAGCCTGTGTCTGACTTATTAACTAGTCCAGAGGCCTCCATGAAGGTAATGTGTAAAAGGTGTCGCCATTCTGAAAGCCATCCCTCTGACTTCACCATGCCATGCCCACTTTTCTCCTAGTAATTCTCCTTTGGCACCCAGCACATGAACCTGGCTGTACCACCCTTTCCATGTTGGCCTGCCCCCGAGACTCAGTCTCCCATTGGCTTCACTCTGAGCTTCGGATGGAGCCAGTATCCTATGGCTTTTGAAGACCTGTTGGGGGCCGCTACCTTCACTGTTTGGATGGTCCCTTTGTTCTTTCCATGTAACTCCCCTATCTCTTGTCTAGATGTTAGACTCACAGGCTGGTCTTGGCATCTGGGGAGTCCCCAGCACTCTCTGGTTCAGACCTGACATACTTCTTCCTGAGGTGGATGAGATAAAACTGACTTCTGGAAAAGATAAGCTTCTAGCTCTGGGTGCCTGTTCACGGGAGAAGTTTATGGTTTGTTTGAAGCAGCAGTAGATGCTAGGGACCTTGGTTCAACTCTATTCTCCAAGTGGAAGGTTTGTGAGGGGTCAGATCTGCAACAACATACATCGGTTCTAATAGTCAATGAACGGCCTCTTCTGCTTGAAAGAACAACTGGGCAGTGTAATCTGTCTGCATGCACCTTGGGCAGAGGAAGCGGGTTTCATTCACCCCATCCCACACGTCTGTCTCCTACACCTCTTGTGCAGACTCCATCTATAGGGTGCTCCTCTCGATGGCATTTATTATAACACAAGTTCATAAGCACTGATGTGATCCTTTGATTCACTCTTGTCCCTTCTACTCGGCCACATGAGGCCAGGGACATCCATTTTATTGGTTTAGATGCCTTTTAAATACTTGTAGCAAGAAAGAATGAAGAAGGCTGGGGATGTAGCTCAGGGGTAGCATGCTTGCCTGCTCTGCATGAGCAGCTCAGGGGTAGTGTGCTTGCTTGCACTGCATAAACTTTAGGTTCTGTTTCTAGCACTTCAAACAAGAATGAATGAGTAAGGGTGGCATGCTGTGTGCTGACACCATACTGCCCACCATATCTGAGGGCAGAGGCATATGACAGGGAACTGTCCTATGCTTTCCTTCACGAATCAGCCACAGAAAACCCCGCCCATCAGAGATCACAGCAGCCTGTATTCTTCTGTCTTCTGTCTATGGAAGGTCATGCAAAGCCCCCATGCTGCGCATTTTCTTGACATTCAGTTTGCAATGGATAGACATAGACATTCAGGACAGACAGGCACTGGAGCTCAGGGACATGTCTAGGTTTCCCAGAGTTTCCCCTGAAGACCAAGCATGTCCTGAAGCTGTGGCCATAAGAGCAGGGACACCCATGCTCCAACCCTGAGGTCCTTCACACTGCCTTCTGCATGTATTCTTTTCATGAAAACAAGGTCCTCCCATTCATCAGCCTCCTTGTGGACAGACTGGAACATGAGAACAGCTGAGCCAGGTTTCAGCCATTACTGTTGTCAATTTCATCTGGCCTCAATCTCTCTCTCCCTGTATAAAATGGACATGATATGACCCCCTCCCAGAGGCAAAGATTAAAAGGATCATCTGGATGGAGTAGTTCCTGTATGTCAGGTTGTGACATGTGTTGATAGTCTCATGTAATGTAAGATGTGTCCCCCACCCCTTTTTTATAGATAAGGAAACAGAGGCTCAGAGAGGATGAGACAGGAATAGGATCACCAAGCTTGAGGGATGAGACTGATTCCTTCATGGGTTTGATTTCTCAGCCTAAAGCCTTTGAACCTCCACTTGATGTTGTATGAGACATCTAGCATGGGTGTGGATTGCAACACCCTATGGTTTCTGTCCACATAGAATACTGTTTGGATCCTGCTGTCTTTAGTGACCCCATGATGCATCCTTTGGAGACTTGCAGCTTCTGAATCTCAATGGTAGTGGTTAATAGAATCAGAGCCTCTGAAGGTATCCTCAGGGTGGGCGAATGTGTTCCTGTCTCTGTTGGAGTGCTTTGTAGATGGGACTCAAGTCAGGATTTTGAGGTGGGAAGACTGTAGCATCATAGGGTCTTTATAGGAGGGAGTCAGGAGGCTGTGTGCTGGGAAAGAAGCTGAGACAATAGAAGTGAGGTTAATGGGATGTGTTTTGAGGTGGGAGAAAGAGCCATGAGCCAAGGATGGCAGTTGGTGTCTAGAATCTGGGAAAGACAAGAAGGCAGATCCTCTCAGTGACCCCAGGAGGAACCACCCCTGCTTGAACTTGGACTTTGCATTATGGACTAAGAGTTAAACCCCTAGAATAGCAGCCATAAATTTGTGTGGTTCGAAGCTACTAAGTGGATGGTACTGCCTTACAGCAGCAATAGGAAACCAACACAGTGGCTTTGTGTCCTGTCCTTGGCACCTGAACACTTGGTGTCTTGATGCAATGATTACTCTTAACATGAGCACTAATCCTGCTCCAGCTCAGCTAGAGGGAGTTCCCTGAGAGGGGAGAAGACAAGTTATTCAGATCAACAGAATGGTGCAGATGGAGTGGTGGGGGTGGTGTTACTTTTCTGCTGGGCATTAAAATTGGCCACAGTAGTGTGACCTCAGATCCTCTGTTCTCAGCCCTAATCTCTGAGGGGGGGACTTGTAACCACATTACCTCCCCACAGTCTTCCGGGAGCCCCTTAGGAGGTGCTGATGGCTACAATAAGCCATAGGCATCTACAGCTGCTTGACCAGATAGCAGCAAGAGAGCTTCAGAAATGGCCTACAGCCAGCCTTGCTGTCATCACTGATTTTCTCCTCCCTGATGGAGCTCAACCTATTTTGTCTGACTTGCCTGCCGTGAAGTCAACAGCCCCTGCAAGACCAGGGTGCTGAGTCAAGCTGATAAGCAGGGCTGTGGTGCAGATGGCTTTGCCACTGCAGAGCTAAGAGCTGAGGGAAGAATGAACGCAGGGTGTGTTTCTGCTTAAAATGCCGCTACTGCTCCTACAGCACCTGTCTCTCCAGGGCAGTCCAGCTCCTAGAGAAGGGGGTACAGCCCTCTCCATGCTCCTGGGGTTAACGGGTAGTAGTACAGTAATGCAGAAGATTCAAGGGAGGGGGGTTATTGATTCATAACCTCAGGTGAGCATGGAATGGTGAGGCAACTCTGTGCAGCTGTTTTCAGGGTTTCTGGTCTCAGCTTCTATGACTGTCAAGATGAGCAGAGGCAAGGGGAAGCTCCCTTCTGAAAGATTAGCACTCAGCCCAGCTCTCCTTCCCTCTTCCACCTCACCCTCCTCACTGAACTTCTTCTATGGTTCATGTTTGTAGACCAAGGGCTTTTAGAGCTAAAATGACCTCCAGGGCCTCATTAACCCCTGCACTATATAAAGATGTCAATCAAATACAGTGGCTCACCCATGACAGAGGCTAAGCCTTAGCGTGGCATCCTGTAGGGTCAGCACATCTTCTGCTGAGGCCTCACCCACCTGCCAGAATGATGCTACCTGTCTACAACCTTCTATCAGAGACCCTAGGCATGTTCCTAGGGGGTCCTGAGAACATTTGCTTAAATTTCCTGGGAACAGAAATAGAGGAACGATCAGAAGACAGCAACCCCATCGTTATTGCAGTGTACATCGTAGATGCATGTGTGGAAGGATGGGTGGCTGAGACGTAAGCTCAGCACATTCACCAGCACCCAGAGTAACCAGGGCATCACCAAGAAGGATCCTTTGCTTCAACACCCTCCAAGGATGCCTGTTACAGCAGCTTTGTGGGTCAGAGGCAGAACTTCAGCCATCTTTAGGGCCTCACCTTTCCTCTTGTGTCCAGATGGACTGCTGCTGTGTCCAGATCCAGCTTCAGGATAGGACACGGTGAGGGACACCTGCAAGGCTGACGTGGAGGGACATGGTTTAGTCTCTGCCAACTTTACAGATGGGCAATCGTGGTGTGAACTCCCGGGAGAGTGGATTCCTTTCCTTCTCACTGGTACTGTGACATTTCCTGCAGATGTTCTCATAGTTCCCCACATCTCTCCAGATCATGATTACCCAGTTATATCAAAGCTCCCCCTGGCCCGCACACAGGGCGGCTGGAGGTGACTGCTGCCTAGCACGGTTCCTAGCACAGGCATCCCATCAGATTGATGCTGATGGGATTTAGAAGAATACCGAGCTCTCTTGATCTTCAGCCTCTCTGAGACTCCAGAGGTCCTCGATGGGAGCAGTCCCTCTTTATACTCAGTCTTCTGCTCAGAGATACAGTCTTCTCCAACCTTCTCTCTTCCCCTGACTTGTGTCCACGCTTCACCCACCCCAGATGCTCCCTCAGTCTCCCAAGCAAATGGCTTCATTCAAACCCTTGCCTCAAGGTTTGCTTCTGGGAGACACTAACCCAAGACATATGGTGAGGGAGATGTGTGGGCATTTTGAGCCAACATTGGGAGGTTCCAAGAATTCTAGAGCCTTCAGAGCATATGTTGTGTTTACATCATGTTTTTCACAACTTGGAAGAAAGCAATCTCTTAAGATTGGAATGGACACTTAGTTTTCAGTCAACCAAAAGTTGTTTCCCTACTTTGAAGAGCAGGCAGCCCAGCAAGGGCAAAGGAGGGTGGGGTAGGATGGCGTGGCTGATCTACCTTGCCAGATCCAAGTCCTGGGGATATAGAGACACAGGGTCTCTACTTTCCCAGAAGGCACTTTCCACTGAGAAGCTAAAGATGTGAATCTATGAGGAAGGCAACTAAGAGAACAGGAAAGAGCCCCATGACGTGTCACTGTGAGACTCGTGCTTGTGATAACGTGAATATGAGAATTGGAGAGATCTCCACATCTCCATGGGTGGGTTGGGCATCTGGAGGCTTCTAGGCATATCTGGAGAAGGAGGAGGAGAAAGATCACTCAGGCTAGGAGGGCAACATCTATAATGAAAACATGTGCCTGTATCCCTCAGTACTTGGCTAGAGGGACTTAAACCGTCACCCCTTCCTTCTGGTTCTGGAATCTTCCAGGAACATCAGCTCTGCTCTTCCTGGTGAGCAGGGGTGAATTTTCAGTGTTTCAGGGACATTGCTTCTTTTTTCCTGCTGGAGCTCTGCTCCCTGGAATGGGAATTTCTCTCCACACAGAGGCACTCTGTCTTGGGGGCACTCCATCTTGCCTCAAGCTCTCTCTGCTTCTTCTAAGAATTCACTTAACTGTTTTATTTTTCATTGGAGGCCCTGCTACCTTCACCCTCAAATCATTCTCAGAACCCTCCTTCCTTCACCTGTCCATCTGTCCATCAGCCTGTATACCTGTGCGCGCGCGCGCGTGTGTGTGTGTATGTGTGTGTGTGTGTGTGTGTGTGTGTGTGTATTCTCACTCTCCTCAAGGCTCTCATCCCTCAGAGAAATTTCTCCTTATGCCTTATGCACACTGCCCTGTACACTCTACCACTATGTCCTGCAATGGTGACTCAGATCAGTCCCTAATCACACAATGTCCAGTAGACTGTAGGGCTAATGTGGGACTAGAGGATGTGTGAGGATCATGCTTTCCTGAGCACAAATTTGCTAAAAGCCCTCCATCTCAGCTCCTGGCTGAGAGAAGCCAGACTTTACTGCCCACAGGCCTCTGAGCTGCTGTCCCGCCCTTGCAGCTTCCTGAGACCATGGAAAGCTAGTCAACTTTGAAATCAGTTCAGTGTGGGAAACCTCAGTTAAAGAACCTTCTAGATCAAATTGTCACAAAGGCATGCCTGTGGGGTATTTTCTTGATTCTGGTTAACGTGGAAGGGCCCATTCTGTTGTGGGCAGTATCATCTGTGGCCATATGGTCCAGGGCTGTAAAAGTAAGCTGGCTGTACATAAGCAAGCAAGTGAACCAGCCAACTGTCTCTCCATGGTTCTCTCTCCAAGCTCCTGCCTTGCATTCCCGCCTGCCTTCACTACAAGATGGACTGTGGCCTAGACGTGTAAGTTGCTTTTGATCATAGTGTTTATTAATCAACATAAATCTGACTAGGACAGACATCCTATTTTATATATACATAGTACATACATACATACATACATACGTGTGTGTGTGTGTGTGTGTGTGTGTGTGTGTGTTACATCCCAACCACAGTTTCCACTCCCTCTTCTCCTCCCATTCCCTACCCCCTCAATCCACTCCTCCTCTGTTTGACAGACATCCTCTTATGTTGCTATAAAGTGAAGGCCTGGTCTAGACTAGTGCCTGGTGGCTTCTTCTGGCCCAGGATTTTATTTCTTCTCAGTGTCCATCATAAGGTTTCATGGTCCCTACTACCATGTCTTACAATGGGAATTCCTCTTAGTGTCTGAGCTACAGTGATCCCAGGAGTAGGTAGGGATAGTGTGGGACTAGAAGATGTATACGAGTCATGCTATTTTGAACCCACATTTACTAAAAAAGACCAGAACTTGACACATCCCTGGAGGTGAGGATGTGACCTGTGTACTTCTCACCTTGCCTGCTGTTCTGCTTCTCATCTCTCTGTCATCTCCAGATTCCCACTGCAGGTCTCCCAGTGTCACAGCTGTGATGGTTGGGAGCACTGGTGTGAGGGCAACACTAGGTGATGCCACGTTTCAGTGGTTTAAGGCACAGGAAGAGTGTGTCCTACTCCTAGTACAGGAAGTATGTCTTAGTCCAATCAGGTTAATGCACAGGAAATGTGTGTCTTATTCCTATAGGTTAATGCACAGGAAGTACATGTCTCACTCCTATAGGGTTAATGCACAGGAAGTACATGTCTCACCCCTATAGGGTTAATGCACAAAGAGTACAAGTCTCACCCCTATAGGGTTAATGCACAGGAAGTGTGTGTCTCATTCCTATCTAATTGAGGAAGGAGCATCTTAAACTTTACCTAGAACTGTCTTGGGAGGTCAGGCTCCATCCCCTGGGAACTCTACATCTTTTGGGCCACTGGCTTTGGAGAGAAGGAGCTTAGATAGTCCCGTGATGTACTCATTTCCTGGGGCCATCCTCACACAATGCCATGCACCGAGTGGCTGGAACAACAGACAGTTCTGGAGTCTAAACGTCTTTTCTCAGACACTGGCAGGGTTGATACCTTCTGCAGATTCCAATGGAGGATGCACTCCTTGCCTCTCTCCTGACTCCGGCAGGCCAGCAGTTCCTGGCACTCCCTGGCTTGCGTGAGCACAGATCCCTTCTCTGCCTTCATCTTCACACGCCATGTCACGGTTGTAGGGTCTCCTTGTTTCACTTCTTGTCTCTTACACAGACACCTGCCATCTGGCTCTAAGGCTCCCTCTAAGCCCTGGATAACATCATCTGATTTTTGACCTACTTACATCTGTAAGAGGCCTTTGTTCCACACCACCACCCAGATTCCAGGGGTCACGGTGTGCCTTTAGGGAGCCGCTGTTCAAAACATCACACAGGTTAGCTTCATTGTTAGGCCTGGAAGTGGCCCATGTGTCCACTCACATTTGGTTTGCCAGGTTAGGGCAAGCACACAGCTCAGCCCCGGCTGTGAGGAAGCAGAGGAAACCAGTCTCCCTGTGTGCCTCAGAGAAGCCATGGAGTGGGCAGTGTCTGGCCAGTTCTGTTCCAGAAGCTGAGGCTAGGGAGTGCTTCCCATTGATCTGATTCCCTGTTGTGGGGTTTTCAAAATTGTCTTGTTTTCATCCTGTGGCAAGTAGGTAGGCATGCTTAATTATTGACTTTCAGACAGATAATCAGGGCCACAAAGACGTGGGACAAATTTCCCAAGGCATCTGCAAGTGGGGAACCTACTCCTCTGTTTTCATGGGAATAGACTGTTTATAGAGGTAGTACACATGGCCGTCCACTGGTGGCTTAAACAACAGACTCCTCTCTCTCTCTCTCTCTCTCTCTCTCTCTCTCTCTCTCTCTCTCTCTCTCTCTCTCTCTCTCTCTGTGTGTGTGTGTGTGTGTGTGTGTGTGTGTGTGTGTACGTGCATGTGTGAGTATGTATGGGAGCATGTGGGTGCAGGCAAGCACGCACATGTATATATGTGTAGAAGTCAGAGGTGGACATCAGGTGTCTTACTCAGTCTCTCTACCTTAAGTTTTAAGATACTCCCTCATTGAACCTGGGTCTTATGGCTCAGGCTGGTCAGGCTAGCCAGGGAGCCTCAAGGATCTGCCTCCCTCCACCTCCCCAGTGCTTGGCATATAAGTTCAAGCCGTTGCATCTGCATTTTTGTATGGATTCTGGGGATAAACTTGGATCATCCTGCCTATGCAGCCCTCTCTGGACTATCTCCCCAGCTCTTAACAGAGGGACTGTGTCATACTTCTGGAGGTCTCTCCTCACTGAGGGCATTGTGTCACAGGAGGCCTCTCTTCACTGAGGGGACTGTGTCACACTTCTGGAGGCCTCTCTATCCTCACTGAGAGGCTGGTAGAGCTTGTACCTTCTGGAAACTCGAGGAAGAATTTGCTCCTTGCTTTCCAGGAAGCTTCTACTGGCTCCTGACAATCCTTATCACTTCTCGGCTCAGAGACACAGAACTCCACTCTCTTTTTCATCTCTCACCGCTTCCTCTCACTGCACCAACTCCTGACCATTTGTCCTTGTGGGACACAGCTGTCCCCATAAGTCCCTAAGCCCATCCCCAGATCTTCCTTTTCTTATCTTGGGGCTGAGCTGGCTGCAGCCAGCTTGCTGAATGCTGACTTTCCTGTAGAATATTCTTTCTCTCACCATGGAAAATGTCTCACCTTACCCTTCTTCACCATGACCTTTAGACGAAGGGCACAGCCACATTCTTACCTTCTAATTAAAAAGTGGTGACACAGATTGACAGGAGTGACAGTGCAGATACCTTAAGTTGATGGAAATAAATGTCGATAAGTTCATCTGCCAGAGGAGAGGAGCTGGCAGGGTGGAGCCCGGCATGGTCAGCTTAAACCCAACTATTGACTTTTGAGGTGAGGAGACTGCAAACTCATTTCCGTCTTGGCTGCTCCCAGAACTGCAGCTCTGCAGCTCTAGCACAATCTCCATCCAGCAGTAAGACATCAATTGGCAGCTTGTTTGAAGTGGATCCAAACTACCTTGTCCAAACAGAACCACACAGCGCATTTGTAACAAGAAGCCTTGGCTTCACAGTGTGTGGGGAGGAAGGGACCAGGGTTAATTTCCCTCCCCCAGCTGCCCCTTCTGTTCTGGAAATTTTTCTGCTGCCTTGCAGAAGACTAAAGAGGAGGAAAAAAACGAAGCTTGTTAATTTTGTGCTTCGCTACCGATTATTGATTCGTGTCTTTATTGTACACATAGTCAACAAAACAGTAATTTTTAAAAAAGAAACAATGACTAAGAGGAGGGTGAGGAAGAGAAGAAGAAAGAGAAGCGTCAAGGACAGGGAGAGGGGCTGGAGAGGAATGCAGGGACAAAGGAGTCAGAAGTGGGAAAGAAAAAAGCCCTCTGGCTTGGTGCTGAGGTAAGATGACCTGCTTCTCGCCATGCTGCTAACGAGTGCCCAGTAGAGGGGAACCGTGTCTGCCAATGTCCCTATCAACCCACCACTACTCCCTTCAGAGGAGCAAGCTTCCTTCACTCTGGGAGCTGTACAGCTGTGGCCAGTCCACTGTGGGTCGGGAGCACGTGAAAGTGTGAACTTGGCCCCAGTTCTGTTTGCACCTCCAATACATGAGTCATTGTGCCAGATTTTCATAGAAACAATGAACGACACAGGTACAGCTGTTCTTGTGAGAGAGCTTCAGCACCGCACCCACTGTGTTAAGACAGGACCATCTGCAGAGTTTGCTCCCTAATGGTTGTGATGGACATGCCCATAGGTGAAGGAAAAATGGAAGTTCTTTGAGAGATAGATGGTAGGTAGGGAGGGAGGCAGGGAGGCAGACAGACAGACAGACAGACAGATGAATAGATAGATAGATGGATAGATAGGTAGATGGATGGATAGACAGACAGATAAAGAATGGGAAGGGGATAGATTAATTTTAATGAAAGTAGTATTTGATAGAGAGGTTGAGGTCTTTAAAGATGGGGAACAGGGCATTACAGGCAGGGCTGATTCTGGGAAAGGGAAAAGTCATATTAAGGACCAGTAGCTCTTCCAGTGTGAGAAGTGTTTTGGGTAGGACTTGGAGGAGGGGTAGGTGAATCCAAGCCTGAAGGTTAGGTCAGGTCAAGTTGCAGATGGAACGTGGGGCAGAACTGGTCAACAGTTTAACAGCTTGTGCTCTCCTCATCTTGGAGACAGCCAGGTGACTTTCCTGGCAGTGAGATAAAGTTAGGAGAGTGAGCTCTGGCCAATGAAACCACAGGGCAGGTACCATGTAAGCCACTTTTGAGCTCACGGGAAGATAATTCTGTCGTGCTGTGAGGAGACCAACACAAGGAATGAATTCCCAAATGGGAGGAAGCTGAGCTTCCAATGATCGTACCGAGGGCAGCTGTGCTCAAGCACCTCTGGTGCAGAATCTCACTCCACAGGATGCGGACCATCCCTGAGACCCACTGAGGGTTATCCATTGCAGCAGTTATCACCACTTGAAGTTTCAATTTTCCAATTGTCAGGGAATTAGTTAGAGTGTCCAAGATGGGCTCTGGTCAGCCCAAGTGCCACAGGGGCAATGATGAGAAGGCTAATTTGAGTAATAGTACAGAGTTGAGTAAAACCAAGAAGAGACACTGAAAAAGCAAGAGTCTAGCAAAGTGCAACCCCATGTACAGCTTTATGATGGCGTCCATAACTGTACTATTACAAGGTTCACTCCATCAAGAACATAATTTTGAATAGAACAAAGGGAACATTCTATTTGAGAAACTAAATTGGTGCTTGAAGACCTGACCTACAGAGTAACAGAAAATTGATGAGGATGGTGCTCCCAGTACGACGATCTGAGTGCTGGATTCTAGCCCTACACCCCTTTGGACTCTGCTAAATCCCCTTCCTGACTTGGCAGTGATGCCATTTACTGGCAGAGCTCATTAGCTATGACCTACCCCATGTGACCCTGTATTCATCTGTATTCATCCTTCCCAAATGCTCCATTTACGCCTCCTTTTTTGGGCACCCACTCCTAACTCAGCCTAATTTTACCAGAGAACACAGGTTCCCTTCCTTGCATGATGCATTGCTGGGTTTTGTTGCTAAGTTTAAAGGTCACATTATTCAATAGAATTTATAACAAAAATATTCACACTCTGCCCCAACCTTCCCCTTTCATGTCTTGTTTCCCCAAAGCAAATCTTTCAACTGTTTCTTCGAGCACTTCCATTTCTCTCCTTATTTCTTAGATATGCTTATGTGACTTGTCCTAAAATTTTCAGCTATGGGAATTCTGTGATGGCTTCCAAGGTGACTTCCACTGCCCATCATACCTTCACCCAGTTCTCTCAATAAAACATATGTTTTGCTTTTTTTTTATTATTATGCCAACTTTAATATAACACACAGACAAGTCATTCAGTACAGACACTGTATTTTCTTCTCTAGAGGTAACAACTTTCTAACTTTTCTTTTACTGAATATATACTTTCCATGAACTTTAAATTATTTCAGTGCTTGAATTTCTACCAAGGCATATCTATGATTTTTAATTTTCTGGGCTAGTCCCTTTTCTTTCTGTTAACACAAGTGCAGTATATCTTTCATCCTGGAGTGCATGTTCTTTATCCCTCGGCCATGCTTGATGTTCCTTCTGGTTAGAGTTTTTGTCCTCTTATTGCCACACATTTTCTTTTCTTGGTTAATTTCCTCACATTGATGGAATAGATCTTTAAGATCTTACTAAGAAAAGATATCTAGAGAGCATTGAATGTTTGCATTTTTAAAGATCATTTGGGTTAGCACTTATAAACAAATGATGGTTTAGCTAGGTATAAAATTCTATCCCATGAACACTGAAAAAACTATACCCTGTTCCCTGCCCCCCAGCTTTATTGATGCATAATATACTGATGATCATGTTCACTCATTTAAAATGTACATATCTTGCCCAGGTGTGGTGATGCATACTTTTAATTCCAGTACTTGAGAGGCACAGGCAGATGGATATCTGTGAGTTCCACGTCAATCAGAGCTATATAGTGAGGCCCTGTCTAATAAATAAATGGACATCATTTTATGATTTTGGTAACTATATTCATTTGTGCCATGATCCCTAAAACCAAGGTATAGATGGTTCTATTATACCCCCTTAAAGAATTTCCTCTTGTTCAGCCAAAATAAAATCTCATTCATTTGACTGCCTTGCTTTGTCTCACTGGAGTCTTGACTTTTCCAGAATTTTGTACTAATGAAGTCATACAGCATGTAGATGTTCATGTTTATCTTCTCAAATGGCACAATGTCTTTGAAGTTCACATTGATTTAGTTACCAGCCCTTCATTCCTTCATGGTAGAGTAGATCCTATTATGGAGAAATTGATGTGTGTCTCCTCAACTGATGGAAAATTATGAAGAACATTTTCCAAAGCATCCATTCCATTTTGCATCATGCTCACAGTGCATGGGATAGCCAGTATGTCCACATCCTTGGAGATGCTTGTTTTTGTCTCTCAAGATCTTTGGAAGTATTATATCACAGCCTCCCTTATTTTCTGAAGAGAAACTCAACATCATTTTGATCCCCAATTTTTTGTAGCTTGGTTTTGTTGTGGAAAAATCAAGATTCATCTCTTCTAATTTTCAAAAACTTTACAATGATTGTACCCAAATCAGTCTCTTCTGTCCACCTGTGCTGGGTATTAAAAGGGGCTCTCCACTGCAGTCTCATGGCTTCTGCTGATGGAAATTTCCCTAAATTACTTGTCTGGTAATTTCTTCTCGTCTCTTTTTCTCAGAGTTCACTTTCTAGAACATCTATTATTTGGATGTCAGCTTCCTGGAACAATCTTTCACTTTGTAATTTGTCCTTCCTATTTTTCATTTCTCTACCAATTTGTCTCACTAGCTAGAAGATTTTTTTCAATTTTTCTTTTTTTATTAAGACATTATCTACTCATATCTATCAGGATATTAATTATAGGTTTTCTCTAAAGATCTGTTCTTATTCTTTCACTCCACCTTTTTTTTTTCCTATTCTTTGTTTTAGAAATCATCTTTCTTTTATTCTAGATAAGTAATTCTCAGCCGAGTAGGGGTGTTCTCAGATACTTAACTGTCAAGTGATGTTTGGTGATATCTAGAAATAGTCTTGGTTCACAACCGGGGTGGAATGCTAACATCTAGTGGGCGAGGCCAGAGATATTACTAAGCGTTTTACAATACACAGGCCAGCCCTTTATATCATGGAGTTGTCAACTCAACATGTCAGTAGCACAGGGTCTGGGCATCTCAGCGCTGCTCTTGCTTCTGTCTGAGGGCTGCTGGTTCCTATCTGCCAGTTTATACTCAGAGAACATTGCATTCAAAACTACCTGGCAGGTGAGTGGCTTCAAGGTAGGGAGGCTTGGCTGAGTATTTCCACTACTATATATAGACATTGCCCAGCTCCCATGAGATCCTCAGACTCCCCTAAATGAGAGTGTATGATAAGGGAATACAATTTACAATTCTGGCACCTGGCATGCTCTAAACAGTGAGGAAAAGGGCTCACCACTTAGTGTGCAAACTTGTACTGAATTCTCTTGATTGTGGGAGAAGCAGAGATCATTAGTGCATGGTGAGGTAGAACTGGGTAACTCTGGATGTATCTGTGCCCATACATCCATTCAGTCATGTTCCTGTGTGTGGTGACACTTGATATCTCAGTATTTCCTCCCCAGCCCATCCTTCACAACTTATACTTTCTTTCGGAGTTGACTTTGCCTGATACCCTAGTGGCTGCTACAGGCTGGTAAATCCTCCTTACATGTCTTCCCTACTTCCATACGTACCCTGATGACTTAGCCCGTGGTTGATTTCACCTCCTGTTTTACTGAGGAAACTGAAGCTATTTGTAATGGTTAATTTTGAGGGTCACTGTTGAGGGATCAATAAACCCCTAGGCCACCAACGAGGCACACATCTGGGTGTTTCTGTGAGGGATTTTATATAGAAGACTATCTGGGGGGGAAACTCACACCGGATGTGGATGGCGCCATCCTATGGTTGGGTATCCCAGGCTAAATAAAAAGAGAATGAGGAAAAGATAGCTGAACACCAATATTTCTTTTCATTGCTTTCTGATCTACTCAGAAGTGAGCAAGCAGCCTCAGCTTTCTGCAGGCACATCTGAAAGCTCCCTCATGCCTTCCACACCACAACAGGCTAGACCACCAACTGAAAGTGAGAATAATTTTTATTATTAATCATAAATTCTCCTCCAAGTTACCTTTATGAGGTCATGGCATTAATCTCTGTTCCCTCATCCCCTTTTTTTACTTGTTACCCCTGTGTATAAAAACGTATCTGTCCCCTTGTCAGGATGTACCATTGTCCACATTTGTTTGTGCTGCATTTGTTTAACTATGTAAAGATGTGTTGCATTTGTTTCCTCTTGCCTGACTAAGGCATCTGATTTGCCTAATAAAAAGCTGAAAAGCCAATAGGTAGGCAGGAGAGAGATAGGTGGGGCTGGTGGGCAGAGAGAATAAGGAGGAGAAATCTAGGCAAAGAAGAAGAAGAAACAGAGGGACATGCCTGGGACCAGAAGCCAGGCAGCCACCAGCCAGCCAGCCAAGGAGACAGCAGGAAAGTAAGACATACAGAAGGAAAGAAAGGTAAAAAGCCCCAAGGCAAAACACAGATGAAGAGAAACAGATTAAATAAGAGCTAATGAGACAAGCATAAATAAGGCCGAGTGTTCATAACTAATGAGAAGTCTCCATATCATGATTTGGAAGCTGGTTGTGGCCCCCACAAAAAAGCCTGTTACATTTGGTGCCAGAATGCTATTTTACCTTCATTACGTTGGCTGTTCTTTAACTACTAGCTGCCCAGCCGCTTGGGCCATAGCCTGCGGGGAGTTCTCTTCCCCATGACAATGGCTGCTGCTGCTGTTAAGGGCAGTTCTAACTAAATCTCTATCATTCTAATAAAACTAAAGATTCAAAGGCTAGGGTGAAAACCGGTGAGCTCAGAGAGTTAGAGTAGCAACTGGCTAACTTTCTCTCTTTGCTGGTATCCCTGGAAGCCACACCCTTCCACCCCACCCTGATTAAAACAACAACAACAACAACAACAATAACAACAACAAACAAGCTAAGCTCCTCCCTTCTACTTCCTGTCAACTGGTAGCTAACCCTGCCTGAACCCGGGTTAATTTTGTTTAATTAGCAAAAATGCAGCCCATCTTTACAGTTAACAAATTCAACATGAACAAATGTAACACAACTTTGCCTAGTTAAAGAAATATTCCACAACACACACTGTTCTTGAATTCACAGAGATCCACCTGCCTCTGCCTTCTGAGTGGTGGGACCGAAAATGTGCACCACCATTCCCAGCCATCTGTGTTTCTTACCAGCACTTACCCACCCAGCAGTTATGGATTTCCATTTCCATCTTCCATATTGATGATGTGGCATCCCCTTTCTCCTCAGAGACAGCTGTGGTTCTCCACCCATTCATCCCTGATTTCTTCTCTCCCGCTCATTGTCTCTTGCTTATATTCTTACTCACTAAAAGTGGGGAAAATTACTTTATGCCATTTCTTCTGGCCAGGATAACCTTTAATGTACCCATCAACTGGCCATAGGGAGTCACACTATTAGGAGGTGTGGTCTTGTTGGAGGAAGTGTGTCACTCCACATGGGCTTTGAAGTCTCATATATGCTCAAGCCACACTCAGTGGGATAGACTTCTGCTGCCTGAAGATCAAGATATAGAACTCTCAGCTCCTTCTACAGCACCATGTCTGCCTGTATGCTGCCATGTCCTGCCATGATGATAATGGACTAAACCTCTGAAACTGTAAGCCACCCCCAATTAAATGTTTTCATTTATAAGCGCTGCTGTGGTCATGGTGTCTCTTCACAGCGATAGAAACCCTAACTAAGACACTGTTCACCATGTTTTTTGAGACAAGGTCTCACATTGGCCCCAAATGGGCTACTTGGCCATCAAACCACAGGAATCCACCTCTTTCTGTTTCCTTAACAGTAGGGTTTAAGTTAGTGTGTAAAACCATGCCTGCCTATTTCATGTCGGTTCTTGGAGACAAACCTAGATCCTTATGCTTACAAGGCAAATGCTTTACCCCAGAACTGTCAGCTCTGCACAGAAACGACCTTTTGATTTAGGCCATACATGTGTAGTAAGCACATCTATTTCTCTATTTTACATTGCTTTTATGTCCAGGTTCCTGGGGAGAACGCCCTTCCCGAGACTAGCTAATTCTTGAAGACAGCCAACAGCTTCACCAAGCCAACCAGCCTGAGCCCCTATTCCTAATCTCTTCTTTGTCTAACACTCACAGTCCAAACTCACAGTTTCTCTACCCTGAATCACCCCAGGGCCCAGCACCTGGAGTCACCCTGTGAACTAGCACAAGGCAATGTAAACCGTCCAGTCTTAGGCTTGTTCAAACTGGTCTTCTCGGCCTCTTCACCCCTTTCCATGGAAGTCACAATAGGCGTCAGCTTTGCCTTCTTCCTCCTCCTGTGGTCCACCTGGCATGGTGTTTTCCTCTCTCTTGGGAAGGGTTAGTAATTACACCTTGTCTTTGTGCCCTCTTTCAGTCACCTCTACAAATCAAATCCTGGGTACAGCTGACGCAGTAGAAGACAGAGATAGAAGCTAAAATGTTGCCTTTGTGGCCAGCCAGCATCCTGTGAACCTGTGGCAGCTCCTGAGCTCACACCAGGAAATTGCCTGTCAGCTCAGCAGAAGGATTCGACCCCTCTCCTCTCTTCCATATTAAACCCATACCTCACTTTCTACCAATTTGGAACTTTTTTATTCCTCTGAGCTATTCACATACTTCTGTTTCCCAAAGCACCCTGAAATTACATTCTGCGGTCTGTTTTGTAATCTTGTATTCTTTGTAAATTCAAAACAAAAGCCATTTGTTCATTCTGCCTTTCAGAGCACGGGGGCCAGGCCCACCTTTTCAGAACCACAGGGCTCACCTACTCATTATGCGGCCGGCCCCTGGCTGAAGTCTCACGGCTCAGGTCCTCCTGGGTGTTGGCTCACAGTGTAAGCTCCTGGGGAGCATTGTGAAAGCAGCCTGCTTGTGCTCTTCCCCAGCCTGATTATGGGTCTTGGGCATCAGAATTTTTACAAAGCGTTTCATGTGGTTCTGATGTGTTGACAGACCTGAGGGCCACCATTGTAGCTAGGAATTTATTCATTGCTCTTTTGTCCTCTTTTGGCCCAATTTCAAATCCTACTCTTGGTGACTCTGTAATTTCAATGCACATTAAGTGTTGCATGAAGACAGGTTTCGGAGGCTGCCCTTGGTGTCCCTCATAAAGACCCAGGCAGGACCTATGGACTTATTTTCTAACAGATTTCTGCCTGGTGCTGCTGCTGGTGGTCCAGGGTCCAGAGCTGGAAAATCGCTGCCTGACTCGGCCTGTCAACAGCCTGTTGCCATTTGCTTCTGAGGTCTAGGGTAACCATTCAGTCTCCATATTGGTTACAAAAGCCCCATGTCCTGCCAAACTCCTCCGTCCTGCAAAAACCTAGGAAAATTTGCCACTCACTTTGCTCACATCCCCTGTAGTTGGAAGTGTGATCATATTTAGAATAAAGGTCTTGGTAGAGAGAATTACCATAAGAATTGTGAGTTGGGACTACCTTCATCTAGGTGGGCCCCATGTCCACTGGCAGGTTATTTTTTACAAGCTGAAGATAGAAGGTGTGTTCTGGTGACTCTTTTTGCTGTGATCAAATAATCTGGCTGCAACAGCTTGAGGGCGGAAGGGCTTGTGTTTGACCCCTGGCTTCAGAGGACTCTGCCCATGGTGGCAAAAGAGTGTGGTAGGGGGTGTTCTTTCCTTCTTATCAGACAGGAGGTACAGACCACAACAAGCTGGGGGTCAGGAATAAAACACCCCCAAGAACCTACCCTACGGACCTACTTTTCCCAGCAAGGCTACATGTCTTAAAGTTTCCACACCCTCTACATAGTTCTGTTAATTGGGGCCCATGTGTGTGTGGGCCAACCCATTTGTCTGTGGGAGACCTGTTCCTGCTTTTCCCCCAGGGTACTCTTGAGGAGGGAGGAGTGAGAAATATTTAGATAGAAGGATAGAGGGGAGAGAAACAGAAACACAGGATAGCCTTGGGAGGTTCTGGATCATTATCCACTGCCCCCTCCTCTATCTTCTTTTTAAAATATATATATAATTTATTTAAAAATTTTTTCTTTCCTTTTATATACCAACCCCTGTTCCTCCTCCCTCTTCTTCTCCCACTCCCCCTCCCCCACCTACCCCAATCCTACCTCCAACCCTCCTCATAGAGAGTAAAGCCTCCTTTGGGTAGTCAACACAGGCTGTTATACCATGTTGGGGATGGACCTAGCCCCTCACCCCTGTATCAAGGCTGAGTAAGGCATTACTCCATAGGGAATGGGGTCTAAAATGCCAGTTTGTGTACCCAGGATAAGTCCTGGTCTCATTGCCAGGGGACCCACAAACACATCAAGCCACACCACTTTCACCCACATTCAGAGGGCCTACTTTGGTCCCATGCAGGCTCCCCTGAATGTGGGTGAAGTAGGCCTCCTGTATCTTCTAAAGGGCCTTTTATAGGAATGCCAAGGGGTGGAGCAAAGTACCTCTCCCTAGCACAGACAAGTACAAACCCTTCCAATCACCTGGTAACCACACACATGGTCAAATAATCCTCTAAAGCGGCCCTGCTGGGTAAAGCAAGCTCAGATCTCACCAGGAAACCTTTGTGGGCCTCCACAACCATGTTAGCATTTAGACATTACCTTGGGGACCTAGCCAGTAAGCAGGCAGTACCTTGGCCCACTCAGGATCCTGACAATGTCATCCTACATAGCCCATTGTGGATGAGCTAAGCCAGCTTTAAGAGGTGGGCTCTGCCCACCTTACTCCCTTTCTCTTCCTCTCTTTTCCTAGGAGGCTGCATCTGCACCCCCTTCCCTTCCCCCTTTTTTTCTCTTCCTCTCTCATTTCTCCTCTCTCCTCAGCTTTTATCTCCAGAGGAGCATTCTGTATCCCTTCTTCCCTTTCCCCAATAAAATCCCCTACATGAACGCTGTCTGCATGGTGTGTGTGTGTGTGTGTGTGTGTGTGTGTGTGTGTGTGTGTGTGTGTCACCTGCCATGCGGCCCCTTGGCTCCAACCTGCTAAGAGCACAGCCTGCCACTTTTAAATACAACAGACCAAGCCTTCAAAGTGTAAAACTATGGGGCATTTCGTATTTAAACCTTATTAGGGCGATCTCACAGACTAGACAAGGAGGAGGTAGCTAGGCAACCAGAGAGACATGGGATGGGAGGATGTGGTCCCAGGCTAAGAAATACTTGGAACCACCATCAACTAGAAGAGGCGAGGGATGGAATATCCACTAAAACCTTCAGAAAGTGCAAAGCCATGGTGACACTTTGGTTTTCTGTTTCCTTAGATTCCCACGTTCTGTTGTTTGAAGCTACCAGGTTGATCTGTTACAGCTGCCACAGGAAAGGCCTGTGGTGACACTAACCATGACTGTTCTAGACTTGAGACACTGAAAATCCATCGTCTCCACAAAGACTAGGCCGTTGACTGAGTCTATAAAAATGCCTTCCAGAGAGAATAGCTAGAAGCCACCAGGGCACAGCTAGTCTGGTTTGTTCAAGTGTGGAGGATAATCTTCAGCAGGTCATTAAGCAGCAAATGACATAAACAGAAAACTCTATTAATAACAAATGTGTGGCTTTGTTTTGCTAGCTGTGGTTGCCTGACTATTGTGGGTAACACATTAAAATGTTCTGGAGTGTTTGTACTCTGGGTCCAAAACGAGACCACTGGGAGAAGCCTGGGGAAGCCTGGCCACAGTCAGGGCTGGGACAGTCCCTTAGCCCCACAGTCAGAAGATGGCAGGCCCCTTAATAGAGGTCCTCAACCCATGGAAGCAGCACCCAGCTGAAAAGACTGGCCACACCCAAAACACTTGAAAGGACAGGCAAGACCTTTATAGAAAGGTCCAGAAACAGTAACAGCCCTGCCAGGCCTTGGCTGGCATCGGAGGAAAGCAGGTATAGGTGGGTTTTGGGGCTGCCTGACACATTGTTTTCTCCATCGCTTCTGGCTGTTCTGGCTGTGGTTGGAGACATCCGACTCCCACTCCCTTGTTGAGTCTTGAGTCAGGGTTTCTTTTGATCTTCAATGTCTGGATGATTCTCTGAATCTACTGCTGTGTAAATGACCTCATTCAGGCTCTTATACTCACCCCCTGTTTGGAAAATATGGTGTGTAAGCCAGGGATGGTGGTTAATCCCAGGGCTCAGGAGGCAGAAGGAGGTGGCTTTCTGTGAGTTTAAGGCTAGCCTGATCTGCAGAGGAAGTTCCAGGTTAACTAGGTCTACATAATAAGATTCTCTCTCAAAAAAAAATTATGTGATCTATTACATATTTCCTTCTTTTTTTTAAAAAAAATGCCTCTGTGTCTGATATAAACTTTCACTGCATTCAGAGATTGTAAACATTTTTCCTTTTAAATTGTTTACTATGTACGTGTAAGGCATACAACATTACACTTTAATACACATATGCAGATCACAGTCAAGTTAACAAGTCTCTTATCTCACAAGATCACTTTATTTCTCTCTTTCCCTCTTTCAGTGTGTGTGTGTGTGTGTGTGTGTGTGTGTGTGTGTGTGTGTGTGTGTGTCCAGAGCTAGTGTGTTCCATTCTTCAGGAATTTATTGTGGGTTTCGCACCAGATCTTTGGGGCTGTATGCCATGTTTTCTGTGACTTTATTATTCATCCTTTACCACTAGGTTCCTTAGGGGAACAGGTTCTCACAGTCAGAGAACAGTTGTAAAGAACTGTGTTAAAACATTGGTTTTTAAAGAGTCCTCATGTAGTCCTTTTAAAACGTAAAAGACATGAGATGCCATATTTAGCTCTTGGTGCTGCCTCTAGAGCTGACTGTGGAGGACCATCTTAGAGAAATCCTAATGATCTTCTTGCTAAAAATAGAAGCAACCTGTCAAGATGCAGTGGGCTCAGGCTTTCCCCACAAGCAGAATTGATAGTAAGCTAAGACGCTGTGGGATTTTAACATGCAGGCATCGTATGCCTTTGATTTAGGGAGGTTAACACAAATGAGTCTTTGCTATCAATAACTACAAGATGGATTATAGGGTTTATTATCTGACTTGTTTTCAGACTTTGCAGTGTTAGACAAGATAGTGACATTTTGTGACCCCCAACCCCCGAGAGAGAGGGTTTCATATAACCCAGGCAATCTTGCTATGTAGCTGAGGATGATTTTCAATTTCCGATCCTTCTACATCCTCCTCCGGGTGCTGGGGTTACAGGAAGGTGACATCATGTCCAGTTTGAGTGATATGATGGAACCCAGGGCTGTGTGCATGCTAGGAAGTATTCTATTAACTGAGCTACATCCCCAGCACCTGAGAGGGTCTCTCTAGGGAATCCTCCCAAAGTTAAGCCACCAAAGGCCCTGAATCAGAAAAAGAAGAATCTAGAAAACATCTGTCATGTGAAGATAATGACTGTAAACACCAAACATCTTTATTTTCAAGAACTTTGGTGCAAAACTTGGAAAAATTTGGTGTTGGTTCCCCTAAATATCCAGTTGGCTCTGTTACCACTTTCATTACTTGGTCCTAAAACAAGATTGACATTTATAAAATGAACTTATTTTTATTGTAACCCCCAACTCAACCTTATAAAGAAGAAAAAAAAAAATCCCAACCTGCCCAACTAAACAGCAAGGTCAAGGATGGTCAGACTTCCCGCTGAGGAGACCTGACCTCTTAGCTACTGTTCTAAGGGGCTATTTCATACAAGTTTCTCTACTATGTAGAGGCTCTAGCTAATGTCATGCAAGTGAGGTTAAGCTTAGGAAAAATTAGTTTCTTTTTAGTTTTAGCACTTTCTGGAAACACTACAAGGCAAAGTGCTTTCTTCCCTCCCTCCTTTCCTTCCTTCCTTCCTTCCTTCCTTCCTTCCTTCCTTCCTTCCTTCCTTCCTTCCTCCCTCCCTCCCTCCCTCCCTCCTTAGTGTGCCAGCTAATTTTGTGTCAACTTGACACAGGCTCCAGAGTCATCTAAGAGGAGAGAACTCCAACTGAGAACATGTCTCCACGTGATTGGGCTGCAGGCAAGCCTGTAGAGTATCTTCTTAATTAGTGATTGACGTGGGAGGGCCCGGTGCATTATGGGTTGTGTCGCCCCTGGGGTGGTGGTTCTGGGTTCTATAAGAAAGCAGGCTGAGATTTACTGGGGAACAAGCCAGTAAGCAGCACCCCTCCATGGCCTCTGCATCAGGTCCTGCCTCTAGCTTCCTAGTCTATTTGAGTTGCTGTCCTGACTTCCTTTGATGATGAACAGTAAGTAGAAGTGTAAGCCAAAAAAATCTTTTCTCACCAAGTTGTTTTGGTTATGGTGTTTCATAATAGTAATAGTAACAGTAACCCTAACTAAGACAAGTTGGTACCAGATAGTGGGGTGTTGCTGTGACAGACCTGACCATGTGGTTTGGGGAGGATTGTGGAAGGACTTTGGAACTTTGGGCTAGAAAAGCCACTGAATGTTGAGAGCTCAGTGCGCCGAACTCAGTAATTTAAGAATCACCCAGGTGATATTGGTTTTGAAGGCATTAAGAGGTCATGGAGTACAACTGAGACTTGGCACTGTGAGAGGCCAGGAGAGGCCATTGGTGAAGGTGCAGCCTCAGAAGCAGTTAAAGTCCCAGGATTGAAGGGGTCATGGAGAGAAGCTGAAGTGTGGCACCATGAAGAGAGGCCAGGAGAGACCTGGAATGTAAAATTGTTGAGAGCAGAGCAGATGATGGGGGCCTGGCCTGCAAGTTTCAGAGGGAAGTTTAAGGACTCTATGGGGGCCATTTGCTATTTTGGATTAAGAGTCTGTGGTTCTGGTTAGCTGGGACTGAAGAATCAGCTGTGATTAACAAGGTACCAGAACTACTAAAGTGAAACCTTTGCTTTGCTTGGATACTCGATGCTGGTTGGCTGGAGCTGAGATATTAGAGGTGATTATGAAGAGAGTGGCATCACTGAGGTGAAGTCTTCTGGGAAGTGTTTCCTCAGAGTCAGCACCCAGAAGCTGTATCCCAGAAGCAGCCAAGGTTGTGCTTCCTGTTGTCAGCTGAACTCCACACTTGCTAGTGTAAGACTCATCCAGGTGGTACTGGCTTTGAAGAAATGAAGAGTTCATGGAGAGCAGCTGAGGCTTGACACTGTGAGAGGCCAGGAGAGGCCATTGGAGAAGGTGCAGCCTCGGTGGCAGTTGAAGGCCCAGAACTGAAGGGGTCATGGAGAGAGCCCAGGAGAGGATATTGGTGAAAGTCAGCCCAATTTCGGCAGAAGACCTCAGCATTTTGGAGATGCCAGTACCATGGGATGACCACCAAGAACAGCAGCAACTGTGGAGTGGAGCCAGCTGGAGCCTGGAAGACACGCTGTGTGTGCGGCAGAAGGCTGAGCCGGAGAAGTGAGCCCAGAAAACTGTAAGTAAATGCCAGATATTGGACATTGAATTATTTACATTTGTAGGGTGTGGTTTTGCTTTATTAAGATTGTGACTATGCCCTGCTTCTTCCCTCTTTAAGCAAGACAAATTTTAGCTTATATTTGATTTCATAGGATCCCACAGTTGAGAGATTGAATTTTTAAAAGAGATTTTGTATTTTGAAAGAGACTTTGGGTTTTTACAGAGACTGAACTTTTGAGGTATTTGAATTGGTAAAGACTGTGGGACTTTTAGGTTTGTAATATGTTTTATATTTGTGATGTTAATCTGAGATTTTGGGGATGAACCCACACCCCCCAAAAAGGGAAAAGTTATGGCTTAAAAAGTATCGTGTGTCAAACTGACAAAGGGTCAATAGTGCTGGCTTATTTTATGTCAACTTGACATTGAGTCATTTGAGAGGAGGCAATCCCTATTGAGAAAATGCCTTCACAAAACTGGGCTGTAGGCAAGCCCAGTCCATTGTGGGTGGGGTCATCCCTGGACTGGTAGTCTTGGGTTCTATAAGAAAGCAGACCGAGTAAGCCATGATGAACAAGCCAGTAAGCAGCATCCCACCCTGGCCTCTGCATCAGCCCCTGCCTACAGGTTTCTTCCCTGCTTGTGTTCCTGTCCTGACTTCCTTTGATAATGAACAGTGATGTAAAAGTGTAAGCCAAAAACCATTTCCTCCTCAAGTTGCTTTGGTCATGGTGTTTCATCACAGCAATAGCAATTCTGACTAAGACAATAAGGGATTTGGGATGGGCAGATGGCTCAGTTGGTAAAATGCTTCACAGGCAAACCTGAGGGACTGAGTTTGGATCCTCAGCATAGGTGTACAAAGATGGGCTTAGTGTGTTCACTGTAACCCCAAGGCTTCGGAGTCAGATACAGGAGCATCCCTGAGCCTTGCTGGCCAGCCAGTCTGGCCAAATTGGGAGCTCCAGCATCAGACCCTGTCTCAAAAAATAAGGTAGAAAATGATCGAGGAAAACCCCCAATCCCAACTTCTGGGCTCTATATACACATGGTATACAAGGGGTCACTGGCATCACTCAATTGTCCTTGCTACATTTTCTTGGTCATGCTTTCTCTGAGCTTTCCCTGAAATGTACTTCCATAAATATTAATGTTTTATAGATGAGCTGAGCAGCATGTTGAATTGGATATTCTTCCTTGCCTCTTCCTTAAAAACATGCTGACCTGATGTTTTCCACTTCAAATTTCAAGAGCCAGGTGGAATATTTTTTTTAAAGTTTGTATGTTCTTTTTAGCTGAGACTCAAAAAGAAAATGGGCAGACATTTCTAAAGTGACTTTTCAGAAAATGTTATATCTATATTTTTATTTTTAACAGCTTGAATCGAAGTTTTAAAAGATTGTTGTTGCCCATGAGCAAGGAAAAGCTTTCTTAAAAGTTAGGAGTTAACTAGAAAACTCCCATAATATGTTGTCCTTTTGCTTAGAACAGTTTGCAAAGATAAAAGGAAGTTACACAGAGGAAGAGGATGGGTCTGCCTGGGGCTCCTCAGACCCAGGTGTGCGGGGCAGCTGTTGATGTAAACATTCGTAATCTTTTCTGGAGTCACCATAACCTTCAGTTCCATTGTGATTTTGGCCCTTTCCACATCTCACAATCAAACAGAATTACTCAGTCTGTCATTACTCGGTCTGGCAAATTCCTCACCGCAGTGACAGTCTTTGGTCCTGACCACCCCCTCACTACTATAGACTCTTCTCATCAAAACTGCTACCCTGTCTCTGCCGTTCCTAGTCTTTGGTGTTCTACAGTTGTCCCTACTTGGCCTGCATGACCGTCATTCCACCTGCCCTTTTGTTGGCCTTCTAAGATTCAGTGTCGACTGGAATTTCTTCATCCTACTTGATGTAGCCCAACACTGGCTGCATCCTTCTGAGTTTCTCTCTTGTGTGTGTGTGTGCGCACATGTGTTTTTATTCTAGTCTTGTTGAACCTGTAGATACAACTAGAGAAATGTACTTCATGGTGTCCATGCTCTCCCTATGAAAGTATTCTATAGAATCTCAACTGAGGCATCCTTTCTCAGCATTTTTTTTTAAGTATTTAAGCTGATTCCTTAGTGAGTTGCTTGCTGGCAACAGCTAATGTACCTCTTCCCTATTTTCTTCAGGTTTCCAACTCACTTCCTTATTCCATCACACTCTCTGAAACTCACTGCGATGGTTAGTCTTCATCTTCAACTTGATTTGGAAACATGTGGGAGACATACTTCTGGGCATGTCTGTGAGGGATTTTCTGGACTGGGGAATCAAGGTGGTAAGATCCGTCTTGAGTATGGGTGGCACCACTCCATGTTGTGGGGTACCAGTTGGAACAAAAAACAGACAGTAAGTGGGATGTGGGAATTAATGTCTCTGCTTCCCCACTGTCTTAAGTTTGAGCAAACAGCCATAGTTGCGAGCCTTTCTCTCCACCAGGCCCTCTCCGTCACGATGAACTGTACCCTCCAATTGCAAGTCAGAACAAATTCTCCTTCATGGTGCTCCTCTTGAGTATCTTGATCACAGTAATGTGAAAGTAGCTAACAGTTACCTGTCTCACTTCACTAAGACGTGACTATGTCTCTCCTTTCCTGTCCCTCACACCAGCGTATCAGAATTCTCCGCATCCCTTACTCTTCGTCTCTCCTTGTAACAATCCAGAAGATGAGGTGGCTTACCTCCACTTTAACCACTGGAAAATTCTTAGTCATTATCTCTTTGGATATTACCTCTGACCAATTTCCCTTCTCTGTTTCCCTTTATGTGACCCCCAAGTGTATGCATGATGCACATCTGTGGGCTTCCCATGTGTCACTTATGGTCAGAAGTGGAAGAGCTGGTAATGAGGGGAGAGAAGGAAAAGATGAGAAAGAGAAGAGGGAGGGAGGGAGAGAGATGGAGGGATGGAGGTAAGAAGGAAGGAGAGAGAAAAGAGCACAAACTCAGCCTTTTGTAACAAGCTTACTTTCATAATAATAGAGGGCAGGACCCTCGTGGCTCTACCAGAGTTAAAACACAAAGAGAAGAGGGACATACAGATGTCCACACCTCTTAAAGGCTCTACCTCTTGATACTGTTTCAGGACCTTTGGATTTCAACATGAGTTTTACAGTGGGCCAGTGTTCAAACCACAGTGAAAATGTACCAGGAACAGCACACTGGAATAAAGATCCTCTTCACTGTGAAAAGATATTAATTAATCCCCCAAATCATGTTGTTGTTCAAGATGTCTTTGTATGGGGGTGGGGGCAGGTTTCTTTGAGGTTTATTTAACAATACAGCCACGAATTGCCAGACCACTAGAAGTTCTCAATCAGGCAAATGAATACAGGTCATGATAAAAAATTTCAAGTCAAAATACTGTGTTCAGAGTATCAAGGAGCCAATCAGGTGGTGATGTTTGATGGGTCCGTTGAATCTGTCTGTCATCCAAGGGAAGGGTAACAGAACAGATGGTAACTGGGGTCATCCAAATAGAAACAGATTGGGAGAGAGGTTACAAGATGACTAACATTGATGCTGTCAGAGCTGGAGATCGAGCTGCAGCCACCATGAGAGTCACTATATATTTGTCATCACATCTCCATCCTTTTGACTGAGAGACCCAAGTTCAAGGCTTGAGTTTTCGTAAAAGGAATGGAAAATACCCAACAGCTAATGGCAAAGGATGTGCCAAAAATGCGCTGCTTCACAGAAATGCCCAAGACAAGGTCAAAGAAGAGTACGTTCGACAGTAAGAGAAGCTGGTGTTTGAGCTTAAGAACCTTCTGGATTTTTCTCATGAGGTCCCTTGAGGACCTTCTGAAGGTTTTCAGAAGTCACAGCACAAAGGGGCAAGAATGGAAGATGAGGGGGCAACGTCAGTCCATATGGAAACAGGAGGACATTTGAAGGGACTGGACTTGGGAGAGCAGATACACAGTGAGGTCTGAATGCTGAAAAGGAATAACAGGAAGGACAACATGAGGGAAGGGTGAGCTAGACCTCTGAGGACTCATAAAGGAACAAAGTGGAGACATTCTCAGTAAGCAAGAAGAGGGCAGAGAGGAGCAGGAGGCGGCGGTGACACCAGGCTGCTATTGTGTTGATCGTGGGAAGATGGATACAAGGCACTGCATGTTTAAAGGCTCAGGAGCTGTGGAAGCAATTAAGGGCTCTTCTAGGCAGGGGAAGACCACTCTGACTTGAAATGATGGTGTATTCCATTCCCTAGGAACCATTTCCATTGTCCCCTTGTCCTGGTTAGCTTTAACAATGTGACACAGCCTACCATCACCTGGGGACCATCTAGATGAGACTGGCCTGTGGGCATGTCTCTGGAGAGTTGTGTTGCTAATTGATGCAGAAGAGCCCAGCCCACTGTGGGTGGTACCATTCCTTGAGCAGTGGTCCTAGGCAGTACAAGAAAGCCAGCTGAATATGAACCTGTGAGCAAACCAGCAAGCCACTATCCTCCATAGTTTCCACTTGAAATTCCTGAGGTTGGTGGATCTCCGAGTTCAAGGCTAGCCTGGTCTACAGATCCAGTTTTAGGACAGCCGAGCTCAGGCAGTGAAGGAAAGCATCAAAAACAGACAGTTAGTGAAGATGCAATTGAACAAGGGGGCCACGTTCCAGCCCCAGTAAGCAGCAGAACGTGGCAGTTTTAGCCATGTGATTCTGGAGCTAAGGATAGAAGAAAGGGGCTATGGAATTTGCCTCCATGACTGAGGAAAGCTGCTGAGGCCAGGCATGTGTGAGGGGTGTGCCCGAGTTAGAGGCCCAGAGAGGCCATTGCATGAAGCTGTGAAGTTGAAGCCTGGATTGCCTTGGAGATGCCAGAAGTGTGGAATACCTGCCCTGCCAAGGAAAGCTGCTAACAGGAAGTAGAACCAGTGCAACAGAGAGAGAAGTATGTTGTAGTCAACAAGTCTGAATTGGAGGTCTGAAGAGCGTTTTGACATCAGACATGGAGATGCATAGTTTGGAGTTTGCCCAGCTGGTTTTGGTCTTGCTTTGGTCCAGTATTTCCTCACTATGATCCCTTCCCTATGTTTTGAGATGGTAATGTATATCCTGTGCCTTTATATGTTTGAAATACATGGTCTGCTTTTTGATTTTAATTTTTACAGGTGATCATAGTTAAGAGATTCCCATGCATCTCAGAAGAAACTTTGGACTTTTGACTTTGAAAGAAGTTTGAGACTGTTTTAGACTATGGGAACTTTTGAAGTTGCATTGAATTCATTTTTTGCATTATGATATGGCTTCAAGCATTTGAAGACCAGGGAATGGAATGTGGTGGTTTGAAAGAAAATGGCCCCCAAAGGGAATGTCAGTATTAGGAGGTGTGACCTTGTTGGAGTAGGTGTGGTCCTGTTGGAAGAAGTGTGTCACTGTGGAGGTGGGCTTTGAGGTCTCATACATGCTCAAGTCACACCCATTGTCTCAGTCCACTTCCTATCACAAATGAGTAAAAAATGTAAGGACTCTTGGCTACCTCTCCAGCACCATGTTTGCCTGCACACCACCATGTCTCACCATGATGATAATGGACTAAATATCTGAAAATGTAGCCACCCCAATTAAATGTTTTTTCCTTTATAAGAGTTACTGTGGTCATGGTGTCTTTTCACAGAAATAGAAACCCTAACTAAGACACTAAGAATGAAGACCATATGACCAATGGGGAAGAGAAAAAATAATCCAATAGACATATACTCAGATAAGCCAAACATTACATGGAGACCTTAACTAAATTGATACTTCTCTGGATGAAGGTATCATAAAGTAGACAAACAATGCCACATTCTTGTCAAACAAATTAAGTTGATAAGTAATCAAATGGATGACTTAATTACAAGAACTGAGGCTGAGACAATGGTGACTAAGTTTAAGAGAAATCCAAACACAACAGAAGTAGTGTTAGAGAACATGAAGAAAGCTAATAAATTAGTGCATATTTCAGGAAGGGGAAAGTTCAGGGCACTGCCTTTGCCCCTCTGCAATGTGATGCCTTCTGTCATGTGATGACATAGCAGTGAGACCCCACCAAGGGTGGCACCTTGATCTTGGACTTCTCAGTCTCCAGAGTTATGAGAAGTATTTCTGTTCTTTGTAAATTAACTAGCTTTTAGCATTTTGTTATAACAGCAGTAATGGATTGTAATAGTTTACAAGAAGGAATAAAAAGAGCCAAGCATATTTTTAACCAGTCATACTTAAAGTACAAAGCATTATGAAGGAGTTTAGAGATTAGCCATTAATTTTATAACTATGAGGATCTGGGTAGCAGGCTTACAGCAGTAAATAAAAATTCTTCTAAAGACAGGTATGTGCTTCTCCTGTTGGCTAATTACTGCTTGTTGGTGTTAGGTTTGAATCTTTGAAATGGTCTAAAACCAATTAGAGTTAAGACTAGAGAGCAAAGGGGTTGGCCCAAGCTGTCTGTGCTAGGTAAAGGCAGCCATTAAACAGATATTCAGCCTGTATTGTATTTCTTGGTTAGTTTGTAAAGGATCAGAATGCTTTAGCGCCTGGAGTCTCAAGGTGACAATGAGAGGGGCAGGCACATTGTCACCAGTGAATTCTATCAATTTTGTTACCTCCTCTTCTTACTTTTGTTTTTAAAAACAAAGTCATATGTAGCCCAGGCTGGCATTGAACTTGGGTGACCTTGAACTTCTGATCTCTCTGCTTATACTTCACAAATGCTATGATTACAGATAAGAACAACTATTCCTACTCTGTGTGGTGCCGGGGATAGGACCCAGGGCCTTCTGCATGCTAGGGAAGCACTCTGCCCACTGAACTATGCACCCATTCCTTACACATTGTTGGAAAGTGTGTTTAGACACCAGGTAAAGATGATCCTGCTCCTGTCCTGCAGGCAGAGAATTCTGGAGTTTGTAGAAAAGAGCAATCAACCTCCTTCCATTGAAGAGTCTTCAGTGATGGAGCTCTTCAGGCTTTCCACTGTTTTAAATGACTATCTCTCCCATCCCTGTGTATGAGCTAGCAACCGGTCCAGCATTTCAAATAGCCTCTCTGCATTCCAACACAAGCCTGTCATCAGGGAGCTAAATGACATTTAGGAGTAGTGTTTTGATTTTGATGATATGTTGTTGATTGACTTTGTGCTCAGTGTAATAGAGTTATCCTCTCGTCCCTTGGTGATGATGACATGCTCACTGCCCTAGGCTGTGAGCCAGAGTCAACATCCCATGTAAGAAAGTCATCAATCCTTTTGCAGAGGAAGAGAGATAATAGATTCCCTGCTCTACCTGCTCCACCCCCACCAGCTGTTGGGAACTCATTTTCCTTTGCAACCTCAAAGCTAATGGATTATCTCTTCCAAAACAGCAATTCCAGTTTATCCAAACTGATGGGTCCTCAGGGGACAGACTAGGTATTGGTCATTTGCTTTGCTATAGGGAAGGCATGGACTCCCATGGTTAGGAGACTCATGGTATACTTTTAGATTTGTGTTACTTTTTCAAAATGTACACACACCCACACATCGTGTAGACTGTAATTAAGACACCCAAGAACATCTTCATCCACAGTGCTTGGATTACTTTTGACATGCACTACACTTCTGGGAAGCCTTGTAATTTGCAGTACGCATGCTGCAGAGTGAAGTAACTGACCAGCCAGGATGCTGTCTAGATCTTTGGCTCTATCTTATGTCTTCTTCTTAACAAAAGTAGTACATAAACTCAGGCACTGGATAGACCCCGTTGAAAGGGAGCCAGACTTCTTAAAGATCCCTGAGATGACTGCTGAAGTCACATGTTGCCTACTGGCCCATGCACTGCTAGTGATCACACAACTGCATGGACTGCACCAGGTACAGGTAGCTTTGCTTTGGTGATATTTTGGACATGCATGCAAGATCTAGGAGTTTCACTTGATGGTGGCTTTTATGTTTACAAAGTATTATATGGACAGAAGCAGGGAGATCCTCAGTGTGTCTGCATGTCTGTTTGCATGTGTATGTATGTGTGTGTATATATGTGCATGTGTGAGTGTATGTTCTGGTCTCTATGAATCACCAGAATTCAATCATATTGGTTCCATCCTGATTACTTCATCTAACCCTAACCATCTCCTAAAGGTCCCATCTCTAAATAGCACAGTAGGATGGAGTCTCCAGTATCACAATACCCCCTGATGAGGCTCAGATTTCTACAAGAGGCTGTGGGGACACTTGAATCATATCCCGATGATAGCAACGGCAATTTGATCTCATAACATGAATTCAAAAGCAAATATAAACATCTAGGCATTCAGATTTTACTTGTGTTTTCCTGGTTAATATTTGCAAAGTCCTATAACACGATGTATATACTTTATACACAGATTTGGAGATTCTTGTGAATTTATGGACTCCAGAGTAAATAGATGATGATTTATGACAGAGGACTTTATAACTGTCCTGACTAAGATGTGGAATTCATCATCTTTGTTCTCAAATCTCTACACTGGCGATGAGTCTCTATCTTCAAATCCAGATAACCCAAATGCAGCCTCACTCTCATGTGCATGCCTGAAGTCAAGAACCAGCTCTAGAGAGATTCCAGATAGGCACTGTGGCTCAGAGATTCCACTGATAGCTGTTTTTCTTCTCCTCTCTTTGTGGTAAGGTAAAAATTCAAGGGTGACAGCATCCTGGGAAGGAAAATGTAACTTGTCCTTGAATTTTGTCTTAGTCTTTTTTTCTGCTACTAAGACAAAATACCCTAGACTGGGTAACTTACTATGAAAAGAAATTTATTCCACATAATCTAGGAGGCTGAGAAGTCTAGTATTAAAAGTGCTGGCGTCTGGTAAGGGATTCCTTACTATAATGATGTCATAATAAAATGGCGCCACTATAATGACATCATTATGTTACTATACAGAAGAAGATGCCACCTGACAAGAAAACAAACACTTCTTTGAAGTCACTAATGTTCGTAGCAATGTCTTGTCCTCATGACCTCATCTAACCCTAAACATTTCCCACAAACTGCACTCCAAATACCATCAGTAGATGATATTGGGGATCCAATTTTGGGGGATACATTCAAATGTCCTGGCCCATTCTTGGAAGCTTCTTAGACATCCACGACCTTGCTCAATGACGCATCATTGGTCTACATATTTCTAGAGCTGCCTGTATCTGAGCTGGAGCCACTAGTCTTTCCTTCCCCATTCACTGTGCAATTCCCAGTGAGGACAGGGCTCTGTCTAGGGGCATACTGAGACGGCCCAGTGGCCATGTCTGCTTTCTGACTTTGCAGCTGCTAGTTTGGGCAGACAGCTGCAGAGTTGGGCCCCTGGTGGGCAGCAAGGTACATCTCACCTATATGCTTGGAACTCTAAGTGTCTGTGTGTAGGGAAAGGCGGGGCATAGAGCATTTTCACCTGATGAAATCAATAAGGTCATTGATTCACTGGGGAAATCTCTGGTGGAATTGAACTTTGTCCTTGGGGTCTTATGAGGAGGGAGAAGGAATTTTTTAATGCCTTCTTCAGGGAGAAAATTCCCACAACAATGACTTGTTATAATTCAAGGTATGAATTTAATGGGTGGGGCAGACACTCAACCATAGCATCTGGTGGCCAATGTCTGCTATAAGGTTGGCTTCCATTAAAACAAATAAACAAAAACTAGAATGTAGTTTCCTGAAGGAACTGCCCAGATTTCCCTCAGATCTGATGACTCAGACATGTTGGAGACTAGCAAGTGTTTTAATTTATTCAAATGAGAACAGAAATTACTTGGTGATCTTTGGCTGGCACTGTTCTGGAAGGTGGCTGGATGTTTTTATGATCTCTAAGGCCACAGGTTCAATCATTTTCACATCTCTGTTCAAAAACCCTTTCCTGCATTTTAGCTATAAACCCCAAGACCATCTATTCTGTCATTTAGGTAAATTATTATATCAATGTCTTGAAAGGTAAGACATTAGAAATTCACGCATGGGATGCTGGCCCAGCTTCTGCACTATCATGGGGCACCTTGTGCCCTTGAATGAACTTCCCATTCATCCCACAATATGCCGACTCTGTGAAAGATGTTCAACTTGCTTTTACAATTTGACTTTAATACATATCAGCTTTGTAAGTTAACAGGTTACAGTGTGGCAGGTCTTTATGAGCATGTGTCTTGGCTATGTGTAGCCCTCTCCCTGCCGGTATCCTTCCTAGTCTCTAAAAGTCCATCTTAATTTCCTGCTCTCACCTTACTTCCCCTTGCCCATCTCTAGTGACCTCTATTCCACTCTATACCTCTATAAAGTTGACTTACTGGTCTCCAAATGTGAGCAAGAACCAATGGTGACTGTCCTTCTAGATGCTGAAATATGGAAGTGCTCATATACTGCTGATAGGAATCTAAGTCACTATGCCCCATTCCTTGAATTCTAACAAGCCAACTTAGAATTTTCCCAACTTGGGAATTTCCTCCTTGAGAAACACGGGGAGTAAGCAATGACTCCCTTTTCTCATAGGGTCCCAATGACAAACCAAAGACACTATGGAAATTAGCATGAGAGCACCCAAAAAGTAATAGAAAATGCCAAAACCCAATGATAGCATCTTTACATGATTCAACAGTACCACTACTGGGTATATACACAAAGGAGATGAAATGTTTATACCCCAAAAGGTATTCTTACCCTCATTTTTCCCTCCAGAACTATTCATATTAACCAAAATATGGACTTTGTCCAGTTGTCCTTCAGTGGGTGCATAGATAAAGAAAACATGGTGTAATTATGAAGTAGAGTATGACTTAGCTGTTAAAAGAATGAAATTCTGTCATTTGCAGCAACATGTGTGGAACGCACATTAAGTTGAATGAAACAAACCAGACATGGGGAATAAAAGTAACATCCTTACTTACTTATGGTGTAACTTTAAATTGCTGATGAAGACTTGCAGAAATCCAAGATGTCTTTCTGTGTTAAAATGGGATGTACCTTTAGTAACTAACATAAAAGATTCCCACTTTTATTTATTGGGTAGATGAACATGTGTCAATGATACAGATACTTATATAATAACATTGCCAGTGAGCCTCTGTGGGGATTCTCACCCACGTGCCTTAAACCCCTTAACATTACTAGCCCAGAAGTTATTTGATCCGTGATCTTGGAAACCTTTTTGTAAGTGAGGACCATTGTCAGAAGCTTCTAGATCTAAAAGGAAGGCTGAAGAAGCTGGCCGAGAAAGGGCAATGACCAAGGCACTAGGGATGGAGCCACAGACTGGCCAATCTGGCTTCCTAATGCCAGTATTCATGCAGCCTGGGGCACAGGTTTCCTTCTGTCAGGACTTTTAACAGCTGGGGTATGAGGTCTCACTGGCTGAATGAAAGCCATAGTAGTCCATATGGTAGTCATGATAGTGACCCTGCTACTGAGTCTTTCACCAAGAGTCCTGTAGCTTTGGATTATTGTAACAAAATGTATGGGATAAGTCAACTTAAAGAAAGTTTATTTTGACTAATAACTTTGGAAGTTTGTCTGTGGTTGGTTGGCCTGTTGTTTGGGGTGCTGTGGTGAGTGTGGGCTGGTCCAAGTCACTCACATCACAGCATCTGGGAAGAAATAGAGAAGAGGGAGCTGAGTTCTCAAAAATCCCTGCGAATAACACAGCACCAATGACCTAACTTCTTCTATGTCAGTCCCAGCTCTTACAGGCTCCATCAATTTCCAAAGGCCAAAGGATGAAGAACTAGGCCTTTAAGGAGTGCTTTGGTGGCGAGCTGTGGCACCTCACACGGGATGGTGGGATACTGTGTGGGGAGTGTGACCACCGAGATCCTGCATTTCCTATTGGATTGATCTTCTCTCCATTCCCACTTCCTTTCTTGAGTTGTTTATTCCTGTTGAGTACCAGTGGGCCTGGTCCTTTGCTGGCACCCACTTGATGCTTGCTGAAGAAGTTTGGGTCCGAGAAGGGGATTAAATACCAGTCTGCAGAGCCAGTCCTGCTATAGGACAGACTCACAGAAAACTTCTGCAAGTTGATGAGCTGTATGTTTATAGGAGCCCAGCTGCAATAGGAGTAACTAAATTCATTCAATCAACTCTTGTATGTGGTTACTGGGACAAACACCATTAATGAATCGCTTCCTTGGCATCAAAGCATTTAATCCACACATCTGTCTGAGACAGTCACCAGCCTCACCTCAACTCCACTCAACACATAGGAACATGGGAGCTTGACACTGAGGCTTGAGCCCTGCTCTCTCTGAAGGATACCATAGGTCCTACCAGGTACTAACAACTAGTCATCCCTACCTTAGCCACATGTCCCAATGCTAGCTTGTGATACAGCATCCACTCAGATAGTGGAAAAAACTAATGGGAGGCGCACTGAGAAGCCACAGCCTTTACCTGCATTGAGTCCTGTGAGCCCAAATAATCACTTCTACTCCTTTTAAGGCTTTATTTTATTATTTGCTCATATTCAGTGCCTGGCTGATTGGGCTGCCTGAATCTGTGCTCAACCCTGTTTCAGCACATGACCCATTCCAGGTGCTTCCTGAAGGAACCTTGTGTCCAACAGGTATGGAGGAGTTCTGAGGGCTGATGCCAAGGCTTGTGAGTGGCTAGAGTGGGCAGATGAACATCTCTGGGTCACATAGGTTTCTTGGGAATGAAATTTGTAAATACATTTTTCAGAGGTTTGTTAAGAACAGAACATAGTAGGACCACTGTAATTGGTGACTAATATTATACTTAAGGTAGGAGAAAAACCAAGTCACCTTTCCTGGCTGCCACCACAATCGCAGCTTTCTGCCAACTGTGCTGAGTGAGACAGTCAGAGGGGCCTCGCCAAACCAACGCCTTGCTCTGGTCATTAGAGGTTCCCCACTCCTCATCCATCCCAGCATGCCCCCTTTTCAAGGACAAATCAGAGAAACTATAGCCTTGTGCCCAACGCAGATTTTACGTGTCACAGACAACACTATTTGAGATGCCCAGGAGGCCTTTGGAGGGGGACACTTGCCACAGTGTGACAGAACTCTTTAACTGATGGGAGGCTGAGCTCCTCTGAGAGTCAAGTTCAAAGTCATTTGTCACAGAACCCTCATTTAAGGAAGTGGATGTCACAATGCCGTTCCTTTCAGCAAGGACAGTGGCTTTACCTTTGTTAGCAAAGAGTCTGGTTCCTTCAGCTCAGCATTTGTGGTTTTGCTGTACAAATGAATTTCCTGTGGGTCAGGGCCTCTGCCCTGGGGAAATGTCTCCCTTCTGAGATGTGCAAAGCCTTACAAAGAAGCAGAAGGATAATTGTGTTCCTGTGCAGCTGGGTGATGGGGTCATGGGCTGCCATGAGGAATTCTGGATTGAGTCTTTGTGGAATGCCAGGGCACGTGGGAGAAAGCAGTTATCTGTGGTCAGAGTAAGGCCTCTGGGTAGCCCAGGTCTTAGGCGTTCCTGACCCTGAACTGCTTCGGCATGCTTTCTACAGCCTCCTGTCTCTCCCTCCGTGTTGCAAACGGTCCATGCTCAGCAGCTCAGGGCATACACTTTCTCTTGCACGAGAGCTTCTTTTAAGTGTTTGTTTTGATGTTTACTTTCTTTTCTACTCATCTATGCAAATACTGAGTTTTATTCATTTAACTTTTGTGTGCCCATGTACATGTGTGTTCACGCCTGTGGAGGCCAGGAGTTAACCTTGAGTGTCCTTCCTAAGCAGCTGTCCACTTTCCAGGTTTTGTGACAGGGTCTTTCATTGGCCCAAGGCTCCTTGAACCCAGGATCCATCTGTGTCCCCAGCACTGGGGTTATGAGTGTGGACCACAACGCTCAGCTTTTTATGTGGAATCAAACACCTTAGTGACTGAGTTTTCTCCGCAGCCTCTACATTTATTTTGTTTGTCGTGTGTGTTTATGCTGTAGATTATATAACTACATGGGGGGATTCTAGAATGTTCCATTTAATTTTGGGCCTCTCTGTCTGAAAGTCCTGGCTTCTCTGGACTCTCTCAACATTTAGGAATACTGTAAACCCATGTCTGGCCAAAGCCTCCCAGGTCTTGTAATAGTCTATGCTCATGGCTGCCCCTTTCTTGGAGTTGCCATTTTTAAACTCCAGACACATAAAGATTCTTCCCCAAGAGAGGGTCAGCTTTGCCTCAGACTTGTCTCTCTCCTTAAATGGAGTGGCTCACCAAGTACAATAACATTCTCTGGATCCTGTCCCTCTGCCCAGGAGGCCTGCTCTGGGTCTTGCCACTGCTTCAAAGCATGCATGGTCAACTTCAGACTGAAGGAAATTTCAGCAACACAGCGCATAGTTTGGGCTTAGCTTAGAGCCATGAAGTACAATTTTATTTATTTATTATTTTGTCCTTTTTGCCAGAAGCACGTAACTGCCTCTTTAAATTATCTCAGCCAACTTCTGTTGATGGTCTGTGGATAAACAAAAGTGCCTGTTGAATTTGTGGGGTAGTTTTGCATAAAGGAAGCTTGTCATTAAGTGAGGGATCTGCATTTTGGAGCGGCTAATTAGACAAACCTAACAGAGCCTCCGTAAATGTCTCCCAGGGAGCCTGCAGCCCTGCTCAGTACTTCAGCTGCATATTAAAGATTCATAGCTCGTGCGAGTCATTCAGAATCCTGGAACAGTCATAAAGGCACGTTCAGCTCCTGGGGAAAATGGAAGGCATGGTGTTGAGTTTAAAATAATTTGCTTTATTAAGCATGTGTGAGAGACATGGAAATACAGAGTGGGGGCCTTTGTGGCTACCTCCTACTTCCTTCCCAGGATTCCTGACCTCCGCCTACATGCTGCACCTCTCCACCTGTCCCTAAAAAGGCTTCTGTGTCTATTGGTTCATATTTGGAAGCTGTCTCATTTGGACAATGAATACTCACTAAGCTTTTTGATGGTTGAAGATACTGCGCTTTGACATGCATATCTGAAGACCAAAACAGCTGGAGATTCAGAAGGATTCTGGACCTTGGCTGGTACCCAGGCTTCATACAGATGAGAGGATGTAGGATGGGGGTAGGGTCAAGCTTTCCTCTCCCTCCATTGTGAGTGTTCTGGGGCCTCCATCACCACGGACCACACCTGGGTGTCCTGAAACATATTCCTTTGTTCTCTTGAAGTTCTGGAGGTCAAAGCTCATGATCATGGCAACCTTACCTTTCTCTTAGCTGCTATAGCTGACAACTTTAGTGTGCTTTAGTTTTTAGGGACCCCAGCACTTCATCTTAGTTTTGATGTGATGTTTTCTGTGCCTGTGTCACACATATCCTTCTTTCTTACTCTTCTAAGGACAGATGAGGCTGAATTTAGATCCTACCTGGATAGTTTAGGGTGATGTTATCTTGAATTCTTTATCCTGTGTTTGAAAATTCCATTTTTTTTTGAAACATGGGTACACTCCAAGTTCCAGGTTGACATATCTTTTGAGGATACACTGTTCAACCCACTCTTCTCTCAGACTACAGTAGACAGCAGAGAGAAGAGCCATATCATTGTGATCACTTGACTTCCAGGAGACAATCTGTGCTCAATCCACTTCATGGTCCCTCCTCAAGTATTATGGTTTAGATTGCAAATGTCCCTCAAAAGCCATGTGCTAAAAGCTTGGTCACCAACCTGTGGTGCTCTTGAGAGGTGGTGGATTTTTTCAGAAATGGGATTTGATGGGAGGAAGTTAGAGTGTTAGGGGTATGCACTTGAAGGTCCCTGATAGCTTCTTTGCTGTTACGAGATTAGGCTTTCTCTACTGTGCACCCAGTGGACTGGAACCTCAGAAACCATAAATAAGTCAACCTTTTCACTCTTTGATTTTATCAAGTGTTTTGTCATAGCAATGGAAATCTCTGCTTGATGTGGCCTGTGGTGTAGCTCTGAGTTGTTAGTATTTGCATATAAAAGATAGGACCTGAGAATAAATCTTTGAATTATATACCTTATATACTTGTGTTGTGTGTGCGCGCGCGCGTGCGCGCGCTGTCCAAGACAGAAGGCCTGTATCTGGCAATGCCCTTGTGCATTGTGACACAGTGGGAGTCATCCCATAGCCAGAGAGCATGTGCAAGAGACAAAGGTGCTTATCCTCATTAATCTACCATCAGGGGATCTCTCAAGACCTAAGTGTCTCTCTTCCAGTCTTGCCTCTCGTACTGTTACAGGAGAATTAAGTTTCTAACACATTCTTGGGGCAGGGTACTTTCACACCCAAACAACTACTAAGGTGTCTTTTCAGTTAAATTGGAAACTATAGAAATAAAAATCTAAATTTCTTAATTGTCAAATAATGACACTGTGAATTCCAAATGAGTTGGCAGCCCAGCTGGTGGGTTTCCCAGTCTCTCATCTTTAATTATAGCTTGAGTTTGATCAAGAGAAGGCCATAAGAATGCAGCATGACCTGAATCCAAGGCATGTGTCTGTTTTCTCGTTTACAACTTGCCTGAATAAAGACCCATGAGGGCAGGGCCCTTGTTTTTCAAGTGACGGTAGGATCCCAGCTCTCATCTGGGAAATCTGTCATCTCTGAGTGGTTACTAAGGAAGGTTTGGAAACCTCAAGGCTTTATGTTTCTGTATCTTTTCTGGTCAGAGCCCTTGCTTCTTCATTGACCTAGACCATCTGGTTCTGCTTGGTGTATTGATCACCTATTTACATGCATCCCATTGGGCTATGAGGATGGCCAAAACACTATGCTGGGCACTGCAGATCTCTCTGTCTGTCGCTGTCTGTCTGTCTGTCTGTCTCTCGCAACACACACACACACACACACAGACACACACAGACACACACACACACACACGAAGTATCTGTAGAAAGGAAGACACCTTGTACCACAGGGCCACTCATGACAGGGGCTCTGGGGCAGGCTTTGTGGTGATCATTGAGTGTAGTGTCTCACAGTCCTTGAAGGAGGATGTAGCTGGTAGCTTATCTAGTAATTCCCCAGGCTAACAGGACTTAAAGCCTGCTGTTTTGGGCCCTCAACAGCCCACAAATGGTTCCTGGACCCAGAAGAGGGAGGATTACTGGGCTAAGCTGAGCCTTTATCTGCAGGAGCAGAGTAGAGAGGGAGCTTGCATTGGGGACTTTCCATTCTCCCTTCCCCATTTTTGTCTAAAGTCAAGAGCAACAATTTTTTAAAACTTCATTAAAAGCTTAATCCATAGCTGTTCATGAGAGCAGCTCCAGGCCATCTTGTTAAGGTCAAACTACTCACTAAGTGGTGTATGTTGACTCTGTACCTCCATCTGACTTTTCCCTACCCGCCAAGGAAGGATAATAATAGCATCCACTTCCCAGGATGTTGTCTGGAATAAGTGGATGCATAACAGGCACTTGAGCTTTGCCCGGGATTCACAAACCTCTATCCAGTGTTGCCATGTGTAGATGTGGGTCAGATAAGTCCAAAGGGAGCTGACTCTGCCACTAAGAGATTTCACTTCTCAAGGTCTCAGTTTCCCCTTGTATAAAGCCAAATGAGATATATACAAGCCCCTTAGGAAGGTGTTCTAGTTCCTTTCAGTTGCCATGATAAAGCACTCTGGACAATAGCAACTTAGGGGAGGAGAGGGTGGATCTGGCTTCCACTGCCAGGTCTGACCATCATCGCAGGAAGTCAGGGCAGGAGCTCAAGCAGGATCTTGAAGCAGAAGCCATGGAGGAACCCTGCCTGTTAGCTTGCTCTCCAGCTTAGCTAGCCTTCTTATACTGCCTAGGGAATGGCACTGCCACCACAGTAGGCTGTGTCCTCCTGCATCAGCTAATAAAACAATCCCCCACAGACATGCTCACAGGCCAGTCCGATCTAGGGAGTTCCTCAGTGGAGGCTTTCCTCTTAGGTGACTCTAGGCTGTGTCAAGTTGACAAAGCTAACCAGGGCAGAAGACATATGAAAGGAACTGCCAACAAAGTCTGTCCCTGAGAGAGCAACCACCCTCTTACCATGCACAGTTTCCCTGCTCTCCATCAAGGTAATTTCCACTGACAGAATTCTTACTTTTTGCTGACTGCTGACTCACATTTATAGAGGGGTTCAAAGTTGTAGAAGGGTCTTAATGTACTTAGGCCACAGTGGTGAATTTTAATGTCTATGATTCAGCGACTCTAGTCTCGGGCCTAGAGTTCTGAGGTGCGAGGACAATGTCAAGGTTGCTGAGCTGAGGGCATATCAGAATTCACAGGAGCCATGGAGACTTGGCTGCTTCTCATACAGGAAGACTGGTACGTCTTCCCTTTTGCTCCAGTGTACTCAGCATGGTGTTGGTGAGAGTGACTCCTGTAGGTGTGTCCTGTGGGTGTGCTGTGAGGAAGACCGTGTGTAAAGGTATGCAGTAGGAGGTTATGGAGCCATATGAGGCCTTCAGGGAGGCACTATGGGGCAGTTTTTGGACAGTGAATTTGGGAGCTGCTGTGCAAAGGGTGAATTGGAGTCTCACACATTGACGAGGGAAGAAGAGGATGGAGAGTGTGATGGGAGCATAATGGGGAGAGATGCCATGGGCACTGAGAGGATAAGGATGACTGGGCTCCCCTCACATGAAAACAAGCACAGATACCCTCGCCTCTCCATAGTCTCAAGAACTGTATTCTAGAAATTGGGATGCAGAAGTTGCTTATATAATTTTTATAGGAATAATTTATTGAAAAGAAGTCAGTAGAAATGTTCATTTGCCCTTAAAGTCAACTGCCTCCCTCATATGGGGAATGTGTTGGGTTAGAAAAGAGCTGAAGGGGGACCTCTAGAGGGGCTGAGACACTGATGTCACCTCAAGAAAATAGTCTAAGTCAAATAAATATCCATGTCACTCATGGCCAATGAGGTGGTGGTGCTTCACAGAAGTTTGTGACATTGCTCTGCAGACAGAAAGTCCTTGAGCAACTTGGCAGAGCATCAGTCATGGGGTAGAGTAGGGAGCCATAGGGAGGGCACTTCAGGGAGGCAGAATGGGGCAACAGGCAACCTGTGGAACCTAGGCAGGGTTGGTGGGGGGAGGGAGAGCAGAAAACTTCCCAACAGCAAAACATAAATTGCCAGAGAACCAGTGCTTGCTGAGTTGAAAATAACATCGTTGATACTACGAGTTTCAGTGCTTTTATGACTGTAGATGTAAATATATTTACATGGACTTCTGAACTCACTTCCTTTACAAGGGTCATTTTCTTGGTAAAGTCACTTCTTCTCTGTCAGCTCTAGTTCGTTCTGCACTGAGTGTGGAGACTTCCATCTGTGACACAGTAAAAAGGAGGAAACAGCACATTCAATGATCTGGCAGAACCTGGATATGCTAGTCATTACCCAAGAGTCTGTCCTATGACCACCACCGGGCCAGTTCCTTGGAAACATCTTAGTACAAAGATCCGTTTGGTTCTTTTTGAGATGATCCCCTGGTAGTTGTATGCTAGCGTGGAAGGTGAAAGGGATGGTGGGTAGTTTTAACCGTCAACTTGACACAAGCTAGAGCCACCTGAGATGAGAGTTCAGCTGGGAATTGTCTAGGTCAGATTGGGCTGGGGGGACTGCCTTGATTGTTAATTGATGTAGACAGACATCCCTGGTCTGGGGGTCCCGGGCTGTGTAAGAAGAGAGGGCTAGCTGAATCTAAGCAGCAGGCAGCTTGGTGTACTCCTTTCTCTCTGCTCCTGACTAATGTGATGTGACTAGCTGCTTGAGTTCCTGCCCTCACTTCTCAGATGATGGACTGTAACCTGGGATTGTAAGCTTCAATAAACCCCTCCTCCCATACGGTGCCTCTGGTCAGGATATTTTATCATAGCAGCAATCAGCAACGTAGACCAAAAGGTCACCAGGGTCGGGAAGTGGACAACAAGGCAACTTCAGGGAGGTATTCCTTTGAAAATCCAACATGACTATGAGCACCCTCATAACTGCCTGAAGGTCTACTGTCTGGTCTGTGACATTAACTCCCACACCCACACCACCCCTCGAGGCCATCACCTCCTCCTCAGAGGATCCCCAGGGAATAAAGGCCCCATGATAGGTCATGCTTATCTCTAGGTGTCACACACCTCTTTTTCTCTTCTCCCTACATTTCCTTGGCAGACTGCTCCTAGAATAAGGTGGCGTGGTCACATTAGTCAAAGATTAATAAAACAGTTAGTAGGTTTAGCCAAATAGCTCACTGGGGGAATCTGGGTTCTTTCTCCATGGGCCTTCCCTTTAAATTCTTCGATCAGTCTCCCCCACCCCCAAGCCTGTCATCAGGCAATAAATGTCCTTTAAGATTACTGCACTACAGAGCTTCTGCTAGCAGAGGTAATTCTTTTTTTGAGCTATAAGACAATTTTTTATAGTTCTAGGCAGAGCTCAAGAACCACCTGAGCAGCCCCAGCCCACCTCCCAGTGACCACTCATCAAGTCCCAGGAAATGGTTTCCTACCTCTAACAACTGCTATGATGAAATGGGAATTTATTACATAGTTTGGGAGCTGAGTGTTCCTTGGGAGTCCAGGAGAAACAGAGACCAAACTCCTGTTCTGTGGCTAGTGTGACCCCTCTAGCAAATGAATATAATCTCTCTTTCTTGTTTTAAGCTCAAAACTGACTCTGAAGATCTGGAAGTTTCTATTGTTGTTGTCACTTAAAAGAAGCTGGTTCTAAAAGCATCCGGTGCTCTGTGTGTAGAACAAATGGAGTTTTAATGGCCTGTGGTGCTATTTGAATATGTATGCTAATAGGTATTTCCCATTTAGGAAATAAGTACATGGTAACCAAGAATTAATTCTAATGCTGGCTGTTGTTATGGGCAACTAATTTACGTTGATTTTTGGCTAGAAGGAGCAAATTGCCATCAGCAAGGAGGAAATTAAAGAAAGCTATCTTTTTCCTTTGCTTGTACCAGCCGGTGGCACCCTCCCCTACATCTGCTCAGCACCCAAATGTCTCCCAAGTGTGTTTCCCATTTTTCTAACGGTTAAGCACCCTGTTTGCTATGTACTTTTTTTTTCAGCTAATAATAAAGGAATCCAATATGGAGGACTTCCATGGGGCATTAGGAGTGGGACACTTAACACACATGTGACTATGTTTCTCCCATGAGGTTGAGGCCAAGCAGATGGCCCAGTACATGTTGAGGGCACTGGGGGATGACCAAAACAATTGGCTTTGGACTCAGTTAAGGATATAGACTTATAAAAAGAAGGCTGGGTGAGGTACATGGCTGTTCTTCCTTGGCAAAGGAGGAGGACATTGAGGAGGCAAGGGGAAGCTGGGTGGTTTATCAATTACAGGCTGGCCCAACCAACAGCTGTCCCTCAGAGTTAACAGGCCAGTTTTCATGGCCTCACCTGAGTCCTTCTGAAGATAGCCATTTTCTGAAGCTGTCCTGTGGGAATTCTCCAATTTTCTTTCCAACTAAGAGCCATGATGTTAAGTAAGACAGATAGACTGAGAGTCAAGAGCCAAGCTTCGGCTGGAATCCTTGCATGGAATCTCCTAGGATCCCTGTGGTTTCATCTGATTTTGTTTTTTCATATAGAAGTCAATTTGTTGAGCATACGTAACTCATTTTTGTTTATGAAATATCTCATAAATACATTTGTAAGTCATAGAATAATTTCCTTTCTAACTATGCACCATGGTCCTTACTGTCCTTCTGGGAATGATTAGATGTTAGGCTGTGTCGTTTTCAAATCTATTTCTATTGATTTCTCACTTAAGCGATGATGTTCTCTCTTAGCGAAAATTAACATAACCCCGAGCTTGGAAAGCATTTAAATACCCTAACAAGAAAAAGGCTGACTCTAGGAGTGTGATGAAAGCTGACTAGCCTAGTCTAACATGTATTTTCTATTCTCCAACCTGGAGATGCTCCCAGCATAGAATCCAGCTGTGTGTAGGTCAGCTTCTTCAGACCTTGTTGGAACCAGTCCACGCAAATTCCTGTAAAAAATGGTCTCTTATGCCTTCAGAGAGCAGAAGAGGATACCAGACCCTCTGGGACTGGAGTTACAGATGCCACGAGCCTCCAGGTCATGCTGGGAACTGAACATGAGTGATCTGAAGAGGAGGCAGTGCTTTTAACTGCTGAGCCATCTCTCCAGCCCCACACTCTGCTGACATCTGTGACATCTGGCTGTGGTTGCAGCCATTGCTCACCGCTGACTCTCTGTGCCCGCCTCTGGCAGGCGACAAATGTGCATTTAGTGAGTATGATTTGTATGCAGGCCACATGCCATTGGGTTTACAATATTGAACATGAATTCCCAAGCTGCTGTTATTGGGAGTGACATAGAAATGTACATATCTTCACCTCTTATCTTAGGTCTATATCTTTAACCAGAGCCTTTGAAGACCCACCTGTTACCATTAATGCCAGAGATGGTTTTAGAGAGTTTCTGTATCTTTGTTCCTAAGTTAGACAACTTTGTTTTACATGATTTCCCAGTTTCTAATCATGCAGGCAACCTCTCTCTCTCTCTCTCTCTCTCTCTCTCTCTCTCTCTCTCTCTCTCTCTCTCTGTGTGTGTGTGTGTGTGTGTGTGTGTGTGTGTGTCAGACATGGAGAGAGACACGGAGAGAGAGATAGAGAGACAGAGACACAGAGACAGAGACACAGAGGCTGAGAGAGAGGGGGAGGCCGAGAGAGGGGGGGAGGCCAAGAGAGGGGGGACACACAGACAGAAACAGGGAGACAGACAAACAGGCAGAGACAGAGAGAGACAGAGACAGAGAGACAGAGAGATAGAGATAGAGATAGACAGAGGGAGAGACAGAGATAGATAGCAAGAGAGATAGAGAGATGAGAAACAGAGACACACATATAGACAGACATACACACAGAGATATACACAGAGAAACAGAGAGACACACATATAGAGACAGAGAGAGACACACACAAAGACATGCACACACACAAAGGCACACACACACACACACACACACACACACACACACACACACACAGAAAAGCATGCTACAGGAGTCAGTTGATGGAGCACATAAATTATTGCATCATTTCTTGACTTAACAGACATTTAAAAATACATTCATGGGCTTGTGAGATGGCTCAGTGAGTAAGGGAGCTTGCCACCAAGGCTGACAACGTGTTTGGTCCCTGGTACTCACACGGTAAAAGGAGAAAAGTGACTTCCACAGGTTGTCCTCTGGCCTCCACATGTTCTTGATGGCATATACATGCACACTACATACATAGAGAACACATCTGTGTGTCACATGCACACTATATACATAAATAAAAATAGGGAATGCATCTGTGTGTGAGGTCATTGCCTCCCACCATGTCTCAAAGTATGATGACACAGTCCACAGACTGTCCAAGGGGTTCACTCTAAAGTTCAGATTCAGATTTAAGGCAGACATCACATTGTTCCTAGCTGCTCCTGTCTTTGGTTTTCAGCTGTGCCATGATGACACTGAGCTCCTGTAATGAGGGGTCAGCAATTGTCTGCGATTTTGTACAAATTTCAATGTGATTCTTCCCAGGATGTCAAGGGACAATTTCCCGCTGATGCGTGTCCTAGCTTCTGGCTGTTAAATGATCCTAAGTAAGTTTTGTTGAGTAAGATACCCGAGAGAACAAAGGCAGGCAGTAGCATGGCTTAGGCAACCCTCTAAACTACCCACCAAGCACCCTGAACAGCTGGCGTTACCCCAAAGCCCATATACTGCAACTAATGTGAAATGTGGTGAACTCCGAAACACCGGCATTTGGGTGGGTCAGAAGCCAGGGCCACTGCTCGCCAGAAAACACCACCACTGCCCTTCTGTACACTCCTCCCCCACTTTTTTCTCTTTCTCCTTCCTCTCCCTCTTTCCTCCATCTCTCCCTCCTCCCTCTTTCCTCCCCACACTCCCCTTCCTTCCTACCTTCCCTCTCTCACACCCTCTCCCTTCTCTCCTCCTTTCCTGTCCGTTTGCTCTTTGAAACTGAAGCCCCAGAGCAGTAAGAGCCAACAAATCCTGGATCAATTCTCTCTGCCCACTAGAAGCACCCAGGGGACTCTCTCCAAATCCGAGGACCCTGCTCATGGGATTTTCCAGAATCCCTGTGGTTTCATTCTTTGTTTTCCCCAATGAAGTCAATTTGTTAAACATATATAATTTATTTTTTGTATGCTTGTAAAACTCCTCATAAATACATTCATAAGCTATAAAAATAATCACATTTCTAAATATGCAGCATGGTTTGCATTTGGGAAACACGGATTTTAGACAAGACACAGAGACAAATTTAAATGAACAGCTGGTGAGACAAGCTAGAAAAAAAGAACTCAGAGCCCCTAAATAAGACGGAGGCTCTGACGATGGAGTGTAGTTCAGAGGTGTTCAAATGACAGCACATGGGCTCTTGCTCTGTCAGTGGGCTCCTCGGATACTGTCTGGTTGGGGTTTCATCTGGAAGCTGCTTCTTGAGGCCTTCTCCATTACTTGATGGCTCCTTCCCACTGGCCTCTCAGGCTCCTGCCTCAGCCTGACGTACTTGTCCCTATCAAGATGCCTATGATAGCCTCCTGCAGCCTCTCCCCCAACTGACCCACAAACCACAGGGTAAGGTAGTTGGCAGTGATGCGGTGACCCCTGGAAGGTAGGGCTGGGGCAAGATTCTCACCTGGGGAGCAGACATGCAGATAGGATTGTCCTGGACGGAAAGCTGGGGTCTGGGCACTGAAGGCTAGAGCTGAACCTCAACTTTCAACATCTACTAGCTGTAACTTTTGAACTTACCCGTTAGCTCCTCGTGTTTGCAAAACAGGCAACTAACAAATGATATCTCAAAACATGAACAATACAGCCTCCAGCTCTACACCCGACAATCACTGTCAGCTGCTGTGGGAAAGTGGGCATCAGGAACCTCGGGAAGAGATTTCTTCTAGCACCCAGATCCCATGTCATAAACCTCCTAGGACAGCTCCTAGCGGGGGAACCAAGAACTGAGTCTTTGGGGGACATTCCAGGTTCATATTGCAACAGTGGGCAACAATGTAAAGGCCTCTGCCCCTCTCCTCACATTCACAGGGAGGCTTGGACCACCTGGCCGTGTCCCCCCTCTTCTGCCTGTCCTTTGTCACCCATGTTCCCCGTTCATTTCATGTCAGTTTCCTAGCCCTGCTCCTGTCTCTGCCATCCACTTATTTCCTTGTGATCACTCTTTGCTGTTGTGAGGTTGGGACCTGAGTCCTGACATGCTAGGCAGGAGCTTTGTCACTGAACCACACCCCAGCCTCTTCTCCTTCCTGTGTCTTACTATGAAACACTTGCTGCTTTTGAAGAGACGTCTTTAGTTGGGTCCCAGGGAGTTGAGTTCTGAAGCTGACGAGAGTGGCCGAGACAAAAGGAGAGGGTGAACCCTGTAATTGTCTGGAGTCCCGAAATGAAGATAGCTCTCTAGTTGGGGCTTTTCAGGCAAGGCTGGGTCTTCACATTCCTGGGGAGGGGTGGGTGAGGGTTCTCTCCTAACCTGGGTTCCTTTGATACCGCCAGCCGCCAACACTAACAGTGGTATTTTTTAGACAAAAAAGGGGAAATGTGGTTGATATATTGTGTGCTCCAATAAACTTATCTGGGGGTCAGAGAATAGAACAGCCATAATATTAAACATAGAGGTTAGGCAGTGGTAGCACATGCCTTTAATCCTATCACTTGGGAGGCAGAGATCCATCCAGATCTCTGTGAGTTTAAAGCCACACTGGAAACAGCCAGGCATGGTGACTCATTCTTTAATCCCAGGAAGTGATGACAGAAAGCAGAAAGGTATATAAGGTGTGAGGACCAGGAACTAGAGCTGGTTAAGCTTCAGGCTTTTGAGCAGCAGTTCAGCTGAGATTCATTTGGATGAGGACACAGAGGCTTCCAGTCTGAGGAAACAGGATCAGCTGAAGAACTGTCGAGATGAGGAAGTTGTAACTTGTTCTGCCTCTCTGATCTTCCAGCATTCATCCCAATACTTGGCTCAGGTTTGATTTTATTAATAAGACCATTTAAGATTCATGCTACAGCTTGCTTTAGATAATAAAGGGGCTCATTCCCTGAAGTCCCCTACAAGGTCACTGCAACTCTTTAGCTAAAATCCAGTGTAAGAAACTCACAGAACTGGTAAGAAGTGAAGCAGTGTCCTGGTCCAAATGCTGCACCCTGTAATTCAGAAAAACACGAGAGCCTGAGAGGCAACTGTCTGCTCAAGTCAATGGTGACAAGGTCCTGAGTGGTGGAGCATCACACAGAAACTGCCTCCCTGGCCTCTCAGGCACCTAAGAACTCATGCCTGAGGCTCCAAATGCAGATTCTCCTCTCCTGCCATCAGTGTGTGTCACGGAGCTGTCTCAGGCAACATGAGAGAGTTGTTCTCGTGTTTCCTCTTTCCTTGCCTCTCATTTGATCAAGCACCCAATGCCTTCTCATTTGCCTCTGGAATATTGTTAAAACTCTCCACTTCACCAGCATTTCAAGCAAAAATCTTGGCTTTTGAAACTCTTGTAGCTAACGAAAGCCAGGTGTTCAGGAAGCTGTAGACAGGTGTAGTGGAGGTGGCATGAGACACCTGTGTAGCTGTGCTCTTGGCAAGTAGCTGCAGTGTTATACATACATACACACACACATTCATGCACACACACTCACTCTCACACATACTCATGCACACACACTCTCACACAGATTTACACACTAACACATCACTTTCACACACATACACACACTCATACATATACATACTCTCACACACTCACATTTACACACTAATACAAACTCACACACTCACATACACACACATTCGAGCTCACACACCTCTTTTATACATGCACTCTGCACTCTAATGTCAGCATTGAAGATGAACATCTTACTTCTTGGAGAAACAAGAAGGGATGCACATTGCATAGTGCCCAGGAATTAAAATCCCATCAAGCTCTCCTCCCTCTCCCACCAGAGCCTCTCAGGGTCCATCCTGCATGTCTTCCCTTCTCATCTTTCATTTCTCTTCTCTTCTCTGTCACTTATTATCCTTTCCAAGTAAGATGTCTATCCTTCATTGACCCCCACTTTCTTTTATCCATTCATCATGGACGCAGTGGTCTCCTTGCTTTGATAAAGGTATTCCTTTGCTAGGGATGTTTAAGCAAAAGATAAAAGATGGCATAGTTAAACAACAGGTTTATCATCTCACAGATCAGGAAGTTGGAAGTCTGAGATCAAGGAGCTTGCAGGTTTTTTTTTTTTCCTCTGAGACCACAGGAGAATCTATTTTAGGCTTCTCTCCCATTTCTGGAGGCTCATGGCAACTTTTACCCTCTTCGGCTTTCATCTGCAGCACCCAGATATTTCTCATCATCTTCATGGCCTGTCTCCAAATCTCCCCCTTTTCTAAGGATGCATCAGGCGCATTGGACTGAAGGCTGCTGTCCTCGGGTATGACCTCACCTTATATATACAGGAGACTATCCCACTTACAAACAAGGGTGCATTGTCAGTTACAAGTGGTGATTGGCTAAGACATCTGGTGGGGATTTGGAAGAAGGGGAAACAATTCAACCATAAGAAGTGGTGAGATTGGAAAGGGGATTGTAAAAGTCTTGTCTACAACTTTACAGGTTGTCTATAGCTTTCCCCAATGCTGTGATGAATATCCAATAGGCAAGATTGGAAGGTGTAGATTTCTGAATGTGGCCTCATGGTCCCTAAAGCTGAAACAGAGCTGGATTTTGTAAAAACAAGTTCCTAGCAATGTCTTTATAGGGTAGAGTCTGCAGCAGGCAAGATACATGCTGCTGTGTTCACCATGGGACTCTGAGTGGTAAGGTATCTGGGTTCTAGATAGGGCAGTGGTTTGGAGCCCAAAGCTGACCCACAAAGGAGGCCCATGAAGCCTCCACAGTAGCTATGCTTTGTTATCACCTGTAAATAGCATTACAAAATGGCAATAGTAACAACTCCAACATTGATTAGGGCTTCCTGGATGCTAGGCACTGGGCTCAGTACTTTACAAGCCTTATTTCTTTTACGTGGGAACTGAAGCTCAGAAAGGTTATGGTAGGTGCCATCAAGTGTCTCCTGTATCAATGGCTCTAAACCCTAGGCATTTGCTAAAGAGTGTATAGAGAGGAGGCTCTCAGGGCAGGGGAGGAGGTGCCTTAGGAGAACTAAGCACTCAGACCTGCCTAATCCCTTAGTCTCCCCTCTATGATGGATGGCATGTATCCCCTCAAAGTGTAAGCTGGGGTAAACCTTCCTGCCTATGTGCCACATACCTGAGAAGAATCAGGAGCAATGAGAAAAGTGACCTATGATATGGTGAGATTTCTTCTTTCATCCATGATGTGAGGACAAGTGCTCCAAATAGACCCCCGTTCCTGCTTGTGGCTTCCAGATGCCCTCTGCTCATTCCAAATCTATATCCCTCTCCCCACCTCCCTTGTAGATCTTTGTCTCCAGAACCACACACAAAAAACACAGCCTTGAGGACATGTTTACCAGCTCCCACAATGCTTAGTCAGGTCTTGCAAACGTTCACCACAGATGCTAGGTATGTATGATTCCTTTGGCTCTGTTTATTAGAACTAATCCTGAGCTGTGCAGCCTTCAACTCTGAAAAGCAAGCCGAAAGAGTAACAAGGTCTGTAAACAGGTGACAGGAGGTGAAGAGGAAGCCTGTGTGTGTGTGTGTGTGTGTGTGTGTGTGTGTGTGTGTGTGTGCATCTCTGAAGACCTCTTCCCTGCAAGGGGAAGCAATATGGTTTCCTCAGTGATGGTCAGCACACTAAAACAAAACCAGTGTCCTTTCCTCTACCCTCCATTCTGGGAGTCAGCATGGCAACATCTGAGCCAGGAAGAGAGCGACAAGGTGGCATCTGAACAAGGCAGAGACTGAGTCTCCCCTGCATCTGTGGACAATGGGCCCTCTGAACAAGCACTGTTCTCTTGGTGCTCCCAGCTGGGCTGTCCACTTTGCCTGAATGGCGTGGTCTCTCCAACTTCTACACTGAATTCTCCACACTCTGTCAAGGACTGGGCAGCCTTTGGCCTCCAGAGCTTGTGTCTATTTCTAGTCAGTTTGGTGATGGGGCTCCTGGTGGTAAGAAACCGTAGCTCTCCTGAGTTTTGGAGAATGACCTTACCATGGGTTTTCTTGTGCACCCCCCATGCTTTGCCAACCATAGAGTGCGCTCAAGGTTCTTTAGTTCCCCACGAGTGTCCTTACATGCATTCTCTCTACTCGTTTCCTCTCTTCCTCCCCTGGCCTAGAGTTTACTTTTTTTTTTTTTTTTTTGGTTTTTTCGAGACAAGGTTTCTCTGTGTAGCTTTGCACCTTTCCTGGATCTCGCTGGGATTAAAGGTGTGCGCCATGACTGCCCGGCTGAGTTTACGTTTTCTAAGGAAAAGTAAGGACTGTAAAGATCTTTTCATCTTTCCTTCAGGCTTTATCTTAAAAGAAGAAAGCACCCAAGAACATGGTGCAGCAGCTCTTTGTCTCTTTCCAGTTGGCCTGGTGACTGCTCTGGAGGAGTGGTAGACTGGCCTTCCACCTGGAGAAGCCCTGGGGCTCATGGGAAGTGCTTGGGAGGAAACAAGTGTCCCTTAGCCACTCATATTTCAGCTGAAGGAGAGAAGAGCAGGGTCCCAAGGTGAGAAGGTCCATAGACGGAGTCAGTGCAACAGGGACAGTGACGTAGAGGTTATGGTCTATAGTCTTGGGAAAAGTCCTTTGATGTGACCCTTGAAAGTTTAGTGGTGACTGTTATTGGTAATTGGTCATTGTGGTATCTGGGAAAGAGTGCCAGAAAACAAACAAGGCTACATTGGGTGTTAAGGCAAAGGCAGGGCATAGGAGAAAGCTGTCAGCCATGGACACATGGAAGGGTCTGGTAATCAAGGAGGAGACGTGATGGAAACTTTAGGATGTGGAGGGGTCACTCAGATCTAAGGATGTTTCTAAGACCTGGAATTTTGGTTGGCAGAAGAGAAAGAACAAGAGTCATACAGAAATCCAATGTGCAAAGAAGCTCAATGTTTGAAGAAGGGAAGCCGCTCTTAGAATTTTGGTTCCCCTTCTTGCTAGAATAGTGGCCTTGGGGGAAGATACTAAATCCTCTGAGCTTTGCTTTGCTTATTTGTGTAGCTTCTGGGGGACAGAGTTTCTGTAAAAGGCCCATCTGGAATGTTATACTCTGTTTAACTGTACCTACACGTGGGGAGAAGGGATACGATGCTTACAATGTGCCAGGCATCATTACCCGAATGCAATGCCTATTAACTCATTGAATTGTGTGCACTTACTATCTAATCATGTAATTCTCAAAAGACTATGGAGTCATTATTTATTATACCTACTTTATAAATGAGGCAACCAAATCAGAGAGAGATTAAGGAACTCTTCAAGAACACAGAGTTAGCAATTTTCAGAGAAATCAGCTTGACAGTATCATTTTAATCAATGTGCATGAAGCTGTGGACTTTCAGGATAAACACTGAACGGTTGATATAAAGATTGACTGAACAAGGAAACAGAAGGAAAATTGATCAGAAGTTGTCACAAAGAAAGTATGAAGTCTGTGCTGATTATTCATTTATTTATTTATTGTCAGCTTGCTACAAGCTAGAGTCACTTGGGGAGAAGGAAAATTAATTGAGAAATGCTTCCACCAAATTGGCCTGTAGGCAACTCTGTGGGGGTTATTTTCTTGTTTAATGATAGATGTGGGAGTGCCCAGCCCATGGTTGGCAGTGCCATGACTGGCAGTCGTCTTTGACAGCACACACAGATAAAAGGCAGGTTGAGCAAGCCAGGAGGGGCAAGCAGTAAGCAGCACTCCTCCACGGCCTCTGTTTCAACTCCTGCCCCCAGTTTCCTGCGTTGAGTTCCTGCCCTGATTTCTCTGCATGATGCCTATAACCTGTAAGCTGAAATAAATCCTTTTCTCTTCAAGTTACCTTAGGTCATGGTGTTTATCACAGCAACAGAAACCTAAGTAACACATTCTCAATAGACCATGTGTAAGTATTCACCTGCCAAAGATGAAGTTCAAGATAAGGGAAAAGGAAGACCTGGGGTGACAGTGATTGTGAGTCCATGCTTACAGGCATTGCTGAGGCCAGGAAGATCTATTCCCACACTTTTGGTTAAGACCACAGATTTTTTTTTCTCTTGCTTAATCCCAAGTGGTTGGTTGTTTACAGACTTGCTTCTGAAAGACAAATCACTAATTATTTAGGAGTCTAGTGGGAGAGGAAAGGTGGAGTAACCGCTACCACATGGTAGCACCAAGTGCTCTCTGGATCTTTATTTTCGTTCTCTAGGGTAGCAGTGTCAAGTTATACCATCTGTGTGGCTTAACACAGCTGGTTCTAGAGGTCAGAAGTCTGAAAGAGAGGCCTGGGCAGGGCCATGGAGGAATGACTGGCCTTTTCCTAGCTTGTGTGTGGCCACCAGTCCTTGGATTTCTTCAACTTGTAGATGTACCACTCTTGGCTCCACCTCCTTCACCACATTGTCAGCCTCCCTGTGTATCTGTGGCAGTGTTCCCCCTCTTTTAGAAAGACACTAAGTTTATTGAGTTAGCTCCCTTGCTGATGAAGTATGACCTCATCTTAAGTACGGTCTTCAGAGAGCCTGTTTCTACCTAAAGCCACATTCCCAGGCACTGCAGTTAGGACTTCAACCTCGTAGCTGTTATGCATGTCAAGGAATCGTTTTGCTGTTTCCTCCTCGCTGTCTCCTGCCTTTCTATTGGCTTCTAGTAGCTATATATGTCTGAGCTCTCAGAGGAAGAGATGTAATGTCTAGAACAGAGGCCAGATCCTTGACTTTTGAGTTTCAAAACAGGCTCTTGAAATCCACTTGTAAAGATAGGCTAAGAGCCAGAGGATTTTTGGCTGATAAGAACTAGAGTTTGTTGAGAGACAAAGGGATTTGTGAGCTACTGCAGAAAGCAGAGCAGAGTATAAAATAAGGAGAGGAGGATGGAGAGGACCCAGACTGTGACTCAAGGGTGGATTTCCAAGAGCTCACAAAAGAAAATAAGAATTCAAGAAGCAAGGTGCTCATGAGTGAACTAAGGAGGCAGGTCTTAGCCACTGAAAAGTATAAGCCACCCTCATTCTGTTCCCTTCCAGAGTACACACCCTATAGAGGCAAGAATTAAGTAGAGAGGTTTGGGGGCTCCATGAAATAGGGTAGAGACAGCATGTCTCCTCTGATGGGATGAGTGCAGAGCACCTGTGATGAGGGGAGTGTTAAGCTGGAGATATCCAAATGCAGTTTTAGGGTCCTGAATCAAGGCAGACCAGGTATCCTGAAAGCTATAACTGAGCATGGTGATCATATGGGACCCTCTGGGGCAAGATGGGATGCTTTCTTTATTTAACAAAGTGTTTTGCAATGCAATTTGCTTATTTCAAAATGGATACAATATTTTAGAAATAAGAACTTGTTTTAAATACTTTTATTAAGTATAATAAGAAATAAATGAGACATGCAGCCATATAGCACTAATGATGACTTAACATTAAACATGTTGCTTTTCAGGTGAAAGCAGTAGTTTTTTGGAAAGTTTAAGTTACAAATACTGTCATTTATACATTCGAGGTACCAGTTCTTTGTAATTTGGTTCCTTCTCTGTCTCCACCATCTTCCTTCTCCTCCTCAGGGTATGTCAATATCACTCACTTTATGATTTGAACTACTCCAAAGAACAAAAGCCATGATGTCACAGATGGGACTGGAAGTGTATGATAAACTACAGAAGCACATGGTTCAACATACACATGAGTCACTGCATTGGGAATTAAATTTGGTTCCCATGGGCATTTGCCCAATCCAGAGTCCTGTGGGAGTGTTTGCCTTATGCTCCTGTGCCCAAAATATAACAAAAATAACCCTCTTCAGCCCAAATGTTGAAACAGTGCTGGGGTGTCTGAGTGGGATATTTGTTGGGACATTCTCCATCAGCAGGTGCTACTGAATATGTGTGGGTTAAAATAGCAACTGCTCACATTTTTAAAAAATTTGTCTAGTGCCAGGCATCATTCTAAGCCCTTTAGGTGTATATTATTTCATTCTGTAATTACAAAGAGCCTCAAAGGAATCACAACTTGTGATGTTAATCTCAATTATCAATATAGATCTGAAATCACATTGGAGATGGGTGTGGGTATGCCTGTAAGGGATTATCTTGATTAGTCTCATTGAGATGGGGATGCCCACCCACTGTGGGTGGCACCATTTGTTCTTCAGGCTGGCATTCTGTTCTCTAGTAAAAGGGCAAAGGGGGCTGAGTACACATGTTCATCTCTCTGTTTCTTGACTGTGGATGCAATGTGACCAGCTGCTTCAAACTTGTATAGTCATGCATTCCCCTCCATGATGGACTGACTGGAATCTCAAACTGTGAGCCAAAATAAACCCTTTCTCCTCTAAGTCTCTATCATCAGGACAATTTAATAAAACAACAGGAAAATGAACTAGGACACAATCATTTCCTGTGCTTTGTAGATGAGGAAATTGAAATGTGAGAGAGAACTCACGCAAGAGCATGTGCTTTTCCACACTACAGACTTTGTCTGGACCTGGTCTATAGATCTGAACCTAGCCCATAGATCCTATGTTCTCAACACGGCAGCGTGTTTAATTTCTCAAAGGGCTGCTGCACACCAGGAAGTCAATGCAAGAGAGTCTGGGGTGATCAGAGAGAAGCCGAGAATCCCTGTTTGCACTGCTTTATTAAGTCTACAGGTATGTGGTGATATTGTGTTCCCCAAAATATTGTGTACCCTAATAAACTTATCTGGGGTCAGAGAAAAGAACAGCCACTAGATACAGAGGGTAGAACATGGTGGCACACACGCCTTTAATCCTAGCATTCCAAAGACAGAGATCTGTCTGGATCTCTGTGAGTTCAAAGCCATACTGGAAACAGCCAGGCATCGTGACACACACCTTTAATCCCAGGAAGTGATGGCAGAAAGCAGAAAGGTACTTAAGGCGTGAAAACCAGGAACTAGAGCTGGTTAAGCTTTTAGGCTTTTGAGCAGCAGTTCAACTGAGATCCATTCGGATGAGGACTCAGAGGCTTCCAGTTGGAGGAAACAAGATCAGCTGAGAAGTTGGCAAGGTGAGATTAGCTGTGGTCTGTTCTGTTTCTCTGATCTTTCAGTGTTCACCCCAATACCTGGCTCCAGGTTTGTTTTTTATTAATAAGACCTTCTAACAATTCGTGCTGCACAGGTAGAAAAGACCCCGCTGTGGTATACGAGAGTGCTTCAGCATGCTCTCTCCTTACAGAGTGGGAAGTTCTGAGGAAACCCATTCTCACTTAACAATTGGAGCATGGAGGGTTCCCGAAGACCCATCCCTGTCTGAGGAACTAAGTTGCTGGGGAAGGGAGAGGCATTTTCTTCAGTGGTATAGCCTCTGGTGGGTGAGTTGCCCATGCTCCTGTAAGCAGCCCTAGTCTCTGAGCTCATTAGGTTACACAAAAGACAGGGGAGTGAAAGGGGAGAGGGTTGGGAAGAAGAGGATCAGTGGGGGGCAGGAAAAGGGTGATGGGGTGAACAGGGTCGAAGTACATTATACACATACATGAGAATGTTACCGTGAAACTCATTATCATGGATAATATGGATGACTAATAAATGCTAATGAAACAAAAATCATCTAAGAACAACAAAAAAGAAGGAACAAAGACAAGCCCGTGTTCTTAGGGTTATTATTTTGGGCCCAAACCTAGCTCACTTTAGCTTTGTGTGAGATGTCTTTTTCTTCCACTTCTCTGTTTTTGGAAATGCTGTGCTCAGCTGCTTGGGTTTCAGCAACAAGCTTTTGCCCCAGGTGTTAGAAGAAGTGGACTCTGCTTAGCGGGGAGCTGGGAGCACAGACCAGCAACAAAGACACCAAGAAGGAGCCTTAAATGGAAGGAAGTCAGACTTGAGTTTCTGGAGATGCGTTAAAGGTTCCGCAGGTGTGCTCCAGCCTATAAATACCTCAAGCTGTCTTTCAAAGCCCGTTCTGCTAGTCCAAGTGTGAATCCTCATTAGGTTGTAAGCCCTGAATGGATTTTTGTCATCAAAGACAGTGCTAAAAACAGATGCTTCCTGGCTGGTTCCAGTCTTGCTGAAAAAATCAAATGATCACCCTGTGTTGGTTTCAAAGCTGTTGCTGGCTCGCTTTCCCTCAAACCCATCAATATAGATGAAAGACCCTTTGCAGAGTGCCTGCTTTGACAGCACAGGACAATTCTTTCTGTATGAGGGGAGATCTGAACACAGGACAATGCTTCATCTGACTGTTGGGTTGACGAGTCAAGGGGCCTAGTGTCTGTTTCCCCTGGCATTGTGGGCAGTTGTGGAGCAGTCTTCCAAATCCTTTAAAAACACAGCTGAGAATTTTTTCAAGAGGAAATGACCCTTCTTTACATTTAACTAAGATTTATTTGAACCATGCATTGAGAAGCTCAGACAAACATCTCTCTGAATAAACCATGACCAGGGAGATGAAGAAAAGTGATACTGACCTTTTCAAGGCTACCTGCTCTTTCTTACTCATCCATTCCACTACTTATTTACTTCTTGTCAGTATTTATTGAACAATCGGTACATTCCAGGTGCTACGTTGGTTTCATGAGTAGAACAAAATGAAGAATTTTCTTCATACAGAATTCTCCAGATATACAACTTGAGATGTACGTTACTGAAGAGCTACCAGGAAAAACCAGAAAGCTAGAGGGTGAACAAGGTCGGAAAGGCTCTCAGTAAAGACATAATGTCTGACAAATGTATGAACTCAGGGGACTCCTAAAAGAAGTCCTGGATTTTGTTACATTTTGTGGCAAGGGGGATGGGCTTCTATGTTCCTGCACCTGTTAGTTATTGGCTGAGATCTTTCTGGGGATATGTCAGCTCCAAGGCATTTTGGAAATGTGTATACAAGGACACACAATCCCCACAGCTCACATGAAAACCCCTGGAGGAAATTGTAGGTGTTATTATAGTAGGAAAAGCACACAGAAGCTGGAAAGAGTAAGATGGGCTTGAGGGATTTGGGTAGTGAAACAGGAAGGACAGTGATGGCCAGTCTTGGTTGTCAACCTGACTACATGTGGAATCTACTAAAACCCAACAGATTTTTTGTGACTGGATCCTTTGAGGTTGGAAAACTCATCTTAAATTTGGGTCACATGGGAGGCCTGCCCCATTCTGAATGGAGACAGAGGAGGAGTAGATGAGTAGATGGAGAGGGAGTAGATGGGAGGTGGGGGGAGGGGACAGGAGGAGAGGAGGGAGGGAAAACTGTGGTCAGTATATAAAATAAATGAAAAATGTTAGTAAAAAAATTTGGCTCACAACTTCTGGTGGTAGCCCACGTAAAAGGACCGGAAGAAGGAAGCTTTTTGCCTGTTTACCCTCACTCTTGCTGGCATGTTCAGCTGTCCTATCACTGAGGCATTCCTCCACTGGTATTAGAATGGACTTCTTTAGGATTCCACCATAGACTAGGCACCACCAGCAGCTCTCTAGGAGTCCTCCAGCACCAGACTGGGGCCGCCTTGACATCCAGCCTCATGATCTCAACAACTACTTGATCTGTGGTCTTTCTGTCAGGAGACAGCCATTGTTGGACTACCCAGAGCAACCCTGTAAGCTGTTCTAATAAATCCCCTTGCAATATATGTGTGAATGTACGAAAAGTCTTCAGAATAAGAAAGCAAACACTAGTGTTGTCCACTGTGTGGAATACTGGGTGTGAGCAGGTGTCGGTAGATAAACTAGAGAACAATCAGTCACTCAAAAGCATTAAGCAGTACCTCAACCGTCCTCAAGAATTCAGTGTAGCCTTGGAATGGAGGGGAGGATACTGTCCTGAAGCTGCCTTGACCTAGACAGGATGTTCTGCAAGAATCTGTGTGAGGAAGGACACAAGGCAGAGCAGTTCTGGGAAGCCAAGGAAGCAGAATGAAAAGTCAGAACACAGCACATGGGGAGAGAATACGGTGGCAAAACGGGATTCTAGTGGCACCATCCGCAGGAGTGGGGGAGGCAGACAGCAGCAGCAGGTGAGTGTGCCCCACAGGTGAGGTGGAGCTTTGACAGACATCCAGATGGTTGTCGGGTTTGGGTTGAGATCCCCAGGAAGAAGCTCAGGCCAGTACTTTTCGGATGGTGGAACATGGGAGGCTCTGCTTGCAGGGGACATGCTGAAATTGTCCCGGGGAGTTGTATCTGGCCTGGGGAACAGACTCTGAGAACACACATGTTTGAAGGAGCTTTGGAGACTGAGGACCCTGACCAAACGAAGAATCAGTCCAAAGAAGAAAAGAATTAGAACCCAGGAGGAAGACCATGGCTCCACTGCTGCAGGAGGGGAGCCATGATGAGTGTTGTGAGGGGGTTTGTGACCTACCCAAAGGGAGGCAAGGGCAATGTCTACAACGTGAGGAGAAGGAGAGATTTTTCTTTTTTTTTAAATTTGATTAACATTTTTAAAATTTATTTAACATACTGATCACAGTTTCCTCTGCTTCCTCTCCTCCCTTCCCCCCAGTCTACCCTCCTCCTCACCCACTCCTCCTCTGTCTTCATTCAGAAAAGGGCAGGCCTCCCATGGGCTTGAACAAAGCATCACACATTAAGGTGAGGTAGGACCAAGCTCCTTCCCCTGCATACTTTCTCTTGATGTATGAGACTTGACCATTTTACTTATCAGAAGCAAGAGAGAGTGGGGGCTGTAAGGATCCAGGGAATTGGGAGCTGTTATCATTCAGATTCTGGCAGACACTAGAGGATACTCTCTTATCCCAAGTGGGTTGGGGTCAGCAAGGGTGTAGGGGGAGAGGGAACGGATGCAGAAAGGAAATGGAATGAGAATTTAGGAATCATCTTGAAAGCTGTGCCTCATCTGTTTAGAACCAGGTTGGCTTTGGATGTGCTGGTTTCACAGGAGCTGGCTCAGCTCTGATCCTCTAGTTCCCATTTCCAGTAGGGAGAAGGGAGATGTCCTATCAACAGGGGCAGTGGTCTAAGGGAGTGACCGAGACCCCATCATTCTGGACAGGTCACGTGCCTTTTTACCAAGGCCGGCAACAACTTGAATCACTTCTAGGGATGATTATATATAGGATCCAGCAAGAACTGCTAAGGGTAATGATTGAGTAGAGCCCTGCCTAAAGAGCAGCTTTTATTTGTAAGGCTCCAGGGAAGGCTGGTCTCTCCAGCACCAGCCTGTGAGATTTTATGCAACCCACAGTAAAGGCTCTAGTGCCTTTAACTAGCAAACAACCAAGCTGTTGTTTCCTTTTCTTCTGGTCCTTTCCCCAACAAAGAGGAAACACAGAAGTCAAGTTTGGTGGCTCACATCTATAATCCAGAGGCTGAGGCAGGAGGATTATTGCAAGTTGGAGGCCAGCCTGGTCTACACTGTCCAAACAAAAAACGAACACAACAACAAGCTGAGTTTACCAGTTTATTATTAAAAAGATTAAAATCTGCTTCTACATTTAGACTATCGTTTTATATCCCACAATACACCTGTGCCCCTGTGCTCACTTCACAATGAAACTTGAAAACATTTGCCTGCTTGTGCAGAGTGCTAGGAGTACAAAAAGAAAAAACAAAAACAAAAACAAATGAGAAGTGGCCTTGGCTCCATGATGACTTTCACACATCCGACCAGAGAGAGAGATTCTGAGAAGATCCATTTCCCTGGGGAGTCATCAGGATTCAAAGATCTTCTGGTCCAGCCAGCTGTCTCATACAGTACTCTACAGCAGTGAACTTTGCTTGAAATCCCATGGTGGGTCATTGTAGCAGTTGGTACTGGTGTCAAGCTTGGGTATATAGAAGTACCCTGAGCATTTTTTGCTGTCACACTGTGTACCTTGCAAAATCTCAGTCTCCATGCAACTTTTGTGTTCTGAAGAGTAAACACAATGAGGCAGGAAGGCAGATGGAATCCTTGAGGAAGGTCTTTGACGGAGGGACAGTTAGTGATGTAGCAGTGGGGATGTTCCCTAATAGACTCTGAGAAAGCCTCCATGGAAGCATTGTCCTGATTCTCTGTTCAGTGTAAAGCTCCGGCTCTTCTTGCTGGGAATATCAGCACCTTGATGCTGAGTGTCAGCTCTTGCTACATGAGTGGGTGAAGTGCCACCCTCTAATCTGAGACCCATGGAAGGGCTTCACAGAGAACCAACTGGAGAAGTTAGATCCAGAGGAAAAGGGATGCTGTCCTATCAGAACGGCCATGGTGCTGGCTTCAGACACACGGACAACTCGCCCTGGAAGATGATGGAGAGCTGCAGTAGTGGAAGGCATGCCTGCTTTGTTGGGTTGAGTTTGTTGGTGGCTGTATGAACAGTGCTTTCTCAAGGCAAGGTCCTGACTTCCACGTGTCTGGTGTTAAATCATGGGTCACAGCGTAGCTCCATCACTATTCCACCTGAGAAGGAGAACTTCCTAAGACATATTCAATTTTGTATTAAGGAATGGGTCCCTCTACAGAGTTCAGCTGTAGGGGACCCTTGGCATAAACCAACTCTGGAAGTACAACCCTGTATCTTCACAGTGTGCTTAGAGACTCTGCTTGTCTTGGTGCTGTGGTGCCAGATGGATCCAGGCCCTGCTGTGCCCAGTGACCCTTCTAAGCACTTCCCAGCCACAGATACACATATGATTGTATTCCCCAATACATTATTTTCTCTATGGAAGGACTGTCTCCTTGAGGCAGAATTCTGTCTTCTCTCGGAAGACAGAGCTAGGGCTGTGCTGATAAACAGGTCTTTCTTCTTACAGTGTGTTTGAAGTCTCCAGGACACAAAGGCTCACAGGCTTTATTTGGGGAGATGAGGCAAGCACCCTGCCAGGTGCTCAAAGGCACCTTTTCCAAGTTTTATAATTTGCTTTGTCTGAAAGTGAGAGGTTGAGAAGAGAAAGGGAACAACAAGAGCAACAGAAAAACAAAGAACCTGACCAACATTCCCATCAAAGTCAAAACACCTAAGGATGGATCCCTTGCAGGTCTAAGCTGCAGCTTGCCTCTACAGGGTGCAGGAAGGGAGCTGGGGCTGCTCATTGCCAGTTAGTAAGCCAAACAGTCCATGGGATGGTTTATGTTCTCATGCCATAACTGAGACTCTCTGAATGTAGGGTGCTTACTATGCTCTATTCTGGGAACTGAGGATGCATGCAAGTAAGACAGACTTCTTTCCTGATGGAGTGGACACTCTTAGGTAGAACTGATAATATTATTTAAGGAGTAAATTATATAGTGAGTCAGAAGATCATAAGCATGTGGATAAAGAGCCAGTGTAGATGTACTGGGACAGGTGACTGTGGTGAAATACAGGGACCCATATGGGTTTCATTGAGGAGGTAAGATGGGACTGACTTTGGAAGGGGGGAGGGATGTTCCCTGACCTCCTGGGTCTTGGGGACCAGTGATGGTATGAACTCAGACTTCCTCTGTTTATTGTCTAGGTAGTTCCAAAGTCTGAACAGGGCATCTGGCTATCCTGCCAGGCCTTTACCTCAGAAGGAGAAGTTGTTTTCATTATTTACAAGAAAGCCTACCTTCACTCATCAGAACACACTGAATCTGTCATTTTCTATGCCAACTTTCTTGAACAAAAAGTTTCATCAGCACCCCGACAGAGAAGACATTCCTGACTGTAGGGTGCCTGCCAGGTGGGACACTGAGAATTGCATCCCAGCGCACATTCGCTCGATATTGCTTGATGACTCTGGGATGATCCCATTAGTTGAGACCCACGCTGTCTTCAGTCAGTGGGATCCTCGCTATAGCTACCATCTGACCCTGAAGTGGTCCTGCCTTACTAGGGCTTGGTGATTCATGGCTTCTCCTTCAGAATTTGGATGAATGTAGTCTTTTGTATTCCATCTTGGTTTAAAGCCCTTGTTGAAGGTTGCAATTACTTGATGCATGAGAAAAACAAGGAAATTCTTTCCTTTTGTCTCATCTCACCTGTTTTGATGATCATTTTGGACCAATGATCGAAAAGAGGAGCTATGTAGGTCTTCAGAGTCCTGAGTATTCATGTGTTTATCTAAGAGCTGAGGTCATCTCTGGGTCATATTCTTTAGAAGGTTACATCAGACGTTACAACATGGACACACTGTTAAGTTCCTTTAGACTTTTCTACATCTAAAGCTGGACTATAACAAACTAGTCCTTGGCTTCCTAATCCCAGGGTGATATGCATCATTGCTGGAAATGGATTCATAGCATCTTTCTGGAATGTCCTGGTAGTTTTAAAAAAGGAATCAGGTCGTTCATATATCATGGCACCAGGTCAGAAAGAGAAATTGTTTGCTTGTTTTAAGAGCCGTCTGAGCAGTGATCTGTTTCCTCTGTCTTAGGATAGTACGGGGTCCCTGCCACAGGGGTGCTGAGAGGGTGGGCTCAGGACTTAACTGGTCTAGCCCACGAGCAGCTTCATGCTATCTCACTGTTCAGAGTTTCTATCCTCTTAGCCTTGTGGATGTAGGTGTTAAAAAAAAAAAAGCATCACATAGACATGTGAACTAAACAGAAGCACCAGGGTCCCAGGAGATGGTAGAAGTGGAGAATGCTGTGTGGCTCACAAATACCTCCACTTGCTTACTTTATGGAGGGGCTATTTTTCCATCATTTGGATGGATTAAAGGAAACCCAGTCCACTGAACCAATAGCTCTTCCCCATTCACCCAACAGCTGTCAGGCAGAGGCTAAAGAACTGATCTGAGTTGACCATTCTAAAAAAGGATTGTGTCGGTCTGAGAGCGGGGAGTAATCCCTGGGTCATATTCCTTAGCAACTGAAAATAAAACTTTCTAGAATGGAACTCCGGTTAAGTTCCCATAGACCCATGTGAGGACATGGATAATCCAGTGACCTCCCCCAAACAAACCAGAGAGAGACAGGAGGATACAGAGGAAAACTCACTGTTATTGCTGTCATAATGGTCTTTTAATTCACAGCTCTACACCCCTTTGGAGACAGTATTGGGCCCCTATTTGAGGCAGAGGGGAGTTTTTGATACAGTGCTTGCATGTGGAATTCATTTAAACAAGTGTTTCCAAGGCAGGAATCCTGCAAGCAATCCATTGCAGAGGCAGACATGTCGAATCTTTTATTTTTGTACATCTTGGGAGAAAAAAACTTAATACACTTCCAAGGGTGGGAACTCTACAACTTTTAGACTTATGGATGCTAGGGTCTGTCTTTCTTTCTCTAGAAAGTAGCATCTTGATCCTTCCGCATCCATGAGGAAATCAAGAATAAATTGTGCTCTGAAACCATGGCAAGTAGCATATACCTCACATTCACAGAGCCCCTCATGTCAGAGCTGTGGCATGGCTGTGATGGAGTCTTGTACCTGCTCTGACTGTGCTCTGTGTGTCTGAAGCTCAGGAGGCACAAAATCTGCCTAGAAGATAGATGGAAGGAGGGAAGGATGAAAAAAGGGAGGAAGGTGGAAAGGGAGTGTTGTAATCAAGTTCCAGATAGTAATTACCACACCAGTTTTTGCTGATGGATTCCATGGGGGCACATAAAGGAGGTCTAAAGAGGTACTTGTGTATGGCATTACTGGGAAGTAGGGAGCTGTGGACATGGGGTCAGTTTTTCTAGTCAATGCCAAAACTCTAATGTGAAGACCTGGTTCTCCTCGCCTGTTTGGAGAGGCATCTGGAATGGGGTTTTGCTGCCTCAGAGAATGGCAGGCTCTTTCTAAGGCACACTGTGTAAGAGTCAAGGAATGTGGGATATGGTCCCTCCCATTTGTGAGTAGGCTCTCTGTTTGGGTAAGCCCTATGATAAGGCATTTAGACAGAGAGAAAGGAAAAGAAAAGCAGAATTTGGAGGAACACTGTATATGGACTGGTTTTCCTCTGGGTACCAGGGAGAGGACTAGAGATAACACTTCTGAAGATGGTCTGCTGTGAATCTGTCAATCACAGTGGAGACAGGGCAGGAAAGGGAAGTGGGACACATCATTTCTTTTTTCACATAAGTCATGGGTAAAACAAAGAACTTAAAGGGTGAGCAAGCATCTCTTGTGAAGAGCCAGAGAATACTCCGGGCTTTGTGTGCCATACTGTTACTCAACTTGACATCACAGCACGAAAGCAACCACAGATAATGCAAATGGAGCGTAGGGCCTTTGGACTTCTTCCAATAAAACTTTATTGACAAAGAGCAGTGCGCTGGATTTGGAAAAGGTCTGCTGACCCTGATGAGTTTGACAGCAGGTCCTGCAGTGGACAAGGACCTGAGTCCTGTGAGGGGCTTAGAATACTGGATGGAGACCAGGCTGCCTTTTGTTTGGTTTTTCCAGCCGCAGAGTTGACGCTGTGTCTTCTGTTCAGAGCTTAGCATCTGTTTTCCTAGATTGGGCACTGGGTCCAGTCATTTTGTTCACAGACGCCGATGTGAGCAGGAAGGAGGCCCGAGCAATGGACAGGAGGTATCAGTAGACATGCAAATAAAGGCAGACCACCTTTTCTCTTTTATTTCGCTTAGACAAAATGCAAAGAGTGTCTTATCAAATTAAAAAGTAAACAAAAAAGAAAACAGAATGGGTTCCCCCCACCCCCTCACTGACAGCACTCATCCTAATTAACAACAGAAAATCAAACTGAGGACCTGATTCCTAGTGGGAAGGAAAGGTGTGTGAAGGTGACGGAGGCTGCCCCCTGCCCCCACAGCAACGTCCCTCTTCAACTCACAAATAGGTTAATTTCCCCCCCCATTTCCTTTCTTGACTCTTGTGTGCTAGAACTTCTGTTCAGAAGGTTTGACGAGTCCCCATGCACTTTGTAGAAAATCAGTAAAAACGCTATAGCCTGTGAAAATCATAAAATTGGACTTCTTTCCCCAAAAATCAGATGCCCAGGCAGATGGAGCCCACACTCAGACGGAAGAAACGCAGAGAAGTCTTTGCACTGTCTGTGGTTTCAGTATTTTCTTTCTTTCTTTTTTTTTTTTAATATATTTTGGCAATTTTCTTTAATTATAAATATTGGAATTCCGTAAAAAAAAAGGTAGCTTTGATTGGATCATTTAAATTGTATTTACAACCGCTGTCCAGCCACGCCATGTGTTATACCAGGGTGTAAGATTTAGCGTAGGGATTGTTTCCTTTTAAATGGCCCCGAGAGTCCAGCAGTGACTCCTGGGAGCTGCTCATTTTAGCTGCCTGTCCCAGCTCTGCACCCTCTCGCTGAGGTAAGGTGGCCACGGCCCCTTGTTGCCACGACTGCTGTCCTTCTCTTGTGGAAGAGGTGGAGGAGGAAGCCTCCATAGGGGTAGGCTCAAGGACCGTGGGGCGCTTCAGGGTCCGACTTTTCTGGGGTTCCAAGCACGCTTGTCCTAAACTCAGGTCCCTGCTGGTGCCTGGTGCCCCTCTGTTTAACAAGAAGTCCATTCGAAGGTATGGAGGCAGGTGTATGAGGTCACCTGGGGACAAACACAGAGAGTTAGTTGGCTACCTGGTTTGCTTAACTGGGCAGAACACCTTGGCAACCCACAGTGGGAACTTTGCTCTGGAGGAAGAGTTCTCACTGTGTCGGGTGACATTTCTTAAGATAGCTCATTGGAGTGGACTCCAGAGAGGCAGGTGGAATGGTTTTCACACTTCTCTCCCATGGGCCACAGAACATTAACTCTAGCCTGAGACGTGGAGCTAACAAGTCCAGACACCCTTACCAGAAGATCAATGTATATGGGAGGCAACATGTCTGCTGGATATGAACTGTGAGGGCAAGACTCACGTGATTGGAAGTGTGGGGTGCCTGGGGCTGGAGGATGGAGCCAGGTATACTGAGGAAAGGGACAACTCTCTCTACTCTTGACAATTTACGGAACTATGTGGCCTTGGACAGCTGTTCATGATGGAGTGAGGCAAAGGCAGCAGGGCCCAGCCTTCTTCTCACCATCCTGGTCTTCTCCTTACTCTCCTCTGTCTTGGCCATGCTGGGGTGGAGATCACAACAGCTTAGACCATAGTGTGACTCTACTTCCTTTGGCTTCTATGATGCCATGACAGCACACCTTCCCCTCTCCTTCAAGAGTACTGGCTTTGGGGGAAAGCGGTGCCTGATGCTAGCCTCCACCACGCTCCTACTGGTGGAAGCCTCCTTTCCTCTGGGATCCTCCTGTTGTAACAGGCAAGGCCCCTCTGGTGGCTTTTTCTTCCCAGTTACCTCCTCCTCCATGATGTCCTGTTACCTGGCTATGGCCTTCTGAGGACAGCACTGAAATCTACACTTCTTCCTACCTTCTGCTCCTCTAGGTCTCAGGTCTGCATCATGGTCCCTGCACCTTCCCTGCCTCCCCATTCTTTCTTAATTCCCCATGAGAGTTTCCTAGCAAATCCTTTTCTGTCTCATCTGCCTTGCCACCCATTTCTTGTCCACTTTGACCTGTCTGACAGGACGTCTGCAGCTTCCAAGGACAGAAGCATCATCCCCGAGGTCACCCCAGCCTCCAGATGCCTGGTTCTCTGGCATCTTCCTGGTCCTCAACGGCTCCAACCCTGGCAACATCATTCTTCCTCTGCCTCAGCTCTGTGGCCTCCCAGCTGCCTCTCCATCTCTGGCCACCATTCTTCACTCTCCTGCATCTGTTTCTTCACCTCATGATACAGAACTTCAGAATGTTACCAAAGGGCCCATCCTCAGCCTGGCTTGGGAGGTCCAGCTGCTTGTGTCGTCTTTTTTTTTTTTTTTATGTGTTTTATCAATAATTATCCTTTCTATCCTGTTCTCTCCTGAGTCCCAGGCATGAACTTCAGAAGCTTTAACATTTGCCTATAGATATCCACTCTGAATTCGAAATGCCACAGTCTACAAATGCAGGTCAGAAAGGCCAGGCCTCATGCCCACTTAGACCCTAAACATCCCCTTCTCCAGGGTGCCCAGTACTGCTTAACGCTGTCAGCATTCTTCCAGACATTAAAGCCGCTCTATTTTTTGGGCACATTCTTCTTCTGGTTACTTTGTTTGAATATCTTTTGACTTATTTCCATCCCCATCTCCATGACCCTGGCTAGAGTCATTAATCCATCCCACCAACCCCTGCAAAGAGTTAGCACACCCAGTAGCTTGAGCTGGACTCAGTCTGGCACTTAGTCTCTGCTATCCTGGAAGACACACCAATCACTCTCTAGCCTATCTATGCATCTTATTATTATTTTTTTTTCACTTCAAGACCCACATAGGCTAGGGCTGTTTGTGCATCAGGCTGAGATGACCCCTGGGGGCTGTTCCTGTCTATCTTGAGGCCTCAGGAACTGTCTTGGCACACATACCAGGTGAGCAGCTCAGGCCAGAGAGTATGGTGGCAGTGTACAGTTCTCCAGCTGAGAGGATGGGTAGGGGGATGTGCAGATGAGAGGGACCTGATGGTGCCCTGATCTTGGGGTGGGGGTAGCTATGGGACGTAAGAGAATGAAATTGAGATATGAAGGACACCTGTGAGAAATGGTTTCAGATGTGAAGTGGCAACAGCGAAAGCCGAGTCCACTGTGAATCCCTCGAGGCTTTACGCTCAGGAGACAGGGTCGACAGTGGACTGTACTACGGTTTAATGTGTTCAGACATTGGAGGCTTGGGGCTCACTGTGGTGGTGGAGTCTTTAAGAGGTGTGGTCTAGCAGAGGGCCTCAGGACAACTGGGGGTGGGCCTTGGAAGAGATGTGGGGTCTCGGTCTCTAACTGGCTTCCTGGTCTAAGAGGTGACCTCTTCATCACGTTCCCAGCGTCGGCCACGGCCCTCTCCTGAGCCAGCACCATGCCTTTTGCAGCTTTGTTCTTCAACACTGAGTTGAAGCAATGCAGTTTCTTCATAAATTTAACCCACCTTTGATATTTGTTCTATTAATAGAATCAAACAAACACAAAGCACCAATTCTGAACTGATACATTGGGAAAAGATGGCAAGCTAGAGGATGGGTTGATTTCAGTCGTGTTGAGTCTGGAAGGACTGGGCCTCTCCCATAACATCTCAGCACAACTCCCATCCCCACCCCCAGTTCTGACTAAGATGGCTGAAAATCTCTGTTTATTTTGTTTAAAAATATTCCTGGAACTCCTTATTTTTCTGTAAGTTCAGTGTCACCGATCCAGATTGTCTGTAGCAGGAGTAAACTTAGCATCCAGAAAGTTCTCTGCTTTCCCCCTCTGAGTAGTCAGCAGGACACTGAGGACTAGGACACATAGTCTATGATTTAAGGCTTCTCGAAAGAAAGAAACTCAAGGCAAGCACCTCAGAGCATCTTAAAGGACCATTCCCTGTTTTCAAAATGGTACTACTTCCGTAGGATTTTTCCTCAGAATAGGAAGAAAGATGACTATTCTTTGGAAATTTGTCAAGTGATTTCCTTGTGTGTCACACCGGCATGCCTCTTGGTATTGGTGGTGTGAAGATTCACCTACATTTGTTCACTGGCTTCCTTGGGCTCTCTCCACATTAAGGACTAATGAGGAATTACACGGTTTCATTAAGAACCACAGTGTGTTACCATCCAGATGCCCTGGCCAAGCTCAGGAAGTTCAACACACTCTAGTTCAATGCTGGCTTCACATGGAAGTCCAGTCATAAACAATTAATTGACCATGACCCTCTGGTAGAGTAAATGACACACTCTGCTATCACTCTGAACAGGGTGTGGGGTACTTGTTGAAGTCAGATGTCACATCTGCAGAGACTAATGTGAAATGTACATGACGATTAGATTTGCTCCTGAAAAAAATTACAAGGATTTAATTTTTTTAAATGAAACCTTATGGTCTTGAAAATGCTTTATCTTCATTATGGTAATGGACATATTTTTCAGCTTTCTCTATCAAGGGACTAATCTATGCAGAAGCAAACACAAAAGATTAATAGAGATGCCATTTAGAAATGAGACAGAGGGCTAGGGAAATGGCCCAGTGGAGAAAGTGTTTGTCATGCAACCATGAAGCCTGGAGTTTTGATCCTCAGAACCCAGATCAATGCTGGGTGGGTGTGACTGCTTGCCTGTAATTCCAGAGCTCTGATGATGGAGACAGAGGCTCTTTGGAGCAGGCTGGCTGGCAGGACTAACCATGTTGGCAAGTTCTGGGGTCAATTAAAAGGCTCTGCCTTAATAAATAAGGTGGAGAGTAGAAACACACCATGCACACAACCACAGGCAAGACAAGAAAGATGGAACATTATTTTTCAGTGTGAGGGACACTTGCTATATGAATCAATACATGCTACCTGACCAATTTTGAAACGTGTGAAATTTTATATATTTCAATTCCTTAAAAGTGAGTATTCCTAAGAGTTTAATAAGCAAACTAGACTGATTTACTCTTTTATTCAATTGTGTGATTATTTTTATCCTGTTGTCCCAATGTGTGAGAACAAGTGGATCACATTTACTCCAGGGCTATTTAAGAGGTCAGGTTAAGAAGATCTGTGACTACGTCTGATATCCGACTCCATCCTGCATGCCTGGTGTATTTGTAATGTGCTATGACATGCTCAGGCCTCAGGTTTTACCCCATTTTGGTCTCCATCAGATTCCCAGAGAGTAATGATCCCCCAAAGCCTGTAGTATTTCAGTCCCAACCAGACTGCAGATTTCTCTGGTCTAGGATTGTACAGATCAAGACAATGAGCACAGTGTCCCGTGTTGGCAAGATGGTTCAGTGTGTAAAGGCACTCACCACCTTGCCTGGAGGCCTGAGTTTGATTCCCAGGCCCCGTGTGGTAGAAGGAAAGAAAAGACTTCCACAGATTGTCTCCTGACTTCCACACATATGTACACACAATGAATACATCAATAAATATTTAAAGAAAAACAAGGTACCCAAGATTTATGCCCATCAGACTTCTCACTTTTGGTGTTCTGACCAAGAGTGTTCGATAGCTTAAACAAAAGCTTGGTTAGAAGTGCTATCTTTCATAATGAAACTAGAAAGATCTTCACAGCTAGGTCCCCTTGCAGGTCTGCCAAGCAGCTCAGGACACTGAATATCTTGTAAAGAACCAGAGTTAAAACAGGCAAAGCTTTATGAAGTTAGATGGTTGCTTAAAGAGTTAAAGAGCAGCTCTCCTTGGTGCATATATACGTATGGATACATACATATATATGATAGAATGTGTTTTCCAATCAGTGCACAGAGCAGCTCTTTGGGCTGTGTGAATGCATCCAATGAACATGCTTCATAATGCATGTGCTTATGGGGAAGGAAGCACCTGGGTGGTCAGCGCTGAGCTGTGTCGACTGTCAGCGCATTATGACCAGTGAAATCTAAGCCCACACTAGAGTTTAAATACTGGCTGGGAGATGGGATTGTTGGGAAGTCTGTTTAGATCCTAGGTTCCTCAGACGCCTCACAAATCAAGGCCACCACTGACATGACTGCTCTAGGAAGAGAAGAGAGTTTGGGGTAGAGGTGACTCCCGGGCACTGACATGCTTGCCTGCCCCCACCACCGTCTGTTTCATATGGGGGACACTCATTCTTGACTCCAATAGCAGCAGGGCATCCTGGAGGTTGGGAAAACATTCCAAGCATGACTAATACAGATTTGGGCTAGGTTGCCTCGTTCGTCCCCAAGATGGGAATACTTGTATCCTGTGTGGAGGGCTGTGGCCATGACTCCATTAAGTAAGTAGCTCACATGCAGGTTTTACCATAGGACAGGGCTTTAGAGGTGGAGGCCTATCAGAAGAATGAGAGGGGGTGCTGATTAGTGGTCCCCATGGATCCAGGTCCAGAATTCTGAGTGTGGCTTCACCCAGAGAAGTGGCCTTTGCAGATGGGATGAAGTTAAGTGACCTGAGAAATGACCATTTGGATTTAATATGGACTTTAAATCCAGTGACATATGTCTCTATAAGAGCCAGGCAGAGGGACATGGGAGGCACATGGGGGGAGAGCCATGAGAGGATGGAAGTAGAGCCAGAGTGGTGGGGCCACAAGCCCAGGGTAACCTGGAGCCAGCAGAGCTGGGGTTGGCCAGGAGTGTGCTCTTACCTAGAGCCCTCAGAGGAACATTTGTCAGCTGGTGTCTTGACTTTGAACTTCTGGTCTCTAGAACTGTGAGAGAATAAATCTGTTTTAAGCTCCCAGGTTTGTGGTGACCTGTCGCAGCAAGCCTCGGGAAACCGATACCTTTTCTTCTTGTCCGTGATGGGCCTAGGGTCTCCCCACCAGCAGTCACACCCCTCCTTTCCCATTGGTCATTTCTGCCTCCACCAGCCAAGGGAAGAGGAAGAGTTGACGGAGCTACAGAAAGTCCTTGCTAATGCTGGGAGCTCTTCCGAAAGGCTGCTGGTGCCACTTCCTGTCGTCCCCCCTTTCTTCCCCACCAAGCCTGAGCCACAGACCTGTGCCTGCTCTCCTACTCTGCAGAAGCAGGCCCTGTCGATCTGACTGGGAAGACAACCCAGAGCTTGGCAGGGAGGGCTCACTGGACTTGGCTTCCTGCAGGTCCTGGACCCCAGTGGGAAACACCATCCTCTTTGAAGGCCTCCAACTCCAGAGGAGAACTTTCCCCCAACTCTGGCCAGCCAGGAGCCTCTGAGTTCCCTACATACTTGAAAGCACCAGCGGTCAGCAATTCAAGAGCCCCTTCACTCTGAACTCCAGAGTGAGTATACTGGTTTATATAGCATGGTGCTAACCTCTGACAGGAGCACACACCCTGGGCATCCTGCCTGTGGGATCTGGTGCTGCGCAGGCATTCAGAGTCAGAACCCAGTCAGTCCTCATACTGCAGAGAGCCTGGCTGCAGTCTGCAGTGTGGCTTTGGGGGTGCCACAGCCATTTGCAGGGGGTCATTACCTTCTTTCCTTCTCTTGGCCCCCCCACTGGCCTAGTCTTCCCTCCCTCCATCCCTTGCTCCATCCCTCCCTCCATCATGTCCTCCCCCTCCTTTTTTCCATTTCTTCATTTCTCACTCGTTCTCTTCCCCCTTCATCCTCTCTTTCCCCCTTTATTCTCTTCTGCCTCCTCTTTCTCCCTCTTTCTGTTTTGTTTTCCTTGGATAAAGCTTTCATTCATGAAGTCAAAGCCATACAGAAGGGTAAAACTCAGGGGTCAAGGGTAGGAGAGGGCTAAGGAGAGAGCTGAGTGCAAGGTAGCACTCAGAGCACAGTCAACAAGTGTAGTGTGTGTGTGTGTGTGTGTGAGAGAGAGAGAGAGAGAGAGAGAGAGAGAGAGAGAGAGAGAGAGAGAGAGAGAGAGAGGAGAGAAGGGGGAGAACGAGAGAGCACACCGTCAGGAAAGTGGGAAAACACCCATGCCTAGGTAAAGATGAACATTTGACTTGGATTCTCTTCCCTATCTTCCACCCCTTTGTCTCTGCTCACCCCACTGTCTGCACGTCCAGCTTCCCCCTAAGTTACCTCAGTCCAGTTAGTGCCTCTTTCCCAGGCTAAGCAGGAACACAGACAGGATGACAGGGGCTTATCAGAGTCCTAGCTGGGCTTTTGACTCAGGCAACTTTGAAGCACACATTTATCTAGCCATCCAGCCCCTCTGCACTCTGCTCTTGGGATTCATACCCCTGTGTCAGAAGCAGTTTGGCAGGACACTAGGACAGTGAGGTGCTTTGGGGAAATGGCACTGAGGAAGCCAGAGCTGAGACCAAGATGCTGAGCACAGGGTGGTATGTGAGGCTGAGCTGGGTGGGGACAGGGTGAGTTGATGGGGGCGTGGATGAGCGACAGCCACAGGGGTGAAGAAGCAGAGACCAAAGAGACCGATGCACACAGGAAGGTAGAAACAGAGGCAAGAACAGGAAACAGCCACAAAGAGATGAAAATTAAAGGTGGGATCACAGGTAGAGGAGAAAGAAGCCTGTTCTAACCCACAGGACATTAGAGAGGAGGATGTGATGGGAGTACCCGTGCATTACAGACATGGAACAGCCTCTTCTCAGCTTTTAAGATGTGTGCGAACCACCAGAACAATACACTAGGTGCCCTTTCTCACATTTCCCCCTTGGGTCTCGCTACAGATGGCAAACTGCACCCACCACTGCCCTACCGGGAGGAGTCCAGGCCTCGGATTTGACTCACGTCTCAAGGGAGGAGGGCAATTTAGCTATTAACTCAGTGTTATGTGTTATTTTCTGATATAATGCTTCATTCCTCATCCTCTGCCATGGCCCTCTGGGGACCTTCAGTGACAGTAATGTCTCTGAAAGTCCAGATTAAGTAAGCTAGCATCGATTTCACTGCTTCTCCTAACTGGCAAGCACACAGATGTAATTACTGCCCCCTGGCCCTTACGAGGCAGGATTCTTCCCTCTCATCCATCAGCACTGGAGGCTCAGCGCCTGTCATCTTCCATGAAGGAAGGGGGCGGTCAGGCTGTCTGTCCCGATGGTGTGAAAACAGCTCTATGCAAATGTTGCCTCCTCTTAGCTAAAAACTTCCTGAGCTCTCTAAGTGTATTCAGACTCATGCACAAAGTCTGAGTGTATTTCAGTCCTGGGAAAGGAAGGGCAAAGTTCATCAGAATGGCTACAGAAATCCTGCAGTGGGAGTCAGTTCACACATCTCAGTCCCTGTCCCCCCACCCCGTGACCATTTGTCACATACCACACTGGTCCAGGTCAGTGAAGCTTCATTGAGGTTGACCTCATCCCTGGGGACATGTGACAGTGTCATTATGTGAGGGGCAGGGAGGTATGCTACTAGCATTTATGAGTCAGTGGTCAGGGAGTGATCAGGACCTGCCCCCCAGCACCTGCCTCAAGATAACCACCTTGCCTCAAGTATTGATGTCACTGTTGTTGAGAGCCCTCATTATGGATGGTGAAAGTTCACAAAACTAAGCAGGCCCTTCTCTCCTTCCAAATTCTTCATGGGACTTACTGAACTCAACCTGTGTTGGGCACTATCCCTTCCAATGTACCAGACCATGGGAGCTTAACCTTCATGGAAGACCACAGGAAGATGGTTGGTCATACAGTGGTCAGAGACAAAACCCGGGTGTTTCTCCCAATGAGCCTGGTGAAATGGTTGTTGAATTCATGTTGAAATCCCTCCTTTGCTTCCAAAGAGTTCTGGGATCACCATAGTCAAATATGGGAGGCACACCTGAAGTTTTCAGCCCAACAGAGCCTTTCGTATATGCTAAGCTGTCTCACCTATAACATAGGTAAAGTATATCTGCATTGGAAATTGTAGGGTTAGTGTGCCCTAGGAAAGAAATAAATCCATGTACTTTAAGAGCTGAGCATCCCTGGATATACTGTCCAATGAAGCTCTCTTTTCTTTCTCCTCTGTAATACCTTGTTATCCAGGAACCGGGAAACTGCGTAAATGCTGTCCCAAATTCATGGAAAAGTAAGTGTACCACAGTTCTCAGGGGCTCGAATTGCTTCCTTGGAGACATAAAAAGGATCTTTCATCAATTTCTAACAAGGTTTTGATGTCTGTGCTTGGATGCAGCTGGATATTGATGCAGAAGTAAGATGCAAAGGGCACTCAGACCTCGAGTTCTAACAGTTTCAGTAACTACCATGGAGATGAGCCTTGCAACATTACAGTCCAGGAGCTTATGAGGGAAGGCGACTGTGGAGTCTGCCCTCACCTCAGGCAGATGGGATCTAACACGTTTTTAGTTTAATATTAATGTCACACCACGGTAATAAAAAACTTGTAAACCAATCTCTCTGTAAACGAATCTTCACTCCCAAAACAGCAACCAGGAAAAACTCTAAATAAATGATGTGGCATTATTATCAGTGGGCCCAGTGTTTGAGCTCAGTTATCGTTCTTGGCTTGTGCTTTGGAGCCTTCATGCATTTTTAAGGGTACACTGATACTGCGATCTTCCTACTTGCTATAGACTTTAAAAAACACACTGAGGTATGAGGTAAGACTTTGAGTTGGTCACAGCTCATGAGTCTTCAGCAGTAAAGTAGTTTATTTATATCAAAGTGGGATCAGAAAGTCTTCCCTGGCCTCTAGGCAGCGGAGAGCTCATGAGCTGGAGTACTGGATTACCTGCTAGGAATACTGGGCAGGTACATGAGGCTCTAGGACAGATCTACCCCTTCCAAGAGGCCCTCTGGGGAAGCACACAGTGACAACTGATTGAAGTGGGAGCCTAGGCTAGGGGCTTGCACTTGCTCAGTTTATGAAGCAGTCTGAGAAGTCTGGATGGCAAAATCACAGCAAACAAGATGGTGTTCCTAGACCCACCCACAAGAGGAACTGAGTTAGGCTGATGTGAAACAGTTGTATTCTAACTCAGGGTTGCAGAAGGCCAGGAGTTAGAGACTGGGGAGCAGGGTGGGGGGTGGGTAGGGTGAGTAGGGTGAGGAGGGCTGACAAGGAAGATGGGTTGATTCTTCAGTTTCCTACCAGCTTCTATCCTGAGAGCAGTAGGAAGCCATAGAAAGGCTTAACTGTTAAATGTCTTGAAATCATACTTTTCTTTTTCCAGTTGGGAATCTGGGATGCGTTAGAATGTGATATTGGCAGAAGCCACATGGAACTATGTTAAAAAATGGCATTCTCTAGTCTTGTCTCTTACAGAAATTCTGTAGACCTTCATGATATTGTATATGTGTGTATGTGTGTGTGTGCATGTATGCATATGGGTATGTGCACAGGAGTGCCTGTCTTCCATAGCTGGGTTTTGCCCTCTTTCTGGGATTTTCTTTCAAGAAATCTGTGTTGTATTTTCAGGACCCTTTTTTTCTGCGGCCTCTTTTATGATAATCTATTCAGATAAACCAATGAAATAGTGGGAGGTATTAGGTAAATTTATTACTTAGGGTAGTACTCAATATCTTTCTATACTGAAGATATTCAGTCAGTAGTAGTGGTCCATATATGCATTCTGACAGAGTCTACTGGACACACTGTGAGCTTTAAGTCACTGTATTGAGCTTTTTTGCTTGTCTCCTGTGACAAAGGACTCTGGAAGCTGCCTCTGGTTACTCATGGGGACATAGGTAGCCTTGTACACACTGGTCCATTAGGGTAAGGCTTTCTTGAGACTTACCATTTCTTGAGAGCCTGAAATAGCCTTCAACTCCCCAACAACTAGAACCTAGACCCAGAAAATCAACCAAAAAAGCAGAAAGCTGCTCACTGGGCCTCAGAAAATGCAAATGCAGCCATTGCTGAAAACACATGTAGTGTGAGAGGAATGGCCAATAGTCCGAGCAACAGCAGTGGCTATGTGTACTTTGCAGAACACTTGGCAATGTTAGAGCCTCAGGGACAGGAGGCTCCCCCTGAAAGCAGGGACAGAGAGGGACAGTAGGAGAGGTGGCTGCAGGAGACTCAGGAATGTAGATACTCAACCGTTGTCTCAAGAACATGGAGGGGCTGGTTAGCTTTTGTCAACTTGACACAAACTAGAGTCACCTGAGAAGAGGGAATGGTAGAAGTGCCTTCATCAGACTGGCCTGCAGTCATGTCTGTGGATTAATGATTGGTGTAGAAGGGATCAGCGCATTGAGGGCAGTATCACCTCCAGGCAGATGCTCTTGGGTGGTGAAAGAAAGCAAGCCAGCTAAACAATGATGGGGAGCAAGCAAGTAAGCACAGCATTCCCCCATGGTCCCTGCCTCTGCTCCTGCTTGAATTCCTGGCCTGACTTCCCTCAGTAGATTGAGATGTGTAAGCCAGATAAACTTTTTTTTTTCATCCAAGCATCTTTCGGCCATGGTTTTTTAATATCACAATAGAAAGCAAACTAGGCCATGTACTTAGAATTCTAAGAATAGGGCCATTGAGAAGAAGTCTTTCCGTAACGAATGCACTGAGGGACCATCACTGAGAATAGAGTAGAATACTAGGGAAACCTATAAGAAGCTGAGCTGCAACTGCCCATCAGGGAGATCTGGTTTCTAGGAAGGAGCAGGGATGAGAACACTGCTCCACTCAGAACTGCAGTGTGGGTAGCAGAGCCATTCAGAGGCTAGGTCTGCTCGCCAGCTCCAAAACTGACATCCCTGTGGGGGCATTTGGATGTTTGCTTGTGTTTGATAGGTCAGATGGATCTCCTGATTCACTCAGTAAACACCAAACTCATTTTTACCTCCAACCTTTACTCTTCTCCCTGCTTGAACCATGGTCTTCTCTACACTCCTTTCTCCTACCATTTTCATTTCATTGTCTCTGAGAGACTTCTCTGACCGTCTTTGCCAACATATGCACTGACAGATTGTACCCCATCCCTAAGCTACTTCTCTTTCAGCATTTAGCATGACCTAAAGCTATGGTGCTGGCTCATGCAATTACACCATTACAGCTTCTTTTAAGATGGGGTCTTTCTGAGTCTGTCTAGTACCATATCCTCAGCTCCCAAGGCATTCAGCAGATACCCAACAAACTATTCACAGGAACAAAATAAGATGGGGATTGTTAGAGCACAAACAGAAAAAAAAGCACATTCTAGTAATTGACTTAAGATAGCCTAAAAATTCAAATATCATTAAAATCTAAACCCAAGCTGCAAAAAGCATTGCTCTACCAGGAAGGTGGTGCTCAAAGACACTGCAAGTATGTGTATGTGTGTATGAGCTGTGTACATGTGATTTCAAACCCATGGATATATATCTATGCCTGCAAGTGTGCATGTTCCAACTCATTTGTAGGTACATGCACACATGTGCCAACATGAAAATATCAGATAGTTGCATTTGAAAGGGCATCCTTTTCATAGCTCTTAAGAGTGTCATTCATGGTAGAAACTTCAAATCTGAGTGAGGAAGATACTGAGCCTCAGTGTTTAGCCTCCAGATGAACATCCAAAGCAGAAGTAGAGGCAAGGAGGTCCAGTTGCTTGAGGGGAGCTGTGGTGGTTTGAATGATAAATGTTCTCAAAGTAGTCTTGGGCATTTAAATGCTTGGTTCCCAAATGATGGCCATGTTTTGAAGGATTAGGAGGTATGGCCTTGCAGAAGGAAGTGTGTCACTGGGGATGAGCTTGAAGTTTCTAGAGATCCCTCTCTGCTTCTTGCCTCTGCGTCCTGTTCCTTCCTCCATGCCTTCACTATGCCATCATGGAATCACAAGCCCAAGTAAACTCTTCCTTCTCTAAATCGCCTTAGTCATGATGTCTTGTCACAGCACTAGGAAGATGACTCACCCAGGAGGGACACGTATGAAGCTTTGGCTTTGCGGAGCAGTAGCCAACATGTTCTCTTGTAAGAAGTGAAACACCAGACCTTAGTGTGAGTGAGAGTCAAGGGAGGTTGTAGTGCCAGCTACTTGCTAGTGAAGAGTTCTGGAGTCTAATTTTTTTTTTTTTGAGACAGGGTTTCTCTGTGTAGTTTTTGATGCCTTTCCTGGATCTCACTCTGTAGAACAGGCTGGCCTCGAACTCTCAGAGATCCACCTGGCTCTGCCTCCCGAGTGCTGGGATTAAAGGTATGTGCCACTTCTGCTCAGCTAGGAGTCTAATTTTTATGAAGAGACAAACACAAGAGCCCAGGAGGCTTCAGAGATAGAATGCACATGTTCAGACTGATAGGTAGCCTAGGTCAGAACAGTACTTAACTGTTCAGAGGCTAGGTCATCCTTCAGGCATGGGCTCTGGGCATGGCTATGCTATGGATCCTGCCTCACTCTCCACTCTCTCTCTCTCTCTCTCATCGCTCAAACTCATACCTTTAGGAGAGGTTGACGAAATGAGAATAATGGATCCTAAAATTATAATCCAACAGCTGCTTCAGATATCTGGTTATTCAACGGACCCCCTTAGATAGCAGCTGGCTGGATGAGCAAGCCATTCACCAGCTGGGACCTCAAGGGCATCTTTGGTAGAGAGCTGGGATGAACGGATCTGAAGCCAGGTTAGAGAGTGCAGGTATGACGGGAGCATGCAGAGCTGTGAGCTGACTTGTTGCCCCTGCAGTGACATCTCTCAGGTGCATAGGCTAAACATCAGGAATAAAGAAGAAGCTGTAGCCTAAGAGGGACAGAAAGTGGCTCAAAATACTCCTAAAGCCGAGAAGGGGCTCCATAACCAGGGAGAAGGGGCCCTCTTACACCTTCCACCAGTTTCTTAGAGGAGGAATACAGAGTTTGAACTTTTTTTTAAACCTTTTTAAAGACAGAAATAGCTAGCCCTGACTGAAGAAAGCAAGCACATTTTGATAATTTACTTAAAATGTACAGTTCTTAAAAATTCAAATTAGGTGTTATTAAAATGTAAAGCTAGACTCGGGGGATCATCCTCTGTCTGGAAGTTATTTGTTTGGATTGGTCAAGGGCAAAAGGAAGAAAATACATCCATTTGCCTAAAAGTATGTTAGAGTAAACTTGAATGCCCTTTTGTATTTGAATGTATCTGACTAATCATTTCTGGTAATTAAAATATGAGCCAATTGTTCAATCTTGTCATGAATGCAACCATACATATTCAATAATGTCTATACTGTATATACTATGAACAGGCATAGCGCTATGCATAGATTTCATTTAAGACTATTTCCTGAACTCTGTCTAGGTGCCCGTTGGATATCTATAGACCCTGAGAGAAAAAGATAAAAGATATCCATGACCTCTTCCCTCTTTTCTTGGGGCCATGATCTGATAAAGTTCATATATGTTACCTGATCCACATTTGTAGGGAATTTGAAAGTTTGGGATCATAACTGTTGGTATTGAAGACAGGCAAAGTAAAATAATAAGGAGACAGAAGGAAGAGCTAATGATGAGGAGAGGAGTAAGCTGTTCAGAGGATGATAAGGCTGTACCTAGAACCAGAAAATGACATGCCTTATCCAGAACTCGGAGGGACAGGGGAAGGATGGGTTAAAAGCACTGGTCAAAGGACTGCCAGCTTGAATGCATCCTGCAGTCAGTCGTAAGAGACAGCAGCCTTCTGCTCTGCATGTCTTTCACTTGACGTGAGTGCAACCATCTTGGCTCATTCACATCCCATCACAACTGCCCCTGAGTCACCCTGCATGGTCTTCCCAGCATAATATTAAGATAAATAGAGAAGACCATTGGAGTGGGATGCGGAGCATTATGGCCAGATTCTGGTACCAGAATTGTGTCAGACTCTTGGTCATTTGCTCAGAAATTTTGCATGCACTTTGTACATTTAGGACTGACTGATATCACTCCTGTCCTGACCTTATAGCCCTCATTTTTCTGATCCGAATCAGAAAGGTCAACCTGGTCTCCCTGCCACCCAGGACCACAGTTCTGTCAGGAAATCCCCTGTGCTGATCTGTCTGCTCTGAGTGTCACTACACCTCCAGACCTATTCTCACACTGGACCTGGAGTCCTCCAGAACCAATTCTGCTCCCACAGCAACTTCAGTAACATTAAAAAGGAACAACGGAAAGGATCCTAGAAGATGAAATCTCTCTCTAGAGCTTATTAAAAATCCAATAATAATCCAGCCCTGTGGGGTAGACAAAACAAAGTTTGTGGACATCAGTACTCACATTGATTTAAGAAATTATTCATATCTAAAGTTATAAAATCACTTTACTTTAAATAATGCGGTAAGACAATAGCCACTTTATGGTGATCTCTGGGATGCCCTAAGGGATCCAGGAAACAATGCCATGAACAAAATTATAGACTTTAAATAATAAAATTCTTAATCCAACCATACAGACAACATGCCATCAGAAAGAAAGGTCAAGCCTTCAATAATTTAAAGGTTTGCAAAAGTAGGGCAGTCATCCTTCCTGGCAGCACTTTCTATGCCCTAAATCCTACTTGAAGGGGAAGTGATGGTATGTCCTCTTATATGAGAACAGAGAGTACTTAAGGGGGGTGTGCAGATGAAGTGGGTTCTCTGAAAGAAAGACGCCCCCTGCAGCAGGTGTGGAGCCCCCTACACGCCAGGGATTCTAACAACTCTCTGGACGTAGGTTGGTATCCAGAGCACTTCCCCTTTGCTTCTCTACATCTTGCATCTTGCAGTACTCTCAGGTGCAAATCCAGCCCTATGGCACCAGCGTCACACCCACCTACAGTTGCCGGTGAAGCCAAACAAGATGCCTATTGGCTATCTTTTCCATTGCTGTTCTTGTCACCTCTAGGGTGAGCAAGGTCCAAAAGCCATTAAGTTTATCACATCTTATCTGCATTTGCCTTTTAAATAAACACTAAGAATAGCAAAATACATGCAATAGAAACACCCACAAATAACATCTCGTCCTCTGCCCTGCTGAGGTAGAAAAAGTAAAAATAAATGAAGTTCTGACTCCTTCGACACTTTATTGCATCTGCCATGACTCTTGGGAGATTACTTGCTGGATAGATAATTCTTATTTTATATATTTTAGGCATTTATTAGGGCTCTTTTTCAGCTTTCCACTGTATCATAAGACCCAACACAGTGATCATAATTTAAAAGAGAAGGTACATTTTTAAAATAGTGCCATTGCTGAGGCTCAGGAACAGAAGTGAATGCTGGATGTGACCCCTTGGCTAGCCCCTGAGGGAAAGGCTGTGGGGCATCTCTTGGGGGGGGACAGAAAAGATGTTTCCTTGGGTTAGCAGCCCACTGACCTCGTGGATTTAAATTGAAGCTTTGCTTCAGTTGTGCTTGGCATGGTGTGTCAATACTAGCCAACACATAATAAACAAGTTTCTACAGAAAACTAAGACTTCTGGCACAAGGCCCAACCAGGACCCTCTCTGTACTGTGGTCAAGTAGATGGAAGTTTCTGGCCTTTTTCTTGTAGCTAGACCTTGGACTAGCTCAAAGTCCTTGGACTCATCAGCACTGTGAAAGACTGGACCTTTGTCAGCTCTCATCAAGTGTGCAGTTTCAGTTCTCACAAGCCCAGTGTATCCGTACAAGGTCAAGCTGAGGCCACATTGGCACCTGAGCAACATTTATCACTTCCTGTCATCCTCAGTGAACAACTCAGTAAAGGGGTTCCCCAGTACTGACTCCTGCTAAGACCTCTCTCCTTTCAAAAGTCCCCAGTGAAACAGCCTCAAAACAGCTCTTGACCACTGACTCTTCTCATCAAGCAGACAGGATGTGTTCCCTTTGACCCCAAGTTTCCTGGGCTCTACTTGGACAATAGCCTACTTAGAAGGGGTGCCATCAGTACTAGGGTCGGGGATGGCTGAATGTGTGTCCAAGGACCCCAGTGCTGGAAGCTTGGTTTTCAGAGTGCTGATGCTGGGAGGTGCTGGGATCTCAGGAAGTGGGGACCCAGTGGGAGGTTGGTAGGTCATGGGATACTGTCCTCGACAAGGTTTAAGGTGGTTCTGCATTAATTCTCTTAGGAGCTAGCTGTTCTAAGAGTCCTTTCCCATACAGTGGCTTCCCATCGCACTGTGTAGTCTTTTTGTACAGATATAACCCCTCCCCACAAATGCCATTTACTATGAGGCCCTCATATCATAGTAATTGATGGTAGCACCATTCCATCAGACCTCTAGAACTATGAGCTAAATAAACCTTCTTTCCTTACCAAGTGCTCAGCCTAGGGAAATGTGTTATCATAATGGCCAACTGACTAATACAGTTTCCCCACTAACCTTAAGAAAATGGCTGTTTTCACTTCCTGTCATTTAGAATGCTTGCACTTAGAACTAACTCACCAGGATAGGAGGATGCTCAGGCCACCTTCTGGAAAGACTCACATGGGAAACATGGCTGGTAGAGACTTGGAAGTTGAGTTAGCCATTTTTTTTTTTTTTTTTAGAAGTGGATCCCACAGCTATTGCTTGCTTTCTTCATGAGACTCTGATCAAATCTCAGACTCATGAATAAAACACGTGAATATTACTGTTTTCAGCAAATAGCAGTGGGGTGATCCGTTCTGCAGCAGTCAGTCAGCGGAACACCCAATCTGAAGACAGAGTGTTCACAGTAGGTGGGTGTCCTAAGCAACAGGCCCCGCCCCGCCTCCTCACCTGGCCGATGGGCCTTGGGAACCGCCATGTTCATCACTCGTCCTCCGTCCTGAGGTTTGGGGGGAGACGCAGTGAATCTGCAGATCCCCGATTCTGAAGGGGTACTGGAGGTCAGACTGTCCGTGTACTCATTGGTCCCCGCCGTCAGCTGCTCAGAGGACGTGTCAGATATGAAGCACTCTGTGATGGTGAACTTGGCATGCCTCAGCTGTTCCTCCATCTTGGCGTGTTCATAAGCCCTGGCCAGTTCTTCGTAGGTAGAGGAGGCACTTTCTGTGGAGACCATGCTGCTCCTTGCTCGGTCTATGCCACGGGAGAGAGAAAAGAGGGGGGGATGACTTAAGTTGGTGGCCTATGTTTGAACCAACTGGATGACCTTTCCTGGTTTCTGGCTGTAATGTATCAGATTCACAGGATCTAGAGGAGGCTTGGCTCTGTCAGAGTATTCTTCCTCTGCCACTCTGAGGCCAGCTTCATCCACAAAGCTCAGGGACTTTGCATTAACTCAGCTGCTGTGTCAGATGTCCCAGCCCTGAGAATTTTCATAAATAAGCAAAGTCTTCCCCTTTAAACAGTTTGGCTTTTGGCAGGGACAGTTGGCAGACAGTTGCAGCTGTCAAAGCCACAGCACCCCTTCCTGATCTGACCCGCAAACACATCTGCACTGCAGAGATCCTGTAATTGGCATGAATATCCAAATTCTGCAGTTCAGCTCCACCGGACTGAACTTGGGAAGGAAGATGTGATGGTTCTTAGAAGGCAAGAGACTGGAGATGGCTGAGTCAGTAAAGTTACTCTAGTATGAGGACCCAAGTTTGATCTCCAGTGCCCATGTAAAAACTGTTTAGTAGAGGCAGGAAGATTCCTGGAGCTTGCTGCTGAACCAGGTTAGTTGAATTAGTGAGCTCTAGGTTCAGTGAGAGATCCTGTCTCCATAAAAATAAGATGGGGGTGATTGAGGAAGACACTCAGGGTCAGCCTCTGGTCTCCTTGTATATATGTGTACACATACACGCACACACATGCACACACTCTGAAGACTGACTTTTTCACAAGGCAGAACAGTGTCTGGTTTCTAGGATGTATCCTTTCTTGTTACCTCTCTTGATGGGAACTAGAAAATAGGACAGAAACCAGCACAAACATGCCTTACAACAAGGCCACGCCATCTCAGTCAAAAGCATCTCTGTATTTTACATCTACAGAAAAGTTTTGAAGTCACCTCTATAGAACTCTGAGAACCTTCTAAGAGAAATAACAGACATAAAAATAAATTCCCACAGTGACACACCACCTTTGGAACCCTGTTTTTGAAGTGCATTGTGAAGGAAAAAAAGAAAATGAGTGTTAACATTTCCTATAGCTATTAGATTTAGATATAACTTCTTTTCAAAGTTGAGGGAAGTTCATGTTGGAAGTGAAATCTTGGTGGTTGACCCCATCAACTTGATGACTTGTTTACCTTATAATCAAGCTGGTTAATTGCCAAAAGGATCAGCCCATGTTCCCTGTAGGGGGTGCTGTGACCTTGTCATGGAAGGAATGTCAAGTTCAGGCTCTTAGTCCTGGAGGTGGGAGTGGGTCAGACGCCCTCAGAGCGCAATCAGCAATTACTGCCATTGTGTGGGTGAGAATGTAAAAGTGTCTCTCTCTCTCTGTAGGGGTAGAAACTAAAAGGAGAGAGAAGCATGGGTGGGAGATTGAAGACACCTGCAGAAGAGATGTGTTTCAGTTCCATCTTGCAGAACTCAATAAGGCCTTGCATATAGGAAAGGCTGCACAGTTGGCCTGAGAATTGACAGAGAAACCGGTGTCATTTGAAAGTGACCTTCACAAGACAAGCTAGACAGGAGGAAAGAAAGGTTTCCCAGGCTCCCCTCCTCAAGGAGCCTGGGCAATCCTGCTACGATCAAGGAAGAAGCACGCAGGGCCTACCTGTGTCTTGTGATGGGCTGACACTGTAGCTATCACTTTCCTTGTCCACAGATCCTGTAGCCCTGGGCGTGGGCAGTCTCCAGTCCGTGGTGAGGGTGTGTGCTGAGATGGTAGGGTGGGGTCTGTTGAGTGTCCACTGGCTGGCGTATCGGTTTCTCGCCGTGGGTCCAGCCTTTGCATTCCTCCTGGTGGTGGGATCTGCAAAGAGTGAGGGGTAATGTGTGTCTGTCTTCAGGGGTCATGTGTGTCTGTCTTCAGGGGTCAGGTGCAGCAAGCAGCTGCCACCTCCCCCCTCACCCAAGCCCCTGGGAAGCCTTCCTCGGCTTTTTCCATTGAAAGTCCTCTTGCCTTCTTTCGTGGCTTGCCAAGTTCACCAGATACTTAAATATTAAAAAAAAAAAAATCCATAAGCAGAAGAACATCCCATTTGGGTTTGGAAGTTGTAGATCAGAACCTTGTGACTATTAACAATTTTATAACCAGAAATGTTCATTTACACTTTCTAAGTATCGACACCTCCCATAAGTCAGGAAAACTTGACCAAATGTGTTGTTTGAGCAAGATTTCCTTTCTAAGGTTTGCTCATCTTTCAGTTCTGGTGTAGATTGAATTACACCTTACTCCTCACTTCCCCTCAAGTGTATGCTCTCATCTTAACTCCAGGGACATAGAATGTGATCTCCTTTGGAAAAAGTCATTGCATACATGATCAGTCAAGATGAGGTCACACTGGAATGGGTCCCTGCGCTATGTGACTGGTGGCCTATGAAATGGACACAGGAGACTGCCCCCTGCAGGGAAGAACAAGAACTGCATGTGAGCCCAGGATGGCCAAGGACCAGATGCTGAGGCCTTATGACACTGACCTCAGTGTCTCTGGAAGACTCGTTGTTTCATGTTGACTCATCAGTTCAATTTTCCATCCAGTTATTTAAGCTGAATCCCCTGGAGACAAAAGACCACATCTTCTTTCCATCCTAACATTCTCTCAGCACGTGATAGCATGTCTCTCATTGAGCATCATGGTGAAGACTTGGATTATTTAGTATAGACAACAAGTAGTTAAATGGTATCTGGATAACACATGTCCATATGTCAGCAGGCTCCTGTCAGGGGTGTGTGTGTGTGTGTATGTGTAGTGTGTGTGTTCTTTAAATCTGGAACTAAAGGCAGCAGGGGAGTAGGGCAGAGTGCTCTTTGCTTAACCCTTGTGAACTGAGCAAAGGGACATACTAGTGGTAACATGTGTTGGACCCTGTAATGGGCCAGCATATTACCTTTCCTAGGATTCTGTAGACCAGGGGAAGTGCTCTGTTCCCTGGAGTGATTTTTCTAGGATTCCAACTGAAAGTAGCCTAGGGTCCTGGAAGAGTCCTTTCCACTTCTGAATTCTCTGCTTCTTAGAATGCCATGGTCTGGCCACTTTGTACTCAGCGCTGGTGCAGTTATCTCAAAGGAGCAAACTGAGATCTAATTTTTAACATTGCTTTCTATGTTCAATTACATGCTTCCATGAACTTGGATGTCTCTCCAGAGCAGAGGCAAGGGTATGTCTTTAGAGCTATCTATACAGCCCATGTACAGCCTGAAGTCACTTCATGGATGGACAATGGCAGCTTGGGTATGGCACAGTTCTTCTGCCCATCTGTTCAGGCTTTGCCCCTTACTTGGCCAGATGTGGCCTGATCCTGACTGGCTCTGTGGTTAGGTGTGCACATGACCATGACTTGTCTATAATCCCTGTTGGAGCATGAAATGCTGATGCTGGGCATCAGGGAAAAGCCTTTCTTTGTGACAGAGATTTTTCCCCTTTGCAGGTTTCTAGCTATTAGTCTTTGAGCCAATCTATCATTCTAGGATTCAGGAGAGGAACATTAAGAAGATGGCCAAATCAATACATTTTAAGATTCTCTGGGTCATCAAAAGACCCAGTCCTGATGCATGCTTTCAGCTGCATTGATTTTATTTTATTTTCTAGACACATTTCATCTCTTGCAAAATTCCATAGGAGAGGCTTTATTAGAAGATAGCTTTTGGCCTTGATGAGAATGCAAATGAGCTATGCCAGAGTGTCAGAGTCCTGCAGACAAGGTGTGAATGATAACTGTGCTTTTCCCAAGGAAGAGGAACATTCCAGAGAGGTCCTCCACAAGACAGAAAAACAGTGTCATGGGTAGGAGTCTAAATGTCTTTTGATAAGCGGAGCTTAAATAAGTACAGCTTGTTATTTAAATGCTAATGAGTCTTTTCTAGAAAATTACCCAGCCTTTATGTAAGTTTTGAGGAATCTCATGTTTATTCTTTGAGTTTCTTGCAGCCGCACTTGTAGAGGATTCTGAGTTTTCTCTTGGCCTGGATGCTGGGGCTGGGGCAGAATCTAAGTCCCTCACTGTCTTCTCAGGTCTCCCACGTTCTTGCCATGGTTCCTGCCTTTGAAAGATGGCTCCTCAGTGGTACGGCACAGGTCTTCCTTCCCACAGCCCCCTCCTCCACAGAGACCTCCTTATGTGGAAAATTTCTATTCAAAGCTAGGACTCTTTTCAAGTTAATTCTATTCATTACCCTTTTTTTTCCTTCCTGGATGAGGACAGCACTAGCAGTGGCCTGATAAATATTAAAAATATAGGTCATGGTATTAGTTTTCTGAGCCGCAGGCCACAATTCTGTTCTGTGCTATGTAGGTGTCCCAGGGTCACAACTGTGTCAGGATGTGGGAAGACAAGGATACTTGACACATTTTTTTTTTTTAATAATCAGGTTTTGGTAACCACTATTTTGTATCTTAATTGAATGAGGTACGATAGCTTCCAATACAGCGATGTAAATACTTGGATTCTGCTCAGCGGTGTCTTTGCATAGCTGACTAGCTCATCTAGGGATTTTTCTGACCCTACATGGAAGATCCTTTCCAGCTTTTCAAGCCTCTAATATAAATACAACTTGGTGATTAAGCAGAATGCTTGCTAAGCATCTGATGAGTTAGAGGGCAAGGGCTATAAATAACTTCTGGCCTCTAAACTCTGGGTTTAAATCTGCATTAAGTTTCTGCCCATTGAATCAAATTATTTTAATTATCGTGAATTCAGGATCAGAGAGGATTGTGTGGGTAATAGGATGGTTACAAAGCATGTCATGTGTGCTGTGCTCACTGGATTAGTCTTCTTTTAATCCTCTGCTATCTGTTCTTATGTCCTGTAGATGAGGCCTCAGCTAAGCATGGGAGCTCACGTCCTGTAGATGAGGCCTCAGTTATGTATGGGAAGCTCATGCCCTGTAGATGAGGCCTCAGTTATGCATGGGGAGCTCACGTCTTGTAGATGAGGCCTCAGTCATGCATGAGAGCTCAGCAGTCTTCTCATGCATAAGAGTGGAGCTGACCATTTCCCCATTTAAATAGCAAATGTTTATCCAGGGCTTATGGTGCATTCTACCACTGGGTCACCTTGCCCATAGGAGCTATTTTTCTCTGTACTCTCTAATTCTCTAGTACCATTCTGAGTGACAGAGTATATATATATATATATACACATATATATGTGTATTCGAATATATGTTTAAATATATATTATATATGTTTGAATTATAACATATTTGAATATATTATATATTTCAATGTATACTATATACAATATATTCGAATATATTATATTTCAACATATATAATATAAAATATATTCACGGTTATAACAATAAAGATTCAATGTGTGTTGTAAGGTTTTTTCATTATTTGGAGACAACCCACTCACGTCTTTCTACGTAAATTAATCATTTCTACATGACTTATAACAGTCAATGCAGTGGAAATGTTATGAAATCAATTATTATATTGATTTATTAGGGTGTAATATATGTGTAGATTGAATCTACAGATGCAAATGCAGTAGACATGAAAGCCCATTATATACATATGATACATGTGTATGTATGTATATACACACACGCTCATGCATATTTACCCAACTGTGCATTATATGAAGTCTTCTTTAGTTCCTACATGTCCTTTCTGTAGTATCTTCTACACTTGCAGGCCACACACAGGGGCTTTCACATTATGTTGCCTGGTTTTGAAGTCTAGTTTCGTTGCTCAAAGGCTGTGTAACTAACTCTGCCTTCATGACCTCATTTGGATAGTCCCATGTCCCTCATTTTTGAGACTGGTAACACCACTGCCACCTCTAGCTTTAGGTGATCTGAATGTGGCAGAGTGCCCTGTGTATAAAAGTCTGTGGAGCCTGAGCAGCAGACCCTCAGACTGGTGGAACATGTCTTAGGTTTATTTGGAGGATTCAATGGGTTGATCAAGAGGGCTAAAACTTTGACTTAGACAATCTGATAGAAGAAGGTCCCTTAAAAAAAAATCATAAAACCAGACTTCCTAGAAGCCTGGGTGCAGATGACCAGGAATGGGCAGGCAGGGTCCAGGCTGAGAGCCCACATGACCAGGTCACTGGCTATGGCACAGTGGAGGGATATGTTGCTCTACTCAGAGGCGGTAGAGGCTGAGCCTGGGAAGAAGACAGGCAGGGAAAGGGCTTCTTTTGCCTGGCTGAGGCTTAGCTACATTGCCTAGGTTTGTCTTCCTTGGAAAGTTGCAGCTTGTGGGCTGGAGACTTAAGTATTTGGGGGAGTACATCTAGGATCTAGGTCTACATCTGGTAAGGAAGTCTTGGGGCCAGGACTTGTGGGTAGACCTTAGCCTCCAGTAGCTCTGATACTCATAAAGACCCAGTGCAGAAGTGACACACCAGCCTTTCTAGATAATCTTTGAGGGGGCAAGGGAAAGGCATGGGGAAGGAAGGGCTGGCTCTTGAGATCTTCTCTCAGAGTCGCAGAGTCTAGGATGCTTGGGTTTAGGGATTCTTTGCAGCAGGTGTAGCTGCCTGGAACTTAAGGTTTTTGTTTGTTTGTTTTTGCTATCAAGTTGTGGGAACTAGGCAAGTCAGTCCAGCTGTGAGGACCTTGACCTAGTTTATGTGAGAGAACTGAACTACAACATGTGAACTTGACAATCTGTGTTCTTGGGCAATGTGAGGACCAGATGCCAGCAGAAGCATTCTGTAATCATTTGATTCTCAACATCCACTGGTTTTAAATGCAAGGATTCAGCCAACCACAGATCATATATATCTAGAAAACAAAATCTGTCCATCTTGAACATGTAAAGATACCTTGTCATCATCTCTAACTAGAATAGGATGACAACTATTTACATATAGGATACAGTATACCAGGCATTATACAGAATCTGAAGGTTATTTAAAGTACACATGAGGATGAGTATATGTTATATAGAAACACTGGACCATTGTGTTGGTTATTGTTTTGTTAACATAAGCTAGAGTCATCTAGTAAGAGGGAACCTCAATTAAGAAAATGCCTTCATCAGATTGACTTGTAGATAGGTTTGTGGGGCATTCTTTTTAGTGATTGATGGGGGAGAGCCCCCCCCCCCCCATTGTGATTGGTGCCACCCTTGGGCAGGTGGCCTTGGGCTGTATAAGAAAATAGGTTGAGCAAACCATGGAGAGCAAGTGAGCAAGAAGCACCCCTCCATGACCTCTACATCAGCTCCTGCCTCCAGGTTCCTGGTGTGTTTGAGTTCCAGCCCTGACTTCCCCTGGTGATGGACTATAATGAAGGATGCGTAAGCTAGAATAAATATTTTCTTCCCCATTTGATATTTGTCATGATGTTTATCACGGAAATAGAAAGCAAACTAAGAGAACCATTTTACACAAGGCATTTGAGCAGCCATTTTTTTTCAAATAGGAGGTCCTGGAACCCATAGATATCAAGGAAGGATGATATTTAATGGATACTTGGTAAGTGCTCTGTACACAAGAGAGCAAATTGATAAATGAGTGAGTAACTTTTGGGGTAAATATGATATCTAGTCCCTAAAAACTCATAGGTCATCACACCTGCATACTTTGTTAGTTTTCTCTGGAGATGATCTGTGGGCACCTTTCCATCAGTAGGGAGGAAATAATATGTGCTTTCCAGGCGGTTAGGGCACACACACCTGCTGAATGGAAATCTCTGGAAGTAGATAAGAAAGAGGGGGCATCAATTTAATTCCCCAGTCCTCCTTAAGTAAGTCAAATATCCTTCCATTTCTATTCCAATTATTCTGACTTTTCAGCACTCCGTAGTTGACCAGCACTTGAATATCTTTACTAGGTGCCTAAGGCACATTGGGTACTGAGGCACGTGCTGGGAACAGGATGTGAATGAGCCCTGGGCACAAGTGTGTGACATCACTGTCATCCATGCAAGAGAAAGGAAGTGAACTGAGCAGAAGACATGACCAAAGGATGTGTCTTCACACACTGAAAGCAATAAGTGGCACGTTGTTTACATTCCCCATCCACATGATAAGAATTTGGCACAGCTAATAAAATACTTAGGAACACACATTCTGCAATGCAATCATGTTTGTATACAAACAACAGCTTTCGGATGCTTCAGTAATAAACAAAGGCTCCTGATCCTGACACAGAGCAACATGATCCTAACATAGAGGACAGAAGAATGCCACCTTTTGTAGTTGTAGACCATGCAGAATATGGTTGAATCATAGAAACCTTGGCATTCATCAGGACTGGATTCAAGAACCTCCTTGGATACCAAAGCCCGAAGGTGCTCAAGACTCCGACAAAATGACACAGTGTTTGCCTAGAACTTGTGTGTGTCCTCCCACGCACATCAAACCACCGATTCCTAATAGTATCTAACAACACAAACGCTGTAGAACTCTGTTACACTGCATGTCTGAGGGAATCGTGATCAGGAGGCCTCAGCCCTGCTTGGTACAGATGGAATCTTCGTCTATGAAGAGTTCTGATTTGTGTGCAGTGGCATCCACAGAGGCAGAACCCCTGGTTACAGAGCTGGCTTCAGGAATGAGTCTCTCTAAATCCCACAAGCTGTAAGAAACTGAGCTTATGCTGCAGGACCCCAGGACTATGCAGACACAGATGTGGCACCAGGTCAGGGGTGACGGCAAGCTCCAGGGAGCAAGAGCAAGGACCTGGGTTCCAGAACATTCCTGAGTTTCAAGCTTCTGAAGCTGCTGTGGGGCCAGTCACTCACCGTCTTAATCAAAACCTGAATACTGTTGTTATCTCATATCTGTGGTTTTGAGAAAATAGTTAATGAGAAAATTAAAAGATTCCAAACATCTCCAATAGATTTTTTTTTTTTTTTTTAGGATAATGCTGAACAATTCTGTCTTAGGACAGGAGGAGGGTGATGCATGCATTTGAATAGCTCTGCTCACTGTCAGCATGGTTTAATGAAATTCACTGTAAAGGAAAGAAACGTGTTCTCAAGTTGTAGTGTTTCCGGTTGACAGCCAGACTGGATCTGGGAGAATATCAGACCAAAACCCAAATGCATGGCCTGGCTTGGGCAGCTGCTTCTGTCTCTTCGTGGCAGCTTGCCAGTACTGCAGGGCTGTCTGTACTCCAGCACTCTGAGGAGTCTTGGGGTCTTTCCCTTCCTGTTCTCTCCCAATGGCCAGCTCCAGCTCTGTCTAATGACCTTGGTTCCCCTCTGCCCTGGGTTTATGCCTCCTCCTCCTCCATGGAGGTCTTCCCAAAAGACCCAGGTCTGGGAAGCTCCCTCCCAATGTCCCTGCACCAGGTTTTCTTGACTCTGCATCTCTTCATCCTGTCTTCTCTCTATCCAGCACTTATTGAGGAAGAAAACATATTCCTTGTTTAATGCCTGCTTTCCCCACATCTTTCTTCATTTGATTTGCATTTCTGCCACCGAGTATGAGCCATATATGCAAAGTAAAACCCAAACAAACATCTCTAAATGCTGAGTGAATGAATTCTTCAATTCCCCCAGTGAAGCTGAACAACTTCATAGCCATGCGACATGTAGCACATCCCTCCCAGGATTCCTGACCGCTTGCTGAAGTACCTGTGTCTGCACATGATGCAAATTCATCTCTATTGATCATTTAAATGACGTTGAACCACTACCCACGACCCCAGGGCCTATTCTTTATGCGGCTGGACGTTTCTGGTACATTCCTGTCGCCTCATCTCCTGTGCTAACTATTTGTGATAGCCATTGTACATGTCTTCGCTCTTTGGCTATTCAAAGGAAAGCAAAATTCCATGTTGCTTTTTACCTGGCACTTGGAACCCATGTGCTGTGATCAAGGCAGCCAAGACATGTCTCCCAGATGTGTCAATTTCCCCCTGACTTAAGAGCAAAAAGCAGCCTAGAAACCTAAGAGGACATTGCCCTGAAGGGGCTGAAGCTAGACTGGGGATGGAGAGAGGTCAAAGACCTTGAAACATTTTAGTAACAAGGCTCTTAGCTTGTAGACAAAAGCCCAGAGAGCTAGTTGTTTCACTTACACCCTACGTGTGTCTTCAGAACATCCCGACATCCCCAGAAGGAAGGAGGCATGCTTAGTACAGGGAACAAACGAAATATGCCTTCAACATGGTCAAAGCCACTGTTCCAGGTGATTCTCAGCCCCTGCCAGTGCCTCCCTGGGTATGACAACTTGGTTTGGGAACTGGTCGGTTGCTGCATGACATGAGCTAGAATTTGCAAACCAGAGCTTTCAGCAATACATCATGGATTTTCCTCATGACGTTATACTGATCTAGAAGTGTGACTTTTCACAAAGAGAATGATTAGGGACTTAAAAGCTAGACAGCAAAACTTCTAATATGACAACAATCAGGACATCAATTTCTCACCCTTTAAGGGGATTTAAGAATAGTTTCAATTATGAAGAAATAAGACTATCTAATTAATAAGCTAGATGCATTTGTTTGCAGTCATTAATTTTCATCTATTATGGATGCAAATATGAATAATTAAGCACAACAAAATCTCTAGATTAACCAGAACCATCATTTTTCTCCGTATGTTTAGGAGACAAACATAAGCTATGAGGTCGGACGTGTGTGCAGCAGCTTCCTGGCTTTCCCACTTCATGTGTGCAACTTGGGATGTCTGTCTGCAACTCCATTTTCCAATAGTGAAACAAGGACTTTGACATCTGCTTTATGAGTATGGACCTTGAAAAGTTGCTGTGGATAACACGTGTGAGGTTGTTTCTCTCCCCAAATGGGACACTGCCCAAACACACTAAAGTCAATCACCCTTCTCTTTTCCATGTTGTACAAAGTTCAAAGGATTCAATTCACCTGAAATTTCTAGCCATTTCCACAGTAAACCAAGAGTAAGACTTGTTGGTTTGAGTGGACACCCACCCACCAGTGTCAAATGATAAACAAAATCTCGATATCCCAACTAAAAGTTCATTATATCTATTACTTAGGTGTGCAATTGAGAAGCTCCACAGTTGTGTTTGCTAGGGACGTGAATTCTGTCAGCATTGATAACACCCACACATTCCAAGTGCTGTTGACCACTCACTTGTTCCTGGCCGAGCATCCGAAACATCCACTAGGGGTCCGGTGGCCTGAGATACCGATTGATAATGCACCGTGTGAGTCACTGTCAGTGACTTCTGTTTAGCTGCCTCTCCGAAGTCAGCGTCCGTCAGCAGGACTGTGGAGCGGTCATCTGCAGGAGGGGGCACACAGGAAAAGCAAGTGTGTTTTAACAAGGATAGGAACTCACGCCAGCACTGCATTTGTGTCGGTTTAAAGAGTCACACAGGGAAGGGCAGCTATGCTGAGGCATGCTTTTTCTCTATGAAACCAATACTGCTCAGCGTAGCTGACCACCTGGCACACCTCTCAGGTTTACGTGTTTTTCCAAAGCTTGCCTGAGATAATGTACAATGTCAGTGGTCCCAGTGGTATGGTTGCCCTGTGGGACGAGCCCCTTTGGTGCTGGAACACTGCGGAACTGGGGAACAAAACCCTGCAGTCCTCCACAGTGGGGTTGGCTGCCACACTGACCTCAGCCAGTGTTTGGAGGACAAAGGGAGACAAGGGCTATCCTGAAGAAATTGATGGTTTCTTTCCTCTCCTTTAAAGGGATGAGGCCTGCTCCCTGCCTCCTGCTACTTCTGAGCTTTAATCTGCAGTGCATGCTTTGGCTGACTTCCAGGATGTCTCTCTTGTAAGAGAACCCTCAGGGTATAGGCTCCGGAAGGCTGGGGAGGCAGGAGACAGGGCCTAGGTGAATTCTGCCTACCTCGGGGTTCTCAGGGGAACAGCTGTGTGAGGTATGTGCCATTGTCTGTCTGAGGACTGCGATTACTTTTCAAACTTTTAGAGTTTTTTGACACGAAGGGAGACTTTGGTTGGGATGTATGTATTTTCTATAGTTTCAAAGACTGTGATTCAAGTTAATGTTCTGATTATCAGTCAAACAGGACCTGCTAGAGCATGTCAGAAGGGGTAGAGGTGGAGGGCACTGATGCTGTGTTCATAAACAACACGGCAAGACTGCTGTGCCCAAAAATGGCTCTAAACAGAGCGAACCTTACAAAACCCAGTTGCTCGGGCTCTGGCAGGGGAGGAAAGGCCTCTTGAAGTTCGAATCAAATTTCTTGGCAGAGAACTGGGGAGGAGGCTGCCAAGCTGTCTGTGAGTGTCCCAGCGGGTGGCACAGCACAGGTTGGTGCCCAGATGAGTGCCAGAGCTGGGCTGGGAGGCTTGGCTCTAGAGCTGTCATCCGACCCCTCATAGAAAGTGGGATTTGCATAGAGACAGAGTCTCACAATTAGAGCTGGCACCACAGGCCCTCTATCTACATTGGTTGGTCATACATAACACAGCTGCGTTGTGGATTCTGGTGGGCAGTTGAGTTTTTAAGATGAGATTCCTGGCAGGGTTATAAACCTGTCCTGGGAAATGTCAAGTGCCTGTCTGATTACGAGGTTAGCCATCCATTCCGGACAGAGATGAATGGTGGTCTAATACTGGATTCTTATAACCAAAACCTGGATTGTTTCCTAATTAGAAAATGCCATTGACCCACTATTGGGGAATAATAGGAGGCAAATGGTGGTTGGTGACAGATGATGTGGGGCAGATTGTGATGGCTCTCTGGCCGCAGGTCATGGTGACATACACAGATGACTGGCAGACCGTCTGGTGTTCAGCCAGCAACAAGGAGCCCCTGGAAGCCATGTGCCACTGACAAGCGCCATCCTGTTGTAACAGGCATTTGAAGGATTATGAAGGGTCTAAGGAGGAGCACTTCACGTACATCCTTCCTAACCCCCTGCCATGTTATCTAACACTGTTACCTTGCCAAGCTCCCTAGTCTCCTTGTATTCTAAAGTGAACACGCAGGGTGTACTTAGAGAAGTACAAGGCCAAAGATGATTTCAGTTTTAATACCCTATCTACAGAGGTCAATGAGAGGCATTGCACAAACCTCAGCAGCAAAAGGACAGAAAACTAGACGCAGAGCATGCTGTTTTGTCTGCATTGAGAAAACCTAACACACTGGACTGCATTTCAGAGAACACGGGGCTTCCTGTATGACATGGACCTATGAATTCATGGGAATCAGCTGACTGAGGGCTGGACTGGACTTGGTCATAGTTTTTCTAAATGAGGCTGATGCATGGAGTGCAGCCTGGGCCTTGGCATTTCAAAGCCATCAGCTCAAGATACTTCTCGAGATGGTGGGACAGGGAAAGGGTGAAGGTGATGGAGATTTTCCTTTTACTTGCCCTGCCCTTGCAGCCTTCCGGGAAGGAGGTATTCAGGGACCAGACAGGGAGGCAGGCAGTGCATCCAGGCTGTGGGGAAAGGGCTGCCCTGGCAGTGAGTGGCAGAAGACACCTACCAAAGCAAATGCAGTTTATAAAGGGGTGGTCCCAGGGCCTGTCTACTAAGACACTAGTCTATTTTCATGTTTCTCAAAGCCTCACAAGACACAGAGGGTCCTGAAGTAGCCTTTTGGCAGGATAGCAGGTAGCAATGGCCTTACACTGGAGGCGGACATGATGGCAAAATTGGAGGTCTGCCAGAACCCCTGAGTCTGCTCCTGTCTGATAACTTTGGTGAGCTATGTGAATCTTTCTACATCTCATATAATGCAGCACCTTTCCTATGAGCTGACGAAAGGTTGAGCAAGTAACCCACATGGGATTTAGAGAGCTCTCAACAAATGTTAGGGACCACTGTGGTTGCTACCAAGAGGAAGGTAGCTGGTGAAGACGTTGGGTTTGTGGGTGGACAGGCTACAGTACCTGTCTTTTTTCGTGGCTTTTCTAAGACTGAGACACTGGGAGGCCGAGTGTTCCTCTCAGTCAGGATGTTATGGGATACTAGGAACAGGGAGACGCCTGCATGGAGGCATTTATTTATTTAAGTGTTAATCAAATTTTGAAGGTTTATTTAACAGAGGCTGACCTTGTCAGAGTTGGCGAGGAGAGCACAGAGGATTTCTAAGATGGAGCTTTAGGAGGCGAGCCTCAGAGTCTCAGTGGGTTGTAAAGTTTTCTTCTTTGGAGGGACAATGGTCTCTCCAGGAGAACTCCAAAGCTAGCAGAGTTGGGGAACTCTCAAGGTGCATTTACTGGTACTTACTCTCCCCTTTGGTCTGTCTGTTCACGGGGCATCTAAGATACTCTCCTATCAAGCACTTCCCATGCTCCCAGGTCAGGATGAGAAAGCATGGCTCCAGCAGCCACTGTGTTTGGTAACCGGCAGGGCACCTCACCTATCGTCTCCATTGTGTCTCTCTCTTCAATCAAAAGCTGAGCCCTGGGTATATCGATATGCATTCTCAGGGTCTGTTGCTGCTTGCTTAAGGTGTCTGAAGTCCGTGTGTTCTTACTGAGAATAGAAGAGAGGATGCGTTAGCCAGTCCAATTCAATGTGCCATCACGCCAACATGTCTCTCTGTACCAATTTGGTTTACTTGTTTAATTATGAAAACAACTTGAAGAGATGGGTGGGGGGATGTACACGATAGAAAAGTGCTTTTCCTTCATTCAAGAGAAATTTATTATGATTAAATTTTGGTAGACAAAGGAGATTCAGAACATATAAGTTTTTAATAGATGGGCTCAATAAACATCAATCTTGAGGAAAAAAAACATTTCTTGGGTAAGAGTAAAAATGAAGCAAGCAGAAAGGGGCCATTCAAACAATAACATCCTCATTTTTCAGACATGAGATTTAGTTATGACAGCGGGGAGGAAGTCTGTGAGCCGGCTGGGCACTGGACGGTTGTTTCACTCACAGATCTGTATTGATATCTGGTGTCCTTTTGTTTTGTTTTGTTTTTTTTTTCAAGTGACAAATCGCTTGCCTTGTTAGCATCTCCAACACCACTTTGGTTTTCTTAGCTGAGCACGTATTTTCAAATAGAGGGAAAAAAAAACCTCAATTACTAAAATAATTTTATCTCAAAATTTGTGTACCAGAAAATTACTCCGAGAGCGAATTCTCTAAAAGTAAGTGGAAGTAGGTGGTGAGACTGCCTGGTGTAATTGCAGCCGGTTACAGCCTGCAGCTCGAAGCTAGACTTCCATGCCGAACGGAAATCTAAAAGAGCCGACAGGGGCCTTAATTAGCAAGTCTTTTATGAAGATGTGCTAGATGTTAAAATGTTTTCTGAAGCATCCCCCAAGCAAGTGGAAGGCACTGGGATACTTCACCAGTGAAACTGTTTATGGCAGCGCTAGATCCAGGGCAGAGTCTTCAAAGTCTACAGAGGACAATTTCTGGAGTCAGGTTCACTTGAGGGGTGTTTACTTCTTTGTTTTTTCTGTCTGTCTGTCTATGTATGTCTCTTATGCCAATGCCTGTGCACATGGAGACCAGAGGTTGATGTTGGGTGCCTTCCTCAATAGCTTTCCATCTTATGTTTTTGAGATAGAGTCTCTCATTGGAACCAGCTCTAGCTGCTTCTTCCAGGCTAGTTAGCCAGCAAGTACCCAGTGACTCAGACACAGGCACACCTGACATTTATATGCATGCTGGGGATTCGAACTCAGGTCCTAATGTTTGCCTGGCAGACTCTTTACCCATTGAGCCACCTCTCTAGCCTCATTGGTTGGTTACTTTCAAGGGAGAACAAGAAAGGTCTGCACAGTGCATCTCAAATGCCTTTCTCTCTAATGAAAGCATTCCCAGGCCTCTGTTTCCTCTGTTCTTCCTCACCCACTCCTAAACTAAGTGGCTGATGGAACCTAAACCACCCAAACATCAGGTCCATTTGAGAAACCTTGTACGCCACCTGTTGCAGCCCAGTTTACAACTGGATATATTACTACACCCCTTTCTTCACATGAATGTAAACAAAGCACCCCACAAGCAAGGCCACTTCTGGAAGGCTCCCTGCTCCTCTGAGTGCTTGATCTTGAACCAAATTCCTTGCTCCGCAGACTCATAACTGGGAGTAACTGGGTTATTTACTGAGATCATGCCAATTACTCGCAGCCCAAATTCAAGCCTTTGGCCTGGTTTTTCACATGGTCTCTATACGCTTTCAAATTATTTCACTTCCCATTGCGCTGGTGGTTAAAAAAAGAAGGGAGAAATGCGTTGAGATTCACATAGTTGCAGAAAATGAAGAGCATTTGAGATCCTTGGGGACTGTGTGCCTGCCATGCTCCCACCATCTGAATTTCTGCAGAAACATACGGGCAGCCTCTCCACTGTGAATATCCAAAAGACCTGCTTAGAAGCATCACAGAGGACTTGAGCATGTCCTTGTACAAAAATAGAAACGTGCGGGTCCCTTCTCAAGAGAGTTACAAGGCAGTCAGCAGCTCTCTGACAAACTATAAGCACCCGTCACAGGTTACACTCAAGTAACAATAAAGGGTCCCCTGTCACAGCTAAGTAACTGCTGTGAAGGCTGCTGCTGGCACTGAGCCAGTGACTCTTCATGAACAAGGACAGTGAGGTTGTGAGGGCTGGAGAGGGAGCCCTTTCTCTCCAAGAAGAACCTTGAGACCCAGGGCCTCACCAGTGCCCCCCTGAGCACTGACTGCTCCCTTCAGAGGAAGTGCATCCCCAGCCCTCCCACAATGTCCTCCTGATGCTTGCTTAGCAGCCATCTTTTCAGTAGGCCAGGCTGGCCCTTCGGGGGAATCCCTCCCGCCCTAGCCCCATTCTCTATTTAATTTAGTTTCCTTGCCTCCATTACTCTCCAGCACATGTTTAATCAAGTCAATTAAACATATGTAATTGGTTTATCTTATTATCTGTCTCCCCACTGGAATCTCGACTCCACAGGGATATACTCATTTGCTCTGGTCCTTACATGTCCCCAGAACCCACAACAGTGGGCGGTCAAAGCAGGTATGTACTCAGTGTGCCACATTATCTTGGGTGATACCACATGAGCTCAGCCACCTAGCCCCAAAGGCTTTGCTGCAGTTGATACCCTTCAGGTTTAAAATGCTGGGTTCCAGCTAAGATGTTTCATGATACGAATATTGACAGCCATGTTTGGTTTTCTATTGCTTAACATATAAAGCACAATCCTCAAAAGTGATCACCATTGGTCTTTAGAGCCACAGCAAACCTTCAAACAGTGTAATTAGAAGATACCCACTTGCAACCTAGAGGATTCTAACTATTTTTGCTGTGTAAGCAAAACGATGGTATAAAATTCCATAACACAGGACTCAGAAGAATGTGTTAGCTATCAAAATATGACCTCTGATGAGGCATTTGACACTTTACTGTTTGATTAAAATGGCAGCAACAGGGAATGTGGAGGGAGCCTTGTAGGACACAGTCTTCCCCAGGTCATTCCATGAATTTGTTGTCACTGTAATTCTTCAAAGTCCTCACATTTCCTTAAAGCCATATGTGTCAGTATGTGTGTGTATGTGTGTGTATCTGTGGCTATCTATGAGTGTATGTATGAGTATGTGTGTGTTTATAAGTGTGTGTAAGTATATGAGCATGTGTATATGAGTATTTGTGTCTGTGCCTGTGTATATGAGTATGTATATAAGTGTTTGTGTGTGTGTGTGTGTGTGTGTGTGTGTGTGAGAGAGAGAGAGAGAGAGAGAGAGAGAGAGAGAGAGAGAGAGAGAGAGAGAGAGTGAGTGAGTTGAGGGCACTAGTGATGTACTTGCTCCAAATATGACCAAATGACTCTGAAGCATAAAATAACTACAGATAGGATCATACCTGGTTGTGACCTCTAGATGGGCATTTTGAGATTATGTGTACGAAGATGTGAACATGAAAAGTCTAAGCTAATTTAAATTCTCAGTTTGAGTTTTCTCCTCTCTAGCACTGGCTCTCAGACTGATGCTGGTCCTTGGTCACTGACTGACATCAGTTGGTAGCTCTTCAGAGCAAGGTAGTCTCCCCAGCTTGGAGGCTGGGATACATTTCATCTTTTCTTTTCTTTTCTCTTCTTCCTTCCTTCCTTTCTTTCCTTTTTTCTTTCCTTCCTTCCCTCCCTTCTTCTCCTTCTCCTTCTCCTTCCTTCCTTCCTTCCTTCCTTCCTTCCTTCCTTCCTTCCTTCCTTCCTTCCTTCCTCCTCCTCCTCCTCCTTCTCTCTCTCTCTCTCTCTCTCTCTCTCTCTCTCTCTCTCTCTCTCCCTCTCTCCCTCTCCCCCTCCCTCTCCCTCTCTGTGACACATACATGCATGTGTCTGTGCATGTACATATAGAGGCCAGAGGTAGATGTTAGGGTGTCTTTACTCCCCACCTTATTTTTGAGACCGTGTCTCTTCACTGAGCCCGGAGCTACCACAGCACCTAGGCTAGCTACAGCAAGGTGCTGGTGTCCTGGTGTCTGACTGTCTCCACCCCATAACTGGGGTTACAGGTACCTAGGAAACACCTGCTTTTCTGTGGGTGTTGGGGATCCAAACTTGAACAGCAAGCATGTTATCCACAGAGCTGTATTCTCAGCCCAGGTCGTCTTCTTCTGCTCTCTCTCTTTTAAAGCTGTTTTTACTGAGACAAATGAAAAGAGAATCTCGTTTTCAGACTGTCATCCAGTATGGTGACATCACTGCCTCTCCTTCCCAGTAAATCCCATCTCTTAGAAGTGCCTGGAAATAGTTTTTCTAGTCACTTTTGTTCTTTGAAGTGGTAGTCATTGCTAGTTTTCATGTTCTCAACATTAATTGACAACCAATGGGAAGACCATGATGTGTTCCTGTTCAGCAGGTGGCCTTTCAACTCCGTTATCTGCCTATCTGCCTTACCAATGCATGTTACTTTCTAAGATCTTGCTCTGGGGCTAATGTGGAAGGCTATGTAGACATGCATTCAGGATCTCAGGAGAGGCAAAGCTCAGATCATTCTTACTAAACAGAAAACACAGACCACGGCTTCACATCCTTCAAGCACAGGTGTGAGTTATGGATAGGGGCATCTAAAGGACATTGGGAGAGCCACTAACGGGAAGAAGGGGCTGGAAAATCCACATGGCAGGGGAAAAGCATCCTGCAATTGCCTCTAACTTTCTAGGATGCTGCAGAAGCCCTACTTGGGGCCAGATTATCAAAATGGTCCCTGCCAATGGGCAGCTGAGGTAAGTAGTGGTCATACCATGCCAAGCTCCAGGCATCCCTCATCACTTACACTGTTGCTTATTTATATGGCAGAGCTTTTGCAAGAGCAGCCAAAAAAAAAAAAAAAAAAATCGAACTGTATGAGAGATTGCCTCATTTTAAATGTCAATTAATTCATAGTTTTCAAGCCTACATTATACAATTTGTTCTGCTGAGTCAGTTAGTCATTATAAGTCAAGTGGCTTCTGCTTCTTTACTTGCTAGCTGTTTCATCTGAGCTGACAAGTCCGGAGGAGCCCGGATACAACATACGGGACGACAAAGAATGCCTCTTACTTTCTTAGTGAACAAATGTGGGTTTCTAGATGAGCATGGCCATGAGGGATTTTATGCAGATTTGTGTAATCTCTCACATAAGTCTGATGTTTTCTGATTAGAGCTCTATCTTGAAGGAGATATTTTGAGGGAACTTGGATTTGTTTGCCTTTCATCCAAGCCTAGACTCTTGTAGCCATCTGTCCATTGGACAAATTCATTGATGTGTGAAAAGAACTTTTAAAATCCCACATGACCCACACAGGCCCTGTGTTCTGATAAATACCAGCTCCCAAACGCAACCACTGAAAATCACAATGCCTGCACCCTGTTTCTAGTTTCCTGTTCTTGGCAAATGACATCAGCATTCATCTAATTGCTGTCATTCAACTCTTCAAAGTCAGCCTGGGTTTCTGTCATACTATTGCCCTATCTGTGAGGCACACAGGGTTAAAACAGTATCTCCAATGACGTCTCTGAGAAACGATCTTCGGGCACCAATGGCATCTAACCTCTTCCCATGTTACCAAAGATACTGGTCACATAGGACACGGACTCCTTATGAATAACACATTGACAACTTTACATGCGTAGATGGAGAGGAAGTGGAAAGAGCTACAACTCATCCTCTTTCTCTCCCAATCAGGAAACCTAAAATGCCAACCCCATGTTGTCCACTAGGGACTCTGATAGTGTTCTTATTTTCCAAATGCTCATTTTCTGGTTTCATCTTTTATTTGATTATTGCATTATTAAATAACCCACATGTGTAACTGCTCAGCATCACACTGCTCCCATTTTTACAGAGTTCAGAGGATAGAAAGCACAGGGGAATGAGTGTTTGAAGCAAGGGACTCAGGGGGGAGAGGGAGGGCAGTAGGAATGTAATCTGGGGGCATGGAAAAGACAGACTCTCCTCTTCATGCCATTGTCTACCACAAGCCCCATGGACATCTACAAGCAAAGCTTGAAAGGATGCAGCTTGTCTTTGGCAGTCCTCCCATGGCCCCATTCATTGCATCTATGCAACGATGATGAATGGGAAAGCCACAGTACTGAGGATAAAATAGGTGGGCTATGGCTAGGCCTGGAAGTGCAGAGACAATAGCAATAGGACCTGGTGAACATACAAGTGACACCTGGGAACTGAGACTGAGAGTCTATCCCAGTCTACCGTGGCCTTTGGAGCACTGTGCACAGCACATTTCCTTTTGTGGCCCTCCTTGATCTCGGAGGCTGTTTACCTAATCAGAAGCCAAACTAAAGCTCTCTATAACACATCCCTGATCCCTGCTTCAGCTGCATCGTCCTACTGTTTAAGAGTAGCCCACAGGACAGCCGTGTGTGGCAAGTATAAAAATAGTCATTTGGTGTCTGTGTAGCCAACCACCCATTACATGGATGTTTTGGAATATAAATGAAAATTATATGTTGAAATGAAAATATGTCACCAACTTCAGATCATCCTTATCATTAAGAAATAATCAAGGCCAAGTGGAACTGTCCTTGGACACGTCATGCCCAGGGAACAATAAGAATGTCATGTTCTTACCTCATGAGCATTTCAGCTAAACTCTTCGCATCTGGGGAGAGAAAGCTAATATTAGTACAAGATCAATAACTCATAATTAATATACACTTAGAAGAAAACAACTCATTTATGTAGTTATAACAAACCCTCCAGTCAGATGGCAAGCCATTTCAAGTGCTTTTGTTTAACAATGTCACACTAATGGCCAGGGCTTTATGGTTCCTTTATTTCTTCTACATAGGACTTTTTTATGGCTTTTATTTATAACAGAAAGATGCATGAGTATCCTGCAGCCATAAAATTGCAGACATCTATTAAAGTTTTTATTGCAATCTAATTATTTATCACTTCTAGAAAACTCAGTTTTATTTTCAATAGTCAGAAAATTAACATTTGGGAAAAATCATTTATGTAGAACAAACACACTCTTTTCATTAACCAGGAAAGACAAGAACGGAGGATTTAAGTCACTGTGCCTCACTCTAAAGGGGCTTCAGTACAGAGTTCTGTGCCACCAGGTTGCTCACTGATTTTACAAACTTGAATGTAATAAAACTTTATTGTGGAATCCCCTTCCTCAAAGACACTATTTACTCTGGTTATCACTCCGACACAAGAAATCATATCTCAAAATATTGCAGGACAGATCGACTTATTTGGTAACGCTATTTAGAAATGCTCTAAAGTATGATTTATGCTTTTTACACATTCCCTCCTGGCAAAAGCAGAGTTTCCTTTCCTGGAACACAAAATCCTTTTCTCTCTTTTTTTTTATTTCTTTCATTGCTCTAAGACTTTATGTTAGGGATCCTGTTCAAGGAATAGAACTTTCTGCAAATAGATTTGTTTGATGGTGAATGGCTCCACACTGAAGAAATGCATAAGCAGGGACATTTCCACCTCCTTCTCTTGGGGCTGGGATTTGCCTCTTATGCCCCATGTGCAGAGACATGGGGACAATCTCAGATCAATTCTCTAGCACCTGGCACCCCAATGACCCCCAAGAGATTGCTCTAAAAACCACCAGGCCATGCCAGTTCCCTTTGATAGCCTCAGCATGGGGCCCCAGCTTTGTGCACAGATGGGTTCAGTATGGAAGACAAAACTTGCCCCCTCTATTCCACCCACATGGAAAAACACAGGAAGCAAAATAGCACTGAATCTCCCAGCTCATGTCTTTATATTTGTCTGCAAAGATGAAGTAAATAGCATGAGTCTCTACTCTTCCTGAATGATTTAACACATGCAAAGTAAATATATCTATGGAATGCCAAAAGTGGGGAGTAATGAGCTCTCTGTAACACCCAACAGTGGCTAGTACAATATGCTAAGAAAGAGGACAGAACTGAACAGAGTAAATACTTGTCTTCAGCTCACACTAGGAGTGTATGTCTGAGATACCTGACCCTACACTTGCCCTTACACGGCGTGTTTGTTCCAGGTTAGCCACCAGCACTCCTTGGAGGCTCTATCACACTGATGTGTAGGGTGCCAGGGCTCCACAAAGGAGGACAGAATTTCCAAGTGCCCCTCTAACCGCATAGACCTCGGCTGTAGCTGGCTGGCCTCCTTCCTGGGCTAAGATCATTTTAGAATTGGGCTCCAAAGCCAGTCATCCCTGCCTAAGCCTATCCTTGAGAACAGATGTCTTCCTTCCATTTGAACTATCATGTCCTGCTTCAAAATTTTGGGGAAAGTTGTACTAGTTGGAATTCCTTTCTTCTACAAGCTCCCTGGAACTAAACTGAAAAGCCTGATTTTTTTTTTTTTTTTTTTTTTTTAGCACAGTCTGGAGTTTGCATGGCCCAGGGCAAGCTGATATAACCCTGGAGCATTTTCTAAAGACCTGTATCATGTTATGCTTGTTATCTTAGGAGTGCAGGCTAAGTCCCTTCAGTATCACTGTGTTGCAGTTAGAGATGAGGAAGTGGGTCCTGAATATTCCCTGGGGGTGAGTGGGGCTGCATGTCCAGTGTTTGCGGCTTAAACACTTTCTCTGCTATTCTTTGTACCTGGAGTAGAGTGAGAGTTAGACTCCCAGACACCAAGGAGCAGACACCTGGCCCCAGCAGGTTAAGGGAGATAATCCCAGGATAGTAGTGTATCAAGCTGGAGAGAAAGAGACAGATCTCTGCTAGGAAGGGACCAGGAACCTTAACTGAGGGGTTAGGGCTTAAACGGGCAATCTGCTCCACACAGAGAACTCACAGGCACTGGGATAATGGACTTGTTCATGGAAGAACGGGTCTCTTTTACTGTAATAGAGAGGTCACTGGCATGGTGATGGATGAGGGTGGCCTGAATGTTATAGAGGTGACTAGCACTGTCTGAAAGCTGCTACCTGGCCAAGATGAGGCTGAAGATGGCAGAGGTAGGGGTGGGGGTGAGAGGGCTATACACTAGTGTTCATCATGCCTCTTACTCAGAAGGTGTGGATAGGAAGAGGGGTACTATGCTCTACCACCTGCTTCTTACAGGGGTCCAAGCGAGAACCTGTGAGGGTTGGATTAAGGAATCAAGTGGCCTGAGGGTGGGGATGACAGTACAATGTGACATTGGTAAGAACCTGCCAAAACCCAGAGCCCTGCCAGTTGTAGTAGGCATAGGACAGACAGACTGCATGGAGCCCAGGAAAAAGGCTAGAATTGGGATGCTCAGCATGAGACAGGATCTAGTAGGACATGGAACCTGGGTTTGGGTAGAGAGCTGAGGAGACCTGTTTTAAAGCTAGAGGTGCTGGACGGGGCTGTTGAGAGGCAGGCTAAAAGTCAAGGTAGGGAGAGATCTGGGCAGAGCCAAGGCTTGGAATGTTGTTTGTGTTCATATAGGGAGAGGGTAAAGAGCCAGGGGCACATCTCAGACATGCTTTCATTTAGGGAAAGGAGAGAATCTGGAGCACGTTAGTATATTTTAATAATTTTGGAATATAGGATCTTAACAGTGACAGAGGCTTTCAAATTAGCTTCCTAATGAAATTTGAGATCTTTTCCCTTGGGTCTCAGGCAGCTATTACAATGTGTGCTACCTTTAGGGGGTCCAGAGCTGGGGCTGTGGGTCACTGAAGTCACTGTCTCCTGCTGCTGCACACCAAATGACCCCTCACATCCCAGGACACCCAGCAAGAGCAGCGCTTCACCATCTCCCCACAGGACCTTATGTCTTGTTTCTTCTTTTCCACTCAGATACTAACACTAGGTGACCCCAGCTCCAGTGTCTAGCCTTTTTTTGTCACGGAAGTACCAGAAGAGCAACAGACTTGCACTGTGACTCCCAGGGCCACACCTTTGATTGACACTCTCAAATCAACCCCATGCAGTAGAGATCTTCAGCACTGAGTTGCTCAGTGGGAGCTCATGGTGCTCTCAGGCGTCCTGTCTGTTCTTGATTCCTGCTGTAAATATTCTCTCTCTCTCTCTCTCTCTCTCTCTCTCTCTCTCTCTCTCTCTCTCTCTCTCTCTCTCTCTCTCTCCCTCCCTCCCTCCCTCCCCCAAACTTGCTTTGATGTGACTTCTCCAAGGCCCTCAGCTCTGGGTTGGCTCTTTGCTCCCTCCTGGAACCAGTGGCAGTCAGCACTGTGGCTCTTCTCTGAACCTACAACTGAACACTTTGCAATCTTGCCTGTGACCACCTGTTCAAATATCCACATTCTCTCCCCTCTCCCTTGTTATTTCTTGGGTATAGCCTAGTCCTTAGTAGACAGGGAAGTGGCTGGAGATTTCTTTGGGATTCTCTTTTGTTGCTATTTTGAGACAGGGTCTTGCTTTATAGTGCAGGCTTGGCTCACACTCCTGATCTTGTCCCAGCCTCCCCAGTGCTGGGATCACAGGTGCGTACCGTTTCACTTGACTTTCAAAGGATACAGCATCCCTCTCTGGTACTGAAATTCTTGATACACTTTCTACCTATCCATAATGATGGGGCCTTCTGGGGCCAACCAAATGGTATTGCTGTTCCCATATCTGGGCTGAGTGTTCTCTTCTTGAGTTTAAATTCTCTAAAATCCCCAAGCACTTCTTGGGTCCTAATTTCTAGGTAATTCCCTACTTAGGACTCTCTCTTTTATGAAAGGCTTGCAATTTCATAATGTCCTTTATTCAACCACCAACCACCATTCTGAGTACAGACACTGGTAGTTTTATATATATATTCTCTTCCCACATAGTCATGAGAATGCCATATCCATTACAGGAATTGCAAGTGATTTTTTACAACTCCTATAGAAGACTTTTCAGTTCTGCTAACTCAGTTTTATCCTCTTGACTGTAGCCTTTCAAAGTCTATGATCTCTGGACTCTTTACTCTGCTATCTCAGTCTTCCTTGCCACCTGTGAAAGCCACACACTACAGTCTGCTCAGCCCTCCATGGCTTGGTTCCTTATCAGTCAGCCTTGTCAAAACAGAGAGTGGGGCTATCCCAGACCTCTGGTGGCTCCTATTACATTTCCTAGTGGCTCAGAAACCATCCTTTCTATGGCTTAAGTTAACTCACTTCAAAATAAAAGGTTCTGAACTGATTAATTCTTAAATGGGTGGATACCACCCATCATCTAGCACCTCTCATTTGCCTTTGGTGATTCAAAGACTATTCACAAAAATTTGGGGATTGTATATGGGAAGATTTTGCTCAGAAACTTAAAATGGTCTCCCTTGGGGTCTCTCAGAACTTGAACCATGTGACCCAATTTCTAATCTTTCCGGTGGTAGGAATGGGGGGGAGTCTTCAGTGAAATACCATAGCAGTAATTGGTGTCTACATTTTGCTCATTGTCTGTTGGACATGTGTGACTGTTTTATGTCAATAATGAAAAACCAACTCCCTCCCCAGAACCTTGGCTACTTCACAGGTTTGGGGGAAAATAGCAGGCTGATGGAGGCTCTGGTGATTGTTAAGCATTTTGAGCTTTCTCTGACTCTCTTTCCCATCTCATCGTCCTTCCTTCCTTCCTTCCTTCCTTCCTTCCTTCCTCCCTCCCTCTCTCCCTTCCCTCCCTCCCTCCCTTCCCTCCCTCCATTTCCTCCTTTTTATAATTCCTGGTCCTGCTGTTCTGGTTCAAATAGCACTCCTCCCGCCGCACACCAGAGCAGAGCAGATGTTGGGTGGTGTTCCTTCCACCTGCCATCTGTTCTGTGGGAACATCACCCAGAGCCCAGCTCTTCCTGCCCAAACACAGTCAGGCAGTTCTGGGCATAGCTTTCTACATTTTCACATATTTCAGCTCAATCTAAGATATAGACTGGGTGACATATCTCCTGAAGTCCTTGGCTACTTCTGTACACCTTTCTTGGCTCCTCTACTAATCTGTTGTCTAGGGAATGATAGAGAAAGTCTACCAGGCTAGTCTGGTGATAGAGAAATGTGGAAGAAAGGAGTTTCTGAAGACATTTTCCAGCTCCTGAGTGATACAGAGAAGACTAGAAAATAATGACAGAGATAATGATGATCAGATTGTCACTGGTCATCTGCCTGTGGAGAACAGTTTCATGTGTGGGGTGGAGGGTTATGAGGTTCTGGCAGTGGGTGAGAGGCCATGTGGCTGAGCATATGATACTGGCTGACTTCCAAGTAGTCAATGGTGAAAATACTCAGGGAGAACTATAGCAGATATACAAGGCACAAGTTATATATCAATGTGTTAATAAAATTAGGGGCCACATGACAGGGAGTGATAATCAAGATAAAAAATTAACCAAGGGCTTTTGGAGTGGGAATCACATTCATATGCTTCTGATAGCATGCTTATTTCTTCTGACTCCATGAGTCATTGCTAGTCATTAAAAACTTACTTGAACTTATTGAGACAGCCTATCTCTTAGTGGCATATGCCACGTTTCTTGGGAGGAAAGGGTTGGAACAGTGACCTGAAGTCTCTTCTCCTTTTGTCCCAACGTTGCTTTGGACCTTTGGACTCATGGCAGAGCCTTTAGTTTTCAAGTCTACAGCATGGACATGGCAATGCCAATTTTATACCCCATCAAGTCACCCAGGGGTTGATGGGGGACTGCTCTAGAAGTACACAGTTCTGTCAGGTCTGGGAGATCCACCCGAGGTGTTTCAGGAGCATCACAGTTTGGTCTTGTTCATAGTCTATGTACTCTCTGAGGACACTGCTCTCACCCTGGCTCTGCACATGTGTGAAGGAGCACACCGTTAGATCTGCATAGTGTCGTGGAGTGGTCCACCCAGGCCCTTGCCTGCAGCCCAGCAAGGCTTTCTTAAAAGTCTGAGAAGCTTTATATTTTAAACATCTATATGTTTCTTGGACAGAGGAGAGTGGGGAGAAAGAGAGAGGGGGGAGGAGATAAAGAGAGAGTGCTCTTATTCATAGCCTCAGGTCTGTGTTTGCTTGTCTGAAGCTGTTGAGGAAAATGGAGTGTGCTTGGACTAACCTCTATTGTGAAGTTACTTGTATCCCTCAAAGCAGAAAGGAGCCATCTATGGATAGCAGATCTCATTTTGCTGCTCCACTCATCCAAAGTTTCCATTTGAAGGTTCCCCACTGTCAGCCCCACTTCTCCGTGGGACTGAAAAAGGATATCATAATGTAGCTATTTTTTTTTTTTTTTGTTGCAAGGGCTTTGAACCTGCATTTAGGTTTTTACAAGATCCCAGCCAGAACTTCTAATCATTGTCATGCTCATGTAGAAGATTGTAAAGCTGAGGAGAGATAAATATCCCCAAAGACAGTATTACTTGCTTGTGACCCGAGAAAATTGCAAGAACAAACAAGGGCAGGCCAGAGCACCCTGGCAAGCCAGGCATGGTTCCAGGGACAGCCTGACATCCACGGTGCCTGCTCTTGACTGCCCATTGTTGTGTCCAGCTCACCAGCTGCCCTTGGTTCACCTCCATCTCATCTCAATGCTTCCTGGTTCTCCACCCTCTCACACAGAAACTCTCATTTTCTCGGTTCTGCTCTGACAACTGTAGGGAGAGAAAGAAAGGGTGGGAGTGCTCGAGGGAGGGAGAGAGAATGGAAGGAGAGAGAAGGAAGGACTGAAGGAGAACAAAAGATAGAATGAAAGTTTTCATAGTAAAGGACCTTGGTGTGTGTGTGTGTGTGTGTGTGTGTGTGTGTGTGTGTGTGTGTGTGTTGGTGGTAGCTCATGTTATATAGGTGCACATGTGTGTACCTTTATGTGGAGACCAGAAGACACTCTTAGGCATGGCTCCTCAGGCACCATCCATCTGTCTACCTTTTTCTTTTGAGGTCAGGTCTTCCATGACCTGGAGCTTGACCAGAAAGGTGTCTGGCTGTTCACTGAGCCCCAGCAATCTGCCTGTTTCTACCTCCTCGGTGCTGGGATTACAATTGCATGTCACCAAATAACTACGTAGTAACTGAGGATCAAACGCAGATCCCCATGTTTATGAGGTGGGCACTTAACTGAACGTCCCTCAGTCCTGATACCATGTTTTCTGAACCACAGTTTATTGGCTCGGCAATGAACCCCTTAAGGTCACCCTCTCTGCATTCTCCCCCTTTCCTAGCGGCGGGGGTTGACACTCCAGTGTCATATTTATTTTTCCTTTCTCCTCAAGCTTAAGTGCCTGCCTGAGCTTAGTTCAAGTTGCTTTTTGGTTTTTGAAATGGGGAGAGCTTTGGGTTGTTTACAGAGGAGAAACTAGTCAGTAAAATTAAGAAAAAGGAAATGACTCCTCACAGTCCACCCCAAGTCTGCACCTTGTAAACCACGAACCCAGATTCTCTTTGAAATGGCCACCTGACATTGGTCAGTTTGGAAATCTTCATTCATTCTGAAGCATGTTTGAAATAATGACTGTTTTTTGTTTTAAGGGGAGAAGGGTGTTTTGCTAGAGAAACAGTCAAATTGCTGCCAGGCAGCCATGCCAACTGATCACCCTGTTTATCTTATTTGAGGTAGAATTCTCAGTTTGGACATGCCAGCTAACCCCTATTGAATGGCACCAACACAGGCTTTCAGTCCCTCAAAAATCCCCTCCTAAATAGCAGAGACTTTACTAATATTGGAGTGGAGTACTAGACCTGGGAATCAAATTTTTATTAGGTTGGGGCTGCTGGGATTCTGGGTCCGGCTGGTGACTCACTCTCTAACCTTGCAGTTCAAAGGATCTAGAAGTTGGGGAAAACCAGGGCATCGTTAAAAGCAAGAGGCAGCTTCTGAAGTCCTGGATAAGGATATAGATTTCAAAAATCTAGCACTTGGAGACAATTTAGAAGGTCGCTGTACTCTAAATTTAGTAAGTCCTCAGGAAGGGAGAATATAGGTTGGCTAAGCTGCTTCAGTCCCATTTTCTTTCATTTTATTTTTGCATAAAAGAATATTACCTTGTACTCCCTAACTAGGTTGCTCCTTTACACAGCACGATGTGCCATCCATGGAAACATTTCAGTTATGTCCAACTTTGGACAATGCCACTCAATAAGAGGAACAATCTGAACTTGGCCTCGAATAACCTCACGCACATCCATAAGACACTCCTATTTATTCCTAACTCAAATTTGCTTACCTCATTTTTGATCCTGCTAAGTGGATGTTCGAGCAACACCGATGTGTTCCTAGAAATACTGGCCTTGTTTTGGACAAGATAAGCATGGCGGGAAACGGTTCTCTCCGTGGAATCTGTAAGCCTATGGGAACTGATCTGAATGTAGGCACAGGATCTGTTTTACGTGGGCCAGGCTTATTACTAATGAATCCTGAGGGGTTAATAGACACTTGTGACTTCAAACTCTGTGGCTGCATCTGCATTGGAAATGTTTTATGTGGTTAATGGACATTTCAAGGGTGTAGGTAGTTTGTAGGTCTCTCTGGAGACTGGCCTGGCTTTCCACATTCTCTCTGTGGGCCATTCACTTACTCTGTCCTTTAAGGCAGCACTTCCTGGGGTTACAGAGAGATGAGTATGCCCCCTACTGTAACCCTTGATCTAATACTTCTAAGGGATCACTGTCCACTGTCAGAGGATCTTAGAGACCTTTTGATCCCCAGGACCTTGTCAATCTTTTGTGATCAAAAGTAATGGGGAATAAGAAAATGCTGTTACTTTTTTTTTTTAATGTTACATGTGACCTATGGTAGACAACCAACAGTGGTTTGCTAAATTAAATCCATCTAACATGACCTTTCAGTCTGGCATTAGGAAGTGGTGGGGTCTGAACTGGGTACCACATTCTTTGCTTTGTTACCCATCTCCTGTCAGACCCTTTGTGGTAGCTGAAACAAGGTACTTCTCTTGATTTCTTTGCCCCTTAGCATCTCGCAGGAATACATTCTGTTTGTCTTGCTGCCTCCCTGTAAAAACCTTCCCACTAGCTCTTCCTTATCTCCTACACAAAGGAAACAAAACCACTCCAGGGACTGAGAGCCTGCACCCTCAGATGTGGTGGACTTCTCCTCTTACAAGCCCAACTGCAAAACACCAAAGTCTAAATGTAGAGATGCTAGCACTAAGATGCTAATCCCATAATAGTCTCTGGACACAGCCCTTTCAACACAACAACTAATGGCCAAGGAACTGGTAAGGAGGAAACTTTGAAACCCTGTGGGTCCTTCTATCAGTCAGACCTGTTAGTAACAGCTTTTGTTGGAAATGTGCTTGGCAAGAAAAGGTCGTGTTAGGTGCTGAGGTTACAAGTACAGTCATGAAAATAAAACAGTAGCTGAGGAAGTGGGGAGGAAGTGGGGGGAGGGGTTTGGCAGGGTGCTACAGCCCTGAGAAGCCCCGCCCAGCTAGCTCATCCATCTGCTACCACACTGGTGTGAGTCAACACAGGTCATCAATAAGACACTTCATGGTTGGTATGAAGAGTCTCAGGCAATTCACAGCCTTCTATATGAAACTAGTTTGACACTGCTACCTACATGGAAGGACTGCCACTGGGTGCCTCAAAGACAATGTCCCCAAAGTCCAGGCCATTGGGATTCATGTTGAAAGAGGGTTATCAAAATGTCCATTTGATTCTTTAGTGACAGACACCCCAAGTGCAATGCAACATGGTCCTTTCTGTCGAATTTCTCAACACACTGGGGATTATTCTATCTTTGTGGTGGGCTCCCACTTTAGCTTCCCGCTCTCTTCTCATTTGGGACTCACCCCTAACTCCTTCACACTGATTTAGGATTTGTCCGAAGCCCTGTTTTGGCATGTGTGACCTGTTAGATGCTGAGGCACGCACATCTCAGTAGTACTCAGAGTTGCCTTTATCTATGAGAAGCATCAGCAAAGTGCTTAGGTTATCTACAAAATTGAAATGCAATTGACTTAGGAAGAATGTTTTGATGAGACTGACAGATGACACATCTAAATTTCTGGGCCCTGGGATCTTTAATGGAAAGACAGCTAAAATGTGCAGATGGGCTGAATGGGACTTCAAGTTGGCGAAGTGAGAGGAAAATGATAGTAATAAGTATGAGTGAGGGGCACATGCCAGGAGACTTCTGGAAAGAGAAGATGGACCAGACAGCATCATGCCCAGCTGTGCTAATAGGATCAGGGTCAAGTTAAGCACTTACAGATGAGATCAAGGTCTCCTGAGTAAGGAATGAAGGCCTCTGGGTACCACGGGTGTGTTTGGGGGGCTGTCCTAAGGCTTACTCCTGGAATGTAACTCTGAAGGCTATGTAGATGTGACACTGCTCCACACTGTCTTGATACTGAAATAAAAATACTCTGTGGGTGCCCTGTCAAACAATGGCTTGGTGGAAGACCTGATAAGTAGGAGGTACAGAATGTTTTCTTCCCAGAGTTACTTATTTGAAATTCTTTGCACTCATACTGCAGAGTAAGGGCTGCTGGCCAGAAAGTGTGAAGAGCTTCCTCACCCAGAAGCACACAGAGTCAGACCCTAGAGAAGTGGAATCTATTCACCATGGGTCTTTAGCCTGTGTCCCACATCTTCTGCTGTGTTTTCCTTACAGTTAAACTCTAATTCAGGAAAGGGTGTACTTTCTGCATCACTACACTCTGCCTATCCCATAAGCCCCTATCTCTGCTTCCAGGCAACATCCTTTTCATTTCCAGAGCAAATCTTAAAGCTTTTTTTTTTTTTTGCTAAAGCCGTAATTGGTGGCTTTACCAGAACCACTGAAAATCAAACAGAGCAGGCTTGAAAATCCCATGAGAAATTAATTTCCTTTGTCTGGCAATATCTAGGATTTAGGGGACTTGTAAGGGGGCTGCTTGCACTCCATTTCTGATTGTGTGTGATTGGATGCTTTGGGTCCCACCCCCCAACAGGGCTCCAAAGTCTTGCAGAGGCCACATCAGACACTGAATCACAGCTAGCAGAGCAGGCTCCTAGGGAACATGTCTTCCCTCTGGAGAGTGGCCTCTGGCTGACCTCTCTTCAGGGGACACACAGTGTACCCAGGCACCTGGACCTACCTCTCAGCCTCTTCAGCCTCTGTTCCCGCCGTCTCCTCCGCACAACCAGTAGAAGCACAAAGAGCAGCAGGACGCCGATGAGGATGCAGGAGATGGTCACTAGGATCTTGAGCCCTTCGTTGGTGGTCAGCCCTTCTTCGCTTTGGACAACTGACTTAATGAGTGGAGGGATTGTACCTGAAAGCAGGGCCACGATGTTAGATGACTATTAATGGCGACAGCATGGTGGAGTTTTTAGGGATGACGGGTTACAGAAAAAAAAAAAACCGCGCGGTGTGATTGATCCAAGGGTGTCTGTGTGATGAGGAAATGAGAGGAACTTTTCTCTGGATTGACAAACTCACTCATCTTCCCTTGGCCCAAACTCCTCCACTCTAGCACATCTTTGTAAAGGACTGTGTTTTGCACAGCACTGTAGGATGCCTGGGCTCTGGCTCACAAAAGCCACATTAATTCACCTGAAATCCAATGCCCCCTTGGCTGTCAGGCATTGTGCTCTTGCTAAAGGCTGTGTGAAAAAGTGCATATGAAGGGAAGAACAATAGGTTTGTCAACTGGAGGGAAGAGCCCCTGAGGGGAGGATGTGAGGTACTCCAGCCTAAAGAAGGGCATACCTTTTATCTTTTGATTATTCTCTTGATCTCAATCCTACTTTCACAGCTGCTTTCAAAATTCCCAGTTTAGGGCAGAAGAGCAAAGGGCAACCTTTCAAACGGGGTCCATCTGGGTTGCTGACAGGGCATTGTTACACTGCTCTACAAAATTCAGATTATTTAGAACCAAAAGAAAAAGCAGATATGAAGTGAACTCTGGGCTGTCTTAAGATGCTTTCCACCCTGAGGCTGAGCACGGGTGCAGAGATCTAAACAGACATCTGTGTTTTATGGGGCACACATCTTGCCATCCTCCATTATATAAGGCGCTCCATTCTCACTGCCTTTTCCATGTAAACCAGAAAGCCAAGGCTTTAGGAAAAAAAATGTCATTTCTCCAAGAGCAAAAATGATCTTATCTTGCATTTAGTAATTGGAGCAGTGAAAATACAACCGTTGGCCCTCTCTGATCTCCGCTGGAGTTGAGCAGAGTTCTTCCAATTTCACAGCATCTCTGGCAGCAGACCCAATCTTGCAAATAACCAGACACCAAGAAAGAGACACAGAAGAGGCACCTGTGAGGCTGGTCTGTGCACAGGACACTGCAAGGACATGCAGAAAGTTTTGGAAAATGAAAACAGAGGAGACTCAGATAAAGAGGTGGAGAAGTTGTGAATCGGACTGATATGAATATCAGGTCAATTTCTATTTCAAGTTTGTTTTTCCTAAAATGAAAACAGTATCTTCAGGCATATGTGACAAAAGAGATACTAAAGGTACACAGCCACGGTACCAATTCAGAGATGTCTACTGTCTCTTTCAAGACAGTGTAAAACTATGTATTTCTTTGTGTCATTAAATTATTTCAGAAAAATGTAATGCTCCTTACATGCACTTTTCTAATAGTGAAGTGAGAACATTATATGTGTCCCAGTAGCTGAATATTTAAAGTCTGAAGACTATTTGTGCCAGAACTTGTAGTGACATCATCAGATGTGAGAATGCCATCCACGTGTGGATTTCAGGAAGCTCTCTGGCATCTGCCCATGTGGGAGCATAGCCGTGGGCTAGAGTGGAGGTGTCCAAAGTGACAAGAATACTAACTACACAACTGGGTATGTGCTTTCGGGGAGCTTGGGGGAAGCCTTGAATGCTAAGCACTTCATAAAAGCCATGGTCTTGGCACTTCGGTGTGTAAGAACAGAGAATTAAGCCCCATTGGGAAAAGAACCTCAGACATGAATGTTGCTCTGCCTACGCATGACCCTTGGGACAAGGACTTCTCTAAATAAAGACACACAGAGAACAGAAGGAGGCAATGTAAGAGGGGCCTGGGCCTTTGAAGGGGAGGACACCTGTCCAAAAGCACAATGGCTGACCCTGTGCCGGATTCCAGGGCTACAGCAGACCACTGGGTAGAGCCCCAACACCAGAAGAGTTTCCCTCTTGGGTCCTTCCTGCAACAGCAAGAGGAATTTGGTTCTATCTGAGAAGGACTTTAGAAGCAATGACTGCAGGCAGGAGGTAGACAAAAGCAGGATTAACACAGTGTCCAGAGAGGGAAGAACAACTCAGGACCTACTGGGACCACAGTCCATTCTGAGTAGTGGAAGGGACAGAAGGCTGAGAGGGGAGCTGGTCCCCAGCTCCAAACAGCCTGATGAATCACCACTGGTGATCAGAACCTATCACTGCTATTCAACAAGTGAGGGTCACCGTGAGGCTACAGAATCATCATGGAATGCTGCAGGTAAGGCCTCCCAGAAGACCCGTTAACTAACCCTAGAGATGCTGCCTCAGCTCACTGAGCTGAGTGCTGTTCAAGTATCAGTAAGAGACCTCCCCCCAATATTAGAGAAAGGGTCAGAATTTAAATCATTTGGTTTGGGGCAGCAAAAGGTCAAGAGACTCCCTGTTTTTTAGAATGTGCCACATGTGTGTGCACAGGCCCGCTGTGACCCCGTTCGACATTCTATTCCCCTCAGTGCCTCTGCTGCTTCTGCTCAGACTAACCTAACTTCCTTTGCCATGGAAAACTGTTGTGCACATGCATTTTAAGGGTGTAATGAGAGCAAACAGAAAGTTGTTGTGTGGATTGGGGTGGGTGGGGGAGGGGTGGGAGACAACAAAAGCAGTGTTAGCTCTCAGTCATTTGCAAAGCAACAGAACCATGAGGCAGAGTCCTTCAGAGAAGCCAGCTCCTGCACTAAGAGTCCCAAGGGAGTTCATGTTGGTCCTCAGTCCCTTTTTAATGGACACACAGTGATGGTCACTTGTGCACAATGGACTAGGAAGCCCACAGAGAGGGGGCTGAACGGCCCAAACCCTAATGGGCTTTGGGGGCACTGCTCACTTTGTGATAATGACCAGTGTCTCCTAGGAGAGGGAATAGCAAACATGTGCCCATCCCCGAGCCCCAAACAGGGAAGCCAGGACGCCTGGAGCTTACTGCCGTCGTAGTTCAGCGTGGCGAAGTTGGCTTGCTTCTCGGCGCAGCCGGCACTGTTACACACTCGCATCTGCAGCTCATACCACGTGGCTTCTTGCAGGTCGTACAGAATGTAGGACTTGGAGAGGGAGGTCCTCTGAGCCGTGGTCCAGACTGTGGTCCCGAAGGGTCTGTACTCCAGAGTGAAGGAGGTGATGGGGCAGCCTCCGTCATTCCAGCCAATCAGATTCAGCCTCACCCGGGTGGTGTTGATGCTGGCGAAGAGCTCCTGCTCCTTGGAAAACTGGGGTTCTGTGGGAGACACGGGCAGTGTTACTTGTGGGTAAATGGGTGACCACATTGTGTTCCGGTGTTTGCCCTGGGCTACTGTCTCAGTATAGCCTTGCTCTGGTGAAGGCCAGATCACCAGTCATTCTTAGCAGGAACAAAACCTTGGGAACCAACAAGTTGTCCCAACCACAAGGACCCGAGCCTGAGTGAAGGTTGAATGGATACAAGCTATTTTTTACACAGTGCAGAGTTCTCTGAAGAACAGCTCTACTTTTTTTTTTTTTTTTTTTTTTTTTTTTGGTTTTTCAAGACAGGGTTTCTCTGTGTAGCTTTGCGCCTTTCCTGGAACTCACTTGGTAGCCCAGGCTGGCCTTGAACTCACAGAGATCCGCCTGCCTCTGCCTCCCGAGTGCTGGGATTAAAGGCGTGCGCCACCACCGCCCGGCTCAGCTCTACTTTCTTATGTGGAATCCTTCAGTGGTTCACACTGCAGCATGCAGAGCTGAGTAATTTCCCTTCTCATGTAGCTACTGAGTGGAGATTTGGGAGAAGACAGAGTGGGATTTGGGGGGTATTAACAGCTCTCCTCTACAGTCCAAACACTTAGTTCAGGGGCCTCAGACATAGCAGGCATCATTCTACACAGACCAACCCCACATCCCCGAATCCTTATCCTGTTATCCAAGACTCAGGAGCTAGATCCAAATATGGGCTCTCTCCAGCCATCTGGGCTTCCTCCCCTGTAGGAAAGGGGCTCATCAGATCTTTCTTCTCCTTGCTACACAGATAAGGAGCCATGTCTCCCCTTCTTTCCACCATCTCCAGCTGTACCCTTGACCTCTGGGAGCCGCTTCCCAGGGCTTCATCTCCTTGAACTTCTACTTATTTCAGATAAAATCCCAATTCACTTCGAAGTGCTAACAACCTATTAACCTAGTCATTTTCAGCCTGAAAATCTTTGAGGACGGGTGCCCCAGCCTGGGCACTCTTGTTGAGACTTTTCCTAGGGCATTCCTCTTTGAATTGCAAATGAAAGAATGAGGTAGGGGACCAAAACATTCTGGAAGGTTCTGTGGTGTCTCTCATCATTCTGTCACTCTTCCAGTCTCATTTCAGGAACGAGAAAATTCAAGTACATAAAAACAACTATTAAGTATTTGCTGAGTCTTTCGTGATCCTCCCCCCTTCGTGCTGGGAGACAAGAAATAGAGATATGGCAGGCAGGCGTCTCACCTTTTCCCAGAGTTTTCGCTTCTATGATTTCGCTTATGCGTCCTGGTCCCACTCCGTTTTGGGCAGTAAGAGTGAACTTATACCAGGTCCCACACTTCAGGTTTTCCAAGCGGTAGGAGCGCTCACTGGGGCTGATGGGGAAACTGCCCCACTGCTCACTGTTGTCCTCGGAATACTGCAGGATGTAGCCTGCAGGAATCAGGAAATGTCCCTGTGAGCATTCTCTGGAGGGAATAGGACGAGTTCTCCAAGTCTGGGTGTTTTTAGAAGAGAGTAATTCTAGCTCTTCCTGATTCCAGGAAGTTTCCTCCACGTGGGGAGACGTGCTGGGGTGAACTGATTAGTGAGTCATTTTGGCCACACAAGACATTATTACTATGGTAACATTACCATGCTTCTTTCCATGGCCACTTAACACCATGTTGGAGAGTATGGAATGAGCACTAAGCCATCAAATATCTGTCTCTCAGGGCACATGTCTAAATCTTTGGGTACGGGCTGAAAGGGGCTATGTTGACAATGGGGATGGAGTGGGAGTAGAAGCCTTCACAATTGCCTCCTTCCTGCATATTACTGGGAGGACAGTTGCAGTCACAGGGGATATTGGCTCCAAGCCCTGCAGCCATCCCAACATTTCTATAGCAACCTGGCTTCTCCTCAGGGTGAATGGTTCACTTGAAAATTCATTTCTCATCTCTGCCTATAACCACTCTCTTCATGGTGTCTACTACCACTGACCACTGTCCATACTAGACAGTGCCCTAAGCACCTTGCTTATGTCAACCCACACAATGCCACAACCTGTGCTCTGATCCCACAGTGCCAGTGACTAGGGAGATGCAAACTACCTCAACAGGGGGCCTTGTACCCGCTCCTTGCCCTGGTGTCCTTGAAACTGTTTTTTATGTTCTTTATCACTGATATCTGCAGTTACGTTTCTGAGGTCAGATGTGTCCTCTCTGCTCTGCCCCTTGGCACCTAGACTGTCATAATCTGACTTGTGCACGGTGTCAGGGCCTTAGGGGACTAATATCTTCTCTCTCTCCCTGGGGACTTCCTCTTTTAACACAGAATACTTCTCATCTGCCCAAACCAGTGCAGTTCAGACTCCCCAAGTCCCTCCCTGGAGTATGGCTCACCACTGCTTCTGTCTCCTGTTGTTATCAGTCTCTTCCATACGTATTTCACCTGCCTGTTCTCTCTGGCTTCCTGGACCTCTTTGTCCACTGTTGTGTTCCTAACCTGAGCTCCCCCAAGATAAGCCATCTCTGTAGAAGATCTGCTCTCAGCCTCCACTCCAGCTCGCTTGTATCTTGGGAACTGTGCTTTGCTCTCATTTCCTACCACCGAGGCCACCTCTACACCTAAGCAATTTGGCTGCCTGATTTCTGTTCCCTAATGCTGCTGGATTCTGTGACAACAACATCCATCAGTACAGGTGCCCAATTTATGATGCCCTCCAATGCCAGTGGCTTTGGGGACCACAGTTTTTCAGGGATGTTCTGAAATTTCCTGGGACACTTGACTTGGAAATTCTTCATCAATCAAATTAGCTTCATTTCCAAGACCTTCTATGCTGGCAGCTACCCAGGTCTCTCTCAAACTATGATGCTAACAAAATTCAAACTGTTTGGAATCTAGATCCTGGATTCGCTGAGTCCATTTATTTTCTCTAAGAATTTTCTCTTTCCCCTTTGTGAGGCCATTGGTAGCATTTGAGCCTAGTTGCCTTGACTGGCATCCACACTTCACCCACTTGTCACAAACTTTGGTGCCCTGTGGCCCTCTTCCCTCCCAGCTGCCCAGCATCACTTCTGATTGCTGTAGTAATCTGACCACCACAGTTTGTGCTGTGTGGCGCCTGCAGCTGGGTCCTGGCGGCTTCCTGGCAGCAGTGATTTTGTTCCTCTGCTAATGAGTCCCTGTGCCTTGCACATGGCAGCCATTTCAAAGCTGTCCCACGCTCCTCAAACCCACAGGCACAGCCTCACCCCTAATCATCAGCTATTTTTATAGAGTAACCTCACCTTTTTATTTCTGACAGAAATAAAAGAGTCTCCCTTCAGCCAGCGCCCAACAACTGGCTCTAGAAGACAGCCACATCCTGGCAAGTGGCACTTGTGATTTCTGGGGAGTGCGACTATTCTCAGGGAGGCTGCTGTGCTGAGAATTCAGCTGAAGGAGCTGGGATGCCATGGCCCCAGATGACAGGAGCTGGCTGGGTGCCTCATGGCTCCACCCTGCCATTTCTGAGTCTTTGCAGTTGTCTACCCTCCCTTGAGCCTAAGCCCCGTCCTCTTGCGTGACCTCTATTGTGCCCTGGCACTCATTCTCTGAATGAAAGACCTTTCCATGTCTATGGATCACTAGATTGTGCTCCAACTCCACTCATGGCAGAATGACCAGGGCGTCTCTCCACTCCAGTGCCAGCCTCCCTCAGACCTCGTTGCAGCTCACAATTCCAAGCCTTCTGGCAAACAAGTTGTTTCCAACCTGAACGCCCCACACCTTTAATTACATGCGAGGACAGTAACTGGTGAGTTGAAGGAATGATGTAGAGCTGACAAAATCTGGGGGAAAATAAACTAACACCTAACAGTTATTTGATGAGGAGATGATACACTTATTACAACTTAACGACTTTCTTACATGATTCCGGACAACTGGAATGGAGAAATGACCACAGGTTACTAAAATTGGAAACTAACAAGAACAGCGTGGCTTCCAGTGGAGAAAACTAGGTGGCCCTCATTGTTTCCCTTAGTTGTTAATAGTTCTATTAATTATATTAACTATCGGTTTGCAGATACCACAAAAACAGACGTATGCTTCAGAAGCGCGCATAGATAACTAGGAAATTAATTTTCTGAAGTACTTGGGGAGAATAAACTATCACATAACAGTTATTTGATGAAGATGTGTCACGTTTTGGCCAGTGTGATTTGGATGGCTCATCTTGTTACCTCTGATGGAGCTACCCCCGTTGTCTCCAGGGAGCCAGGAGAGGGTGATGGAGGAAGAGGTTGTTTTGGATACAGTGAGCCGAGGCTGATCTGGTGGAACTAGAGAGGAAACAGTTTGTAGAAAACAAGAATTAGTTTTTCACATCTTCAATCCTCTGTAACAGTCATTTACCAAATCATTTGTAACAGCCATTGATTAAATATGTGTTTTAGGTTGCCAAAATAGGCAATTCATTTCTGTCAAACTGTCTGTTCCGTTGATATCCCAGCCTGAAGAGACGGAACACAGTGGATCTGTTATTTAAGGAAAAGCCAACCACAGTTCTACCCTGACTTCCTTCATTTCCTCACCATCCCTTTGGATTCCTGAGTTGTTCATTACGGACTGAAATCTTTAAATTTACTGAGGACACAGGCACTAATTTACTCTGAATTTCATCCAGGAAATTAATTGGAAACGACAGACACACTTACTTAGCTGCTCTGCTTTTCCCAATAAAAAGAAAGGGGAGATTCATTTAGTAGGAAGAATAATTATAAAAACTTTCATGCTTCAAGGCACACACATACACACACACCCATCCACACAAAAATGCACACACACACACCTATATATATATGCACACACATGCACATATATAAGCATATACACAATCACATACACATGAGTACACACACATGCACATACATGCATATGTACACACACAAACAAGCACATATACACACATACATATAGGCAGACACATGTAAACACAGATATATACATGTGCACACACAGGCATACACACACTCATACACATGCACAAAGAGCCCTGAAAACCAAAGCTGAGATGTGACAGCGGTTGTGGCAATGTATACCCAACCATATGCAAGGCTTGATGGACATACACTGCTAAACAGTGGCCTTAATTCAGTTCTGGACAAAACACTAAATCAATTCACAATCAGATCATCCCAGACTTAGAGAGCACTCACATAAAACATCCTCTCTTCCTGTGAGGAAAGCCTGAGATGTTGACCAAAGGCCTGAAATACTGACCCATCTTCTTAGAAAAATAATTTAATGGTAGCTTCATCAATCCCCTAGAACTATCCTGACTTCAATTAACTCAAGATTCAAGATAGATTTCCCAGTACTCTTAGAACATAAGGTCCCCCACCATCTTGTCCTACCCAGGAGAGTACTGAGGGTATTTTCACTTGCTGTGCTCTGTTAACATGACAGTATCTGAATCCAAAGAAGCACACATTTTAATTTTCCTCTGATAAAATATCCATACTGCAACTAAATCTGAACCCAATCAATAGCCATGTGGGCTTTGCACACTGATTTAATATCACATTATTTGAAGGTGGCTGTGTATATTTTGTTTATGACAACAAATTACTAAATACCTACATCAAATACAAAGGCTAACAATGAGCTTAGAGCTTCAATCAGTGCCTCTATGAAGAGCTGAAACTCTAAGCCTCTTGTTATACTACTTAACTTTGTAGCTGGTGCAAGATATTTCATTGTTTATTGACTTAATTAGCAGGCATAAATGATCACACTCAGAGACTTACTTTCCATGAATTCTGTACTGGTTACACATGCGTGAGTTGAAATTATCAAGAAGGACTTTTTTTCAGAGATGTTAACATATAGAAATAAGAGACTAGGCACTTTATATGTAAGGAAAAAACCAATATATGGCTTTTGATTTGTTCAGTTTATATTTTCCAAAATGAACATGGTATTTACAAAATGAAAATAGCAACGGGCTGTTTTTGAGTTGGCTCAATTTTGCTATCTGCATGTAAGGCACATGTAGTGAAAGATCACTCAAGAGCACCCCCCTTTTTACCTTGTACTTGCAGATTTAAAATGATCTCATCGGATCCCCAGTTGTTATTGGCGACACAGCTGTAATAGCCCGAGTCCTCTGCCTTCACCGTGCGAATGATGAAGCTTCCGTTGCTGAAGATGCTCCTACGGCCGTCAATCGTCACCAGGCTGGGTGTCCCGTTACTACCTCACAGGAAGAAAAATGCACAGATTAAAGAAATTACAACCCACATTAGCTGAGGTTGGCAAGAAACATTAAGCCTTCTCCAGAGCAAACACTAAATTGCAACCTCAGTTATTTTTTGCATTATGAAATAACTATGCTGTGATTACATGACAAACTACTGACTAGTAGAGATTAAAAAAAAAATCTATCATGCAGAAGAAGAGCTGTATCCATTGCCAAGAATCTAGCTCAACTAGTGGTCAAGTGCTCACGACAACGATTGTCACACTTACATGTCTCTCTTTCCTCTACTACTCAGGCTTTGGAGACTTTCTCACTGTGGCAATTGTGAGAAGGTCTCTTGTTGGCAGAAGGGCCAGCTTGACCAAACCATGCATGGCAAACTAAATTTTGTGATCTGTTACAGACTTAAAATCACTTTCAGATTACAGTTCTTAATGAACGTGACATACAACAACCTGGCATCTCAAGGGAGCACAAAGCTGACTCTCTTGTGAAGAGTTCTTTGTCATCACAACCATGGGCCAAGGTGGCAGATTGTCCAGTTGACTGGGGTTACTCCCAGGTAAGGCAGAGTGCCAGCTTGACCCAGGGAGCTTATGAATTTGCTTTGGATTAACCAACTTAAAATGCAATGAGAAAATTGCTCACGGGACCCAATCCATTATTTCAATCATTTACGCTTGTAAGTGCTTTTGTTTGAAAATAGGCACCCTTCTGAATCTGTTATTTTAAATCTCCATGCCTATCAGTGAATGTTCAGCCTCTATTTATATCTTAATTTCTCCCCCTGCATAGAGATAAAGCATGTTTAAGAGACACGTGGACAGAACTCATTGCATGCTCTTTCCCTTCTATCTTGCTTTATTATTATAGTAATCACTATTGAGTATGGAGAACCAGCTTTTCTGTTAGTCAAGTCCTAGTGTGTTTCATTTCTTTTTCTTGGGACAAGGTCTCGCTATGTGGCCCAGCAGGCTGGCCTCAAACTGGCAATGTTCCTGCCTTAGCCTCTCAAGAGCTGGAACTACATGGGACCGTGTTCCATCTCTTATTTTGCTTTAATTATGTGTGTATGTGGGGAGAGGGGTGCATAAGTGTATTACCCATGGAGAAAAGAGGCTTTTGGATCCCCCTGGAGCTGGAGTGACAGGCAGTTATGAGGCACTGGATATGGGTGCTGGGAACCAAACTCAGATCCCCTGAAAGGTCAGTACTGAGCCATCTCTCCAACCCCTCTATTTCTTAAAGTTCCTTCTTGGGGCATGTGCCTTATGTGGTACTGTCCTTATCTCTGAAGACGAGAGAGCTGGTAAAGCTCCTGATGACCTGAGCACCTTGTCTCCATGCCCTGGTAATATAGAGCAACTCCACCCTGATACTTGGTTATTCTGGCTCCTCTCCTCACAACTGTTTTCCCGGATTTCAGGGTCTGGACTGGTAGAGGACTGATACATACAGTTGATCAAAACCACATGCTCCTAAGCAATTTCTCCTGATGGAGTTGCAATGCTCCAAGGTCAGTACTGGCTGCTATTTCTACCTCATTTCATCAGAGTGCTAGGTTTCTTCAGGTTCCATTAATATGCATGAGGTGGGGGTTGGTGGGTAGCCCAGGAGGCAGAGAGCTTGCCTAGCATGCAGGAGGCTCTGGATTTGATGCTTTGCATTGAATATAGTGGGCATGGTGGCACATGCCTATAATCTTTTTTTTTTTTTTTTTTTTGGTTTTTCGAGGCAGGGTTTCTCTGTGTAGTTTTGCGCCTTTCCTGGAACTCACTTGGTAGCCCAGGCTGGCCTCGAACTCACAGAGATCCGCCTGGCTCTGCCTCCTGAGTGCTGGGATTAAAGGCGTGCGCCACCACCGCCCGGCACATGCCTATAATCTTAACACTAGGGAAATAGAGGCAGGAGGTCAGACATTCAAGGTCATCCTTGATTATAGAGTTTTGGGCTCGCTTGGACTACAAGAAACTGTGTGTGCTTGTGTGTGTGTGTGTGTGTGTGTGTGTGTGTGTGTGTGTGTGTGTGTGTGTGCGTGTCTACACAGAGTAGAAGCCCACTAGATTTAGTACAAGGCTGCCCGACATGTTGGCTAAGGACTCACTGAAAGGCATACATCGGGTTACTGGTTACCTGTCTTTCATCCATTTTACTGCAGGTGAAGGGTCTCCAACAGCTTTACAAGGCAAGACAATGTCCTTCATCCATGGAGTGGTCACTGTCCCACTGAAGGTGAGGATCCGAGCAGGAGCTACAATACAAAAGAGTAGACTATCTACACAGAGCCAAGGTGACCTTCCCAACAGAGCAGCCCCCCCACGCTGAGTCAATTAACACTGCAGCTGTTGGTGCTAGTCTCCGGTATCTGCCTTATAAGGGGTTTTCCATGTAAGGACATGCTCACGGATGAGAGTCTCCACTGCAGCATCTTTTTCTTCTACTAACCAAATATAAGCAGTATATTAAACACTCGGAGTTTCATAAGCCAGGCAACTCCAAGCTGTGTTTTCTATGAGCTCGATTATTTTTTCAGAGCACTTTATGAAGCGATTCATCTCAGCCCCCAAAACTGCACGTTAAAATATACGTTTAATATCTGAGAGAATAGAAAACATAAAACATAAAGTCCAACGGCCAGAAGAAGTAAATCTGGACCAATGCTATCTACCAGCTGTATGATTCTTTGTCCACTTTCACGCACACACTAAGGAAAGGGGGCAGTTAAGGGTGGGCATGGGCTTGAGACAATGGTCCACCCAATGCCACTAGTTTCAGTGATTCTCAGGACTGGCAGATACCAAGGTTCTTCCAAGGAAAACAACTCCACTACTTCCTGGTGCTCAAGCCCCGAGGCAGAGGCTGCTCTTCGTTACTTGAGTCAGCACGCTTGGGCATGCAATGGAGGCTGGGTTTGCAGGAAGGAGGGGCAGGTTCTCCTTGTAGGAGCTCAACCTGGCTAGATACTCAGACATGGAGATCACAAGTGCAAAGCCCCCAACTGACTCTGGATCCATACAAATGGGACCAGAGCTGCTGGGACCCCTGCATGGTGTCTGGGCTTGGCTTGGGGACTTAATACTGGCTGAAGGAGGGCAGGGAGCCCTGGGATCCCTGGGACCAAGTCTGGCACAGAGCACCGACTATTACAAACCACCAAATCCACTCCTGTTTCCATTGTCCTGAACACGGTGGGCAAATGCCAGCTGGCTCAGAAGCTGGGCTTTGGGGGTAAGGAACTTTTCTAGCCAGTCTGGGCCATGTGTTTGAAGCAACTGCTCATGGAGGCAGGAATGTCCTAAGGCTGGGGCTGCTTTTACCAAACAGCTTTGGTGGCTTTTGGCATTTTTCTTTTCCAGTCTCCCAGGACTGTCCTCTATATTTAGGAGAATGCCCTCAAGGGCTGATTGGGGGCCTTTGAAGCTTTTAAATGGCCATTCACTTTATATCCAAACTCATGGTATAGAGAACCGTGTAGTCTTAAAGACGTCAGTAAGAAGAGAAACTGGAGGGGTGTAAATGGCAGCTCTCTGTGTGTACCCCACACTTCTGAAATCTGAAGCTGTTCTGAAAAATAAAGTATATCTCACAGACAGACAGACACACATAATCATGAGCTTCCCTCCTTAAATCTCCTACAGTATCTTTGCATTTCACTCTGAGTGAGGTCTGAAATCCTGAATACAATCCCACAGTCCTAGCAGGACCAGATCCAGGCCTTTTTTCCTTCGGTCCTCAGAGAGTGCTGTTCCCTCTGGCGGCTCTACCCAGTTCCTATACTGCTGCCCCTGGGTGCTGACTTTTAACTGCAGCCTCCTGACCCCAGTTGCTTCCTCTCTGCACATCACTTTTCTCTTTTCCAGCCACGGCCCTGACTCATACCTGTGTCCCTCTACCACCTCTGTACCTCTTGTGGTTTCTCTGGATAGCACTTGGTGCAGCTGACCACTGACCATGGGTTTCATGATACTCCCACAAGACTGTGAACTCTCTGGGGGTGGGTGTGTCTGCTCTGCTCATCCTTAGAAGAAATTGCTCTGCACTAACCAACCCTGCTTCTTCTGGACACTCAGCCTGACTGCTTATTTCCCAGGCCTGCTTCGAAGACAGGTCTGGCCCAAGCCCCTCGCCAGAATTCTGTGCTGGGCTCTGCTGTTACTATGCCAAGCTGCCAAGATTTAAGATGATTTGGTTTTACAGTCAAACTTCGTGAGCTGAATTCCTTGTATTTTGGGTAGTGCCTAATGTATAATGGATATTTGAATATTTACTTATTTGTTTGTTCAGTGCTGCCAAGGGTCAAGGGCAGGGTCTCATACATACCCACTGAGCAGTAAAATGGCATTCCAGTGATTTATGAAGTAACTTCAATATGATCTCTCCTGGTAGGTCCCACTCCTCAGGAGCCTGTTCTCAGATGAGCCCTATCTGACTGTGGAATCTCACTTCTACCTCACTCAGGCTGTCTGGAAACAGGAAGAGCCTGTGGGAATGCCTACCCATCCTATGTGCTTGGTTGTAGTTCCTCATTATCCCACAGGGCAGACTTTATAGCTCATGTTCTCCCTGTATGCCACTGTTTTCTCAGTGTTTGAAGGTATGTGGACATTTTGGCCAAAGAGTACAATAAACAGGAACTCCAATTTTAATTGTCTTTTTTAGTTGATGTTTTACCTGCCTATATTTGTATTGAAACTTCCCTCATGGTTTTATGCTGCCCATTTCCCAATGACCACATCAACAAGCATGCTTCCAAGGACTTTTAGAGGTAAAAAAATCAGAAGTTTGGAATGTCTGGATTTTTTCTTTCTGGCTCCTTAGAAATGATTGAAACTATATTGCCAATTCAGAATCAAGAGGCATCACCCGATTGGACTGGAATTATGATTCAGAGAGCAGGTTCACTGCGAAGGCTGATCTAGTCAGACTATGGAAGCACTCACTGACAGCAATCACCAGCTCGTACACTGTGGCTGTGCCTGCTTTTGATGAACTGTCTACCGTCACAATGAGACAAGGTACCAGATGGACGCACAGGGATGCTCTGTACCGTGCTGACTCCAAATCTCATTCTTACTTAAGGTTTCTCTTGTGGCGTTCTACAAATGAACCATGAGGTGGTTTGTATGGGAAATGTTGCTCACGGGCTCATGGGTTTGTGTGTTTGGTCCCCAGTTTGAGGTACTGTTTGGGGGGGGGGGGTTTATGGAACCCTTGGCAGGTGGGGCCTCACTGAGGAAGTATACCATTGGGGATGGGCTTTGGGGGTTCACAGCCTCACCCAACTTTCAGTTCCTTCTGCTCCATGTTTGTGGTTGGAGATGTGACCTTTCTGCCCTGGCTGTATACTGCTATGCCTCCCTGCCATGATAGTGCCTCTCTCTGGAACTGTAAACCAAAATAAACTCTTTCTTCCATAAACCACTTGGTCATTGTGTTTTATCATAGCAATAGCAAGAGTGGCTAATTCAACAGCTGATGATTTTCTTATATCTGTAGCAGTTCAAATCCCATACACTGTGAAACAGGCATGTCTCTTTCATGAGTGCGAACCTGATTTAGATCAAAGAACCACCTCCTTGGGAAAATGGCAGATCATGATTATCACCAATTCTTCCAAACATACATTTAGTAGTGAAGTCATCAGCCTTTGGTGCTGTGTTCACCACTAGGGAAGCAGCTTTCCTGATTGGCACACTGAGCCCAGGGCTGGCTGGCTGCAATGTGATGCCCACAAACTTCCTTTCAGATAAAGCAGGGGCGGGCGGAAAGGCCCTTTCTCTGTGGTTCACATACCTTTAGCCAGCGGCTCCACAGTGATGATCTCACTACTGTTGCCTCTTCCAGCTGAAGTCACTGCCACCACCCAGACACTGTACTGTCGATTCCGACTCAGGTTAGGAATTCTGTAGGAAAATGAGTCAGGGGAGGCTTCAAACTCGCTGATGACCTGTGGGAAGAGACAGAAATGTTCCCTTACTCACAGAAGCAAGTGGCACAATGGCTTCCTAAAAGAATGTTTAATAATATATTGCCTATCATACCAGGTGAAGCCTACACTACCAGGCACCCTCTGAAGGGCTGGATTTCAATGTGAACTGTAATTGGTATATGTAGGTGGCCCACAGTCCATGTCCCCCTGCAGCACCTTTGATGATCACCCACCTAAGGAGCAATAAGACCCTTTATTGTTTGGTACTGAAGAACACAGAACATGTGAAACAGTGTTTTCAAGGTTTTACTCATTGGTTAATGGATGGCAGTGATCTCCCAGAGATGGCAACAAGGCTAACTTCAGCTGCAAGGGGCTTTTTAATTTTGAGAGGGGCTTCAGGCTCCGGCACATGGGGGACCCAAGAGGAGCCCGGCATCCTCACAAAGCTGAAGGGACAGAATTGAACTTCACAGGACTAGAAATGGAAAGTTGGACACAGAGGGAATTCCTGGGATACAAGAAGGTTTTATGTGGGTGTCTACTGAGCAGATCTGCACACACGTGGGTGGGGGAACTCCTCAGGACAGGGCAAGAGCCACCTGAAAGGCTCTGAGTCAGAACTTAGCACTCACAAGGGCTGGGAACGGTGCCTGCTCCCAACACTTGTCCAACTCCTCAAGACTGGGAGCGCTGGCTTAGGACTTAAGGGTTTTACCTCAAAAGTGAGGGATATTTAGCTTAAGATTCAACAGTAGTCTAGCCTGTTCTAACAGGACACACAATCAAGAATTAGAAAGATGAAATGATCACTAAGTAACAACCACACCTCAGAGTGAAGGTCAAGAATATTTAGAATATCTACCACTCAAATAGTTAGCTTTCCTAATGACATTCAATAAAAAACTTGCTCTAAATGAACAACATCAATATTATCACATAGGTGAGTATATAAATAAAATGTGTTATGCTCAATCCATGCAGAAAAGAATGGAGGACTGCTAAATGCAAGAAGTCAATTATAAATTATCACATGGATTTAACTGTCTTTTTATTAAATGTCCAGGACACTGCCCCTGACAATTCCTCAGCTTTGCGGGCAAAGAGAATAGGGGGTGATGGCTTTTCTTTTTAGGATGACAGGATCACTCTCAAGTTAGAAAAAGGAAGGGTCACGGGATGCAGTAAACACCTGATCTGCCTGCTTTGAAAGCATCTGATCTGTGCTGTGTAAATGACCTCTTGATAAAGCAAAAAAAGAAAAAGAAAAAACCCAAACAAGGAAACAAAAATTCTAGGAATTCTAAAAATGGAAATCATGAGTCATGAAGAAATAATTATATCTATCAAAATTGACCCATAATCGACACAGAATGATTTTTGCAAAGTCAATAAAAGCAGTTCTATAATTATCTTACAGAAATATTATAAAATATTAGCAAAAACAAGTGTATAAAATAACAGCATAAACCAGCAACAGGAGGCTGTCAAGCGGGGCACCAGATCTGTGTTACTAAAGGAAGGAGAGAGGTGTTGTGAAATATTAAAGATGTGTTACATTTGTTTATGCTGTGGAATATTTAATGATGCAAAGATTGTTGCATCCTTTTATGTTGCATTTGTTTAACTCTAAAAACCTGTGTTACTTTGCCTGGTTGGTCTAATAAAGAGCTGAACGGTCAATAGCTAGACAGGAGAGGGATAGGCGGGGCTGCCAGGCAGAGAGAATAAACAGAAGACACAAGGGAGGGAGGGGCAAGAAAATGAGGAGAGAGGGCACCAGGGGCCAAACACCCAGCCACACAGCCAGTCACAGAGTAAGAAGGAAAAAAGATATATAGAATAAAGATAGGTAAAAAGCCCAGAGGTAAAACGTAGTTAAAAAGAAATGGGATAATTTAAGTTAGAAAAGCTGGCTAGAAAGAAGCCAGGCTAAGGCCAGGCATTCAAAAGTAAGAATAAATCTCTGTGTATTTATTTGGGAGCTGGGTGGTGGGCCCCTAAAGAGCAAAGAGTAAAAGAAACAACCAACTCCAGAGGAGTTGTAGGGAGAAAAGTTGTGGAGAAGAAACTTTGAAAATGTTCCAAACTTGAAACCCAGAGGCCTAAGAGTGCCAGTGAGCTTCAGCCAGAAAAAAATAAAGTCATATAAACAACAGCAAGGCAGATAGATCACAATCCAACCACACAAGACAGCAACCCAGAGCTTGTGTGAAGTAAAGAGGCTGACCACTGATGTCATTTCAAAGCCAATTCAAGGAAAAGGACTATAGGACAAGTCTTTAACTGAAGGGAAAAATAAAGTATACAATTCGACATTTTTCCAAAATTAAAAGTAAAACCTTCTCTGATATTTAAAAGACTAGATAACTCTCCAGGAGAGACACAGCCTGGGGAATGGTAAGGGGTCCTGCATACAGAAGGAAAAGTGCCCCTGTTCACACAGAACTGGAACCCTCAGACACCTGGGCACATGTTAGCCTGCACAAGAACTCATGTGCATATCTGCTCTACACTGCTTGCCCCCGCAAACCCCATGACCTGTCTTCCAGATCAGGGAGATTTTAGCTTTATTCCTGGCAAATTTATGACAGAATTCAGAGGTTGTGTGCACGTGTTTGCCTCGTGTAATGTTCCAAGATGAAGCAGGTGCCAAGTTAATTTTTCCAAGCTTAGTGATGTTCAAAGGAGGGGACGGAAACAAATGAGGGACTTACTTGGAAAACATATATTTCATTATTTAAACTATACCCTTGATAGTTAAAAATAATAGTTTAGTTTGGGTTTATGACATGCATAAAAGTAAAACACATAATAATGGCTTAGTGGTGGGAGTGGAAACAGAAAGCTGTGTTGGAGTCGCATTGGAAGTATCCCTACTATGGATGAGGTGTATGATGTCACTTGAAAGCAGACTATGATAAAGCTGTGTGAGGCTAATCTCAAAGAAACCACTGAAATTTCAGCCAGAGGAGGGAAACAAAGCCAATGACGAGCCCATGCAAAAATTAAATTGGAATTATAAGAACATTTAAGCCATTCAAAGAAGGCAAGAGCAAGGAAAGATAGCCGGACCAGACATTTAAAACCAAGTAGCACAATAATTGCAGTGGTAATTACATTAAGAAAATGAGGTTGAGCGCCTGAATAAAAGACAAAGGTTTTCCACATGACAAGAAAACAATGGCCACCAAAAGAGAAAAAAAACCCCAAAAACCAAAAACCAAAAAACAAAAACGATATCCGATAGAAATACCACCAAACATCTTCCTTAATATTACAAAAGATGGATTCAAGATTCAAACATTCTAGGTCTGATGTATAGAAGCCAATTAGACACTGATAAGGAGGTCAGCTCACCAGGAGGCTAGAGCCATCCTGAACCTCCATGTTCTTAATAACAAGGCTCAGAATTCATAAAGGAGCTGCAGAGCTGTAGACCGAGACAGTTCACCATTGTTCTACGAGGTGGCGCTAAGACTGCCCCCACCTTACAGGTGAGAAACCTGCAGGACACACAGAGGTCATAGCACCAGACCAGGGGCACAAGAGGATTATGTTCCCACTTCCAAACTCGTGCTCCATGTAGTCAGTTATGAACATCCAAATCTAGATGAACTCTCACCTCTGCTTGATGCTGCAACAACCTTAAGTGGCTGGGTCAGCCGTGAAGGCTGGGGAAGCTGAACTTTGCTATTAAACCAGTTTAACTGTGTCTCTTCATTGTCCGCCCAATCCCATAATCCCCCAGGGAAAAATGTCAGAGGCTTGTTCACAGTCAAATATTTAGCTTACAGGTAAAGTGTTCTGGACAGATAATGGGAAATGATTGGGCCCTTGTGGGGATCCTCAGTGGCCGCATGCACTCCTTAGTGCACAGTTGGGTAGACACTGGCGTTCACTAGCTGCATCCACCACAAAACCTTCATACCTAGACTTCCAGTAGTTTAGAGGGAATTTGACTTGTGTCTTGGCAAACCACAATCTAAGGAGGAAATCCTGAGACCATATATGAATGCACTGTGTGATATTCCACAGGTTGTTGTTGCCAAATGTTATCTCAAGGCTTAGGGATGTAGATATCATTACAATCATCTTTATTGAACATTCAATATCAACAAGTCATTATATACACACAAAATAAAGATTTTCTGTAGCGAACACAGCTTTTAGCCAAAACTCAATCTGTATTTCTGTCTATGAGAGGTAATTAGTCTTTACTTCCAAAATACACATTTTATTTATGTTTTGGCCAGAGCATGGAGCATGGCTAAATCAGAAATTTTAAAAAATCATTTCTTATGCCACTCAGCTTGCTTCACCATTTACACAGAAGATTAACCAAGAATCAGTGCAAAAAAAAAGTTTCTATGTATAGAAAGCCCCTCCAATTGGCACGGCATTTTTCTAGAAATCAATTGGGAAATATGAGCTTAGCTATTTAGTATTTCCTAATGGTTCCATGGGAAGGTCAGTTACATGATGTCTCCATCCTTTGATACCACTATATATTTTCCTGATGTTTGCAATAATCAGGCACCACTTTTCTTGTTTGGGTAGAGAGCAAGCAGAAAGTTGTCAATCAAACCATTAATACAATTGGAGAGTCAAATAATTAATGTAGCTGAATATGTGATTAATGTGTCTTAAAATCTGAGCAGTAGTGATAAAGAACAAGAGTGTCCCTAAAGATGTCAGTCTTTCCTAATAAGAGATGTGACTGAGGCCATTTGCTGATTCTGGTGAGCTCTATTCATCCATCTCTGGGCTCCAGAAGACAGAGTAGCAAGAATGCTCTATTGAGAGGTGACTATGTGTGTTCCTATCTGTAGGGAGAGAGCTACAAGTTCCAAGGAAATCCTTTGAACTTGGTATCTGAAGGATACAGAGTTTGAGAGCTACACCTGAAATGTGAAGGCTAGCCACCAGTGCAGAGACTAGCCCTGCTCATCACAGGGGATAGAAGCATTTCAGGACCTCTACCACTTCCAGAGTGAGATTAGATACTAATACCCATTCATGGGCCTTAGAGGCAGGGACAAGACTTGACTCCTGGAAGAGGATCTTGTAGATGAGACACCTCCAATAAAGGGGTGCATTAGAAATGTTGCCTTGCTAGTTTTCAACAGAATCTTAGCTATGGATGGTGAATACATCCAGGGTTAGCCCTTTAGAAGAAGAGGTAATGGCTAAGAAAGAAAGGAAGGCAAATAGAAAAATAATCTGGAGCTCATTCAGTGAACACATCAACTATATTAGATCTCTTTCCTTAAGCTTGGCCAGAATGGTCAATCCAAAGAGGGATGTTGCCTCTTGATTCCCTAGGAAACATGCCCCCACAATATTTTAATATGTGTTATCATAGCAGCAACTACATTTACATTTTAACCATTTTCTTTCTATCATGCTTGCAACAGTCCAGTATCATCCAAGGCAAATTGATGACTTTTACATACATTTTTGTTACATGGCTGTCCCTTCTGAATTACTTGGCATGTTCAAGGGAAAGGATGGATTTTTACTTCTAGATTTTTCCCAACACTTCTATTAGGGACTAATAGAAAAAGAAGTGTGTGGAGAGGTAGTAAATGTAGTTTAAATATTTAGTGATCAATGCTGTGGGATGTCCTTCTGTATGCTGTGAATGTGTGTTGCTCTGATTGGCTGATAATAAAGCTGTTTGGCCAATGGCAAGGCAGAATAAGGTTAGGTTGTACAATCAAACTGAAGACAGAGAAGAAGAAGGGTGGAGTCAGGGCAGCCACTGGGCAGCCACCAGGCAGCCACCAAGGAAGCAAGACATGTAAAAAAAAAATGAGGTAACAAGCCACAAACCATGGGGCAAAGCATAGATAAGAAATATGGGTTAATTTAAATGTAAGAGCTAGCTAGTAATAAGCTTGAGCCACGGGCCAAGCATTTATAATTAATGTAAGCTTCTGAGTGGTAATTTGGGAAGTCACTGCTGGGTATCTGGGAGTTGCTTATGGGACAGAAATTTCTGATTACATATGGCACCCAATGACTCAGTGGTTAAGAGCACTGGCAGCTCTTCTAGAGGACCAGGATTCAATTTCTAGCACTCACATGGCAGCTCATAACCATCTGTAACTCTGGTTCCAGGGGATCAGATGCCCTCTTCTGGACTCCATAGGCACCAGGCATGCACATGGTGCACAGATATATACGTAGATAAAACACTCATACACATAAAAAAAAAAAACCTAATAAACATTTAAGGATCCAGTTACACACATGAACTCTGAGCAGCTGTGGTTACTTGCACAAGACCAGCACAAGATCAAGCCAGTCAAAAATTCCAGCATAGATGGGGAGGGGTTCATGAGCCCTCCTCTCTAGCTGAGAAGCTATGGGTACATGATGGCTGCTGGGGGAGGAAGAGTGGCCATTAGTAGGTTCCCATGCCCCATGGATGACCCCACACTCATGCACATATGGGCAGCACTGATTGGACTCAGTGGGCTAAAATAACAACAACAAAAAAGAGGACATGAAGTTGGGAGTGACATGTGTTGGGGGGATAGGGAGGAATAGGGAGGATATGATCAAGATATATAGTATATATCATGAATATTTTAAAGAATGAAATATTATTTAAAAGATATTTAAGCATCTAAACATTTTTCTTCCCTTAGATTTTTATCTATTCAGTCTCTTCTTTAGAGTTAGGACAGAAATAGAAGAATGACTTGATTTTGAACAGGCTACTGCTGTGATTATGGTACCATGGCTGGAGTCCAGTTCAAGCTTCCCAGAGTGCTGGGTCCAGGAACATGGCCTCTACAGAATCCCTTGGTCCTCAGTGGAGGAGTCCTGCTGTGCCCAGCAAGATGCTACAGAGGAGACTTTGGGGGTTGGGCTGCTGGTAGCTCTGCATCTGTCATCTTGTTAGCTATCTCAGGAAAAGGCTGCCCTTTCTTGTTAACAAAGCTTCAACATCTTCACTTTATCAGAGTTCAGAATTAATCTGCACTTGTCCCTAAATCACTTCTCAGATGATGTGAAGTGGGTACTTATGTCTTGGGCATCAGAGGAGATGGAAGAAGAAGACAGAGTCTACTCTAGATGATGCCATGTGTCAGGGACATGACACATGGTGTTCTCCCAAGGGAGGCTGATATTCTGTCTGAGGATTCACAGGACATGAGGGTACATGTAGACACCTCTGAACTGGAGTGTGGAGGGCCATGGGTGAGGAGCAATGTCAAGAATTATAGGACTTCAGGGAACAGCTATATAAACTTTCTGGGCCACAGAAGGTTGTGAGGTTAGCATATGAAGAAGACAGTTGGCAGTGAGGAGGACTGGGAACTTTCACCAAGGCAGATAGGTAACAGAGTGTGTGTGGGAAACCCAGGGCTGCACAAATGTGTGAGAAAGCACATTATAAAAGTAGCCTGTAAAAGGTAAGACATGAGGCCAATTATCTTCCAACCTTTCTGCCAGCTCTGGACCCTTCCCCTTCCTTGGAAATGCAGTTTTTCATTACATTTATTTATTTAGAGAAAATCACATCTCCTTTTACTGTCCACGCATCCCTATTTAATGCCTTTTAGACAAGAGTCTAGAAGTCCCAGTGGGCGATGTGATGTAAGAAACAGATTGAGACCGCCCATTTTCAGTATGAAGCATGCTTAGAGTTCGTCAGGTTACAGATGAGCAGGAGGCACTACCCTCTCTTCCTTAGCTGTTTGCTGCAAACACTTGTCTCAGAACTCGGAGACCTGGAAGGTCAAAGCAGTCACTTGCTATATGACTGAGGCCATAGTCAGATAACGGGGGCCATCTTCATCCCTAAATTATTCATTAGATAAGATTCAGTGACCTAAACCAATGAGATGGGAAATTGGGAAGGGGCAAGTCTCAGCTGGGGGAGAGGAGGACAGGACTTTAGAAACCCTGTCTTAAGATACCAGAGACTCCACTGGTGAAAACTGATTTTACCAGCCTTCTGGAATCGGTGCCAAAGCTCTGAGTGTCAGCTAGGGTGGCCAGCATATGGTCACTCAGTTTGGGCTCATGGTTATTTACTGAGTCTATTCTAGTTCATAGATTCTAAGTTAAGACCATGACTTGGGACACAGAGGGTTAATTAAGAATGAGGCAGGACAGGGCTCTGAGAAGTTCTTATTGGAATCCAGAAATAAGGCCATTCAGAGTTCTCCTTTTAAAACTCTCCTGTCATAGCTGAGGACATGGCTTAATATTCAGCAAGATGTCTGGGGGTAGAGGGATGGCAGCTCCATGTGCTTGTTTTAAATGTATATTTATAGAAAAGTTTTATAGGACTTTTGACATGTTTGCCTCCCCAGATCGTGTCCAGCATGGAAAATGCGGCTGTTGGGATAAATCATGAGACATCCAAATGATGGCTGACATTTCAAGCACTCTGTTCTTCTGCATTAGGGTGTGCTGGGCAGAGTTCTGGATTCTGTAGAACTATGCTGTCTGTTCCTTGAAAGAGGATGGAACTGCCTGGAAGTTCGTCTTATAACTTGTCTGTGTCAGTTTTATGAATGGCCTCTGTCTCCTGTCTTTATTCACAGTTATTTCTGCCTTCCGGATGCTGCTACCATCTCCCTTTCATGTGTACGATCAGTTTTAAGGGCAGATAACATAAAACTAGCCACAAAAAATTAGCCACAACTAAGGACATCAGACTTTTTTTTGATAGTTCCTGTAATCACAGATTTTATGAACAGTTGCTGAATTCCTTCCCCAACCCCCTCCATTACTTAGCTTACTGGATGTTAGTAAAATTCCCTCCAACCCTCCATCAGGGCCCTTTTGTGGCCTTACTTTATATTCCCCTATGGCCTCTCCCTCCACTCCACTGTGGGCTCTGGTCTTGCTGGGACTTGGAGCCAACATCACTGAAGGGCAGACTTTGCCTTGCTCCCTTCTCTAGGGAATCTTCCCAATCCTCAGCCTCCCCTGGGGTCAGCACCCACCAACTAGTGACTGGAATGTATCAAGGAAATGCTTGTTATATTAGGAGAGTTTGAAGATGACCCAGAAATGATCAGAATTTGAAAGGGAATGCTGTGTGCAGGATAACTACAGCGTAGCGATCTGCTCTGATCGAATTATTCGCCCCGTCTCTCAGATGTAAAACTTATTCCACTTAAAAAAATTCAATTAACTTTCTAATGAAAAACTAATTCTATCAAAGAAACAGGGTGCTCTAAAATGCCTAACATCCAATAACTAACTCACGATTTCTAAAGTCTAGAAAGTTCGGATTTCATGGGTCCACAGTAGTGTCTTACAAAAAGAAAAACAAAAGCTTCCCCTGAAGCAAAATACGGAAACCAGCAGCTGCTTTGACGGAGGAGCCGAGAACGGCGTCTCTAGGAAACGTAAGTTAGCAGGATCAAATTGATAGTAAAAAACTTCCTATATATAATTCATTTTGATAGAATCAGCATCTTGTTTCACAGGTTTCTTCTCCAGAAGATGATGATCAGCACGAAGAGCTTCAGAAGGCAGAGGGTGCAGAGACCATAGAGGCTGAGGAGGTCACACTGGCAGTAGTGGGGGCACTAACATTAAAGAGAAGTGTGTTAGCCTGGCCCATTTCTGTGTCCCTCTGTGTCTTCCTGAGATCACCGGAAATGCTGATCTATACATACACACATACGCATTGGCTGCTTTCTACAGAGCCTTTCAAATATAACATACTTGACTTCTTGGATTTTCAAATATAAAAAAGCATCGCTATTACACTTTGCAGTGAATTAAACTTAATATCCAGAAAGACCATGAAAGAGTCTGCCTAGAATCAAGGTCGTTGTCCCTTTAGAACCAACATGACAGCCTGTTCCCTTTTCTAGGCTCTTCCCAAACATATGCCCTCCTTTCACTATCCTGTTTCCATTGTCATGCCACCTGCCACCCTAATTACCTATCTGTCAAAAGTGTATTATTAGTTTCACTTATGGCTGTCACCCATTCCGTGACTTCTGCACAAAAGAACAAACTTAGCATCCCGCAGCTTCTCCCGGAAGAGAAGAAATTCAGTGACGATTATTCTTAGTAATAACAATAATCTAGGCATAATATACAACCCTGAAGAGGGTTAATGTGGATTTCCATTTCCATTACTCTTAATTGAAAATATCTGAAGCCTACTTAACTCCTTAAATAGCACAATGCACTTGTATCAGGCCAAGTCCAAGAGATCAGATGTTTGCAAAACCAGAATCACTGAAAGACTCCAAAGGCTGGTCAGGAGGGCACTTCAGCCACATTGTGCTGATGGTTATACTGTGATAATGGGCAGAATATAGATGTCTAGGTCGTGAAGCTTTTTGGAATGCTATGACAATGTTGGACATGCCTGTATTAATTACATGGCTGCCAAGACCCACAGGGTGACAACCGGTAAGAAAGCTCTGACATAGGCCATGGGTTTAGGAGTCATTTGACTCCTGTTGTTGCAAATGGGCCTCAGGCCTTGCTGGTACCTGACGGTGACGATGGAACAGACAAGGCACAGTCTAAGCCTCTTTATCCAAAACCTGTCTAAAAATTAAAACTGATTTTGAAAGGGCATTCTAGCCCACAGGCACTAAGGAAGCTGTAGGCAGAAGTGGAAGTGAACATTCAGAGTAGCATCTACCGCCTTCGAGGCTGAGTGCAAGCCATGACAGAGAACTACTGTTGGAAGCTTATCTCAGAGGATGGGCAAGCTATCTGATGGGCTTCAGAAGAGTTTTCCTGGGCTTGCTTCTCCACAAATGCTATTGGCATGTGTGCTCAGATATCCTTGACTCTAAAACATAAGATTGGGTTTGGGATTCCCAAAGACAAGGTAATCCCCACCCTTCTGGGACCAGTCACTGGCATTCTAACAAATCTGGTAGCACCAAGGGCCACTGATGACAACCTTAAAACAAAAAAACAAAAAACAAAAATCAAACTACAATACAGACTCCACAGAAGGATCACACAGTGATGGGCTGGTCCCATGAAAGAGAAAGATCTTTTTGTTTGTTTGTTTGTTCAATTTTGAGATAGGGTCTTACTATGTGGTCCTGGCTGGCATGGAACTGGCCAGGTAGACCAGGCTGATCTTGAACTCACAGAGATCTGCCTGCTTCTACCTGTCTTTGCCTCCCAAGGGCTCCCATCATGCCTGGCAAGAAGACTGTTTCTGAAGGATAAGCTTTTGAGAGAAAACACATGGCTGGGGATATGGCTCAGTGTGTAAAAGGATTGATGCACAAGTGTGAGAACCCAAGTACCAATTTTCAGCACCCACATAAGGCCTATTCATGTAATGTCTATAATTCCAACACTGGGAGGCCTTGGAAGGTAGATCCCTGGAGCTAAGCAGCCACCCACTCTAGTCATCAGGGAGCTCCAGGCTCAGTGGGAGACTCTGTCTCAACAGGAAAGAAAAAGTAAAGTAGAGAGAAATAAACATCCTATATTGACCTCTGGCTTCTACAAATACATACACACATGTGCATGCCCACACATGCACGTACGCACACAACAGACACACACTATAGCACGGAAATTGTACAGAAGATTAAGAATCATGTCTGTTAGAACTAGCTATGAAGCATGGAGGAATTTGCAGGGAAGATTCCAGAATACAGATCCCAAGAGTTTTTATAAACCAGAATTGATTTCTTCTGGCTGGTGTGCTTAGATAGTCCTTTCTTCTGTGAAATATTTCCAGGTTTCCTATAGCTCTCTGTGTTTGGTGTCAGGATGCTAGAGGCTAGAGCTATGTGTGTTCCCATGAGTAGAGAGGACCCAGAAAATGTCTGAACCAAGAAAAACTCAAGGAAGGTCTTACGATTTGGTGGATTGCAGATGAAGCACAAAGGTCTATTCTTAGCCTGACTTGGGATACTGCCATAATTTCTAGTTTTGCTATTCAAGAACAAAGGGACCCACAGGTAGGTCACTGTGAGAGAACAAAGGAGGAATGATTCCATGCCAGCCATGAAAAGGTTCAGGCACATAACCTTCATTCTTCTGGTGCAGAAAGCAGCCAGCATCTGCAGAATACTTTCCTGTCTTGGTAAGGAAAAGTCAATATTCTGTTCAGCCTCCCTTGGGTGACTCAAAGTCACAATCTAGAAAATTTAAACATGCATCTAGGTATCTCTTGGGCATCTCAGAGACTAACACTACCTCTCATCCTCGAGAAGCAGAGGCTGGGCCATGCTTACATGGAACACTGTCTTAGTTATGTTTCTACTGCTGTGACAAAGCACCATGACCAAGGCCACTTCAAAAAGAAAGAGTTAACTGGGGTTTACAGTTCCAGAGAGCTAGAGTCTGTGGTCATCAGTGCGGGGAGCATGGCAGCAAGCAGGCAGACGTGCTGCTGGAGAAGTAGCTCAGGGCTTACTTCCTTATCAGCAAGGAGGAGGGAGAGAGAGAGAGGGAGGGGAGGGAGAGGGAGGGGGAGAGAGAGAGGGGGAGGGGAGGGAGAGGGGGGGAGAGAGAGCGAGAGAGAGGGAGAGGGGGAGAGAGAGAGGGAGAGAGAGAGAGAGAGAGAGAGAGAGAGAGAGAGAGAGAGAGAGAGGGGGAGGGAGAGGGAGAGAGAGAGAGAGAGAGAGAGAGAGAGAGAGAGAGAGAGAGAGAGAGAGAGAGAGAGAGAGAGAGAGCTAACAGAATGGCTTGGGCTTTGAAACCTCAAAGCCCACCCCCAGTGATACACTTTCTCTAACAAGGCCAGGCCACACCTCCTAATCCTTCTGAAATAGTTCCACCAACTGGGACCAAGCATTAAAATGTATGAGTCTATGGGGACCATTCTCAATCAAATCACCACACACACTAAGGCACAAGGTCAAAGCCATAGTGCAGTGAGGTTGAAACCCACTGCTAGGGGAAAACCCAGGCAGGGTGGGGTTGACTTCTTAGGATAGACAATGGACCTTCAGGAGGAAGCTACATGATGCTGGCCAGCTGTACTGTCTCACTTTCAGATCCAGTAAATGAGGGTAGCAGTGGGGTAGCTTCTGCACAAGACACTCATTAGAAGTAACTGGGACAAACACTATTTTTTAAAGTGTACATCATTGAAGTCATGGGCCATACCCACCACTGACAAAGACACAGCAGGGAGGTCATTCTTCGGGTGCCATGGTGCTTAGAAGATTTATTGACTCTAATTAGCATCCCTTTTTGTACATGTATATGTGGGAAGTCTGGGTATATACATGTGTGTGTGTGTGTGTGGTACATGTGCTTGTGCAGGCCAGAGGTCAACTTCTGGAGGTATTCTTAGGAGCTGTCTATTGTGTTTTTGTGAAACAGCTTATCAGTAGGATCTGGGACACACCCATTATACTAGGCAGGCCAGTCCCTGGGATCTTCCTGTCTCTACTCCCCCATAACCCCCCAATTCTGGGATGATAAGCACATACCACTGCCCAGTTTTTTACTTGAGTGTGGGGGATCAATTGCTTTACCAGCTGAGCTGTCTCCCCGGGCCCCCATCCCCACTCTTGTTCCTGATTCACCAGGTAACAGCGTCTTCCTTGAAGTCAGGGCTACATTCATGTCCTAAGAAGCTGGCTCCGGCCCTGGTTTGAGGAGTCCAGCCCTTAGCTGTGCTCCTGCACTGTGGTGTATTGCCCTCTGCTCCACTGCACACAACGGAGCCCTGCCCTGGCACCTTCTGCCTTCCCATGGGACACATGCTTTGACGATGCCTGCGGGTCCTTCTGGGTAGGTAAGACTATGGTGATGTGTGATGAGTGATTTCTGGGGAAGCATTAAATCCCCCTATCAACTTTTCTAGGATTTCTTTCCCTCTGTTATAAATCCTGCCTGGGTGTTTTGCTGGAGTGAAGATGATGTAGAGCCGAGTTAATATCAACTCAGATTAAGCACGAGCAGGAGATAAAGGAAAACCACTTGCTAACATAGACCACTAGTGCACAGCCTGGCTGCACACAGCATACCTCAGCCTGGCTCAGTGCTTTGTGTAGAGTGGTGTTCTATTCATTTCTGTATTTGTTGAACAGATGAATCAAAGATGTGGTAATCAGCCAACGTGATGAGGAGTGATAGACAAGAAATCAAGTCCAAGTCTGGGTTCTAGTCAGAAGATAAGAACGTGGTAGGAACATTAGCAACCCTAGGGATAGGAAGGGAAGGACGAGGACAAGTCTGGGCATACTGGATGTGGCACACAGTAGGCTCTCTCTCTCAAGACATAGGTGTTAGGAAATTAGACAAATAGCACCGAGTGCTCCACAAGATGGAACCCATGCTGGCACTGTTAGGTGGCCAAGATCCTGTGCCTAGATATGTCACATACCCAAGTGAAGTACCTACTACTGTTACGCTGATAAATTAGCATAGTATTAAACAGATTCCTAATGCCTTGTTGTTATACTCATAGATTAATGCATCGTCTCAGCTTACATCAGAGAAATGTCTTCTTGCAGTAGATGTTGGTTAACACAGATACACACAGCTGCACAGCATATGGAGGATGCGAGACAACAGAATGCTCGGCCATAAATGGATTGTCTATATCATACTCCTTCCTCCCGAGGCTCAGGGATCATCACGGAAGAGGAGAGCAGAAAGACTTTAAAAGCCAGAGGAAGTGGATAATTGCAACAAAACCATGTTTTCTGGACATGGTATGATAGTTGCCCATAGGAATTCATAGCATTTGGAACAGCTTGCAACCCAAGTCAGACAAAATCCTAGCATGTGGGGGCATGTGGGACACACTGTAGCTGGTGGGAGAGGGAGACTCCATTTTTGTTAAAGGTGTGGCCCCCTGGTAGGCAGACTACACTCTAGGGCAGCAGTTCTCACACTGTGAGTGTTTGGCAAACCTCTATTTGTAAAAAATATTTGCATTATGATTCATAACAGTAGCAAAATTACAGTTATGAAGTAACAATGAAAATAACTTTATGGTTGGGGGTCACCGCACCATGAGGAAGTATATGTAAGGGTCCCAGCATTAGGGAGGCTGAGGATGCTGCTCCAGGGGATGGGCCCACACCCAAGAGTCTCTGCAGTACAAATTGGACTCAATGGGTTTTTTAAAAGAGGACAAGAAGTTGGGTTGGTAGGGAGCAAGAAGTAGGTCTGGAAGGATCGGGGTGGGGGAGTGAATATGATCAAAATACATCACACATAATTCTCAAGGAATTAATAAAATACTATTTTTAAAAGGTTGTCAGGGCTGGAGATAAAAAATGTGAACTTAGCTTCAGGTGATAGTTAAACTGTGAGAACAGAGTCAACGACACTGGGCAATAGGAAAGAACACAGCAGGGGGTGAAGGGAGAATGCTGGGACACATCAACACATCTACACATCAGAGCACTAAATCAGTAAAGCTGGTAGAGCCCTGGGAACAGGTGGTGGGGGTCTACTGCAAGGCCAGGGCCCATAGCCATGGCATCACCGTCAGCTCAGAGGCCACTTAGATACCGTCTGACACTCTGTTTCCTGTCCACGTTCTCAGCCGCAGTCGCTCGGTGCAATGCTGTCTTGGGAAGGCTGGGACCTGATAGGAACCACATTTGTCACTGCCTAGAACCCTGCTCACTTCTCAGAGGAGGGGCTGGAGTTGGAGAAGATGGCTGCCACTGGCTCCCTCAGCCACGTGTATAGCACACCTTTCACCTGGAGGGACTGGTTAACATTTTATGTCTAAAACTTTTTTTTGAGAATTTTTAAAAACTTATATATTTTTTGTTTTTAATAGATCCTGACTGCAGTTTCCCCTCCCTCCACTCCCCCCATCCCACCCCCAACCTCCCCTCTCCCCCAGATCCACCTTCTTTCATTTCCCTTCAGAACCGAGCAGGTCACTCAGGGATCTCCACCAAACTCAGCAAAACAAGACACAGTAAGACTAGGTACAAACCCTCTTATCAAGGCTGGGTGAGGCAACCAGTAGGAGGACAAGGGTCCCAAGAGCAAAGGAAGGAGTCAGAGACATCTCCATTCCCACTGTTAGGAGTCCCACAAAAGCGCCAAGCTAACAACCATGACACATATGCAGAGGCCCCAGCGCAGACCCACGTGGGCGCGGCTTCAGTCTCTCTGAGCCCCTATGATAACTGAAACTTTTTTTTAAAGGTTACCACAAAGGATCTGGGCTGTATTTCAGTGGAATGTTTTCTAGAATGCAGGAAGCCCTGAGGTTGATTCCAGCACATGCCTGTATTGGGAGGTAGATGTGGGAAGAAGTTCAAGGTCATCCTCAGCTACATAGTAAGTTTGAGGCCAGCCTGGGATACATGAGTCCTTGTCTTAAAATAACAAACAAAACAAACAAACAAACAAAAACCATATCAAGATGGAAATAGCTGATGGAACTCACATCTCATGGGTGATATAATTTTGATGCTTTTTATATGTTTGCTCTTCATCAATGAGAAATTTCTGCTGCGTAACTTCCCATTTCTGAACTTAGTATTATGAAGTAGATAGTTACTATGGCTTAGTGCTCATATATACATGTATATATTTCACAGGTGGATTTTATAGACAGGAATTTAAGGAAAATGCAGCTCAGCTACTTTCTAGTCTGAGACTTAAAAAGATTTTTATTTTATTTCATGCTTTTTGCCTGTGTGCATGTCTGTACCATCTGAATACTTGGTGCCAGAAGAGGATGTCAGATCTCCTGGAACTTGATTTACAGGTGTTTATGATGCGATATGTGGGTGCTGAGACTGGAACCTGAGTCCTCTGTAAGAAAAGCAAGTGCTCTTAACCACTGAACCATCACTCTAGCCACTATTGTGAGACTTTAAAATGTTATATCTCACTTCTTTGGGATTTTATTGTTTGCAATAGTTTTAAAATTACTTTTATTCTTATTATACTGTAATTTTTAAATAGCCTGCACCCTGAGGTTCTAATTACATGAACTTGGGAGCTGTGCTGCTGTCCTCTGTTTGGGAGGCCAGTGTGTTTTCTAGGCTCTTGAGGTGAGAAGCATGTTTTATTTGCTCTGCTTTTAGACTGCCAGAAAACAAACCCGGTTAATTTACAGTTAGTGTGACATGTCTGGCCACATACAAGGTCTCTATTAATGTTGTCTTTTGCAGACATGAACTGGGAGAATAGCATGATAAAATGTCTATTGTTAGATGGGGTTTATATATACTGGAGAGCAAACTGCCTCTTTTAAGGAGGTCTTATTGAGAAAGGGAGCTCTGCTTGGGACTTTGTGGTGGGGGCATTACCGATGAGCTGCGCCAAGGGACTCACAAGAGAAGATCAGATTAGAGGGCACACCATGTCCTGATTTATCTTCCCATGTTCTACATTCAACTATGAAATCATTTCAAAGGGGGGGGGGGCAGGCATTTCAGATTGATGCACAAGAAAAATGATAGAGCCTGTGCTGCCCTCTGCTGGTCATCATGACGCATAGCAGAACTGTTCATGTCTCAAAAAGAAAATGAGTTATCACATTTTCTGACCAGTGTTCACAGTGCTGAAGTTGCTACCCATGCTACTGGAAGAGAAAAGTAATCATAAATCTTACCCACTTATGAGCCCTGTGAGTTAAAACAGCCACCTGCCTGCAGGATAGGCACAAATGTCATGGGAATAACAAACCACTTTTAAAAATGGATTTAGGGTCTACTTTAGGAAATGGAGCCCACATCTGACATTGTTAATAAAGGCCAAGAACCGAAGACTAGATACATCATAGAACCTAGGGGAAAACCTACTATTATTCTGCTAAAGTAACACAGCAATGAAGTAATTCCTAATGACTCCAGGGGAGAACTTACCACTGCTGTGCTAAATTCACATAACAATGAAACAACTCCTAAGTATTGTTATACCCGTAGATCACTGGATTGTTCAGCTTCATCAGGTTCTTGCAGTAAATGATAATTAATACAGAGACTCACAACTTGACAATGTGCAGAGTGAGAGACTTTGGAGCCCTCAGCCCTAAATGGCCTGTCTTTATCAATTTCCTCCCTTCAAGGCTCAGGTATCTATGTGGGACAGAAGAAGAGAAGACTGTAAGGGCCGGGGGTGGGCTGGTAGGGGAGCTCCAAGGAAACAGTGTCTTCTAGACACAAGGCTGACGCATATATGAACTCAAAGAGGCTGCAGCAGCACACACAAGACACGCACAGTTCCAAGCCAGACAAAAATCCCAGCACAGAGCAGGGGAGATGGGCATAAAGTCCTGCTCCTAACCAGGAAGCTATTTGCAATGGATAGCTGCTGGGAAAGGGGAAGTTAGTTTTCTTCCATGCAGTGTCACTGGGTATTCCAGTCACACTCCAGGGCAGGCCCCATGCCTAGGAGTAGCTGGCCAACACAAAAAAAGTGCTCCCCCTCCCTGTGTGAGTGTGAGTGTGTGTGTGAGTGTGAGTGTGTATGTGTGTGTGTGTGTGTGTGTGTGTGTGTGTGTGTGTGTGTGTTGAGAATGTAGAAGGAGTTAGGGGAGGTCAAAGAATACAATCAAAGTATATTGTATGAAAAATTTAAAAAGCAAGAGTTAAGAGGAGAATCAAAAGATGGGAAAAATGATTTATTATCAGTAATTTAGTTTCTTGTTAACGCTGCCTGAAAATGGACAGACAGGTGATGTTTACAAGGGTTCACCCTCTGATCTTGACCCATAAAGACATTATTAATTATCTTTGTTTTAAACAAGCAGGGCTTACCCTGTCGCAGTAAGGCAGAGGCATGGCTTAGATGGAGCAAGGCAGCCTGCAGTTTGCTCCACTTTATTACTGGCAACACAGGACTCCTGGCCCTTCCTGTAAAACTTGGCGCATGATGGCCTCGCAGTCATCATGTTTTTATCTCTGTAGTGAGGTTTTTTTTCTCCTTTTTTTCAGTTTTTGAGATAATATCATTCTATAAATCCCAGGCTGGCCTTTAACTTACGATTTTCCCACCTCAGGCTCCCTGGTGCTGGAATTGCAGGCATACACAACACCAGCTTGTTAATATTTTAAAATTTTATATGTGTGTATGTGGGGTGTATATGTGTACCATGTGCATACAGGAGCTCAAGGAGGTGAAAAGAGTGAGTCAGATCCCCTGGAACTGGGATTAAAGGTGATTGTGAGCTACTATGGGGGTGCTGGGAACTGAACCTGGATCTCCTGCAAAAGCAACATATGCTCTTAACTTCTGAGCCGCCTTTCCAGCCTGGCTTTTTGTATTTCTTCACATCACCAAAAGTCAGTGCAGAAATAACTTCAGAGTGGTTCCAAGGCAGCAGCTAGGCTCTCCCTCCTGTCACTTTGGAGAAGGTTCTGATGTGACAAAGTCCATGCTTCGTGTATGAAGGGACAGTGAGACTCCTTCTTGTCCATTCTGTGACTGCTGGTGCACATGACTCTTTCTTTTTACTGTAGTGTGCGTGTGTGTGTGCGTACATGTGTATGTGTGTGTGTGTGTATGTGTGTGTGTGTGTGTGTGTGTGTGTGTGTGTGTGTGTGTAGGCCAAAGGTCTACCTTCAGTGTAAATCCTCAGGTGCTGTCCAGTGTCCACTTAGATTTCTCATGACAGACTCTTTCACTGGGACTGGGGACTTGCTGGTTAGGCCAGCTGGCCAGCCAGTGAGACCTGGGGACCTGCCTGTCTCCGGCTCTGCAGCATAGGGATTATAGGCATGTTCCACCATGCCCAGCGTTTTACAGGCTTCCAGAGATTGAATTAGTGTCCCTGTGCTTTACAAGAGCTGTACTGACCAAGCTATCTCTCTGGCCCCTGTGTGTATCCGTAGCACCCTCTGGCACATCTATCCCGTGAGCACCTATCACTAGACAGGCTGCATTCACATTCAGAGGTGAGGAGCAGTCTGAGGCAGTGAGAGTCAGCCGGGGTGTTCTCTGAGCTCTGCCAGTGTCCTTCAGCTTCTTGGAGTCAAAATAGCGAAGCTGACAGTTTCAGCAAACGGATGAGTGAGTGGTGAGTGAATGAATGGAAACAAGGAAGCAGCTTGATGGACAGCAAATGTTCTGCCCATCAGAGATAATTTGCCTCTTCTTTTGCAGATTTTGAGACATGTTAGGACCAATGCTAAAATCAGGAGCTGTGGTGAGGGGTCCTTATTTATGCCCAGGCCTTACAGAGAAATACTACAGCAGGCAGGTGTTCCTCCCTGGTAGAAGACAGGCCTTACTCTGACTTTTGAGAGAAGGGCTCTGTGGTTGACAATAGCTTACTTGACAGATAAAGAGCTCACAGACAGTTTGGAACCCAGCTCTGACAGTCCGGGATTTAAACCTGTACTTTATGGCAGAGGCGAGTGGTAGCACACACAGAACACACCTGTGACAGTCTCAGCAGGGGCTGCAGCCGCCCTGGCCATGCACAAGGCCCCTGGCTCCTACCCACTCATGCTGTCTACACACCAGGCCTAAGGCTCTATGCCCCCAAGAGTCTGGACTCAGGAAATGCATCACTTTAATGAAAGGACTTGTAAATAAACTTGGTGATATCCTTTAGTCTCATGGAGGAAGGCAGTTCTAACACCTCCTCCCATGAAACAAGCCAGTCACAATGGGTCAAAGTGCACAGGATTCTGCTGATAGGGGGGTCCCCAGGGCTGTCACATTCATAGGGACAGAAAGTAGTTCCTGCATTCAGTTTCTGCTCTGTCTCCCCTCTGTGGGGGACAGTGACATGGAAGTATAGGCTAAATAAATACTTTCTTCCCCAAGTGCTTATCACGGCAAAAGAAACCTGATGAGGACACTATAATAAACAGACTCAGCTAGACTGGCTGGCCAGTAAGTTCCAAAGATGTGCCCTTCTCTGCCTCTCCAGAGCCGGGATTACTTGAATTGCTACACCTGGATTTTTTTGTGGGTGCTGGGGACCTACATTCAGGCCCTCAAGCTTGCCTGGAAAACAAAGCTGAACTGTCTCCACAGCCTGGCTACATGCTTTTAAGTTCTACGCCAGGAACAAGGGTTACAAAAATGGGTTAGACATGATTCCTACATTTTGAAACTGTCTTAAAATCTCCATGAAAACATTGTAAATCTGCATGTGCTATTTTTTATATTTTCTTTTTTCTAAAGTTCCTTCTTTTCTGGCCACAGAAAGTTCAAATTGATAATTATTATTCAGCAGTTCTAACAGTAGCGATCGTAAGTAGTGCAGTTTGAAATGGTGTGTGTTCCACCTGGCAGAGCCTTCACTGGGCCTGTTACTGTTGTTGCCGAGGGCACAGGTCCCCACCAACATGCCTGCACAGCAAGGGTAGTTCTGTAGCTCCTTCTTGGTGTGGGATAGGCCAGGGAGGGAGGGTAGGCAGGAGTGTGTGGGGGAGAAGGAAGGAGGGAGTGTGTTTAATGTGGAGCCCAACAGTGCAATCAATAGGTGCTGTCCACTGACTATCAATTAAGGCCCAATTATGGCCTCTGCACTCAGATTTTGATAAGTTGCTGGCAGTGCCTGGGAAGCTGCCAGATAAACAATGGCTGCAGGCAACTGCATCCCATGTAATGAGGCAGGACCACTCTGGAGTGAGGTGTAAATGAGGACCTTGCTTTGTATGTGGAGACAACACAACAAGAAAAACCACCAGGAGGATGAGTGGGAGGGAGACGAGGAAAGAGCATCCTCAGTGAGGTCCTGGAAAAGCACTTGGCTGTTCACCAACTTACTGTGGGGTAGGGGTGGGAGCAGAACACCGTGTACTTCCGAATGATGCCGTTCAGCTTGAGCGGGGGCAGCCAGGACACAAATACCATGGAGGCTGAGGCTGCCGCCGCCTTGACACCAGCAGGAGGACCTGGAACTAGAAAATCCGGGGTTAGTCACAGGTGACCTGGAGCCTCCCAGGGCTGCCCAGGGACTGTCTGGTGGCCCAGCCCCTCCCCCTCCTCAGCTCTTTGAGGGCCAGTGTCAAGGGTCCCAGTGTGTTCCAACAACCAAACCATACTCATACATCGAGTCCTAACCCCGATGACTCCAGATGTCACGGTATTTGGAAATAGGCTCTTTACCAAGGCAAGGCCCTGTTGAAGGCTCAGTAACAGTTGGGACATCCACATCATTTCCTCTAAGGTACGAGGGAAATTGGGAAAGACAGGGTGGAAAGAATATAAGACTGGCAGAAGGGCTGGGATCCTTTAAGAGAGGGGCTGGGGGTCAGAGGTAGTGGATGTCAGCATTCTGTGAAGTCAGAATCTTCCTGTCCTCAAGTGAACTGCCATGCTGTGAGGGGTGGGGAGGGAGGGAGGGGGAGGGGTGAAGGCAGGGATGAGGGGTGGGGATGAGAGTGAGGGCAGGAGTTAGGGTTGGGAAATGAGGGTGGGGGTGAGAGGTGGGGCTGAGGGTAAGGGTGAGGGTGAGGGCAGGGGTGAGGGGTGGAAATGAGGGTGAGAAGTATGACAAGGTGAGGGCAGGGGTGAGGAGTGGAGATGAGGGTGAGAAGTATGACAATACACAGAGGACACACAGGCTGTTGTGCTGTTGGCTTACACCTGCTGGACAGGGCACATCCCCACATTCTGAGGCAGTAGAATTCTAGGAAGGGCTGATGTACTCACAAAACCTCCAGAACCTATTGCAGGGCTGTGGGGCTGGTGATTGTATGAACACACACACACACACACACACACACACACACACCAACTTTAGGTTCACTAAGATATAGTTACACATAGGCATATTCTCAGTTGTGGTCTGAATGAGAAATGTCCTCTAACACTCCTTATTTGAACACTTGGTTCTCCATTGGCAGCTTTGCTTAGGAAGTTATGGGAAGTTTAGGAGGGGCGGGCTTCCTGGAGGAAGTACATCCCCGAAGGGGGCGGGGCACGTTGAGAGTTTGCGCTCTCACCCACTTCCTGTTCTGGCTCTTGGCTTCCTGTGTGAGGAAGCAGTGTGATCAGCCAGCTTGCGGCTCCCGCACTGTGGATTCTCTGACTGTTCCCATGCCTCCTTCACCATGTTGGGCCCCGCTTTTCTGAAGCTATACACACAAATAAACCCTTTTTTCCCCCCTTGAAGTTGCTTTTGTCGGTAGGTTTTCTCACAGCAACAGAAAGGCAACAAATACACTCTCGATGCTCTTCAGGCTACACAAGCTTGGGATGTGGGTGGTCAAGGATTCTCCAAATTTTGATGTTTATTTCTTTTACCCTTACTCAGCTTTACCTTTATACATCTCACCAGAGAAAGCTTCTCTGATGCCACGTGGGGTGGACGCGGAGATCACACATTCCACCTACCGCTGGCCTCAGAGACTCACATGCATTAATGACATGCTTAGTAAATATTTAAATTTAAACGGAGCTGGCTCTATATATACATATACTATGTGTACTTTTTCATAAAGGGATGGAGGTGGAGTTTAGCGTATGCCTCAGAGTGAAAATAGCTACTGAAAGTTAATAGATCATTTTTCTTTGTTTGTGTTCTTTCCTTGCATGACTATGTTTAGGTTATAGTTTGGGCAAATAATATTAAGATTCCACAAACGTTTCCGAATTCAGAATTCATTGTGCTCAAAAGATTAAAGCTGCGTAGCAAGTCACCTCTTACGCTCTTTCAGCAAATGATAAATGTGTATGTTTTATTGAGCTAAGGGTCCTGAGATCTAGATCTGAAAATTCAACGATTCTCACCCCCAAGATGACGACCATGGACACAGATCTGAGACGTGTATACTTGGACCTTTGGATATGACCACAGGCCTGAGGACATGTCTACGGGCCCAAGAATCTCGAGGGACTGAGGAACTGGACAAGAGAGTTGTTCTCACTGTACAAACCCCTGCTTATAAGGATACTGAGTGTCTAGTGGTGGTTGGCAGCACGGGCTAGTGTTCTGTCAACTTGTCACAAAGAAGGGTCACATGGGAAGAGGGACCATCAACTGGAAAAATTCCTCCAGCAGATTGTCTGTAGAGCATTTTTTTTTTTTTTGATCCATGATGGATGCAGGACAGTCCAGCCCACTGTGAACAGTGCCACCCCTGGGAAGGTGGGCCTAGCTGAGCGAGCCAGGAGGAACTAGCCTGTCAGCAGCACTCCCCCATGGCCTCTGCATCAGCTCCTGCCTTCAGCTCCTGCCCTGACTCTCCTCAGTGATGGAGTGTGATGTGGAAACGGAAGTAAACCTTTCCTCCTCTAGTTGCTTTTGGTCATGATGCTTTGGTCACAGCAACGGAAAGCTAACTAGGACACCTGTCATTTCTAAATTATGAAATCTTTTGTGTCTTCCTCTTTCTATCCAGCCTCTGCTCCATTTCACTTCAAAAATGCCAACCTATCCTAAATAAACACTGACATTCAATTCTGAGTTCCCTTTGTCCCACAGCACCAGGATGAAGGGAATTCTCCACATCCTCCATGGGGTCTGATGGAGTCATCTCCAGTCAATCATATCTCCATCACTGCCTGAACTAGATATAAAAGCAGAGATCAGTGGATAGGCAGGTTAGACCTTAGGCCTCAGGGTCAAGCGCTAAGACAGAAACCTATAGTTCCTAAAACTGGATGATTAATTAAAAATTGACCCCAAATTTCCAGTTGATGGGAGCTGTGGAGACCTTCCCTTTTTGTTGGATTTCCATACATTCTTCTGAAAAATGAAAACGTCAGATTTTATGCTGCAGCTCAATTTCCTTCTTAAATAATAATTCCAGAGATATTTGTATCACCATTAGTGATGGAAAGGACGATTTCGCCATGCTCTGAGGGAGGGGAGAGCAAAACATGAAGTCTGTACTAAGGGGGCAGCAGCCTTCTGTGTGCCAGTCTGAGGCATGGTTACTGCACTTCCATTTTCATACACGCATCAGTATGGTCTGAGGGATGTAGCAACTTGGTTCCCTGTTGTTCTGAGAAAGTAAGTTGTATAAGTCTTGTGGACAGCAGGGCACAACACTAACACCCACACAGCTCTCTGCCACACTTCACAACTGAACGACATCTCTTCTCACTCAGGACTTAGCTTTGTGGATAGCTCAAGACACGAGTGACTTCCTAAGGGCACTGCATTTTGACTTTAGATTTCCTGAAAGGATCCGATGTCATTGAGCAGAGCTCACCAACAGCTGCACATTCTTGGGAAGAATGGCCTGTGTGTTCTAGAAAAACTAAAGGAAGTGAGGACTGACATGTGTAAAGATACCTCAATATAAGGAGGCCTGGAGAGTTGGTAGAATACTATGAGGGGGTAGGTGGATGGAACTGTGGGAGAGAGAGCAGGGCCTGGCTCCCTGAGGGGAGAACAGGGTGGAGGCAGCAGAAGGTACCCTCTGGATGTCTGGTGATCATGGGGATGATGGACAGGGGGTGGGAAGGAGAAGGAGGAGGTCCCATCCTTGCATCCAAACCTGAGCTCCAGGCTTTGCTTCTAGGACACATGTGGGCTGGAAGAACAGCATGCTTGGGATCCATGCAGCTGAGGGGACAGAGACATCAAACCTGCCAGGACCAGCTGGTGACATAATGGGCTACGGCGAGGGCTCTGCTCCCTAACCTGCCCCCACTTCCTGGATGATGTGTAGGTTCAGATCATGTCTACACAGCACTGCCATGCCCTGGGTCAGCCCATGTCTGTCATGAACTGGTGCTGGAATGCTTCTGGAAGTCTCCTTGGGCATCCGGTTGATACTGGTTGCTTCTTCCTTCACTGAACAACTACCTTTCTCACTGCTGCTCTGCGGGGCACGAAAGCCTAAACTGCTCCCCAAACAGCTCTGACAGGGAAACTGAAGACCGGCTTGTGTGGAGCAGCAAGTGCTGGTCTGGAGCCGGACAGGAGTTAAAAACTACTTAGTCAGCATGAATCCTCCAAAGAATTCATTAAAAAAAAAAATGCCACAGAGCTTTGAATTCAAGCCTTTCTGAAATGATCCAGTTCACGTGGCGCAAGACTCAGGCCAGTCCATAGTTTTTAAGCAAAAGAGCTGACCCTGGTAGTAACTGAAGTTATCTGAACAGAGCACAAAACACTCAGCAGGCCCTGGGATAAAAAGGTGGTTCTGGTTCAAACAAACAAACAAACAAACAAACAAATGATGGAAACAAAGAGACAGAGGAAGAGAAGAAAGAGGGGGAGATAGGAAGGGAGAGAGGTGGAAAAGGGGGAGAGAGGGAAAAGGAGACGTGGGAGGGGGAGAAGGAGAGGGAAGAGCAGGAAAATATTTATAGGAGGCAGGATCCATCAATGGCTACATCAAGCAAGGTAGCCAGCTGGAGGTGGAGGGCCTGACTCACGCTGGGCTGTGTAAGTGGGCAGTGGAGACTGGAATGAACAAGGTCAAGAGTAGATGGATGGGCAAGGCCCGAGGCAAGCCTTCTGACCTGCCTTCAGCAGTGGCATTTGCCCAGGGCGTTTAGGATCTGAACTTCCCACTTGGTGCCCACACTATGTCTCACCATCCTCTTTGGTGCGGGTGAAGATCTGCTCGCTTCGGACGCCATCCCCTGCACGGGTGAAGGCCAGCACCTGGATACTGTAGTTGGTGTATTTCTCCAGTCCATCCAACTCCAAGGAAGGCTGAGTGGTGGTGATGTTCTTAATCTCGCCCAGCTCTGGAGAACAGAACCAAAAGACAGGACCTCACTACCAAGCCCATCATACTCCCTGGCTGACCTTCTTCTACCTGTCACACCAAGTACAGGAAGGAGCTGTGCAGAAGTATCATAGGACACCACCACCGTGCACCACTTGCAAGAAAAATAATTACCTGCATCAAAATGTCTGAGAAACAAACAAACAAACAAACAAACAAACAGAAAACTGATTTGGAAAACAGTAATTCACTCTTGGTAAATCAAATTCCAGCATCATGATGCCACTCTTGGAGCATCTCACACCAGCAAACAGCACTGTGCACCTCTCACTAGCAAACTATCTCTTTATATCTAATGGCTGTTCACCGTGAAACTTCTGCAAGGTGAGGATTCCATATATATAAATATTTCATTTTCATGTGTGTGTGTGTGCATGTGTGTGTGTGTGTGTGTGTGTGTGTGTGTGTGTGTGTGTGTGTTGACTAATCTTTTGCCAGCTTGACACAGATAGTGTCATCTGTGAGGAGGGAACCTCAGTTGAGAAAAATGCCTTCGTCAGATCAGCCTATGGACATGACTTGGTTAATGGTCAATGTGGGTGGTGCCATCCCAGGCAGATGGTCCTGGGTGTCTAAGAAAGCAGGCTGAATAAGCCTTGAAGGACAAGCCAGTAAGCAGTGTTCCTGCCTTGAGGTTCTGACCTGACTTCCCTTCAGGGTGGACTATAAACTGTAAGCTGGAATAAACCCTTTCCTTCCCCAGTTGCTTTCCATCGATGTGTTTTATCTCAACGATAAAAGGCAAACCAAGACACATATTTTGCATGTGTATAGGTATACACATGTATGGGGTGCACATATACATGTGTATTTTAATGTTTGGAATCATCCTTGCTCATGCCTCTATCTTAGTCATTGAGTCAGGGTTGCTCAATAAAACCCAGAACTCACTGATATCCCTGGCCTTGCTCACCAGATTGCCTTGGAGATCCCTGTTTCTGCCTTCTAAGAGTGAAATTACAGGTGGGTCACTACACCATCTGGTGTGACACTGGTTACAGGGATCCAAATTCTGGTCCTCACACTTGTATGGTGAGTGCCTTAACAACTGAGCCACCTCCCAGGCTCACCATTTATATTTTTTAAATTCTACTGTAGCATATGCAGATTTTAGGTACCCAAGTTAATCTCAAATATCTGAGCTAAGATGTACACCATGGGCAAATTCCAGCTCTGTCCTACACCACTGACTATAGTCACCTAGGTATCCGTAAGATCCCCAGAACTCAGTTGGCTTCCACAGCTAAACCTGCATCTTGGTAAACAAGCACTGACTATGAGGGGCGATAGGTGAGCAGTTTGGCCAGATGATGTAAGACTTTCTCAAGGGTCTGTGTACCAGGATTTCAAGATGCATTCGTTCAGCATTCCTGACTGTGCTGCCTCAACATGACTGAACAAATATTTAAACGAGACTTGCATTGGAGCTGATCTGAGTGGCTCAGTACACTCCTCATTTTACCTAGAGTGAACTCTTCTCTGTGTCACCGCTGAAGTGACAGGTGATGTGTGAGAACCTTGGCATGTGCTAAATTTGCCTTACTTTCCTGAGTGGGATCCAAGAATGCTATTCAGAGATGGAACACCATGCCTCCACCTTAGGCAGAAGGCACATGGCAACTGAAAGCAAGTGGAATGATGTGGCAAGTGTCTACACAGCTGTACGGCCCTGAGTTTCAAATGGATGCCAGTCACTTCCAGAGTCAGGGGCGAATCAGGAGGAGGCGGCCCCAGATCTGCTTGCCCAGGGCCAGGTGGCTGTGAGCAGGGCAGTTGACACCACGGGACTGCCATCTTACTAAGGGAGGACTGAGGTAAGAGGCAGGGGCCCAGCAGACACCTGCCGGGTAGCTGGGGACAGTGAGGCACACCTTTGATATGTTCTGAAAGTATTGAGAGCTGTGTCCCTGATCTCCTGTCTCAACAGAGGTGGGGACACGCCTGGCCAGCTTCCTCAGGCACCAGCACTGCCCATAGGACCAAGATGGACAAACCGAGTCAGTTCAGCAGTTCATGACTCCACACCCGTCATTGACAGGCAGGGAGCTAAGGACAGGAAAGCAAGACCTTGCCAAGACAAGGTTAGGATCCCTGAGCCTGGGCTGTGGACTCAGGCTGAACGGCCTCACGTCCACCACACACAGTCTCGAATGCCGGGTCCTGGACACTTAGTAAACATAGCAGATGGGACTAGAAGCATGTGCTAACCAGAGGTAGCATGCTTTGGCTGCCTGGGTCACAGCAACATGTTGCCCATCAGCATCCCAGCCAGAGGGTCAGACGTCAAGAGCTTCGAGACGGACATGTGATACATGTGGAATGCACGTGCGCAGTGCACATGTTAATGCCTGTGAAAACGGTATGTCACCTGTGCTGGGTTATGATGTGTGCACGGTGTAGTAACTGCAGTGTTTACACTGTATGTAGGTGTGTATGGTATGTGTAGCATGTAATGTGGGTGTGGCATGTGTGATGTGTGTTTTTTGGGGGGGCTTAGTAATGGAGTGTGTGGTATGTGTAGTGTGTATGGCATATATGGTGTGTGTGTGTGTGTGTGTGTGGTATATGGTGTGTAATGTGCGTATTGTGGTGTGTCGGAGTGTGTAGTGTATGTGTGTGATATGTGGTATGTGTGGTCTGTATGTGTATATAGTATATATATGATATGTTGGGATTATGTGTGGTGTGTATAGTTTGTGTGGTGTGTGCGTAATGTGTATGTACATTTATTATATATATGTACACACACATACATATATATGGTCTATGGTACATGTGGTGTGTATGGGGTGGGGTATGTATATGTATGTTGTGTTATGGTATATGTGTTATGTATATGCTATATGTGGTGTGTTCATATATGATGCACATTTGTGAAATGTTCTCTAGGTCTGGTTAGGGCAGGCTTTCCCCATGTCACTCCATGTTCAGGTTCTGTGGGATCCAGGACAGTGTGGTTAGAGCCACAGTGATCACATGGAGTGCCCTGCTGACCCAAAATGCATTTCTTGGAGGTGGCCCTCAGGCAGTGCTTTAATCTCTGAAGTTTTCTTCCTTAGCTTTTGGAGGCCATGAGTAGAATATCTGTAATGGACACTAATCGCACGCTTTGGCCCTGATTCTGTGAGTAGAAAGAACCATCCTTAGGAAATGCATTTAAAGATGTGCAACCATTCAAACTTTAAAGCTTGGTACATGTAAAGACACCGCACAGTGTACAGAATAGTCTCTCATGCTACATTATCAAAATAGATGACTACAAACATCTTGTTACTCTACACTATGTTTTTTTAAAGCTTTTATTTGTGTGAAGACTTTGGTTGTTAACTCTTTTGTTTCTGATCACTCTAGTGTGTAGAATTGCTGGCTCGGTCCACACGCGTTAGTGTTCTGCCCCTGTTCATTAGTCCAGAGCAAGCCTTACTCTCTCCCAGTGTACAAGCTCAGCCTGAGAGACATTCAGTCTGCTGTGGAGCTGGCAGGTGAGTCTCCCAGTGCAGGGTAGTGTGGGAAGAGTGAATCCACTCCAAAAGGACCGAGGCCTGGCAGCCGGTTCTGGAAACACATCCCTTAGAACAGGCACAGTAGCGGGACACACACCAGCAGTGACTCCGCAAAAGGCAGCATCTGTCATTGTGTCCTCACTCCTGAATCTGTGACAACAGGAGAGCCATCTGCAGCTGCAGGCCCAATGTGTCCCCTACTGTTTGGGGATGGGACCTGTGTAGCAGGACAGACCCAGTGGTCCTGAGCTGAGGAACTACGGACTCGGGTACTTGAGCTCTTTGCCCAACTCAGAGGAAGGCAAGAAATGCAGTCTATATCCAGGCAGAGGAGCTGAAGGACGCTCCACGGCAGAGGGGAGGTAGGAAGAAAAGAGGGAAGGTAAAATAAGGGAACAGGAAGTGAGGGACAGGAAGTGAGGGGTGGTGAGGGAGGAGACAGGAAGTGAGGGACAGGAAGAAGGAAGGCAAGGGGCAAGAAGGGAGGTAGGAAGACGGAGGCATGGTGGGCACAGGGGCCAAGGCATGGGACCATGCCAGGAATGGAGACCTTGGAAAGACGTGTGCACTGTCTAAACCTGGGGTTTTTGGATTTAATGGCTCCTCATGGGGACAATCACATGCTTCCTGAGGTGTTCTAGCGTTTTCCTGGAGGTCTCACATACTTCTACTATAGGAACTTAATGTTTCTTTGCTGGGATCTATTTGGAGAACAAAGGAACAACGTTTAAGGGCACATGCTATGTATAACATTCTAGATAGAGATTTATGGTTGAAGATCCTGCAGTTTGGACACAGACACTCACAGTGCCTAATTTCCCCAACTGCCATTCTCTAGTCTGCTTCGAGCTGCTTTTTAAAAGGCATGTGTGCACACAGGCTCAAGGGTCAGGTGGCTGAACAAAGAGGGGGTGTTCATTGGTGAAGAGGCCCCCCCACAACCCAATTTCACCTTAGGAAGGGAATTTGCAGTCTGTGTGAGGCATCCCATGGGAATGTGCTCACCATCCCCACTGAGTCCGCTTACCTCCATCCATGAGGTTGGCCCAGTAGATGACCCTGAACCCCTGGAGAATCCCATTCAAGGCCTCCTTAGACAGTGTGGACCAGGAGATTGATATGCTCTCTGGTGATGTTGCTATGGCTTGGACATTTTCCGGAGGGTAACTGGGCACTGAAATGAAATAATTAGAACCTATGATAGCAGCAGCAGGTGGTTCTATTAGCAAAGCAATATTGGAGAGGCAGCTAATTCACCGTTCTAACATGCAACACAAAGGGGACCGTCTCACGAAGAAAGGGAAAGCAGTGCCATTCCCCGCAGGAATATTGCAACTCAGCTGAGGGTCTTGAGGCTACACAGCTGTCATGAAGGATGTTGCAGTTCCCCTTTCCCACGCAGGAACTCCACTTTCAGGAACTCACCCCAGACTTGAATTGAGTGCACTCCAAGTCCTAATGACGAGCACATTGCTTTGCATTCCCACTGCCCTGGCACACGACTGCGTTCACTTACATTTAGTGCACACAGCACTGGATTAGAAGGCTACTGGGAAATGTGGGAGAGAAGAAATACAACCACACAGCTGCCCTACCTCATGTGCCAAGTCTCCTTTTCAGGAACATAAGGTTTTATCAGAGGCAAGAGAGAAAAAGAAATTACTGGTATATGCTATGACTCATGGATGGATAGGGTCTCGCTATGCAACTCTGGCTGGCCTGGAACTCGCTCTGTAGACCAGGCTAGCCTCAAACTCACAGAGATCTGCCTGCTTCTGCCTCTCAGGTGCTGGGATTAATGGTGTCCACTAGCTTATACATTATTTTAGATATTGACTCTATGTCAACTTTAAATGTTGGAGTGAGGAGAGGGTGTTAAATATTAGTTGAAACTAAGTAAGTCATCAAAGCACAAATGGAAAGGCAGAGCTAACCCTTCCTGTGGAGTGTGTAGAAAGAACATTCTGGTCTTCCAGTTTCTAGTTCTCTAAGCCTTCTCTCCATGCCTTCTCTGGTCTACAATCAAATGGCTCATTGTGCAGAGAGTCTTTTAAATGGCAATGTGCTGAGGCCACCATGTGCTGAGGGCCTTTTGGACAGGAGGGGTCTCTGTCATCAAGCAGGCTGGGCTGTTTCCCTGCCTTGGAGGAAGTGCGCATAAATTCATTTTGGTCACTAGGGGGCGCATGATCACTATGGCATCTGCTTCAGGGAGCCTGGGACCTTTTTCTCTGGCCGCAGAATGCTTGAAAGTAGAAAGCAGCCATCAGAGAGAGAAAGAGGTAGTAATAAAACTATAATAATATACAGAAAAAGTTCCAAAAGCTCTGACACTGATTTGGGGGGAAAGACTTGGAAAATCATATTTCTGCTGTCTATATGGGGATAACTTTGGTTTTATCTAAACAAAGCCCACTCTTGTGTTCAAAAATCAGAGGAAGATTCAGGGATGCATTTGGGCTTTTGAGTGCAGACCCATTCAGGCCGGGAGTGAACTGATGTGGTGGGTTAGGCACTTAGGCCAAGCAACAGGGAGCCGGGCTGCGGGGCACAGACTGTGGATGTCCAGACCTACCGTCCTCCAGGGTGGTGGTGATTATCTCCTGAGAAGAAGGCCCTGTGCCTGCTCGGTTGCAGGCCTGCACCACCAGGCCGTACTGAGTGAACTTGTTCAGGTTGTCCAGGGTGTACACCTCACTGTCCCCCGTGGTGTCAATACTGATAATGTTGAACTGGAAGTTGCCTCCTGTGCTATACTCCCGGTAGCCTATTTGGTACCCACGTATGATCCCGTTTTGTAAATGTTTCTTGGGAGCCTAAGCAGGAAAGAGAAGAATATACTTAGGAAAACCGAGGCAGGAGAATCATGACATGCAGAACAACCTGGGAAAAAATGAAACCAGATAATAATAAGGGCAAGTGAAGCAGTCACAAATTCCTGCACAGCTCTCCCATGGCTGAAACCCAGGCTTGCACCTAGCCCTAACTGCATGGCGGCTTTTCCTTTGTGTTGATCCCTGTGAGCCTGTGATGAGCATGATTCCTAAGTCAGGCACTGTAGGAAATTAACAACTGTAACTAGTAATAGAGATATAATAGAATTAGGTCAATACATTGTCATAAAGGTCATTTAAACTTACAAACTGCTTATTTCTGTAATTTCCTATTTAATATTGTCAGGTCGCAGTTGATGGGGGTAGGTGTGGTGTAATGGAAACCATGCAATGTGAAGCCACAGGCAGGGTGACTTCTGCAGGAGGGTTTCGTCCCTGGCCACTCCTCTGTCACCTGCATGCATGACATCTGGCCTGACCCCTTCACCTTCTGCAATGCTGACACTGTGACCCTCAGTTTTCACAGGATGTCAGCCACATTTAAGTGGCAGCAGAATAAATCTGAAACTGCAGAGTCTGTGCTCCAAAGCCCTAGGTCAGGCTGCTGTGATTAACTTGACTCACTGGAAGACATTCTGCATTTATAATATTGGAACACATACCAGCCATCTCACTGTGAGACAGTCTTTCCTGCTCATCAGCTAGTGGTCTAATATCCTCCTATCATCTCTCTGTCTGTTTGTCTATCTGTCTGTCCATCTATCAATCATCTGTTTATTACCATCATCTATCCATCTATCATCTATCTTTTTATCTGTCATCCATCATCTTCCATCAATCAGTCTATCATCTATTAGCTACCATAATAGATCTACCATCTATCTACCTCTTTATCTATCTATCTATCTATCTATCTATCTATCTATCTATCTATCTATCTATCTATCTATCTATCTATCTCTTTATCTATCTATCTATCTATCTATCTATCTATCTATCTATCTATCTATCTATCTATCTCTTTATCTATCTATCTATCTATCTATCTATCTATCTATCTATCTATCTATCTATCTATCTATCTCTATCATCTATTGTCTTCTACCAATTAACCTTCTATAAGTTAACTACAAACTATGGATCCAGATCTCTCAGGTTGTGTAAACCTTTCTGAAGCCCCAAAGTGCTAACAATGCTGAAGTAAAGTAAACACAAGGGCTCTGGAGAATGGTGACAGGCTGGGTGAATGGCTGCCAGGTCAAGGCCAGGAGGAAGTGGCAAAGGAGATCTGTGGGAAATGGTTCGTGGATACTGAAGCCAGGTGGCCTTGTCAGGGTGGCCTAGGCTCAGCAAGTAGAGTTGGGGATGTGTGAGAGAAGTTGGCAGGAAGGGCCAGGGAGAGGGTGCCCACAGGCACAAGAGGGAGGCATGATGGGAGGGGTTGGACAGAGTTCCAGGACAGAACAAGTCTCTGAAAGTCAGCAGTACATGGAGAAAGGTGCACATAACAAGGGAACCAAAAGGTGCTGAGTAGGGAGACGGCCTGGATGAACTCAGCAGATACTGTGTGTAGCCTGACATGCTCTCCTCCAGTGGAAAAGGTGCCCCAGGCTGGCTTCAGGATGCAATCTGTGTCACAGAGAACAGTATTTCTTTCACTTATTTGTAACATTTTAAACTTTTAATTAATGCACAAAAGCTGCATGTGCTTATGGGGCCTTCTTACAGCAAATTTCTTCCTGTGTGGTTTCCGTGAGATGCAGTTGCTGTCCTCATCTGCCTGGGTGTGCACATGGGTGTGTGGACTCACAGCTGGAGACCAGCCATGTTAGCCATTTACTATTCCAGTGAGGGCCAGGGTGAGATCCTGGTGTAGGAGGTCATCACTTGCCTTTCACCTGTAACACTGATGGGCTTTACTGTTCATTTTGTCTTCAAGAACATCTAAAGATTTTAGTGTTTTAGAACCAGAGCCCAACAAAATCACTACACCACACCTGTCAACTTGCATGTATAACCTCTAGCTAGTTAATAAAATTAGTTTTCTTGTAAAAATCATTATATGCAAGCCAATTTCACCAACAAAGAGATTTATTCTATTTCATGTAGATTTTTTTGTAATTATCAGATAAGTGACTCAAGTATAAATGATAATTTTTGCAAATTATATTCGTATCCATTAAGCATGCTCTCTAATTGTTCAGCTGGCTCCCTGTAAGGCTTCAAGAGAAAGCCAGTCCAAATTACAGCGTGAGGGCTATGCAGCCAGGTATACAGCGGAGCCAATGCTTATAAGAAACTTATCTACAACAATTGACTTAGAATCTTCCTGGAAGCAGCCAGGGGAGCGTCTTGCTGGGCCATCACTCCTCAAGCCTTGGAGGGTTAATCAGGCTTGCGTTAGATGAGAGCATTGTCCCTCTCTTTGTGGTTAGAAAGCATTGCATCTCCTTTCCTTGGGAGATAAGCAAGCGCTTGCTCATCTCTGCTTATGTGTAAGACTTGGTTTAAAATGAAGGCAACATTGCTGCACAAGTTCAAGCCAGTTAAAAATTCCAACTCTTAGGTGAGGGGCTGCTGATGGCTCCTGGGGAAGGTGGAATCACTTTTCTTTAGGACTGTGGCTACTGGTAGGTTCTCCATGCCCCCCACTGAGTAACCAACCCCAAACCCATGTGCAGGTGGGCAGCACTATCTGGATTCAGTAGGTTGAACAAGAAAGACATAAAATTGAGAGGGAGATGTGATGAGCGTCCTGGGGGAGCTAGAGAAGGGTGTGAGGGGTGGATATGATCAAGATATGTTGTGTACACATATGGAATATTCAAAGAAAAATGAAATTTATTTAAAAATACATTTTCTTAGAGGATCTACATTTCTGTCTTTATTCTGGAATAAAGGGTATTTTTTCCTCATTTTACATTTCTGTAATTATTAAAAATATTGCCTAGAATCATTACTTTGCTTTGTTTTATTATAGGAGTCCAAGGTGAGCGTCCCTGTGTACATTTGATCTGGTTTGTTTTTCTCAGCTAAGGTGAGGCATTCCCTCCTATATCCTCTGTCCACAGTCTACAATTCTGGGTCTGATTTTTCTCATTTAATATGTTATTAGGACCACAGTCTCCTCTTTGCATCCCAGTTTCTGAAAACAATGCTCCCATATGTTGATGTTTGATTTTAGTTCATTGCTCTCCCACATTTATATATATTATTACTTTGCAACTTATTTTTATCCACAAATGTGGTTAAGCACCTTTGCAGTCTTGCTTTTCCATTTTCAATCTTATCTGTGGGATGTAAGCCCTAGCAGTGGATGACTGTCTTATTTTTAAAACCTGCATTTGAGTTGGCCATTAACGAGCAGGAATGTTTGCTATTACTCTGTTAGAAGTGGTTTAGCATAAGGGGATGTATTTGTCACAAGGAGACAGAAACATGGTCCTTCCTTCTCCTCGGCTTTCCACAAGTTCTGTTCTGTGCTACTGCCTGGACTTCCTTTACATGTGCCTAATGGGACTGCTAGTTACCCCTGTAGACAAAGCTGTTAAAGCTGTCCTGTGAAGTGAGGATCATGTTGCAGGAGGGGAGGTCAAGACTCACCACTGACACCCTGCCTCTGAAGCGTCACAGTCACTGTTAGCAACACTAACTACCTAAACCTCCCTGGCCCCTGCCTCATCCGATGCTACTGCTGTCACTGATGTCATCTCTACCAGCATCCGCAACATCATCTCAGCTCTCCTGCACAGTCTATCTGAGAACCATCTGCTACAGTAAGAATACTTCTACGCCGAATGCCTGCTTCATAGGGGCTGACTTTGAGCCTGAGCGCCAGGCCTCCTGAGGACAGGGGAGCTCACATATATTTTCCTTTCCTGCCCAGGACTGGGCCTTACATGGGCTTTTGAAACCTCGAAGTCCACCCACAATGACACACTTCCTTCAACAAGGCCACGCCTACTCCAACAAGGCCACATCTCCTAATCCTTCTCAAATAGTGCCACTCCCTGGTGACTAAGCCTTCAGATATATGAGCCTAAGGAGGCTATTCATATTCAAACCACCACATCAATGAAGAGAAACTTGTAGGTTTATGGGAAATCCCACCTGGCAACCACTTCTCTTAAAACACATTAAAAGAGCACTTTGCAAAATGGGTGCCTGGGAACAGAACAAGCAAAATAACTCTGAGGGCTTGCTCCTACTCCTCATCCGAGCTCAAGAGCCTTGCAGATGAGCTCCTTTGCACTGGGAACCTGGTGTTAAACACAGCGATTTCATAAGTGACTGGCATCTCTTCACCTTTCCTGGAATCCCTTTGAAGGTACTGTATACTCTGGGGCAGAGGTCACACTTGCCATTATGTTCTTTGGGACAGGTTAATTATTTACCCAGGCTGATTTTTATTCTTTCCCTCTCCTTTGGAACTAGTAACAGTCCCATTTCCCTTGTATTTATTCCTCTCATGTGTTGCTCTCTGTAGACCTCTGTCCCTCTCCAGCTCTACCCCTCCAGGTACCCTTCTTTCTGGCCTCTTCATCCCTCCCAACCCCCACATCCCTAAGGATCTCTCTTGGATCTCCATGACAACAACAGCGCCATGTCAACCCATTTGTATGGCTTGCGAGTGACTGTATTTGATGTGTCTTTCTCAAATCTTCTTCATCCTTTAAAGATGCAGAAACAGCAAAGAGGCAGGGGTGTGGAAGGGCTCCCAGCTCACACCATCACCACGGATGCCGGTGACTTGCGTGGGCAAGCCTTCCTGATATCTCTTCCATCTCCCTTCACTCCACAAGAAGCCTTTAAAGAACGGCGTCCTCTTCCGCGGCCGGAGGAGTGAGTTCCTTGGAAAACTAACTGAAAATTTCCTTTAGATTCCTGAAAATTCTCTTAAGATGTACGCTGTCCTCTCACCCTTTCATTGCTGGGTGGTAGCGTCTCACCCATCTGAGCAGCTGCCCCGCCTCCTCCACGCCCACACGCACAACATCTCTGCAGTAAAGTGCTTCATTAGACTGGGCAAGCACGGGCAGGGTGCCTACTTGACACAAGGCTTCGGGCCTAAGGGGACCTGACAGGGATGTGGCCATTACCACATAAAATACAGGGCTAGCCCAGGGCACCACGAGAGGGAAAAGGGAAAAGAGAAAAGTTGCCCAGAAAAGAGACAAGAAGACCTGTCAGATAAGGAGTAGTTCACCTGAGCCTAGAGGTGACATGACCGTTGAGTCATGTGCAGTGGTACCCAGCTGCACCCTGGGAGAAAACCCAGGTGACCCAGGATACAAGAGCTCAGAGTGAGTCTGCAGTGAGGTATCTGTGGGCATCCCAGGTTTCAGGAGGACCAGGACAGGAGCCAAGGTTGGGTGTCCAGAAGGGAACTTAGGCATTCTCTTTTTATCCTCACTCAAAGGTGGAAATTCCAAGCATAGAAAGACCTTTTGCCTGCAGCAGAGGTCTCTGGAGTCAGGCTGGGCTCAGTGCCTGCTGCCCACACCTGAGTAACCACTCACAGGTAGGGCTGACTGCCCCTGCCTCCCACCGTATCTTTACTTGGGTAACAAGCAGCCCTTGACTAGAGGGATTTCAGGCATCGACACAAGGTAGGGCACAGGGGAACAGAACCTCGCTCTGTTTCTCCTCTCAGAAGGTAGCAGAAGAACATGCAGGTACGGAGCAGTGGTGTGGCTGAGGTGTGGACCCGCTGAAGTAGCAGGATGCTCCTCCTCCTTCAATGCCTTTCTTTGTCAAAGTGAAGGAAGACTGGCTACTTGATTTCTCTTGTTTTTATACAAATAAACTTTCCATCCTGAGATTGGGTGGCTCCTGGCCGAGCAAACAAGCATGACGCTATACTGTATGACGGCAAATCTATCATCTAATAGCTAAGTATAAAACATCTTTGTTATTTCGTCTTCAGGCAGGGAACCCGCTTATGCTGGAAGGTTTGCCAAGAGCTGGGGTGCTGCTCTCGCTCTGGGGCAGGGGACTGGGGTCCTTGAGGCAGGCTTATCCAGTGGCTTCCCTAAGCTGACTTGCCTGATGATGGTGGAGGGAGCCAGGCAGAGAACACATTCCAAATGGAGCATAAGCAAGACGGTCCCTGAAGGGATGTGCCTGTTTTAAATGCACACAGAATCTGCAATGTGAATTTGTGTGACCCAGGTCTTTCTGTGGAGTACCAAGGTTTTCATGCAAAAAGACAGGTATATGGACTTTCTTAAAACATAAAACTGAATGATGGCAGGGGATTCACGCATTTCTTTAATAAATATTAATTTCCCTCCTACTGAGTAAACCCTCACAGAGCCTGCACTTTCTGGTCCACCTTGAGGGTCCAGAAAAATCAATCCTACTCCATGGCGATGAGGAAGGCTTTGAAGCCAGTTTCTTTTTTCTTTTGTCTTGTTGAAGGGGAAGAAGTTAGACTTGCTAATACAAGAAGGACTGACAATTCCTTCCATATCTGTGAGACACTGTACACATTTTTTAATAAAGCACCCATAACCCCCAACCAGAGCCAGTGGATTAATTCATGAAAGCAAATGAAAATTCATAATCTTTCATAGCCTAAGGATTAAGCGAATGGCTGAAAAAAATCAAAATGTATTTCAAGACAACTTTTTAATTTCAACTTTCGTAGGAAAGAGGAGTGCTGACCTAGGTTTATACTTTGGAAATAGAATGCTAGTAGGTAAATGTAAACTGTATAGCTTCTCTAGCTTCCCATTGCCAGGTGACATTTAGCCCATGGGGTTGGAAGGCAGAGTAAAGGGAATTCATATTTATCAAGGTTTGTAGGCATGGGTTACCCTCTGCTAGCACCATGCTAAACTTTCTCCCATCCTGTCACTTACTCTGGGCACTGAATATAGCCAGTGTGAATGAAGAATGATCCTCACATTACAGAGACTTGCTCAGAATCTGAAAGCTGGTGGATAGGTGTCCAGCAGAGGGTAAATGCTCAGAACCCTAGAGGCCCAGATTCCCCAGGGAAGCAGGGCCAGAATTGCCCAAGCCACTTTCCCAGTGTGCCTCAGTTTCCCAGTGAGAAGGACTACGACGGAGGAGGCACAAAGAGCCTGCAGTTTATTAAACCTTACGGTGTTTGTTTTGAAATGACAGGCAGAGCTGTCCCCTTGTGTGAAGGCTTGCCCTGGGATACAACGACACTGTCTCATAGCACAGGTCACCGGGGTAGGGGAATGGGCTGGGTGGGAACCGTTCTTCTGATGATAGAAATTCACTGAGACCCTCATGGAAATCATTTAGAATTCTATGTGAAAATTCTTATTAAAAAAAAAATTCTCAGCCCAGGTATCTGATCCTGAGGAGGAGGAGACAATGGGTGACTCCTCAAGGTTGCATTCTGGGCCATCAGCTTACAACTGCACTCAGCATGTGAAAGTTTGTATTTTGGAGACACTCTATAAAGATTTCTCATTTGAAGCAAAATTTTTACAGTTGAAATATTCTCTTTCAATCGTAACCTTTTGAGATATCTAGAGTAATTATTTCAAGTACTGAATGTTTCCACTATGAGACGCTATGGCAAAGACAGACAGACAGACAGACAGACACACACACACACACACACACACACACCCCTAATCGCAGCACTCAGGAGACTGAGGCAGGGGATGACAAGGTCCAGATCAGCCTGGGCTGTATAGTGAGCTCAAGGTTTGCCTAGGCTACACAGTGAGACTCTTGGTCTCAGAGACAGAGAAAGAAAGATGCTTCAGGAAATAGGTTATGACAGAATTTTCTGGAAAAAAAAACCCTAAGTATTATTTTGAAGTATTCTATCAAATAAATGTCATTATTCAGTCATTTTTAATGTTCGTTCTGATTTTGAATAAGAAGCAAACCTGTAATCTGCAGGCAAACCTCTCCCCTCTGGCAGCCAGAGCAGAGCTAGGAAACTCACTGTTACTTATTTCTACTTTAACAGGACACGCGGCTGCAATCGCCACCAAGCCACTGCTTTGTGTTTCCACCTCAGTCCTTTCTGCACATCCATCCTGCCTCACGCAGGCACTGTATGGCAGGACTGGCTCTTGGATGCTCTCTCAGGGCAGGGAGGAGGGGGGGGGGTGCTCACAGCTGTGACTTGTGGCCAGCTGGGTCCTATAAATGTACCACAGATTTGTGACCCTTCACCTTTCAGTGAGTGGCAGGGGAGAGGGTGCGAGGTGGCACAGCTCTGGTGTCCAGCTCTGGACTCAGCATTCCACCAAAGCCTGAGTTCAGTCATTGCATGTCCCCCTCTGCAGTTTGCATCTGGACAGAGTGGTGTCCTCTCCACAGCTGCCTCTGAACCCCACGATGCTTCTCAGAGGCTCCTGGGCTATGAACACATGGCCCAGAGGCTCCCTCACTCCACCTCACAGGGGCTCTCGTCTCTCCACTCACTCACCATTGCCTGGCTGCCTGCCCTCTCCCTCACTCGCTAGTTCATTCACTTGCTCATGCACTCACATCCTCACCCACCTACTCATGAACCCACTCATTCATTCATTCCTTCACTAGTTTACTCTTTCCCTCACTGATTCATCTCTTTACTCACTCATTCATTCATCCACCACATGAAGAACAAGGTTCACTATATCTCTCACGGCCCCCCGAGCCACAGAGGAGATGTACAGGAGACGGGCCATGCAGTGAGTGTGTTGGGAATGTCACAGGCAATTCCATGCTGGGGATTCACCTGTCTTCACTGAGTGTCACCTAGAGATTCCATAACTAGGCAGGAGAGGTGTCATGGTACCACGTGACTGATGACAGGGAAGGATCACGGGGTGGGGAGGATTGGGGAGCAAGGGATCCTATCTGAGTAGGAGTGTGGGGACTGACGTTGGAGGCCTCAAGTGTCTGTGGGATAGGTCATGGGCAGCCTCGAATAGACCTGAAAAGTTTCAGATCGGACCCTTTCCTTTGGTGAAAGAAATAATGAAAATAAAAAGAGGTAGATAATTTATTTTGATAACAGGGATTCAGCAGAAGGTCTACTTATGAGATGATGATTTAAAATTGTAATACCTAACTCCAGTGTAATTGAAAAGCCATTAGTGTGTTTTTATCTTTTAGGGATGTCAAATCTAAAATGGCTGTTTTCCTACTCAAAACCAAGAGCCCTTCCCTCCTCTTCCTCACTTACCTGGACTGGACACATCTTTCAGTCCTGACCAGCTGTCCCATGGTGGTGAGTGAGTGAGTCCTTACCTTAGGTTCACACTATTCCACACATGCCCATGCCTATTCCCTGACCCAGGGGCTCCCTCTTTGGTTGAGGCTGTCCCGCTGTCTGTCCACTCCCCTCCCTTTCTTCCTCCTCTGTAGGCTCCTTAAACAAAATGCGTGTTCTGAACTCTTCTACCACAGAGAGGCATGTTTGATAGCATACACTGTCTCTGCATGCCCTTTAGATCAGTCCACAGCTTGCCTGAAATGGTAATGCCCTTTCAAGTCTTTTATATCATCAGGTGGAGCAATAAGCCAGTCTGCCTGAGTCTCCAGTGGCCATACCTCACTTGGTGGGGTTGATCACTAGTATGCCTGCCTGTTTGCCCAAGAGCCAGGCAACGATGCCCAGAGGCAAGGCTGTACACCTGCACAACACCTAACTAGTGGTATGAGGAGAGCCAGGTGTACTGTGCATCCCATGGCACACTCATACCTTTGGCTCTAGGAAGAAATTTAACTGTAATGCACTGACTTTCACTGTGGTATTTTATGTTAGGACACAGTTCAAGGCCCTAGAAGTTTCCAATTTTAGCTATAAGAGGTAGATGCTCTGCAGACAGACACGTCCTTCATACAGGACCTCCCCAAATCTCTCAAGGCCACATTTCAGTAGCCAAATGCAAAGAGATATATGAACAATTGGCTGAAACTTCACAGACTCTATTCAGGGCAGGCTGGGCCAGCTTTCTGTGTGTAGCACGGCTGGGATGTGCACAGGGTTAGGGCATGCTGAGAGGCTTTTATTGTACAGTGTGTGGTGCTCACAGGAGTGGGCTGGTCACAAAGACTGAGGACAGCACAGTCACACTCCCAAGCCACATGGTCTGTCATGCTGCCTGCTGCAAACACAGCTCATTGGCCAAGGCTAAAAAAGCTGACACACAGGGACTCCCTGCATTAACCCATGTTAATACCTGAGGTGGTGCGCACCCCCACAGTGGAAGCCTTCTTCTGCTACACATGCTACACATCAGTTTATGAGAGGGCCAGTAGGAGAAAGAAGAGAAAGGAAAGGAAAGGGAAGGGAAGGAAAGGAAAGGAAAGGAAAGGGAAGGAAAGGAAAGGAAAGGAAAAAGGAAAGGAAAGGAAAGGAAAGGGAAGGGAAGGGAGGGGAAGGGAGGGGAAGGGAGGGGAAGGGAGGGGAAAGGTGGGAGAAGAGAAAGCCACGGTATGAGACAAATACAGACCAGAAAGAGTAAAACTTCATAGAAGCATGGATCCAGTAACAGTTCCCTAGGTGAAACATTTCCAATGTATCTCACCCATAGGTAAGTGCCAGGACTTGAGTATCTGAATCAGACAAGTCAAAGCACTGGTCTGTGACCAGTGTGCGCAGAAGACAGACACCACCACCTCCTTTACTGACAAAAGTTTACTTTGAAGGCAGGCCCTATGCTGACTCAGGCTTGCTACTCCCCAGCTGGGCAGCCCACACCAAGCTAAGCAGCAACTAGTCTGTATCTACAACCACACTCTGGGGTGGCACCGCCCGGGAGACAAAGTTTGTGCCCTTGGGCAGGAAACCCAGGTGCTTTTTCAAGGAGACAGCCAGCTAATGCACAGTGAGGCCTCTCTCCTTCCTGCCACAGTATACCATGGACTACACAGTGCTTACTTTACTCCTAAGAAGCACTTTTTTCTGCTGTGATGAAATCATAGTTCAGTCAAGTTAAGAAGTATCAACTTCCCTATCTGTATGAGACTGATCCTAGGGACCTTGATAAAATTCTAAGGATAAAATAAGTAAGACAGGGCAACTTCATTCTTTAGAGATGTTTCAGTTACTACAGAGGAATTCAAACTATGATATCAAACAGGTGTCTGCCATGGAGCAATGTTTCAGTTGATGATGGGCCAACTACATGTATAATGACTGTGACAAGGATATGAGTATTTAGAGGGTCACAGTCAGCAGGTGTGAATACATTCTATGATAATTTTAGAATGACACAATCACCCAAGGATATATTTCTTAGGATGAATTCTTGTCATCAAGCAACTATGGCTGTATTGAATCATCTATCTATCTATCTATCTATCTATCTATCTATCTATCTATCCATTAATATAATTTTGAAAAAAAATTTATGAAGTGTTAGTATCCTGGCATCATGACAAGAATAATGGGGTTCACACACTAGGAAAAGTGTCAGAGATACTTTCAGCTTACCTTCCAGGTAACCCTGATGCTCTGAGATGATGTAGGCTCCAGGTGAACTTCCTGAGGTGGGCCATCAGGAGCTGTAGGGACCAAAAACACACAGGCAGGTTATACACACCAGAGGTAGATTTTTTTCTTTTGTAAAGAAACAGGCAGAAAAAGACCAACTATGGTCACGTTATCCACAAAATGGTATAAAATTTATATGTAACATATGCCCATGCTTATGTGTACTTTAAAACATTTTTGGGAGACTCAGAACACCAAATGGTACTTTAAAACAATTTTAGGAGACTCAGAACACCAAATGTCAAGGCCGTATCAAGAGCTGTGGTTCTGTATTGTTTACAGAGTAACACCAGAAGAAAAGTCTATGTGTGCACAATTCAGATGCAATCTTTAAAAATCTTCCTCATCTGAAGTGTGAACCTGCAGAATGCAGGGATTCTGGGGGATGACTCTAAATGACAGGCGAGGTTGCATTTTAGGATCCAAGAAGTAAAGAAAGTGCCCTAGGCTGCAGGCCCACAGGAAGAGCTTAGGGAGTTGCTATGGCCCATGGAAAGGAGTGTGCTCTGCAGCTCAGACCCAGGGACATGCCAGGTAGGGATGAGCTGAGGATGTAGCTCCAAGAAGAGGTGGATTGCTTGGTTACAGCTTTTAGGTCACTTGGAGACAGTGAGGGAGGGGTAAAGTGTCATTGGATGGAGGTGAGTGGGCAGAGACTCTGCAGAGGTAGAAATGGGATAGAGGGAGCACTCACTATACACACTTCCAGGAATGCCAGCTAGTCCAGAGGCTATGTAAGTCAGTTTCGAGGTTCCTCATAAAGCTAAAAGCAGACCTACCATATGATCCAGCTACCCTACTCCTGGGTGTTTACCCAGCAGACACCAAGTTACCACATCATAGAGACATTTGTCCACCCATGTTTACTGCAGGACTATTCATGATAGCTCAGTTATGGAACCAACCTAAGTGTCAATCAACACCTGGATCAAGATAATGTGGTTTAGACACACAATGGTATTCTACTCAGCCACATGGAAAACAAAGCAAAGAAGTGGACGCAACTGGGGTTGATCACATCAAGCAAATGAATTCTATCTCAGAAAGACAATAATTACATGTTTTTCTCATTTGTGGGTCCTAGAGTTTAAACTGATGCATAAAAATCATGTCTGTATAGATGACACGAAAGTAGAAACAAAACTGTCTAAGAGACAGAGGGGATGGATGGGAGGGTGGGGAAGGAGGAGGGTGGGGCGGGTGGGCTCAAAGAACATAGCTGCATGAACGTGGCCTTGCATAGCCCAGTCTCATAAAACAACACAAAAGAGAGGCAGGAAAGAGATGGATGCTCAAGCTGCATACAATGGGAAGAAAGGAGGCAGAAGCCTCCGCCATACAATGGGGGATAGAAAGGACAGTGGAGTTCAACAGGGCAGGGCTCGTGGGAAGGAGAGAGGATGAGGGCTCACAGTATTTAGTGTTATGCACCTGAGAGCAGCTGGGGGTTCTTCCATGTCTGAGTACTGCAAGAGAGGAGGGCCTGCAGCCCATAGCCTGCTTTTCTAATTCACACTGCATTCCCAGTCTTGTGCATGCCTTCCATGAAGTCCACTGCCAAACTTGCCCTCTGCTTTCTCTGTCATCATCAGGGCCCCCTCACCCTGGTACCCTGCTGTAGTTTGGCCTCAAAAGCTATCTTACTTTCTATTATCTTACCAAACGTGAATTAAAAGGGGCATGGTTCCAAAGCACCCTGAAGCTCCCATCTACCCTAGTTACTGACCACTCCCTGGATGGAGCCCATCTCCCTTTTAGTTCATGGTCTCCGGTTCATTTGTGTCTTTCTCATGTCCTTAGCAGAATCAAAGCTCACAGGCTCTACACAGCTCTGAGCCCTTGAACTTTATTTCCCTCCATCAAATCCTGCCCTTGCCTGGGACTCTACAGGCACTCATTCCACCTGGGTGCACACCAGACCCTAGCATCCAAGTCTTGCATGCCTTTGGTCTCCCAGGGTCTCTCAGGAGCTGAGTCCTTTCCTGGGAGAGGAAGAGTGCTCTGCAGATGTGAAAACAGAGTCCCCTCCTTCTCCTCAGCAGGTCCAGGCACAACTGCATACCCGGGGCATTGCAGACTCTTGGGATTTCTGATCTACCTGTAAAAAAGTTCTCCTAGCATCAAAGTTACTTCTCAGCATCTGGCCACTAGGCCCTTTACTGCCAGAGCTCTGCTTCTGATTTCCACAAATCAAATACTTCACACGAGAAACAATGTCAGACCTCATAAAAACCCATGGAATAGATTTCTTCTCACATCAGTTACAGAAAAGCATGTGGCTTCTCCATTAGAATCACGCTTTTTTTAAAAAAAGATATTTTTACTGTTTTTAATTGTGCGTATGTTTGTGGGTGTGTGCACATAAATGCAGTGCCCACAGAGGCCAGAGGTATCAGATCCCCTGGAGCTAGAGTCAAAGGTGGCGTTGAGTCACCCAACATTGATGCTGTGAGCTAAATTTGGGACCTCTGCAAGAGCAATATGTGCTCTTAATTGTTGAACCACCATCTCTCTAGACTTCATCAAAATCATCCTTGCAAAACTATTTTGGATTGAGCTTGTCAACTCTAACAGTGTCTCCACTTATTCTCTCAAATTCCCTTTTCTTGAAGGGGGACTAAAGGTTGCAAAGGGGACTAACTTGTTTCTGCAACACCATGAGAAAGCCATTTTACTGAGCTCCAAAAGTTCTTACACAATTACAAGCAACTTCAGTGAGGTGATATGAAGGCAGAGAGCAATTCACAAGTTATCCTGTTTATTGCACTAAATTCAAAAGTCATGCTGGCATTTGATACTTAAGAATTGGTTTACATGCTCCAAAATTGAAGCTGCAACATATAAAGGTTTTTTTTTGGTGTTGTTTTGTTTTAAACATTTTTAAATGTATGTGTGTGTATGTGTGTGTGTGTGTGTGTGTGTGTATGTGTCTGCATGTTTATGTGTATGGGTGTATACATATGAATGCAGGTGTCCAGAAGAGGATGTTAGATCCTTTGGAGCTGGAGTTGCAGGAAGTTGTGAGCCACACAACATAGATGTTGAGAACTGTACTTGGGTCTTCTGCAAGAGCAGCAAGCACTCAACAGCTGAGCCATTTCTCTGTCCCTGAGAAGTTTGATTTGTTTGTGCTTTTTATACTAGAATATGCAGCAGTTTCTCTAGGGTAGGCAGAAACTGGAGGTGAATATTGAAAATTAGCATCATTTCCCAGAATCGATCATCTTTGCACATCTACAGAAGTAAAAAACTGGCCAGTCTGTAAGATAATGGGGATTAGAGATTGTTTACAGTTTCTAATACTCTTACCAGGTCCACAGCAAGACAACTTTCAACCACTCTGTTTGGCTAGACACATCAAGGAGAGCTCTACCTGACTGCCAAATGCACAGGACTTGGCCATGCTCTCCTCTCCCAGCCATTCCACATCTACTGGCTTGTCTGCATAGGTTCCTCCTGAGCTGGATGCTCCATGTCCAATGAGCCTCCTGCTTCTGACAGCCTATTGCCTCTCAAAGAACAGTGAGGTTCCAGGCTCTCAGAACATTCCCTCTCCCAGGTATCCATTTCCTAGCTACAGTCATAGTTCTGAGTTTGCTTATTGAACTGGGGAGAATCTTCCTGATGAGTCTCCCTTCCAAATGTCTGTCTCTACCTCCTGACTGGGGAGTTGATGAGCATTTACTAGAGATGAAGACTGGTGTATCCATTCAGCATTGTTCTCAGTAGCTAAGTGGCAGATCCTGTCTTATCCGGGAGTGAAGAAAAAAATGTGCTTCATAGAGACAATGGGACTTTTTTCAGCCATAAAGAGAAACAAAGTTGTTTTGTTTGTAGAAAAACAGATACAAACAGAGACAATCTTACTAGGTGTATTGAGTCAGCCTCAGAAAGGCGAGTATCACATGTTTTTGTTTATTTGTTTGTTTCTCTTTCCTTGATTTTATATAGATATACAAAGTTATACCCACATATGTGATAGAAGGGAAACTGACTAGTAGGCCAAAATGGAATATATGCATGTATGAAAGCTTTTATAAAGTGGATTAGGATCAAGTAAAAGACTCAGGAGCCACTGCATGATCTCACACACAGATCTCCCTCTGTGTAGGAGCCAGGTGTGTGAGAACATGTTGCTTTTGTAGGGAAAGTACCCAAGACACTGCTCAATAAAAATATGAAAATCAAACTTTTTTTTTGGTTTTTTGAGACAGGGTTTATCCATGTAGTTTTGGTGCCTGTCCTGGATCTTGCTCTGTAGACCAGGCTGGCCTTGAACTCACAGAGATCTGCCTGGCTCTGCCTCCTGAGTGCTGGGATTAAAGGCGTGTGCCACCACCAACAGGTGAAAATCAAACTTCTTATGCAAAGCAAAGACTGGATTCATATAAAGTTATTGATGGATTAACAACTCATTCATCTATTTATTTGTTCAGTTCTAGCATGTGCCAAACATTCTTCTGGGGCCTAAGATGAAGCAATAAAAATGCAGGCTACTATTGTTGTGCATGTGAAAGAGGGCTGAAAATAAAGCACAAGCTTGAACCAGAAGATTCCAGTGTGTTGGATGGTAACCAGCTGTTTTAAGAAGAGTATTACGAGAGAGAGGGAGCTCAGGCATGCTAGAGTGAGCAGTGAGTGGAATCCTAATGTGGTGGTTGGGACAAGATTTATAGAGATGATATTTAGGCAAAGAATACAAAGTGAAGAGGGAGAAAGGGAAAGAACACTCTAGAATATCCCAGAACATTTTCAGAGCATCCTAAGTTAGCATCAGGATGATGCTCCTTATGTATAAGAAACAACAAGAATATTGATGATTTCTCTAGGGTTAGTTGCTAAGGTTCTCCCCCAACTAAAGGTGAAAAGAATGGTAACCAAAAAAAGGAAACAGCTAAAGGCTCTGTCGTGTACAGGGCATGGCCGGACCACACGGACCCTTCACGTAGGCCAGATCTACTGGAAAGCCAATGCTTTCTTGTACCTCTCTGAAACCCAAACCGTCCATCTTCTGCCAGTCTGCGAAAATGACATGACATTCAAGGCACTTCCATGTAACTGAACTTCTATACTGCCACACAGACTCATAATGAAGATGATGAAGGGATCAGCCACCCTACATTAGGTCACAGGCACTCAGTGTCACACAACCTTCAGGGTTCAACTGCTAACAGGAAGTGGCTCTCCAGCAAGGGTCAGCCATGGTGCTGACAGAGCTGATAGGTATCCCGGAGCCCCGGGAAGTTGGAGGCACTTCTGGTCCATTAAGAGCTGATCTTGTCAACTCTGATAGCGTCTCTACTCACTCTGACTTCTCCTTTTGGGGGCACTGCGGGGGAGTCTAGAAGAGTGTGCTAAATGGTGTGATCTTTGCTACACACTTGCTTTCTGAGGTCAAGTGGTATGATTATTCACGTGGGCACTTTCACATAAAAATACCCAGAATTGAGGCTCAGAAGCAATGATGTTTCCAACATTAGGAAGGAGCGCTGTGCAAATGACAGCAATTCCTTCTTGAGGCATCTTTGTGATGGATACTGCAGGGATCTAAAATCCATTTCCCATGGGGCAAACATGTAAGTCCAAAGCCTTCCAACTCTTCCATAAAAGCTGATGATTTGGTCCTATGCAATCTCTGTTACATTTTCCTCTTCTTAATAAAAAGAAAATACTCTTTGATGATTTCATACACAAATACAATATATTTAGATCATATTGTTCTTGTTACTGGGTTAATGGGTGGAATCTGACTTCCTTGGTTAAGTTGCTGATTCTTCAATCAGGGAAGGGAGGGACTGTTGTCAACGACAGGCCCATCAGAGGGAATGCCGCACTGGACGCCAGCTGAAAGCTGCCAGGTGCAGAGGACCAACAGCAGTTTGGAGGGTAGATGGTGAAAATAAGAATCCAGATTTTAAATAGTGGCACCTCACTCAGAGCATGAGCATAGGAAGACCCTAAATGGAGCCTTCCCAAGGTTAGACCCCTCTGCAGGCTATGACCTGGGACACAGGAGGGGAGCAGTCAGAGCTGCGGTGGGAGGGTCTTACTCCATCCTGCCTCTTGTTCTCTCAGCCTTCTTGCTTTGCCCTTGGCTTCTTTTATCTTTTCTGTCTGGATCTCTCATTTCAGTCTGCTTTTTAAGCTTTTTAAGCTTCTTAAAGTCAAGCTACTTCAAGAAGAACACACTCAGTCAAGTGTCTCCTAAGAACCAGAACATTAATTTGTACAGAAATCAGTTTCCAGAATATGAGGTGTCAATACCAAGAAGATTGTGTTTTACTGAGCATGTAGACCATGCCTTTTCACTGCATCCTCACATGGTGGAAGGGGCAGGGCCTGTTATTAGGGATTACTTCTACTCATAATGGTACCACCCTCACAGCCCTATCATCTCCTTAAGGCCCCACCTCTTACCAGACATGGGGATTGGGTGCATTTGGGGGCATATCAGGAATCAGACCCTAATACCCTTCAGAATCTTCAGTGTGGGTGTAGTGGGTAGCTGTTCCAGCTTTGACCTGGAAGTACTATCCCCATTGAGGCTTCGGTAACTGTCAAACCTACAAGGCGGGGCTGAGACAGGACCCCTTAACACCTGAGACCCGGATGTGCCAGTGCTCTTGGTTCCTGGATCCTGGACACTGGAGGTAGACCGAGGGGAGTTTTCCAGACGCTGGACTGCACTACACCTTTCCCAGACCCTGTAACCTATCCCTTTACTTGTAAATTACCCCACAAAATAAACCTCCCTTTTAACTATGTGGAGTTGCCTTAATACTACAACCAGTAAGTGCTGTGTGATGTCCTGTATGCTGTGAATATATGTTGCTCTGATTGATTGATAAATAAAACACTGATTGGCCAGTAGCCAGACAAGAAGTATAGGATAGGCGGGACAAGCAGAGAAAAGAATTCTGGGAAATGGAAGACTGAATCAGGAGACACCAGCCTACCATCCAGGGAGCATCATGTAAAGGCAGCAGGTAAAGTCACGGAACATATAGATTAACAGAAATGGGCTGAGTTTAAGTGTAAGAGCTAGTCAGTGGTAGGCCTGAGCTAATGGCCAAGCAATTTAATTAATATGAGCTTCTGAGTCATTATTTTATAAGCAGTTGTGGGGTCCGTGGGGCTGGGCAGGACTGGAGAAAACTCCAGCTACAGTGTGGTGTGGGTCTAACACTACATGTATTTCCTCACCACATACACAAACCGCACTTCTATATCATGCTGAAGATCATGCTGAAGAGTATAAATATTCAGTACACACTCACTCAAACACACACACACACACACACACACACACACACACACATGGCACACACACGGAACACACAGGGTTGGAATATAAATAGCAAACACTTCCTAGTGTTGGGGGAGTCACAGCACAGCTCTGGACACTGGGGTCCATGCAGAAGTGACAATAAGCCTTATATGCTATTGCCATCAGGATCCATGATCTAAGATGGTGAGACTTGGACACTGAGTCCACCCAGAGACTGGGAAAGTTACTTCACAGGTAGAAGTGTCTCTGGCCTGGCTCTTCTAGGAAAAGCACAGAAAAGGAGAGCCAAGGTTTGAAAGGTTTAGGAGAGTGGGAAGGGAGTACAAATGCCTAGCGGAGTGTCAAAGGGGAGGCCAGAGTAGGGCTGCTGGGAGTCACTTCTTACAGCTTTACAGTGGTTGAGGGGGTAGATACCTAGAGCTAAGCACCTCACAGATGTCTCCTCTGCAGGTGTGAAGTGATAAGTGGCCTCAGGTCCCCAACACTTGGCCACAACAACACCGTAGTTTCCAGGCAATGTTCACTGCTTGACAAATAATCTCTTTATTTTCAGAAAAGCATCAGATAGGTCTCCCCAGATGGCTGCAGTTCCCGAAAGACACGCCTTTTAAACACTGCCAGGAGATGTCTGTGGCATCTGTGACCACTGCAGTCAGTCCTAAGGAGGGACCCTTGGTCAGTGCAGGGACATGCCCACATGCATGGAGAATGACTTTCTGATTCTAGTCATGCAAACCCTACCCCAAGACAAAGCCTAGCTGCTAGTCTGTTCTCTTTCTTGCTCATCTGAATGTCAAATCAGATTCCAAGTGGGGCTGCCCAAGCCAGCAACTAGGTCACATCCAAGAGCCTAGTCAGGGAGCCAAAGGGCACAGACTCTGTTTCTGTCTGCAAAGACATTGGCATACAGAGCTGTTCACCTGCCCTCCTGGATGCAGGGAGAAATGCTGCCATGACAACCAGAGGCTGCTGCGGAGGTGAAGAGGAAAGGACACAGTCTTAACAAGAGCAGTCTAGTAATGGCCGTCAGGGGAACAGCTGCAGGAGATGCTGCTGGACAGAGGGAGAGACAGGGGGTCAGAGGACAGGAGGACACCGAGCATGTGGCTGAAAGTTATGCTTCGGGTTGAAGAATGTGGGAAACTTATTCTTTGAATAGCCAGTATACTGTAACTCCAGGAAGTTAGGGACAGGGTAGGTAAACATTTTAATACGATTCTGTTTTTACTGAAATACATGTCAACACTCAGTTCTCAGTTATTTCTGAGGAGATCAAAGTACTTCCAGAGCTTGGAATTTGGTTTTCCAGTGGTCAGGTATGTCTGCATAAAGAGGAAAGGGCACCAGACATATGCTTATTTTACAGATGAGAAGACACGAAGACAGAGTCCAAGGATCAAACATGAAGGCGTCCTGGCACCCACCCTTAAAAACCATTTTCAAGATTGGACGTCTTCCTGCACTAAGAAACAGGCCCTGGTTTATGGCCTTGAACACACCCAGTCTTGACTGATCTTGGAAGCTAAGCAGAGTCAGACCTGGTTAGTACTTGGATGGGAGAAAAGGGTACTGTACCATCCACATACACAAACTTATTTCTTTGAGAGTAATACTGATCACTAAGAAAGACTCACAATGTTGTGGCTGGGCTGGTTCAGAAAAATCACACTTCTTTGAATTTAGCACAGGAAGGTAATCTTGAAAAGGGGGCAAATGAAAGCTGACAGAGTGCTCACTATTTCAGAGCTTACACTAAAGAAAAGTTGAAAATGACTGACATATCCAACCATGTGCAGTTTGTTAAGTATGTGGTGGGGTATGTCACTATGAATCATAAAAAAGCATTTCAGAGATACAAGCACAATGTCTATGCAGAATATAGAGTGGGTAGTGGGACATCAATAACGAGCTGCCTGGAAGTTGATATCAACTTCTAGATGAATCACGGTCACTGGAAGATGATGGATGATGGTCTGACCTTGGATCAAACTTATGAAACTCTTTGATTGACAGTGGAGAAGCAAAGGTAGGGTGAGTACCAGTCACTCCTCTCTTTCTGAGGAACAAGACAGACATTGCTTCCCTCTAACAGAGCCCAAAGGCATTGGCTTCCTCCCTTCCTCCATGGAATAGGCTCACAGTCAGCATCCACTGGCCATGGCCAGGTTTTCAATCTTCTGCTAACTAGTTAACTCCATCCAGGCAGGCTGGAGTAGACATATATGTCTGTGTGTGCATACATGTGGGTATGCATGCTGGTAAGCATTCTTAGATATACCTATGAGTGATGAAACTTTTTACAAAAATGATCTATAAGCTTCTATCAACATGGTCCTGTGTTAGCGCTAGGTGACAGAATGGTAGATGTTGCTTTGTCCATTTCAAAATGCTTCTATGTATCTTCAGAATTTTCAACATTCAATAAGAAATAATTCATCATGGCAGAAGAACAATAAAACAATTACGTCAATCATTAAGCAATCTGTGACTCTCCACTTGCCCACAGGCACATTCATGGAGTTTTTGACTTAAGCAATGCTTCTTTCTCCCATACTTGAACTCATGGGTCTTGGGAATACACTTAGCCTTTTCCCATCAACCTGGGTCCAGGTCATCAAAAACAAGGGATTGTACAACAACGTGACTCCTTGAGTCCCTCAGCATGGTTAGCCTATGTTTTCCATTCACATTTCTATATTAAGAACCTTGACTATCTGAATAGCAAGAATGACCTCAAAGCTGGGGCAAGGTGCCATGGGCATTTTTATTGGGTATGGGGCCATGGGTAGCCCACATCAAAGAACTTCATCAGGAGTCGGGAAAGGCATGATTCTACATTTAAGTGTCTGAGTCATGAGAGTGGATGGCTGGGTGGCAGGTTCTAACCGGTGCCACCTACCTGCCTCATCCGCCGTGATGGTGATCTCGTTGCTGGGCTCACTCTTGCCGATCCGGTTCTTGGCATACATGCGGATGCTGTAGGTGGAGGAAGGATGGATGTCAATGATGGTGGCCGAGTTCAGCTGAGGGGAAACATCTTTGGTTCTTTGAGCAGAATCCCAGGAGTCTTTTGGGTTTTGTTTTTCAAAAAAGAAGAGATAGAGATGTGAGTTTTTTTACTCTGCCTTTGAAAGTTCACAACAGGAATAAAAAGAAAAAGAAAAGAAAGTAAAGGAAAGGAAGAAAGAAAAAAAATACCCCCAAAGTGAAATCTCAATACAATGTTTCCAGCTTTTTGTCAGAGCTGGTCACCAGAGGGTATGTGGGGTCACACACTTATTACCCATGCCAGTGGGTAAAGGACTGAGGTGAGCTTGGGAAAGGGAGGGACTTTGAGCAAACACAGAACATATGCCTGAGGAAGAGCAGGATGGGGAACACAAGTGGTGGAAGCTGGTTCTGTGGGAGCCTCGGCCATACACACACACACACACACACACACACACACACACACACACACACACACACACATGAGCTTATTCTACAGTGCACCTTCACACATTGCTCCCCTCCAGGTCCCGAGTTCTAAAAGGTACAAAAGCTCAGCAAAACTCTTCACTATATCTGCTCCTTTCTTCCCAAATCAAGTGTGATAAAACTAAGATCATTCCACACAAGCTAGTTCAACCTTAGCGTAAATCCCACAAGGCAAACACCTTGATAAGTTTTGATTTTTAAAAACTCATTTCATCCCAAGTCTTTTGTGGCAGGAATCCTTTCTCAGGAACAGTTACTTTTAATGTCAGCACCTCCCTATTGTGAAGAGATATCATGGAATATGTGACAGTTTGAGCAGAAGGATTTTAGGCTTTGGTAGAGGATGATGAAGTCAGCTAAGTTTCTTATATCAGAAGAGTTGGGCAGTTGACTGAGGGTGGGTAGTCATTAGCAGGTGTTGGTTGTAGGAGAAAAGACACCCTGAGACCATGGATGGGGAAGATATATACCCATCCTCCATTACTTGGTCCTGTCCTGTGATCTTCAACACACTTGAGGGTTTTTATGGAGTCTTTGGAACACTGACTCCTTTGTCACATTAGTGATGAACTTAAAGGGTCTGTCTTGTGCCAAGGTAAACTAAGACTTGAAGAAACAGAAATGCATAGCTTCAGACTGCTTGTAATGATTTTTCTTCTTAGGGAATCACACATACTAGAAATGAATCATCGCTACCCAAGTGCAAAGTACAGGCATCTTTTGAGTTGGGAAGACTGGAGATAGGATTCTGACACAGAGAAAATGTGGCTAAGCACTAAATGATGGGTTTGATAGAGGATGAATGAGGGGAAGAAATTTATGTCAATGAAATGATGTTCAACAATGAGCCTATCACATAGAGAGGAAACCAGGTCTCCTGCAGAAGATGTTTTGATACAGGGAGGAACCACTAGAATTTCAAGCTACAAAGAAACATGGGGATAAGCAGACATTAGGATGGTTCAAGGTTGTATCAAGATAATATGCAAATTTTTGGAAGTGCAAGGACCAATGAAGACACAACTTGTTTACTGAAGACATATATATGAGACATGGAAGAGACTGAGAGCCTGGAGAGGCAAGTGAATATCCACTGCCTGCTTCTTCCTCCTACCTCCCAAGTCCCATGACACACTGAGGCAGGGAGAGGGTGACTATGCATCCTGCTGAACACTCAGCAGCCACCAGCTATAGGTTCCTTTGGCCCAGCCTAAGTCCCTGTAGGTGGTCTACTTGCAAAACAACCTTTCAGTTTGACTCAGAAGCTTCCCTCCCACTCAGACTCTGCTTTTTACCTGTAGAGAACACACCCCCTCCAGACACTGGGCCAGGAGACCTGTATGATGTCCCCACAGAAATTCTATTGCTTGCTTCTGCAGCTGTCTCCAAATATCCCCCCACTCCGGCTTGCACCCTCAGACTTGGGTCTGCAGCCACAGCTTCCCAGTTTGTGTACTCCGAGGGCATTGACGTGGACTACACTACATCCTCCCTAATTATGTTTCAGTTTACCTTAAACTCTACTCTTCGATCTAGGCGCTGGGCTGGGCACCCCATAAACACAGACTCCGTTCCTGTGGCTTCTGAGTCTGTGGGCACACTGGAACCGCCCCCCCTTGGGGCCTGCTGATGTCTGTGCTTGCACACTTGTTGAACCTCAGTTTCAAGGATACTGTGCCAATGGATCATGTGGTAAAATGCCTCACTGTCTGGGCCGTGCTGATAGAGTTTGGAATAGCTGTCTCATTTGGTTGAACTCTAAGGATACCCTGCCAAACTAAGGATTTGGTTTTTAGTGTGAAGGTCTAGGGACCCAGTCTACACACAGATGGTGATAACTAGGGGCTGGTATTTGACTTCAGCTGTGTTACCTCAAGCTCAAGATCCTTTTCCTGCTGCCCTTGACCTTCACATGTTCTCCTAAACCTTTTATGAGATGATAATACCAGACACCTGCTTTAGGACTGCTCCACCACCATAATGTCCCTGCAAGGTCTTGGCTTACTGGTGGGGAGGAATGACGCACAAACAGTGGTGTCAGATATAAAAGAAGGTAACTCTATGAGTTTGCATGAAGTAAAGCTCAGAGAGCGTGCAGGGCCAGACTGTGGCCTGGTTCAGCACGTGTGCACTAGAAGTGTCTACTGGACAGTGGCAGCGCCCCTCCCCCTCCCCCCAGTGGCTGGTGGAAGAAGAGAGCAGAGAAGTGCAACATCCACTGCTGACTCCATGACTCCAAATAATCCAAGGAAGGATTGGAAAGCTTATAAATTCTGTGAACCAGTTCAGCTTGGAGGTCAGGTGCCTGACCCCAGAGGATGACCAGTCGCCAGGGACAAGAGCAAAACAGTGGACTTGGCTTAAAGATATGTGGTTAAAGGTTAAAAATCAGAATGAACATGGGTGGCCGGAACCTGGAGACATAAACATGTGTTCCTCGAGAAGATCATGAAAGGCTTGAAAAACAGAAGAGAGCTCAGGGGAAGACTAGAGCCAAGACACTGGCACAGGGACACTGGGGAACGCCGTCCTGTCTTCTCCACTGGGGATCACAGTACTGATGAAATTGCAGGAGGAGGAGGAGGCTTGGAAGACAACAAGTGTCTGCCCGAAGGGTACTGTTTCTTGGGCCTGGATGCAGAGAGCCCTATTTCTCAAAGACTGACAGGGTGCTGATGCCCGCCCACCATATAGGTTTGCTAGGCGCTGGCCAACGTGCTGAAGTTCTCCACAATTTTGGAGGTGGAAAGAGAGGAAAGGGGCCAGCTGAACAGGCTTGGAAGAAAACAAGGGTTGTGGGCCCTCAACATGAGAGAATGGAGCAGATGTAACCACTATAGTCCAGTGAGAGGGGAGGACCCACATGAGCAAATGTTGGGGGACTGTCACAGAGGCCAGAGTGTCCATGTAGAGGAGATGTAGTTTCCCCAAGAACCAAAAGAAAGGAGCAATCAGAGCACCACAGAACTGCTGGCAATACAGAAGCTACATGGGGCAGGGAGACACCTGTCTCCTATGCTTGCTTACCACCAGGTGATACCTGTCTTTGGTGTTTCCAGAGTGGGTGGTCACAGAGGTAGGCATGGACAGGGGCTCTTTAATATTATTATTATTTTGGTGAACAAAGAACCAAGGACATCTGTCTTCAAGTCATGGAAGGAGGATCATTTGGCCAAGGGATGATGTATGGGCTGAGGAAGCCCTGTGTGGGTGAACCCAGGCTACAGCCTTGAAGATTCCTGGCTGGACAGGGCAAAGTGGGCACTGCAGAGCTGGTGAGTTCATGTTTCCTGGACTGGATTGATCCAGCCTTGACTGATGCACTGATAAGAACCCTCTTTGCTAAGAATGTGAAGGGCTTTTACTACACTGGAGCAATGTGGCTTTTGTAGGAAATTTACAAAAAGTAGATGACAGTTCTTTTGCCAGATGATGGTACTGCTACAAATAAGTGGAGAGCCAGGGTTCAATGAACATTTATTATGAGCCTAGAATGTGTAGCAGGAATCCTGGAGTGCAGAGACATTGTGAAGGCCTGGCCAGAGACAGGTCACAAGGGTACTCTAAGGAGACAGCTACTTAGAAATTATATTTGCTTATAGATTACGATAATGAGGTTTACACACCCAAAAGATACCAAGGAAGGACATAACTCACGAAGATGCTGACAGACACATGGTCTACAGAACTTAGTGTAGCCACTACTCACTAAGAGAGCAGTTTCTCCCTCCCTTCAGGGCTTCCTATTCTGAGGATGAAGCATGTAAATTAAACACAAGGAATGTTTCTTCCACACTCTAGTCACACTAGACATTGTACCAAGTGCTAGGGAGCTAAAGAAAAAAAGAAAGCAGAGCCCGACTCTGAGAAACATGCAGGGCACTGAGAGGGGTGTGCACTGAAATTTCTTAGGTGGTGAATTAACCCCATCAAGATGAGCTTTTGTAGGCCTGCATCTTATAATTATTTTCATGCATGTTTGAGCAACATAAAAGGCTGCACTTGTCGGGATGACCGTGTGTTGGAAAATGAGTGAAGCATTTTAAGTGCACTTCTGTCTTAAAGACTCATTAAATATCGATTTAACATCCACTGCCCATCAGGTATTTATAACAATGGGCAGTGTGGAAATAGACCTAGCAGGCAGAGGGAGCCCAACCAACTTCCAGGCTAGTGGAGTGACATGAATGAATGGATATAACAGTTAATACACACAGAGGTGCACACTTGATGTATGTCACAGGACCTGCCAGGAAACAGGAGTACCAAGGAGGAATGAGGGCCCTGTGGTCTAAGGGAATTAGGTCTTCCTGCCAGAGGCAGCATTGTGCTCTGCTCTCTCTGGTCTCCTCTTTCATGAGCAGAAGGGAAACAGGAATAGCAAGGTAAAGCTCAGGCCAGCAGAGGGCCAGCATGAGCTGGATCCTAATGCTCTCTACTGTTGGTTTGGGTGGGTACCAACTGTTGGCATGGGGATCATCCCTGAAGGCAGAATAGACCTGGTCTGCTCTGCAGTGGGAGGCTGCTGTATGTTCTAGTCCCAGGAACACAGGCAGCCGGTGCTCAGCCTGTGGGAAGGTGGGGCTCCTCTTGCTATCTGGATCCTGTTGAATGGCTCCATGCCTGTCTGTATCTCCACAGGCAAGTCTGTGCCTCACTCCACTGTTTTCTTCAAGATCTACTCAGGACTCTTATTTCTGTGCTCCATTTGACCCCTTTTTTAAAGCCATCCTCTTTCCTATTGGCCCTGGGAAAAGCCCATTTGTCACAGCTCTGAGCCTTGGGTACTGCTCCACTACTTGCCCCAGGGACACTGTGACTTGGAGCTGCACTACCCACCTTGAGGGTCTTCTTGGGATTACACGCATGCAACACTTCCATCTGAAACTCTGAGACTAGGGAGCTGAGCCATTCCCTCTTCTTATGTGCACCCCAAACCAGTTACCCTGGACAAGACCCTTAACTGTTGATCCACGCTTGACACTTGCTCTGAGTCTCCAAATCCTCTTCTCCTAATTCTTCATTTCTGTTAACAATTATTCCTGGTTCTATCCCTGGCACACTGCGAGTGAGACATCCTGCCCTCTAGACCTGCTTTTCCCAGCTGTCTTGAGTTGGATTTGTTGCTACATCTCAGCTCAAAAGAGACCAAACCACTCCTGGTGGGGCAATGTGAAGCAACACATCAGCCTAGAAATAAAAGAAAAATGCTCTTGTGCCTCTGAGAAGTACATTAACCCTTCCCATGCAGATCGCTCTCCTGCCCCATATCTTCTATAAGACACAGTAAAATTATGGCTAGGGGCTGCAGTGGTGTTATTCTGTTTTCAGGGAGACTGTAAGTTTCCAAATGGGCCTGTAGTGGCCTTGGGAAAAAGATCAGTAAGAATGCCTGTCATGGTGCTGCTAGCTAAGCCAGTTTTATGTGTTGGCTGCGGACTGTCTGAGTGCTCCCTGGCCTGTCCCTAGGGCATTTCCAGGGGGTTGTGGTAGAGCCACAATCACTTGAAGGAAGATTAGTCTTCCTCATTCTGCGTAAACTTGCTGTATGCCACGTCCTGCAGACACCAGCATGGTGGATCCGGAGCTTGGGATAGGAGACCCAGGCTTGTACTCTAGGGCAGTCACCTGCCCAAAGCAGTGGAAAGTAAAGGAAAGACCATGACAGAGCCTATTTCTTTTGGTACCCATGGGCAGGCCTGTCATGGCAGGAATGCCTATCAAGATCAGTGGGGATAAAGACTGAGGTCCAACCAGGTCACTCAGGAAGGGGTTGAATGTGAGCACGGAGAGTAACCTGGACATACTCATGCAAGGAATGGACCGAATGGAAAAAGCATTCTGAGGTTTGTAAGTGTGTGGAGGAGCTGTGGACACACAATGAAGAAACAAGGAAGGCAGGAGGGTGGAGGTGGAGACAAGTCAGGAGGGGAGTGAAAAGCTTACCTGATTTATTTTTGCATTCGATGTCGTAGCCTGTGATGGGGCTGTTGCCATCGAACCCCATGGTCCACCTGAGTGTGATTGTGCGAGCTTTGACATCTTTGATTTCAATCTCGGGAGGGTCTGGGGGTTCTGTGCCATCAACAGAAAGACCAAAGACCGGGGTTAGTTCAAATCAAGCCTGGGCATAAACTCCAGTGAGAGGGTTGCCTACAGCTTGCAGGCGCTGCCTGGTTGAGAGCATTTGCTAGCCGTTTTTTTTTTTTTTTCTTTTTTTTTTTTTTTCTCTCTGATTTGATAGAAGGGATTGCCCCACTTCCCCAAGAGATTCTGTTTGCAAACAGTGTGGCACCAGGCCAGACCTGCAGGGTGTAAGTATCACTGCGTTGACTCACAGCACATTCATCCCAGACACTGGACTTCCATTTCACCCTCCTCGTCTAGTACACAGGCTAGTACACTGGCCAAGCTCGTCTGAACTTGGCCTGAGCCTCCCTCCCACCTGCTCTGGTCCCCAAAGGGTTTCGCTCCCTGAGTTCCAGGGCTTCACTCTGACATAGTCACACCCTCTGATAAAATCCAGACTTATGCTGGTTTCCCACAGAGCCAGGCTTTCCTGAGAATTCAAAGTGTTCCCAGCTGACTGGGGCTGTACAGCTTCCTGAGGTCAGCCCACCTCATCCTGAACTTCTTTGGCTGTGTCCGTCCTACCTTGCACTGTGAGCTGAATTATTCCACGGTCCTCCCCGTAAGAATTGATAGCATGGCAGGAGAAGAAGCCAGAGTCTTCTCTCACTGTTGGCAAAATCTGTGACCAAAGCAGAAAAGTTGTCAAGTTAGTTTATAGCCTGAGCTGGAGATCAGCAGACAGGGCTTCCAGCGGGAAAACAGCCTTCTACCCTTCCTGCCATCCCCAGCACTCATTACTACTTACAAACATGGACACACACACACACACACACACCACAGAGACACACATAAACATTCCTACTCCCACATGGAGATACATACACATACATTCATGGACACACACACAACACAGACACACATACACACATATATGGACACACACACAGATACACCCAAAAACATGAGCATATCCACACTAACACACGTGAGCACATACACAAACACAAACAACACATTCATGGACACACACATGTAAATTCTCACCACACATAATACACAGAGACACATACTTTCCCGTTCACACACATGGACACACACAGATGAACATACACATAGACAGACACACACACATACACACAGACATACAGAGATACACACACAATCACAACCACACAGACACACTGAGAGATGTATATTAGATGCAAACATAGATGTACCCACACATATTCATTTTCACAGATGTACACACACGCTCACACACCTATGTCCACACTCACAGACTGGCCCACACCTATGCATGGTCACACACAGACACACTGACAGAGACATACTCACCCACAGACCAACACAAACTGATAAACACTGGCACACAGAAATGCATACATTTATACAAATGCACATGCATGTTTATACCCTCTGAGGGCAAACCACTTCCATGCAATTACAAGCATGCAAACAGGTTTGTCTGTCTTGTTGGTCTGCTGTCATCAGGCTCATATATACTCCACACATTTCTCTTTCTTCCCATGTGCAGTGATTTTAAAGAATCATACATAAGAAACATCCATGAATGCGTCAGCCCTCTGTACCCACCACTCTGTTCCCACAGACACAGCTGTACCTTTCCCAAACACACTATTTCTTATCAGGATTTCCTAAATGATCCATACAGCAGTCTCCATGTTTCCACTGCATTTGCTATTTTGAACAACACAGTGTGGGTTCAAGTGTGTGGGGATGTGTGTTATATGCAGAGTCTACAACATCCACATAAATGATTGCAGCCTCCTCACATCTGTGTCTATGGAACTAAGGCACGGCTGTACCGCCAGAATCCTCAGGACCTCACCACGGTTCTGCGCCATACAGGCTCGAGGACTGCACCCCGGGGACAGAGCCACTATCTGTTCCAAGCACATAGCTTTAAATTTCCCTCATGTGTGTGCTTCTGTACCAGCCTTCCTCATTACAAAAGCATTGTCCAGTCAATCACCCATGGTGCTGGAGAATAGGCATGCTTCCTCCCAGCTCTTGTAATTCTAGATTAATGACAGAATATTCTCTCCATTGGATTTTCTACAAAGAAGCAAAATATTTTTCTTTTTTAAAAATTATTTTATTTTCAGTTACATGTATATGTGTTGGGACATGTGTGCTTGTGTGCATGAGCCCATGGAGACCAGAAGAAGGCACTGGATCCTCTAGAGCTGGAGTTACAGGTGTTGTGAGCCACCTGATGTGGGTGCTAGGTACTGAACTCAGGTCCTCTGGAAGAGCAGTACATGCTATTAACTGCTAAGCTATTTTTCTAGCTCTCAAAAAGTATTTTTATTATAGGTTTTTTTTTTTTTTTTTTGTCTCAAAGCTCATGCTATTTTTTTTTTTTATAGAAGGTTGAACATGCACATTACACACACTCCACTCCTCTGAGGACAATGGTCATGAAGAGACTTCTTCCAGTGCTTAATTATTTCTCCATGTACAGTGGCTGTGACATGCTACTTCTGAAGGTCACTCAGTGACCTTGTCCATGTAGATAGGCAGAGGGATGGAGTGTCATGAGAAAATTCCAACAGGATGTTCACAAGTCATTACAGCCCTGAGCATGACTGTGTAAGAGGGCTAACTGTCCCAGAACTCCCCTGCCCTTCTGTCACATCTGGTATTTTTACCTGCAGAGTAGAAATCACCTCCTCTCCCACCTCCTTGGTGGACACCAGGTAACGCGCCATTTCGGGGTTAATGATCCTGTCCTCCTTCTCCCAGCGGACGATAATGGGTTTCTCCCCGTGTGCTGTGCAGCTCATCTCCTTCTTTTGACCCTGAGTGGCCAGGGTAGTGTTGGGATAAGAGGTTATCATAGCGGGAACTAAAAAAAACAAAGAAGACAGGCCTTGCTCAGCAAAGCTGCGCCCTTGATCCCCCACCATCACGCTCGGTGATGCTCAGAGACAATTCTTTGAAATAATATTTGTCTAAGGAACTGCTGAGCAAGGGCCAAGAGGAGCGACAGAAGTGATGGGCCCAGGGCAGAAATTGCCTTGATGGTTCACATTCAAGGGGTTGCAGTTCCTTTCCAATCCTGTTGGGGTCAGATGTGAGCCAGGGCACACAGCCTATGTTACCAGGGCACACAGGCAAAAGATGGTTCTTTAGCCCTGGGGAGGAAACCCTAGTTGTGAAATTACTTCTCACTCTCTTTTCGGCTCACATCTCTGACAAACTTTGCAAATCGCTATTAAATCTTTCCCAAGAGACCACAAACCTACCCTCCTTCCATAACTTATAACAAAGGCTCATCCTCAGCCTACTGAAGAGGAAAATTAAAAAAAAAAAGGACACCTTCCTTCATGAGATTTGCATTTCCTTTCTTCTAATGAAACTTAACCTGTAGTTTTTGACCTTAGCAGTGGGTGGCGTAAGACTCTGTTCCCAACTATGCAAACAACCTGGAGTTCTGGGAGCCTCTTTTAAAATACATCCGCTGAAATTCATTCCAAAGTTACAAGTAAGTGAGGTGGAAAATACGGGTCAGAACCAAAATGGATCCTGGAAAGCTACAAGCAATATGGTATTGGTGCTTCTGTTATCTGAGAGATCCAGAGAGTTAAGAGGCAGATTTCCTCACTCAGGTGCCTCAAAGCCTTCACCTTTAGAGAAAATGAGAAACAAAAAGTCAAATAAAAACCCCTAATGACAAAGGATACAAATAACCTTGGCTTGTGCCACAGGCAGAGAAAAGTCATCTCCTCTGAGAATCTGTCACTCCTACAGCCTGCCCTAGATTCGCAGTAAATGCATGCTACAGAATTAACATGGGGATGACCTTCCTTTGGTAACAAGCTTGGGGAATTCAGCAAAAAGCAATCAAGAACACACCCTGGAAGGACTTGACCTTCCACCTGTTCTGTTGGCTTTCTGTCAGATGAAGGTGGCCATGAACTCTCTTATATCACAAGTACAAAGCAACCTGTACGATTAAGAGTCAGCCTCTAATAACTCAAGATAATAGAAGGGTCAGATGCAAATTTTGAAATATTTAGGCTAGATAGATAGATAGATAGATAGATAGATAGATAGATAGAGGTGAATTTAAAAACAGGGGTAAGGAATACAATGTCTCCAAAGGGACTGGGAATCTTTGAAAACTATCAAAAACAAATCCACATGTCCCCCACATGTTCCCATTTCTTCAGTCACAGGGAGAAAGACCCCTCCCCTTGTTTCTAGGGTCAAACTTGAATTTGTGTTCCTCTAAGATTCATGAACTTTTGGCCCCTCATAGTGTGGCTTTCTGTGGAAAGCGGACTTTGCGGAGGTAATTAGTGAAGGCCAGGGTCTGCTGCAGTGTAGCCTGCTGGGTGAACAATGTTACATCTGTGGTGAGTGTTTCCACACAAGTCCACAGCCTGAGTTCTCTACAGGACATGGATTTGGGGGGAGGTTGGCTCTACTCAACAAGGATGTTTCTGTTACCAAATGCACAAACATATTGTATGAATACAATACTAATTACACATACAGGTATACACATACTGTATATAATATATAAATACATAATATACAGTCTGAAAAGGATTTTACAGAGTTAATGATCTCACACACATCAATTTCTAACTAGCATTTATATTATTCTAGAAAGATTCCTTCTGTTTAATTCGGGAATTTCACTGTGCCTACCCCAATGTTGAGGAAAAGTTGACTTTACTTTAAAATTTTTATTAGCTTTTATATATTTCCTTCCTTCCTTCCTTCCTTCCTTCCTTCCTTCCTTCCTTCCTTCCTTCCTTCCTTTCTTTCTTTCTGTATGTGCATGTGTGTGCTACAGTGTGCGTGGAGGTCATTGATAACTTGTGAGAGTGTATTCTCTCTTTATCTACCATGTGAGTCCTTGGGGTTGAACTGAGGTCATCATGCCTGGTCTCAAGTGCCCTTATCTACTAAGCCATTGAGCTACCTTGTTGGCACCAAATTCCACTCTTCTGCATCTTTTCTGGATATGTCTTATAAATGGGACCATGCAGAATCTGTTCTCATGCTAGCCTTCCGAGTCCTTTAAGCATAATGGACTCAAGGCTCGTTCACATTGTGGGGTGTTTTGAAATTTTAATTTTTTCATTGCCTAACATGATTCCCTTGCACAGATCTTCCATGCTTTATGGTCTTAAGGGTCTCAAAGCCATGGGTAAAATTGCCCACTACACAGTATCTGTAAAAAGTGAAAAGGAGAACATGAAAAATGGAGGTTTTTCTATGAGGAATTGCCCAAGAGTTTCTTCCAGTGTTAGTATTAAGAGTTCAGTATGAGTTCAGGGCTCTTGTCTTCCTTGGGGTTTGCTGGGTAGGGACACAGGGCAGTGGGAAGGCTGGAGTGCCTCAGAATGCAACAATTTAAAATCTACTGGTGAGGGAGGACGGGGCAGAACTGCTCTGTACAAACTGAAGCGCTGCTTTGAGGACTTGCATGCTTTTTACCAGTTCCTTAAAAATATCATTACATTTTATATGTAAAAATTACAGTGTGTGTGTGTGTGTGTGTGTGTGTGTGTGTGTGTGTGTGTGTACATCACATCGTGGCACACATGTGGAGGTCAGAGGACAACTGGCAAGAGTTGGCTCTCTTCTTGCACCATGTGGATCCCAGGAACCCAGGTCACCGGGCTTGGCAGCAAATTCCCTGACCTGCTGAGCCGTCTTGCAGACCTGTGCATTTGCCTTTTTTAGGCTGTAACAAGTTTTATTGCACACTATGTGGGAAACATGTTTCAGCAAACCACACAGCTTGGGATTTTACTCATTGATACTATTCTGACAGAGATGCTCCTCATTTTTAGTCATATTTCTCTTTTGGGTGAGAGTCCCATCAAGATGGGGCTTTTAATTCTGGTAATGAAGCCAGCACTTAGTCAGAAACACTGAGCCAGCCTGTGTTTCCCTATCTTGCTTAGAGTGGTCAAAAGGATCCATTTGTTTTAATGAGCCATTACCATGGCTTTTTTGCAATGCTGATGTTTGAAGGCATGGCGACCTTTTCACTTGTCACAATCCTGGGCACCGAGAGATGACAGCATGTCAGTGCAGCTACGCTCTCTGCCATGATTCCTGAAGCATCACAAATGGATGGGGTCATTTAACAGGAATTGGTACCAAGGAGAGGCTGAGAGAAAACCGCTAGCCTCAGAGCAAATCCAGACCCAGGATGGCTTTGGCCAAAGCTATGTGCTACGTGCTTTCTGCCAAAATTACTCATTAAGGCAGGTGTTGTTTTACATCAGGAGAAACTGGTTCCTCAGCTCCGCTCATTAGCCATGGTGCTACCCCACAGCTCCTTAACTCTCAGCAAGTCTGCATTCTTGTGTTGTGTTAGGAGCATCTTCTGACCTACTTTCTTGCAGCTTAAAGATTCAGCCATGCAGGGTTGCTGCAGCCCCTGGCCAGAGAGAGTCATCAGGCATCTCTCCTCTTGACTCACAGCACAGTGACAGGGATGTGACCTCCTTAATTTGACAATGAACAATGGTGAGGGTGTTTGTATCACTGAAATGGGTAAATGCTAGAAACTGTTCTTCACCCCCTCCCTTTAGCAGCTAATTTTTAAGACACTTATGAAAATAGTATTTGAGATAGTACTTCTCACTCTATTTAATGACTTTCAAACGATTCAACTCTCCAGCTGGCAGACTAGACCAACCTCAGAATGGACAAGCTTCACATCTTGGTTAACCCCACTCATCCCTCCACCTTGCAAAGAAGAAAAGAGGAAGTAGACAGGAGTGGCTATCAACGTTTCTAAATCAAGTGTCAAAAAGAGGGTGACCCGAATGGGTCCCATTCAGAACCATCAGATCATCACAGGCACAGGGTGTCCAGCCACCTGAGTCATCTGGGATCTTACATGTTTGAAAGTGCGAAGTCTAACCTCGTTGGAAGTCGCAAGTCACAATCCCTCCATTCATTTGGAAAAGATGACAGGGCGGGTGTGGACTAATAAGGCAGGGGATCATAGAGAGTCTACAGAGATGTTCTGAGTCATAAGCATATTTAAAATTCTGTGCACATGGATGCTTTGTCTGCATGTATGTCTCTATGTTACATGCATGCCAGGTACCTATAGAGGACAGAAGAGGGCACTGAATCCTCTGGAACTGGAGTCACAGACAGTTGTGAGCTGCCATATAGGTGCTGGGAATTGAACCTAGGCTCTCTGGAAAAATAGCCAGTTCTCTTAACTGCTGAACCATTTCTAAAGCATGAATATATTTTGAAGCTGTTTATTCAACCTTATTTTTTTATATCCCCAAATTTATTTTTTCATGGTAAAATTTCAAACAGACAGACTGTCAAAAAAACAAAACAAACAAACAAACAAAAAACCCACTACAGATTCATTGCAGGACCCACGGTCACGCATGGATTTTATGATTTATTTTTGTTATTATCCGTCAGAAACCACCATTTGTCAAGTGTGTAGCTGTTACTATTCTATTTCAGTGCCTCTGAAGTGAGAGCAGGAGCCAGTGAGGGTCTCAGGGACGAGACACAGGATGGAAGTGGCAACAGAGGAACCTTGCTGTGTCCCAAGCAGTCAAGGCACAGTTCACGGGATGGAAGATTTGTCCTGGGATCCACTGTCTCAGGACCCTTTTGTACAAGTCACATCAAAGACGTGACCAGAGAGCCTGGTTTCACCTCATGCAGCATTGTACGCTGAGTGGTGTGGATGTGCTTGATTCCTGACTGACTCCAGAAAGGTGGATGGATCAAATGTTCTCAGTGGGTGTATTAGCGACTTGTCTCATCAGTGACCAAGGTATCGTGCAGAAGAAAACTACGGGAAGACAGCCCATTGTAGTGGGGAAGGGTGAACAGCCCATCACAGTGTGTGTGAGTGTGTGTGTGTGTGTGTGTGTGTGTGTGTGTGTGTGTGTGGCGGACAGCCCATCATAGTGTGTGTGTGTGTGAGGGGCAGACAGCCCATCATAGTGTGTGTGTGTGTAGGGGGAGGGGCAGACAGTCCATCACGATGGGGGAGGGGCAGACAGTCCATTACAGTGGGGGAGGGGCAGATAGTCCATCACGGTGGGGGAGGGGCAGACAGTCCGTCACAGTGGGGGGAGGGGCGGACAGTCCATTATGGTGGGGGAGGGGCAGACAGCCCATCACGGTTGGGGAGGGCAGACAGCAGCTTTGTGGCAGAGGTTGTTCTCATGTTCGTAGACAGAAGTAGACAACATGGCTGAACCTTCAAAGGCCTGTCCTAGTGGCCTTCTTCTACCAGGTCCCACACCATAAAGGCTTAACAGCCTCAGCCTAGCTCCACAAGGGTCTGGGAGACGATTCAACAGGTAAAGGTCCAGCATGACATCCCGAGGACAACCTGGGTAATGCAGCTCTACCCCATGGTAGCCTAGACTTTCTCCAGCTCAGACTCTGTTCCTTTTCCTGCCCTCTCCTTTCTTTTTTCTTTTTTTAAATGGGGTTTCCCTGTGTGACAACTCTGGCTGCCCTGGAATTCCCTTTACAGAGAAGGCTGGCCTCTAATTCACAGAGATCCACCTGCCTCTGCCTCCCAAGTGTTAGGATGAAAGGCGTGTGCCACCAATGCCCAGCTTTTTCTTCTTCTTAGGCATCTTTCCCAGTAAATTTCCATGTCACAACTCCACCACAACAAGAGCTAACACTGACACATGTTGTACGCTTAGAACTTGCATCTGTGCTAATTCCACTACTGGAGAGACCTCACACTAATGGATTCCTGCAGTGCCCAGCTTGTTCTGCTGGGCATAGTATCATCCTCACGTTTATCTATATACTGTATATGTCAGAATTTTCTTCTTTTAAAAACAGAAACAATATTTCAACAGAAGCCTAGACTACACTTTCTATCAATGGACACTTGGGGGCTGGTGAACAATTTCCTATGATTCTCGATGGACAAAACACTATTGTTTTAAAAGCCCACAAAAAGAACTGTGTGAGGAAAATGGATGAAAGTTCTTTGCCTGCTTTTCCTCCAGTTGCTCAAAGGCCAAGCTGCTGCTTCCTAGTTTGGGGCCTCACTCTGCTCCACTCCCGTTTCCTCATCTGTGAGAACAAAGAGACCCACAGCTCCCTGGGCTCTGATGACAATTAATGAGATTATGTTGGAGGTACCAGCTACGGGGCGTCTGAAGAAAGGCTTTGTGGAATCCCAGGTCCTGATTATCACTGCTACAGGGTCATAAATGCCTCCTGCCCAAATACTTACTGTTCATAAAAGTTTTAGCGAGTGAGGCTGCCTACTGGGCAGCTCTAATCCCTATAAAGAAAACGGTTCCTCCTGCCGGGAATTAATAAGTTCTTAGCCACACTGAAATATCTTCTCGGCTGGGTTATTGTGCTTACATAATGAAGTTACTTTGATTATAACCATTAATCAGGTCCATGTTTCTGAGCTAGAGTGGGTCATACTTGATGCTTGGCTTTAGCAAGGACAATATCCCCACTTCCTGGCTGCACTGCCAGACTGACTGACATGATTAAACCTGTCAGGGCAACGACACAGAACGCTTAGGCTTCATACCAGATTCACTCTGAAGTTGCTTCTTGTCCACCATTGGAAGAAATTTGATTTATTTTGCATGACAAGCATGAATATTAACCAAGAGATATTAAAGCGGTATTTTCCTCCCATTCACAAGGAGATGCAGCAAGTCATTTCCTCCTGATAATTTCTTTTTCCTGTCTGGTTATGTACATACTCTGTTTTTGCCCAATAGAAAAACTCACTAATAATTAGAGGAAAATGAGAGACTAGTAAATACACTTGCATTTCCTGCTGAAGAGATAGTAAAAAAATAAGTGGGAAAAAAAGTTGTCATGGACCATGGCTTTTATGCAAAATGAGATTAGAAAAAGGTCGTGGGTGATGCTTGGATCAATCTCCTAGACAATGGCCCTCCTGGCACTCACACTCTGTGGCATTCCCTCCCACATTCCCCAGAGCCACCAGATCATGTGACCATCAGGCTATGGCTGAAGTAGTGGCTCATGGCTTCAAGATCAGATTACAGGATGTCTGTGGCCACCATCTTGGGCATGGCCTCCATCCCTGGCTGCAGAGAAGCCTGCTACAATGTCACCTGGGTGCCTAGGCCGCCCACTGCAGGACCTGGGGAGAGATGGGTGTCAGGCTGCCGCTGACCCTCCTCGAGCCTGGAAATGGATTTTCTCTCAGCTCCTTCTGCCCTCATCAAGTATTCTGAGACAGTTTTCAGAAAGCAAGCAGTTTCCATGGAAACAGAGCCAGCCGTTTCCAGGTGGCCTGGGGATGGACACAGGGAATCCATGGGCCCCAGGCTGCGATCTGGCTTTGGAGCAGGTGGTTCACGTGGAGATGCTGTGTGTCACGGAGAAACACAGAAGGGGAACCACATCCTCATTAAAAACACTGGCTGGTGATCTAGACCAGGATTCTTCACTGCTCTGCCGCCCGGCAACTGGCCTGAGGCTTGGGCAGGTAGCAGAGCACAGGCAGCCTCCTTCCCTCCCTCCCCGGGGGGTCTTGGGGCTTCCTCCACCTACAATCTCTAAGTCCTCCGCCTTCCTGCCTCTGGGTTGACTACTTCATAGAACGTCTAAATCTCAGAAACGCCGCCCCTTGGAGCCGTTCTGACCACATTTGGAGTCTGTCAATTCCCTCTTTCCTTTAGTCATTCACCAATGCTCCCGGGACGCTGCTGTGTTGGTGACATTCATCTCTGTCATTGACTGTCTTCACCGACTGACCACACCCGCACGATGACACAGTAGATGTCCACGCCCAGGATTTTACAAGCTTTTAGTCTTGTTGGTGACTCCAGATAGTGGACACTGAAGGCCCCTAATTTTATGATTTAGAAAGTGAATCAGGCCCACTCGCCCGATCCTAGAGGCCGCAAAGCACCAGGGGGAGAGCTGTAATGCACTCAGCTGATACTTTTCATCTGTGTGTGAATTCATGACAACTCGGTGCAGCCTTGCCTGGCTCTGAATTGTTTGTAAGATAGCACCACGCTCCTGCATTCTTCTGTCCCTTACTTTTTTATGTTACGTGTGTGTATGTCTATAACATATGCTAGTAGACAGTGCACAATTTTTTTCCATTGATGTGTATTTCTTTGTGTGAGGCGAGTAGTCTATAGTTTATCTGGGAATTTTCAGTGCATTTTTTAGGGGTGGTGGTATTTGTGTGCATGTGTGTACATGTTCACATATATGTAGGTTCATGTGTATGTGTGTGTATGTGTGTGCACATGTGTGCACATGCATGTGGAGGCCAGAGGTTGATGTCAGCTGTCTTCCTTAATTAGTGTCCACCTTGTGTGTTCAGGCAGAGTCTTCAGTGAACTTGGAGACTGCCCATTTGGCTAGTGTAGCTAACCAGCTTGTTTGGGGATCTCCAGTCTCCACACGCTGGGTCACAGGCAGAATGCCACACTCACTGCCATGTACATGGGGGTGTCATGGATCTGAACTCTAGTCTTCAGGCTTGCATGGGGAGCACTCCGCCTACGGGGAGTACTTTACCTACGGGGAACACTTCACCTATGGGGAGCACTTCACCTACAGGGAGGACTTAATCTACAGGGAGGACTTCAATGGGGAGGACTTCACCTACTGGGAGCACTTCACCTACAGGGGGCGCTCATCTTCTCAGCAGTATCCCCTACCCTAGTTTTCGGACCATTGCCAAGCCCGAGCACTGCTCATAGTTTTTTATTCATGAGTTGCCCTCAGGTAGAGAATTTCCAGTCACGGCCGGTGAGCATCTTCATGTTTGTGAGACTACGTGGCTCTTGGAGCTGGCGTGCAAACTTTCAGCTCTCCCGGCACGTGTGTGACTCATTTGTCTAAAACCTCAGCTCTGTAGAGAACTCTGAAGCGCATGCAGCCTTGAACGTCGCCTGGGAACGTTCTAGAAATGTAAATCCTTGTGCCGAGACCCCGGGTGTCACCGGTGAGGCAGGACAGACTTGGCCTCTTCTTCCTCCGTCACGGAGGCCAGAGCCCGGCTCTGACCAGCACAGGAACTGAACTAGCTCCTTCCAGCTCACCAGCCAAGGTGGTGCCCTGACCCCACGATGCCGACGCCTTCCTCTACACGACACCGGAGCCCCAGCCTGAGGTGTGTTGATCTCAGCTGTTTCTCTGGTGAGATTGTGTCCTGGTTCCTTTCCCAACCCTGTCATTCGCTGTTCTACAACAAACAAGTTTTAAATGAGTTACCTGTACAAGTGCAGACTCAAAGGAAAGACAAAAGCCATGTGAAGGCGGTGGCTTTGGGGAGACTGTGCAGGTTTGAAACCATAGTGCAATTTGTGTGTGTATGCGTGCTTGTGTGTGAACACATGTGTGGGTGAGCCTGCATGAAGAGGTCAGAGGTTGACCTCAGGTGTCTTCCTCACTTATTCTCCCTTTTACAGTAATTGTGCTCTTGGCTTCCAGCACAACCACACGGAGCTGTGAGCACAAGCACGGACCACATCTCACACATGCAGATGCACACGAGCATGGCTGCACCTGTGGACACACAAGAAGAGTGCATGACTGGGTACACCCTCAGGCAGCTGCTAGTGGGCATGCTCTCACACATACACGGCCTCTGTCAACCCACAGTGGTCTCTCTGAAAACAGTTGTCAGAATTGTAGTGGGTAGCTGTTCCAGCTTTAACCTGGAAGTACCACCCCCACTGAGGCTTCAGTAAATAGCACGCCTACAAGGCGGAGCCGAGAGAGGACCCCTCAAGACCAGAAATCCGGATGGGCCGGCTCTCTTGGTTCCTGGATCCTGGACGCTGGAGGTAGACCGAGCAGAGTTCTCCAGAGAACACTGCTGGACTGCGCTTCACCTTTCCCAGACCCTGTTCCCTATCCCTTCACTAGTAAGTTACCCCACAAAATAAACCTCCCTTTTAATTACACGGAGTTGCCTTAATATTTAAACCAATACAGAGTCCTCTTGGAAAGCCAGCAGGACGTCACCACATTCTTTTCACTTGAATCACCATAAAATCTTCCCCCAAATTTCATACAAAAATCACGACAACATGTGATTTTTTCTGCACATGTATTTGTAATAAACACATGAAGACAGACTCCTTACTTAGGGGAGTTTTTGAGCTGGGTAACATGGATGGAAGTTTCTCCTCCAGCTCCACAGGTTTCTCAGACTTTACAGGTTTCATGAGAGGATCCTTGGCTGAACATCTGTGGGGACATGCAGCAGCTGGGGTGAGCTAGTGTGCAAAGCACAGGCTCAGGAGGTGCTGGGAGCTCAGTCCTCCACAGGAAGTCATGCCCACCCTTCCTCATTCAAGGTGGGGAGGGGCAAATTCTGCCCAAGTGCTGATCTGCATTGTTGGTGATGCTTCAGGGTGGAGGTTGTGTCCTAGCTTCTGAGTAAATGCCAAGAGGAGCATGTGCGTGTGTAACACACACACACACACACACACACACACACACACACACACATCCCTAAAACCAAGGCTCTTCCTTGTACTGTGTATAAATCCAGGCACCCAGCTGAGCACATCTGGTGCATTCTCGGGAGGGGGAGGGGCGTGCCCGCAAACTCTCAGGGGTTTAGGTTTTATGCGAAGCGTCACGTGTAACTGACCCCCTCCTCCCCAGGTGAGTGGCACTGACAGAGGTGCTGTTGCCTCTAAATGAAGCAGAAACCAAGGAAGATCAGGTCCCGTGAAAACGAGGAAGAAATGAGCGGTGGATGCGGATCCAGGCTTCATGCGTTCATGAGAGTGCTGCTGAGCCCAGAGACTCCACCTCACTGTTCTCTGTCCTTCCAGATGAAGATTAACATGGGATGATCCTACACAGATAGTCCCACTCATGTGATCCCAAACATACAACCCATATATAGAACCCACACATACAACCCCACACATATGACCCAATACATACAATCTTCTTGCAGGATCCCACACATATAAGCCCACGGGTACGATCCCACACACTCACACACAAGGCAGGGGCAGGAAAAGCTGAAACAGGCTTCAGCATTCTTGGGAACATTAGATAATGCTGTCTTCTCATGAAGAAAGCCCACAGCACTACTGTTTTTATTCTTGTGTGTGTGTGTGTGTGTGTGTGTGTGTGTGTGTGTGTGCGCGCATGCCTTTACATGCACATGTGTGTGGAAGCCACAGAACAACCTTGGGTGCCTTTCCTTCACTTGCCTTGGGTTCAGAGAGAGATCCTGCTTTACAATAAATAAATGTGGAGAAAGTTTGAGGATTGTCAACCACATATCTGCATATGCGCACACGCACATATTCGAACACCACCTAACATATGAATGTGCATGCTCATGCATACACACACACACACACACACACACACACACACACACACTCTGTCATAATGATAATAAAGTAAGATTTATGATATATCACACACATGGAAAGCACTCACGCATGGAGAAATCAAATTTTATCCTAAAGCATGTGTTTGCTATCTCGGCTGGGGAGATGCCTCAGTTGGTAAAATGCTTGCTGTAAAACATGAGGACCTGAGCCCGGACCCTGGCACGTATGCAAAAGCTAAGTACACCGTGTGTGTCACCCCAGTGCTGGGGAAGGGGGGGTCCCAAAGGCTCACAGGCCAGCTAGTGTAACTAACTAATGAGCCCCAGAGTCAGTGAGTCTGTCCCATAGAACAGGTGGGAATGGAAATGAGGAAGACACTTGACATTGAGCTCTGGCCTTCATATGTGTCTGCACACATGTGTACATAACCACCCACATACCAGCACACACACAAGAACATGTAAACATTTGAGTAGATTTATGAATTCCTTCTTCTCAATCCATCTCTTCGTGTATAATCTATATCATGCAAGGATAAAGAAATAAAATTGAAATATCTTAAAAAAGAGTGCACACCACGTCATATTTAATTTCCATGTATAGTATATTTTTCTGGCTTATCTTATTCCTTTATAATAAGCACATATCCTTTCTCCCCCCAATCCAAAAAAATCGAACTATTTTGCTTTCAGAAAAACAAACAAACAAACAAACAAAAACAAAAGGACCCTCAAGTTTAGTGGCTCATGTGCATGATGCCCTCCTGACAGGAACATGAAACAGCTTGAGGACGGGGCCGACTGCTCCTCAGCAGCGGTGCCCAAGCCGAGTCAGGCACAACCCAGCATCACAGGAAATGTCAGCAAACACACAGACCTGCACACTGCCTTCCCTGCATTCACTCGTCACTGGAAGACTCACCCCGCAGGAAAAGGGTGGGAAAGGATCTGGTTTACATGTGAAGGAGGTTTCCAATACAATTTGACTGTGCAGAGCAAGGCAGCTGTCCACTCCCCATTCTCCTCTCACCCCCTTAGACAACAACCCCAGTCAGCCTGATACTCTAGAGGGTCCTAAGAGAACCACAGCTGACACAGGGAAGCATCCTTCTCACCAGAACTAAGTAACGATCCCTTAACACAAATAGACCCAAAGACGAGGTCTGAGCTATTGTGACTTTGTTTGGGAAGCTTGGAGAACAAAGGAGCCGATGGCCAGATGACAGGGTGCTATTCTGAGACCTATAATCAAGATTAATTATAGGGGTGATGTTCTGTGGACTCAGAGAGGCTGCCTTAACCACCTGGACAATGAGTGATTTTGCCCCACATCTTCTTCTGTTGCTGAGGGCCTCAGAGTGGGTTGCTATGGTGGATGACATGCACCTGATTCTGCCTTGACAACAGCCATGAGGTTGCCAAGAAAGCAGAGAAGGGAGAGGCTACTAAAAAGGTTTGGTGGGGAGTATGGCTCAGCCCAGACCCCTAGAGCCACACAGCATGACAGGCTTTAGACAGTATTATGGTGATATATTGTGTACCCTAATAAACTTGCCTGAAGATCAGAGAACAGAACAAGCCACTAGATTAAACATAGATGCCAAGCAGTGGTGGCACACACTTTTAATCCTAGCACTCGGGAGGCAGAGATTCGTCTGGATCTCTGTGAGTTCAAAGTCACCCTGGACTACATGAGATTGACTCAGTTTAGTAAAGAAACAGAGCCAGGCAGTGGTAGCACATACCTTTAATCCCAGCACTTAGGAGTCACATGCCTTTAATCCCAGCACTAGGAAAATTGAGACAGGAAATGATATGGGTGGGTGGAGAAAGCTATATAAGGCATGAGAAGACAGGAACTGAAGCTTTTCAGGCTGAGGAGTCCTAGAGGTGAGACGTGGCTGTGGCTTGTTCCTTTGTCTCTCTGAACTTTCAGCATTTACCCCAATATCTGGTTCTGGGTTTTTATTAACAGACCATGTAGATTTCATGTTACACAGTATGGTCATAAGAAAGCAACTGGTATGAGGAATGGCTTCATGTAGGCATGCTTGCACATGTAGGGTTTCTGACCTCCCGTGACACCCATCCTGTCCACTCTTAGCATTGTGGAAGTCTTTTGTTTTGAGACAGGGTCTAACTCTGCAGCCATGGTCTCCCAAGTGTTGAGATTCTGAGATTGTCCGACCACGCCAGCCTGTGGACTATTCTAATGATCACCCTGAAACCCAGATCACCCTCTTCTGAGCTTTTCTTTCACATTCCAAAACCCGAAGGGTATTTTCAGTTGGTCAGCATGGGGTCACATGGCCCACATAAAACCCCTCACTCTCACTGGTCCACATGAAATCCTTCACTCACTGGTCCACATGAAACCCCTCACTCTCACTGGTCCACATGAAATTCTTTACTCTCACTGGTCCTCATAAAATCCTTCACTCACTGGTCCACCTGAAATCCTTCACTCTCATTGGTCCACATGAAACCCCTCACTCTCACTGGTCCACATGAAACCCCTTACTGGTCCACATGAAATCCTTTACTCACTGGTCCACATGAAACCCCTCACTCTCACTGGTCCACATGAAATCCCTCACTCTCACTGGTCCACATGAAATCCCTCACTCTCACTGGTCCACATGAAATCCTTTACTCACTGGTCCACATGAAACCCCTCACTCTCACTGGTCCACATGAAATCCCTCACTCACTGGCCCTGCATCGCAGACAAAAGCTTGGATAAATTAGCCAGTTGGGGACTTGAACCCTTAATGTTTTCATTCAGAATCTTTCCCATTAGGCGTGCCCTTTTAGGTTCCATGCTCATCATCCTAGCTCAAGCTCCTTCAGCATGCCTCTTGGCTCCAAATTCTAGGCCTCAGCCAGGCTCAGATCCCTGAATCACCATGTCCACTTTTGGCATTTTTCATTTGCAATGCACAGTGGACCTTGCTATCCACCAGGACTCACTACCCTGTAATAACAGACACCTTTTCATCCTGCCCTATCCCAGTGATCAACTTCCCCTCCCTCCACCCAGCCACCAGTCTCCACCCTTGGCCACCTCCAGTATTTTTCTCTCTGTTCCACTCAGCATGATGCAGTCAAGAAGAGAATTCTCCCTAGCCAGGCATATCTACCCAGCCCTGACTGGCCTGTGAAAAATTCTCTATTTCTGGAGTCTAAATGCTCCATGAGTCAACTTGTGGTGGCCAACTCAAATTCTATCTCTCCATTACCTTTCTCTGCTGAGCTGTCTTCTCTGGGGTTCTGGACATTTTAATGTTCAGATCCACTTGTGCTTTTCTGGCATTCATCTTCTTTCAATTATTCATTTTAAAACACAATTCTCACAGGAAGTTGCAAAGCTACTGTGCATTCCTGCATGCATCTCACCCAGCTCTCCTCATATTGTGATTTGTATGAAGTTGTGACATAATATCAAAGCCAGGAAATTAGCATTAGAACATTACCCTTCCAAGCTGCATTCACTTGTTTATGTGTATGTATGCTGTGTGTACATGTATGTATGGTGTTTTTTGTGTATTTGTATATCTGTGTGTGTGTGTGTGTGTGTGTGTGTGTGTGTGTGTGTGTGTGTGCATATAAAATTCAATATAACTTCATCCCATTGCAGTCAAGGTACACAGATGCTCTATTTCCCTAGAAATCCCTGTTAGAACCATCTGTATTTGTGCTCAGCCCCATCCACACCTTGTTCCTGTCCTCTGGGAACTGCCTCTTTAATTTCTGGAATACTTTATAAATACAACCTCTTAAGGTTGACTCCTTTTAAAAAATATATTTTTATTTATGTGTTTGGATGTTTTGCCTACACGTACATCTGTATACCATGTGCATGCCTGATATCCACAGAGGCTAGAAGGTGGCATCGGATCACTTGAAACTGGTGTTACAGAAGGTTGTGAGCTGTTATGTGGATGTTGGGAATCGAACCTGGGTCCTTTGGGAGAACAGCCAGTGCTCTTAACCACTGAGCCATCTCTCCAGTCCTAAGCTTGACTTCTTAAAAGTTTATACAATGTTCTAAAATCCATTCAGTTTACTTTCTCAATAATACATTCTTTCTTCCAGCTTAGCAATGGGAGGCCATTATATGAAGACTGGAGATTTTTCAACTTGTAGCTTGTTGAGAACATTTGATCTTTGTAAATTGGGCCTTATGGGTAAATGTGCTATGAACATTCCTACATATGAATATTTTTGAGGACACAAATTTTCAAATCTCTGGGATAAATGCCTAAAAGTTTAACTACTATGTCACATGGCACATGGATATCTCATTTTATAGGAAACTATCCAGTGGTTTTCAGAGAAGCTGGGCATCGACATTGGCACCAGCAATATTTGAGATCCACCCATGGCGTCGACATATTTGCCAGAATGTGCCACTAGTGTGGTTTTTATTTTCACCATTTTCATAAGTGTATGGTTAAATATTTTATTTTTAATGTGTATACCTGTCTATTTATAAACTAATGTGTCAGTCATAACCTCAACACTTTCTTTGTGTGCATATGTGAGTGTGTATTCAATGTGTGCTGATCTTTCTCTTTTGTGGGAGACAGGAATTCCATAAATTCTTTTGTAAAAGTGGAACAGCATTCAAGACCGAGAACAAGCCATCGGCCCAGCTGTGTGGAACCTTCTGGCTGCTAAGGATGGCTTCCTGTTATCAGACCATGGCAAACCTGAAGGCAGATGTAAAACTGCGTTTGAACAGAACATAGTGATAGCTGACCTGGGACATAGTCAGTGTCGGACACCCTGCTTTTTACATACACTAATCAAAGTGTGCACATGTATGCACATGAGCCTTCAGTTCGCACCAGCATTTTTGTCTTTAGCTTTTGATAGTTCAGTATTTCATCTTTGCTGATTACATTATCTAAGTCCTTGGTGGTGACCTGTTTATCTTTCTGTCAGCCAATGTGCTAAAAGTTGAGACAAATCCTCCAACATCCTGTATTCAAGCAGATTTCTGTTTTTTTTTTTTTATAAACTTTAAAATATTTAAATTTTTGTTTTAAGTGGTGGTTTTTCACACAGGTCAAAACAAATTGAGATATTTTATTCTCACCCTGTTGTTTCTCCCCATTCTACCTGAGTGTGTGACCCACACAGGTGCCCACTGAGACCCTTTGTTGTGTATTTTTTCTTGCATTTCTTTGCACATATGAGCAAGGACACAGAGGTAACACTTATGACTGGCTTACAAGACCTCCTGCTGTGGGTTATTGTCTGCTCATTTGGCTAAAGTGGGACCATTGTCCTGGGTTGGATACAAATGCTTTCTCCCTGAAACCCTGCTGTACCCACAATAAAGATAGTGCTGCCTGCTGCCTTTGTGTTCAAAGCTTTCACACAAACTTTTTCTCAACACCACAAAGAAGGAGGCTTCCTCTCCCAAGGCAGGATGTGTCAAATGTAGCAGGTACTCAGCGCTCAAAGGGGAGACCCTGTTCTTTGAAGTATTCAGGCAACAGAGTCTCTTAAGTTCTGTACCAAAGGTGGGGAGAAGAAGGGGTGGGGCACCTCACTCCTCTGCCTGGTGGGCATAGAGCAGTGCACATCTTACCGAGACTTACTGAAACAGTGTGCGCTCTCTCTCTCCTCTCTCTCTTCTCTCTCTCTCTCTCTCTCTCTCTCTCTCTCTCTCTCTCTCTCTCTCTCTCTCTCTCTCTCTCTCCTCCTTCCCTCCCCGCATCTCTCCTTCCTTCCCTCCACACACTACAATCCCAGCATCATTTGGTTTGGATAGAGCTGCACAACTCCAGGTGTGCAGAGGCTGGACTGGGTCTCCTCAGATGACAAGGTTTCAGTTCTCTCAAACCAACCTGCTGCCACCTTCCCCTTCTAGAAGATTTCACTCACCCTGAGGACCTCATCAGAGCTCAGAGCATTTGAACCCTAAGTCGATGCCCTGGGTCACTGCTGAGTCTCCTGCTTCCCAGCAGTAATGATATCAACAGAATGCAGAGACCACAGGAGCCCATAAGCCAGTCAACACCTTGGCTTGTTGTGGTAATGACTGGGACCACTATGTATTCCTAGTTACAGAATGAATGAATACACAGCTACATTTTTGTGTTTATATATTGATTATTGTTTCATATATTTATAATTAATTAGGAAATCTTTCATGCATATAAGAAGAGAGAATGGAATAGTGAACCCTGTGTGCCCTGATAAACATATCTAGCATCATAGGACCCCAGACATTACTCACTTCTGCATCCTAATCCTAGGGTGTTATTGTACTATCAGGGCCATGTGGTCTAGGGAATGCAGTGAGAAGCCTCACACAACAACAAAGGTCATTCATTCTATCCAGGACATGGTATGTGCTCATGACAGACTGGCTGTGGCTGGGCATGTGACGACCCACATCCTCTGATGATAGGGCACAGTGATGCCGAGTCCAGACTTTCTTCCTTTAGAATACTCTTCCAAATTCATTTGTGGTGTGTGTGTGTGTGTGTGTGCATGCACACATCAGCACAACTGAGCATGTGTGTGTGCATGTGTACGTGTATCTGCATATTTGTGTATCTGAGTAAAAGTGTGCACATGTCACAGCACACGTGTGGTAAGAGGAAACATCTCATTTTCCACCTTGTTTGTGACTGGAACTCATCTTCACCCTGTAATGGAGCTGAATTGTGAGCTTCTCAAATATACTTACATTCTAACCCCTAGAAACAGTGATCTGAAGTTCCCATATAAAAAAGCAGCATCAATGTTAAATATTCTACAAGGTGATTGCCTGAGCAGAATTCCGTGTTTGTGGAGAGTTGGAATGTTACATATCCAGAACCAATTATCTTGGAATATTCTTAACCTCCTTTAGAACAATTCACTGCCCATCTCTGAGTCTGACCTAATGTTCTGTGACAATCAGGCGACATCTTTTGAGAAGCATACATAGACCATTACCTCCCACCATACAAAATCTGAAGGTGTTATCACACAGCCTCTAACACCTCCCTGCCCTGTGCTTCCACCAACATATTTTAAAAAGTGTTTTGAAGCTCGGCAGTGAAAGTGAAGATGGCCCAGTAGTTAAGAGCACGCACCGCTCTTACAGATAATCCAAGTTCGGTTCCCAGCATCCACGCTGGGTGGTTCCTACTGTAACCTAAGCTCCAGTGGATCCAATGCCCTTTTCTTGTCTTTGAGGTACCTGCATTCACACACACATAACCGCACACTCACCACACACATGTGAGTGCATGCCCACTGTGCACACGCGCGCACACACATAACATACATTTACACATATAACTGTATGCCCACTGCACACACATACACATAACTGAAAAATAAACCCTTAAAAGTGCTTTGATTGTGACTCTTTTGTTCTGTTAATAAACATAAACATTTGTTAAATCATTTTCTCGTGGTATTTGGGGTGACTCGATTCTGTGTGTACCACGTCCACTTATATTTGACCCTAAAATAAACTACCATTTATTCTCTTGGTGGTGAGACTGAATTTTGCAACAAATCTCACAGAGCTGGAGAGGTGGCTCAGAGGTTAAGGGCACTGGCTGTTCTTCCAGAGGACCTGGGTTCAATTCCCAGCACCCACATGGCAGTTCACAACTGCCTGTAACTCCAGGTCCAGAGGATTTGGGCACCAGGCACATATTTGTTATACAGACATACATGCAGACAAAACACCCATATACATAAAAAATACATAAACCTTTAAAATTGACAAGCAGCTAAGGTAAGGCTATCTAACTTTGAGTGAGTCCCAAACCTAACAAGGAGTGTCCTTACAGCAACCACGCTGCACATTTTGCTCTGGTTTGTGTGTCATCATTTCTAGGGAGCATTTTCTTCACCCTAAAAGCATGAGCATAAGACATGTGACAGATGAGTGTTCTGGCCATGAGGGGAAGGGGGGGCTGCCCATCTCTGGAGACACCCCCCCCCCCCCCACCGCTCTCTGTGCATTCCCAGAGCTGGAGTCAGGCACTAGGCTTAGTATGGAAGAGAAATGGCTTTGCTGTTGGCTTTAAGTTACCAAAGTGAGACCATTTCCACTACAAACTGTGACTCCTTTCCCATTTCCACTACAAACTGTGACTCCTTTCCTACTTGCACACATGTGAGTATTTGTAGAAAGGGAACTAGTGATCACAGGACATCTACATCACATCTGCTGCGGTTTCACTAGGAGTCTATGCAGATGGAAGCTCAGGAAGCCACTGTAGATAATTTTAGAAGATAGGAAATACCCCTCAGATGTTGGCTCAGAGATGGGAGAGGAGAAGCCAGGGCCTGCACCTGGAGGCAGATCCTCGCAGGCCTCCTTATGACTGAGGAAAACCCTAAATAAACCCCAGCTCTGTGTTCTCCATTCATCCCCAGTCATTAATTTTGTAGACCACATACATAGCTAGTCAATGCATTGCCAATCTCCCTCTAGCTCTGCCACAGACATGGCTTCTTCCATGTGGGTTACAAAGACAGCGGTTGCCTAGGTGATGCCCCAGGGCCTATCGAGCTGCTTCTGCTAAGAGCACTGAGTCCCCCTTGGGCTTGTGGATATGCAAGTTGGCTGACTGACACAAGATAAAGAGGCATTCAGTCTTCATATTATATCACTTTCCTTTGTATCCTGAACCTTGGGGCTAAGGGCAACTACCAGCTGCTGAGACCTGAAACACCAGCCCATGAAGGGAACAAATATGAGTGGTGCCTTACTTCCTGGAAGATCTCTACCCATTTCCAGAAAAACCATGGATATTTCTACCCTCTACCAGTCTCTCTGCTTCACTTTTTCAGGCAGGTTTGTGATTCCTCCGCATCCCCACAGTGGGGAGGCTCACTGGAGAGCTGATCCTTGGTGTTCTCTGATCTTCTGTCACTTGATGTTTGATATGCTTTATCAAGCAGTAGCAGGACCGAGCCCTTTCTCAGTTACACTCACTGTCATGGCTTCTGCTTTCAGGAACTTTCAAATGCCCTTTCTGAACAGGGGGCCAGGTTTGAGAAGGGCAGGATGCTGGTGCCCTCACTCTCTCAGTATCTTTTACTCTTTCCTGGCATCCTGGAGCCTTCTCCTAGGTACTGGGGGCCTGCTGTGGCACTGTCAGTCACCCCCATGGACTTCAATTCCCAGCAGACAATAACCAGGAAGGGCACAGCAACCAGGAAGGAAGAGAGGTCTCTCTTGTTCTTTCTCTGGGGAACACAAATGGTTTGTACCCAGCCCAACATGATGGAAAATACTGTCTTCTATCTAGTTTGTTACATGTGCCAACCTTCCTGTCCACCACATGAAGAGCATATCTAAAGCACTCATGGAGTGGGGGTCTTTATTCTAAGATACCCATGCTCCAAAAGCTCACAGTGTGGGGAACACAGATAACATACAACATAAAGAGCTGGTCTGCTATGCTTCGAGGTCTATAAGGAAGATTTTGTGCTATTAGCATTTAAATTAGGAAGTCTGTGCTTGGCTAAACAAGTAGACCCAATGCATCATAAACAAGTGATATTTGTCTAAATGGTTTACAGAAAGGAAAAAATGGCCCTTTCCTCCTTTGTGTAAAGTTGTGATGTTTGTACCCAAGACTCTCAAAATTGGTCCAGCCACAAAAGTGACAACATCTCTGCTGTAGAATATTTAATAAGCGACTCAACATACATAGTCATTTCTTTTGGCCTCCAGACCAAAACATGATCCATTTTTGATGAAATTTATAAACAGTTGCATCTAGAAAGAGTTAACAAAATGCCTGCAAGAAAGATATGCCTGTTTTAGGGTCCTGCTTGAAACCAGAGAATTTGTTATACTTGCTGTCCATAAGTCTGCTATCCATCCACAACCAATGGCAAAGCCAGTGAGTCACAAACATGGAAAAGTGTTGACACGCTGATAGAGATTTGTGCCAGCTGGAATAGTTAATTCACTGGAAAATGGATTTTACATCTGGAAGACGGGGCCGCTGCCATAGCACAGCACAGGTGACTACGGCCACCTTGGCTGGGAATTTGGAACGGTCACTTGATTCCTCATCTGAACTGTCACTCCCTGAGCATGTGATGGCACAGACAAGACACCTTACAGGACGAAATGCCAAGTGTCCTTTTACAGCTGACAATTTTGTGTCCCTCCCTTATTTTTCAAGTTGAAAAACAAAGATGATTGGGTGTGAACAGTCAAATGGAGCAAAGGATCCTGTTCCCAAGCCAACGTTGTTAGATAGATTGCTCATGCCTGAATATGGACCACAGCATGGCTTCCTAAAGAGGATCTAACCTGCTTCTCCATTGTGATAGGGCAGAGAGTTTTATTTCAAGACTGTCTTGTATTCAACCTCTCAGAACACATTGTTTCTTAACTTTTTTTTTTTTTTTTTTTTGGTTTTTCGAGACAGGGTTTCTCTGTGTAGCTTTGTGCCTTTCCTGGAACTCACTTGGTAGCCCAGGCTGGCCTTGAACTCACAGAGATCCACCTGGCTCTGCCTCCCGAGTGCTGGGATTAAAGGCGTGCACCACCACCGCCCGGCGTTTCTTAACTTTTTGTTACATTTCTTTAGACTGTTTTTGCTGATTATGAACAAAGTAAAGCTTGGTTTCAATATCTTAGAAAGTTGGTGATGTAGCTTATAGACAGAGGGGTCCATATTTATGAAGCTCTAGGCTCCACTGCCTAGTAGCAAAATGAATGGATGGATGAATGGAATGATGGATGGATGGATGAATGATGGATGGGTAGATGAGTGGGTGGGTAGATGGATAGATGGGTGGGTGGTTGAATTAGTGCACAGAACTGTAAAGAAGCATTTTAGAGAGAAAGAGCTACTTGCCATGGTCAGTACCTTCTCATTGTGAACATTTGATTTCTTCACCTTGTTAGAATTACACTATTTCTCTTTGTAATCCCACTTTAAACGACTTATCCTTATATCCAAACATCTCTCAACCCTTGTATAAGAGGCTTCTATTTCCAGTAAATGGTGATTCATATAGTGACCCACAACTGGCCAAGGTGTAGAGACTGAGAATGGTCATTCCTGAAGGGAACATATATACCTGCACCTGCTAAGGTCCAGGGATCATTGTAGAAGATGAGGAAGAAAGAGTGTAAGAGCCAGAGGCTGTGGATGGACAGAGCAGAGCAGATGCTCATATAAAGTCACAGAGGGTGAGATAGTATACACAAGACCCATTAAAGCCCAAACTAGACCAAAGGTAAGCATGGGGAGGCACACAATCCCACCCAACCAAACAGCTATTGGCAACTGATGGATGTGGGGAGAGGGAAGGACAGTTTTCACTGAGGGGGAGGACAATAATACTTCAGTAAAAGACCACACATTCAAGACTATCTGGGCAGTGTAAATAGGTCCTGAAGGATTAAAAAAAAAAAAGACACAAAATTGGGTGAATAGAGAAAGGAGAGCAGGAATAGAGCTGGGGGTGAATACAATCAAACATGTACAGAAGTAACACACACAAATAATAAAAGAGAAGCAGAGTCTTAAAAATTATGTACGTGTCTTTTGTGTATATTAAGACATGTTGTTTTAGCTACATCTTAATATTACTATAAACTGTTGAACTGGAACAATAAATGCTCATTCATGCAATCATCCCCTCAGCTGTTCAAGCACCATTATGAAGTGGTATGTGGGTGCTAATGCTTAAGTCTCTATGTAACATGCTTTTCTTCTTTGCTATGGGTAATCAGGATGAATGTGTTGGTTCAACTGTGGTGGGCATTTCTTCTGATATTTTACATATTTTCAAATTGCCTAGGAGAAAATTTCCCATCAAATACCACATCAGAATGAAAGTCTTTGTTCCTGCCTGTCAACAATATTTCTTATTATCTTTCTCTTTTTTTGGCTTTTATATACATATTCATTAGTAATGTCAGTACTCCATAAAATGTGGCATTCCTCTCATAAAGCATTCTATTTCACAAGCAATGTGTCATTCTACAATTAATACTAGTGCCAATGATTACATTCTATCATATGTTTAATTTTGTCATACATTCCAAATACTACTTATAGAATATGCTCAGCACTCTTTATATGTAAATATTCTTTCCTTTCATAAAATATACTAAATAGTTACAGGCAAATTGAGCTTAAGAATCTACGGTGGAAAAAATCAGAAAAATTCAAGATAAAAAAAATAGAGTCCTGAAGTCCAGTGAACCAATGGTAAACTTTCTCCAACAGCTTTGAATGGTATATATATATATATATATATATATATATTATGTGGTTTATATATATATATAAAACATTTGCTGACTTAGATTTCTCTCTCTCTCTCTCTCTCTCTCTCTCTCTCTCTCTCTCTCTCTCTCTCTCCCTCCTTGTCCCCCACCTTCTCAGTCCCTCTCTTTGGCTATACTTTGTCATTAGCTATTAAGCATAACCTTCCTCCTGTTTCTATGGTATGGGATCCAGGGAGCAGGTATTGGGAAGATATGGACAACACACAGACCTACTGAGATACAGCTGATGTCTGCATATGACTAGTTGCCACTGTTTTCTCAATCAACTTCACACAACTATCTCCAAACAGCTGAATCAAGAATTAGAAGTTTCAGCCAGGTGCTGGTGGCACACACTTTTAATCCTATCACTTGGGGGAGGCAGAGGCATGTGGATCTCTGAGTTCAGGGCCAGCCTGGTCTACAGAGTGAGTTCAGGGACAGCCTGAACAACAGGCACAGAGAAATCCTGACTTGAAAACAAATAAAAACAGAAAAAAGACAAAAAAAGAATCAGAAGGTTCGTGAAGGCAAACAGACAAGTTGGAGTCAATAAACAAAATGTGCAATCTAGATACTGACTTGAGTGCACAACTGAAGTTCACAGTGACTGTGTGAACGTGAAGTGCCATCCACCCGCTCACACATTGGACCACTCGGTCCCTGTTAGCCCTGGTCAGAGAAGCTGTGAAACATTTGGGTGGTAGGTTGAATCCAGGAGTGGATCACTTGTGATGGGCCTTCATGGATACCCTTGCCTCTGGTTGTGAGATAGTTTGCTGTGGTTCTGGGATGAGCTACACCCAGGGCTCTGGCTGCCATACTTTCCCCCTCTATGATGGACAGAAAATTCTGAAACCATGAGGTAAGTAAACCCTCCTTTAAGTGCTTCTGTCAAGAATTATGTTGCTCCAGTGATATCCAGGTAAAGAATCTGGCTATGTCCAGCCATGTCATGAAAACTTGAGTGAGCCTGGGCTTAAAGGTACCGTACAAGTTTATTTGGAAGAAGAAATCTCATAGCCTCTAGGTTACAATATTAGCTGTGTGTTACATCACACATAACTAATACACACTGTTATTAGTTACTGTTGGGTTGCTTTTGACAAAACATCATGGCTAAAAGCAAATTATGGAAGACTTTATTTCTGCTTGTGGGTCCAGAGGGTTCATCACAGCCTTGGAGGGATGGCAACAGGCAGCAGGCATGGCTGCAGGAGCAGAGAGCTGAGAGCCCACATCTCCAATCCCAGCACAAAGCAGGGGGTGAACTAGGAGTAATCTCAAAGGCCACCCTCAGGGACACACTTCCTCCAGCATGATTACACCACCTAAACCTCCTTGAAATTGCGCCATCAACTGGCAACCTGGTGTTCAAGCACCCAAGTGTGTGTGTGGGGGCAATTCTCATTCAAATCACCACACACACATGAAAAATAATTGGAATTACCCTATACCAACTCTTGTCAGGCATGCTCTGTAGAGCATTTTTGAAAAGATCTGTGAGACTTAAGTTATTTTCAGACTATCACTAAGACTAATTTTTCCTTTATATGTTGAATAGGGCAAAAGTAAGACATGTGCCCCAGCCCTAGCATGAGCCACAGGAGCTCACAGAGGTATCAGCTGCAGTGTTCTTCATGACCATGCTTATCCTTAAAACAAATGTGGAGACTGTAGAGATGACCCAGCAAGTAATGGCATTTGCTGCTCTTGCAGGGGACCCAGCATCCATACCAGGCAGCTTGCAGCCCCCTGTGACTCCAGCTTCAGGGGATTCAATGTCTCTGGCCTCAATGGACATTGGCATACACAAGCATAAACACACACACACACACACACACACACACACACACACACAATTAAAAATAATAAAAACATATCTTTAAAATAAAACAGGCAAAGGGATGTGCCAACTTCACTTAACCATGTCCTTGGTGACACAGATGACCACATTTTATTCTGTCTTCACCCTCGAGGACAGGACATGTCCTTTCAGCCTCCATAGTGTCAACACAGGAAAACACAAAGATTTCTGTGTTGAATACAAAAGAAAAGCCCCCCTGGGAAGCAATAAATGTTTGAGATGGTCACTCCTATTCTTCAAGGAACTCATTTTCAAATCAAGAAAGCCTGGCAAACTATATTTTGGGGGCTATTTCACAAAAATGAAGAAGTGAGGTTGTCACTTCAGAGAAAACAACGGATTGTACTTGTCAGTGATAAAGCTAAAGATTTGAAGCTACTGTCAGATTTGGGAAAACACACTTCTTTACCATATGCTTAACATGCTTTCCTGATAGTTAAATACTTCTGGATGTCTTTAATGGTGGTGCTAAAAATGTGATTTAAGAAAATAGTGTATAAGGGGATTATGTCAGTGATTGGAACAGTCACATAACTAACTGAATCACTGTTTTCCAGAAAGTGAATGCGTGTTTCAAAACTACACATGCGAAAAATCCATCCACAATGAAGGGCACAATGCATCATTCAGTTTCAAATGCAATCAGTATTAAGTTTTAAAATAGTCAGGGAGGGAGAGGCTATTGGTACTGATTCTGTCTCCTGTATCAACTCACCTTTAAAAAGTACCCCCTTGTCAAACTGTGGTGTAGTTTCAGAGGTGCAGGGCCTAGTTTGGGAAAGGTAATTATTCTGATCTTAGCTAGCCATACCCAGGTGTAAGCTGCAAGCTGCATTTTTGTTTGTATGGTGCATGTGTCTATATTTCCATGTGTAAGTGTAGAGGACAATCTTGCTATTGGTCCTCACCTTCTACCCTATTTGAAACAAGGTCTCTTTTTTGTTTTACTGTATATAGCAAGTTGGCTGGTCCTCCCTCAAACTTCAGGGGACTCTCCTGTCCCCACCTCCCATCTGTCTGAAGAAGTGTTAGGGTTACAGATATGTCCTTCTATCTCCAGGTTTAGGTGGATTCTGTGGGTCCAGGTCCTTACATTTACAAAGTGAATGCTTTACACATTGAGCCTTCTCCCAGCCTAAGAACTATATCTTTGCCACATTCTTCAAGACAGCAATGCTGGTGGCCAGCCCCGTGGTTGACAGGTTCCAGAGAGGAGGCAAGGAATAGGCAAGGGAGGATTGAGCCAGGCCAGTGTAGTGACGAGAATCTTGCAGCCTGACTAACTAGCAGCCAGAGTGCTTCTTTATTTGTACGAAACTCAGTAAGCAGGGATAGATTCATGTTGTTCCAAAACAGATCATATCATTTCTGTTTTCAGACATGGGTTTCACTTCCTCTTGCATATCTTTCAGTCATCACTGATAAACTGTGACAGAACACAGTTATCTTTTACAATCATTTTTACTCATCAACCCCATAACCCAACTTTTAGGCAGCTCTTGAGGTTTCGAGGACACTAGACAGAAAATCTCCAAACCAGCCCGGGCAGATTACCATGTCCTGGGAAGTGTATTATTAACTCTTAATGGTCAGAGGACCCAAGAAAAATCCTTGAGCCAAAGCTGCTGCAGTTATTATTCAACTTCTGGAATAAAAAATGTGTATTTACATTTTATATCTTTAGAGAATTTATTCATATGTCCAATTCTGATATTCTTTTGTTCCTTGATCACATGATACCACAGTGGCCCTGTACAAGCTAACTCTTCTAAGAAAGGTCCTGACCCTCATACTTTTATCATCTTTCCACACCATTCTTTGCTCATCAATATAAAACCCTGTGTAGGGGAGAGGTAACTCCAGCTGATCTAACTTTGTTGCTGTATATGTCACATAATTGCCTGAGCATATAGTAGGAAGAGGCTTGTGATCTGTTCTGCAGACAACTCCTTTAACTCACTGAATCTTCTTGAACACTTAAAGTTTACTTTGTTATGAGTATCTTGTTCTTGAGTAAGTAGAGGGGCAGACTTTTAAGAATATCTCAGAGCCTCATAAAGAGACCTCTGGCTTCTTTATGTGTGTCACAACCTCCAAGGCATAAGGAAGCCCTTCAAGTAGATAAGGCTATCTCCCTATAAGCAGGAGGGGTAGTATGCTCAGGACTTTCCTGGGGAAGCTTAGAAGCAGTATTCCTGGGAGAAGGCATAAATGATTCATAAGGAATTTCTCATCAATCCACTATCCCTCAGTTGTACAAATATTAACTGCACCCCCACCCCCAGCATACAACATGTGGAGACCAAAACCAAGAGTGGCATGGTGGCCACCATGCTGTGCCTGCCTGCTTTGTGACTCTTGCCATTCCCATCAGATATGGTTGTGCCACAGCAGGACACAACAGGTTGATGATGGTGCAAGGGCTGCCACACTCAAGAAGGGTGCAGGCTTCACGGTACCTTCCTCTACCACATGTGTTAGGATCTCTGGGAAAGACTTGGCCTTTGCTAGTTGTTCATGTAAATGAGAATGGATGCCATGGAGGTGGGGCCACAGCAAAAGGAAGGCTCTAGATAAGCCAGAGAATCATGGCAGCCATGCCAGGGAGTCAAGGGAGCACCTGGATAAGTACCAAAGATGATAGGGATAATTTTAGCTGAAAAAGACAATCTGAACTCTTCAAATATTCTATGGTCCACTCAATTTTCCTCTCCCAAGAAATTTAAGTTGTTCTAACCTTTCATTAGCTAATTGGCTATAGCCAATATATAAACTAGCACAAGCAATTTCAAACAAGATTGGTTAAATAAGCATAAATCTGGTATTGTGGACAGATATATATATTTTACTGCCTCTGGCAGTGTGCACTCAGTCAGCCACTATATGAGCAAGTAAACAAGAAAGGAAAAAAAGAGAATTGATCCTCCATGGAGACAATTACAGTTACCTTGCAAGAGAGTGCTGAGCTGTTACAGCTTCATCTTATTGCACATTTATGGTGTCAGGATAGAGACACACATGCATGGCAGAGTCCCTGGGATAGGGAGAGATCACTGGGGAAAGACAGCATGCATCAGGATGACCTACACACTTCTATTAATTCTATCAATAAATATCTATGCCTAAATGGGCAGAGAGCAATAATTGGCAATAAATTACACTTTAAATTCGAATTTGAAGTTGTGGCAATTGTCATAAATAAAAATATGAAATTTGTTTTCATATTTTCTGGTGTGGTGTGGATGTGAAAAGCTCCCCACAGGCTCTTGGGTTTGAATGCTTGGTCCTCAGCTGGTGGCATTGCCTGGAAAGGCTGTAGAATCCTTAGGTGGTGGAGACTTTTGGAGGAAGGAATTGTTGTGGGTGGGCCTTGAGAGCTTTTGTTTTCTGAGACAGGGTTTCAGCCTTGAACTCACTAAGCCGCTGAGGATGACCTTGAATTTCTGATCTTCCTATTTCCTCACCGAGACCCTAACTGGACACCTAGGGAGGTTGCCTCTTCTTGTGTTTGAACAGAAAGGACTTCACATTTCAGAAAATTCTTTAATTCACAGACAGTAAAATATATACAGATAATGAATGAAGCCCTTAGGTAACACACTTGGTTCTGTTTAATGAATGAACATTGAAACATTGACACAAGCCAACACTTGTCCTTAATATTTAAGTAGTGATTTTTGTTGTTGTTTTGTTCCAAGATCCCATGAATGTGCAAGGCTCCTCTAAGCTGTGACAGCATCTCTGATTTCTGATTGTGTGTGTGTGTGTGTGTGTGACTATCAATCTGGGTGGGCAGTCAGGTACTGTGTGGACTGCCTTTCAGTGTGGATTTGTTTGTTCTTTCTCAGGACTAGACTCAGATTATGGGCTTCTTGGGGGTAGAGTGGGAGATTCATGCCATAAGCTGTGGCAGATACAAACCACTGGTGTGACCAGCCCCTGTGTTTGCTGACCTGGATCACCGGCTGTGAAACATCAATCTTGCTCCCATTTCCTTTTGCAGAGGACTCTTGTCCTCTCCAGAAGGAGTTTCGTTCTGTCCCCTGCAGCATTATTTGGAATCCTTTTGATGGGCGTTTGTTCACTGTCCCTTGTTTATTCGATCATTTGTATTAGCAAGAGCTCACAAATACTTGTTCGATAGTTTGAGTTACAGCCAGTGCTTCCTGTTTCCTTTCTTTTTTTGTCTTAAAATCTTTTATTTTGTACCTTTCCCTGTAGTAAATCACTGAAGTCTCCGTCAGCTTGGCTTGCACATCACTTGTACCACTGACCCTCACTTCCTTCTTTTCCAGAGTCTGGGTTTAGGTTCATTCCTTTGGATGTTTGATTTTTACTAGTACCCATTCTTGGAAAGACTATGCTTTCTTGGTGAAAGTGTTCTTGTGCAGTTAACTCTGTACAGGCCCAGTCCTTGATTTGATTCTGTTCATCAATCTGTTTATCAAGCTGTTTACAATAACACGCTCTTAACTCCTGCAGTTTTCCCTTAGACACTGAAGTTAGAAAATGTGAGTTTTTAAGCTTTTATTCTTTATAATAATTCTCTCTATTATCTATAGAATAGTTTCCAATGATGCTGAGCTGGATTGCATCAATTCATCAATCAATACACACACACACACACACACACACACACACACACACACACACACACACATTTCATGAATGTAGAGAAATGAATGGTCTTAGTTCTTTCTTAAATGGTTTGTATAATTTAATAGTAAAGCAATCTAGGTATTATGCCTTCTTATTTTTAAATGCGCTTTCAATTTCTTTAATATATATAGCATCATTATGTTTATGTATTTCTCCTTACTTGACCTTGGAGGTTGAATTATTTCATCTGAATAATAAAACCTTTGACATTGTGCTGTTCAGACTCCTGCCCTGGGGCCAGCAGTAGTGACATCTCCTTCATTATTCATTTCTGTCTCTAATTTCTTAAAGGAGGGATTTAGTTCTTTTTTAAAATTGGAGATCCTTTTTTATTTGAATGCATATATTTATTTTCTTTAAATTTCACTTTAAGCACAACTGTTGTTGCAGCCCTATATTTTAATTAGTTGAGTTTTCATTTTTATTGAGTACAAAACATGTTTAATTTCTTTGAGACTTCTGCTTTAACCCATGGGGTTGTTTAGAACTGTTAGCATTTTTAATTTCTAAGTATTGGGACATCTCACAGTTCTCTCTATACCATTTGTTTCATGTTGGTAGTAATAGGTGTGGGGTTGGGGTTGGTCTATAGCAGTAGTTCTCAACCTGTGGGTCATGACCCCTTTGACAAACCTCTATGTCCAAAAATATTTACACTACAATGTACAACAGTAGTGAAATTACAGTTATGAAGAAGCAACAATAACAATTGTATGGTTGGGGGTCACCACAACATGAGGAACTGCATTAAGGGGTCTCAGCATTAGGAAGACTGAGAACCACAGGTCTATAGTCTTATAATTAACCCTAAGTGTTTTAGTGAGCTAGTTTATCAGGGCTGCATTTCCTCTGAGCACCTAGATTTCTATTCCCTTCCCCAACTGTGGCATCCTTAGTCTGTGGCTTAGAAATGTTGATGATCGGTGTGTGTGTGTGTGTGTGTGTGTGTGTGTGTGTGTGTGTGTGTGTGTGTCAGGGAGGCTGTAGGAAGCTTGCACAAGGAGGAAACTCTTTCCACAGGATGAACTTGTATGGTTTAGGTTTAGGAAAGCCCTTCTCCATAAGGAGTAGAAGCTGCTTTGGAGAAGACTGAGCACATTCACTTCACACTGGCTACTTGCTGGATTCCTTGCCACAGCCACGAAGGGGCTGATTTGATTGTAACCATGAGAAGCTTGTGGGGTCCATCAAGGGCAAGTCCAAAGAAGCATAAAGCCCCTCCAAGATTGAGACTCTAGACGTTCCTCATCATCCCCTTTGTTTTATTCAGCAATTTATTAGCACGACCATATCCATGTTCCTGCTCCTTGGGGCTCTAGCAGTTTCTTCAGCAAGCAGCCAGATGTCAGCTGCTCTCCTCCAGTGTGAGGTCTCATGGCATCCGGTGGCGGGGGGGGGGTTCATGTTTGTTTTTTCAGTGTGACTTGTTCTCTCATTCTCTTCTGTGTGGGTTCTGTGAGCAGCTGTCGGAGCTCAAGTGCTCTAGGGTTTTCTTAGAAGGGTGAAGGTGACCTTTATGTGCCAGAGCTGAGACTGGAACTCAGTCCATGTGATCCTGAAGAGATGGCAAGAGCCCCAGACCTCCTTACACATTTATTTTCTTTATAAATCTTGTTGGGATGCTCAGAAAGATTCTGCTAGTCAGATGACTAGAGAACTTGAGGAGAAAATCAAATATGTGTAATTTATAAATGTGACTTAATACAAAATGAACAAAGTTAAGATAAAAAATGAGCTGTTTATAAATGGGAGTAAACATTAATCAAAATCCCATTAAAGTACTTACTTGGAGTTGCTAGATTCCTAGATGGAATAATAAGGTTTGTGTGCTGGACTAAAAGTTAGGGGAAAGGGAGACTATAATAAATGGTCACATTAATTTCTAACTCCAAAATAATACTTTAAATATTTTTTCTCATCTAAGAAAAATGGGAGGTCTCTAAAATCCTTAAATGGATATATTTAAATATTAGAAGGAAATACAATCCAACCACACTGAGACCATTATGACCAATTTGGCCAGTGTTTCTTAGACTTCAGAGAAACACATACATAATACAATTTTGCACAAGTATGGAAGACACTGTATGCTGATATCTATATAATGATGGGCATTTCTGTCCCTCTGCTCCTGTAAACGCATCCTCATTTTCATTCTCACCTTTCAGACGGACTCTGCAGGTATGCTAGTATATGCCACTTCATAGCTGTCTATGTACTGCACGATTCCCTGGCATGCACCGACACACACTTACATGGATAATGTAATTCTAGGTAAACTTAAAGCAACGTAGGGGGAAAAGGTTTTTTTTTTTCCTTAATTTTTCTTCTTAAAATTCCAGGTTGTACACTGTGGTGGTTTGAAGGCCTCAAAGGGAGTGGCACTATTAGGAGGCATGGCCTTGTTGGAGTAGATATGGCCTTGTTGGAAGAAGTGTGTCACTGGGGGTGGGCTTTAAGGCCTCCTTTGCTCAAGCTACACCCAGTGAGATAGACCACTTCCTGTTGGCTGCAAGAGTCAAGATGTACAACTCTCAGCTACTTCTCCAGCACCATGTCTGCCTGCACGCCATGTCTCACCATGATGATAATGGACTAAAACTCTGAAACTGTAAGTGAGCCACCCCAATTAAATGTTTTTCCTTTATAAGAGTTACTATGGTCATGGCGTTTCTTCACAGCAATTGAAACCCTAACTAAGATACACACCATCATTGTGAGGAAGTCACACAGGAATTCAAGCAGATAGTAATATCCACAGTCAAAAGCAAAGAGATGAATGCATGCACATTTAACACTCAGATAGCCTTCTCTCAAAGCCAGGGAACATTGTCAACCTACTTCTTGGATGGGTATTTCTGTATCAGTTAAGGCAATGAAGACCATACCCTACAGACCTGCCCACAGGCCAACCTGATCTAGACAACTCCTCATTGTACTGGTTAGTGTTTTGTCAACTTGACACAAATTAGAGTCATCCCAGAACAGGGAGCCTCATTTGAGGAACTGTCTCCATCAGATAGGCCTGTGGACAAGTCCAAGGATCATTTTATTGGTTGATTACTGATGTGGGTGGGCCCACCTTTTAGTGGGTGGTGCCATTCTTGGGGAGGTGGTTCTGGGTGGTCTAAGAAAGCACACTGAAGAAAGAAACAAGCCAGTAGACAGCATTCCTCCATGGCCTCTACATCAGTTCTTGCCTTGAGTTTCTGCCCTGACTTCCCTCAGTGTTGGAGTATGATGTGGAAGTGTAAGCCAAACACACTCTTCCCCAAGTTGCTTCTAATCAAGGTACTTACCACAGCAGTGGGAAGCCACTACACGAGGGGTCACTGAGACTCTCTTCCCAGGTTCTACATTATGTCAAGCAGACAGTTGAAACTGTGCCTCACAGGGTATAGTACCAGTTCACCTTTTGGCACTCCAGGACCCTCACTTGGTAAGATGCTTATAGGTGTATTGACATCCAACAGCATTGGTGAGGATCATGTGCTCCTTTGTGCCTCTCTTCAGCTACCTTGTGAACCACAGCACTCAAGATCTGTCTACCTCTCACACCTCTTCTCTCACTTCTTCCTCAGAAGGTAGTGCCAGTGAAGAGTGCTTGCTACAAAACAACCTTTGCTCCAAGTCCACATGCAGAGCACATAGAACCAAACACAGTCATGTTCTTATAACACTCTATTAGTGTAATAATGACTGTCTGGTTATTCATCTCAGCCCTATTTTTCAGAGTTGTGATTTTTGAAGGTTTGGTATTTTGAGGGTAGGCAATATCAAATCATCCTAAGCAGGTCATGGATGTTATAAAAGAAGGTGGGCTTTGGACCTACATGGTCCTGATGTTGGCTTTGGCTTATAAGCAGTTAATATGGGAAGTGATCATACGCTTGACCATATGTGGTTTGGCTCTCATAGCTTGCACATGTGGCTGGCGTTGGATCTTTGGAGAGAAAGGACAGATGGAAGCTGTGGCTGGAACCCCCACCTCTACTCTTCTGTGATGCTCTAGATCTGGTTTGCTGTCTCTTTTCTTTTGCTTTCCTGTAATCACATGGTCCATGTCCTCTTTGTACTGCATTTAAATCTCAGTAGTTGACACTTCTTAGGGCCCAAAATAATACAGTTCAGTTTTCCATGACTTGCTGTGGGATGTCTTTCTGTATGCTGTGAATATGTGTGGCTCCCATTGGATAATAAGTAAAGCTGCATTGGCCTATGGCAGGGCAGAATGGAGCCAGAAGGGAAAATCCAAAAGAGATAGTGAGGGAAGAAAGGCAGGGGAGGAAGACATCAGCCTGCCATCCAAGAAGCAGCATGTAATGGGACACAGGAAAAGCCACAGAACACGTGGCGATACATAGATTAATAGAAATGGGTTGAGTTAAGATCTAAGAGCTAGCTAGAAAGAAGCTTGAGCCATTGGCCATACAGTTTATAATTAATATTAAGCCTCTGAATGATTATTTTATAAGCAGCGTGGGACCGTGGGTGGGAGAGATTTGTCTGGACCACAGGCCGGGTGAGACCGAAGAAACTTCCAGCTACAATGACCTTTGCTTTTGTACCCTGAGTGTCGTTCTGGGTTATTTTCTCTGACAGTACAATGTGCATGGGAGGCGTGTTGTGAACCTCAAGTTCTGGTCTAGCCTTAGCTTTAGTTCCTCTCTCCAGCTAGTGTCTAGAATCAACTAAATTCTCAGTCTCCTTCTAATTCTGACCTCTGTGAGCTCAAGGTTTTATAACTTGTTCTGTGCCAATTGTGACCATATATCTTATGCATGAAATCACTGTCACTGCTCTGTTTGTGTGAGAATATAACAGTGGTCATGCTAGGAGGATCTCACTGTCCACTACTAAGATCCCACAAAGATGCTCACAAGAGAAAAGGCTGTGGAGTCTAAATTTTGAATCATTTTGTGACAAAAGTTGTGCATTACTATGGGACCTCTATCTTCATCCCTACAGGAATTCAGGATATGGATGAGGGCCAGACCCTGGCCAGAGAACAAAGACAGATGAGACCCAAATTAGTGGCCTCACTTGGCTCCCAGTGTTTGCTAACCATTTATGCTGACTCCTACAAAGAACATTAATTCCCTTATAATGTGTGTGTGTGGCAGGGGGGGGGCACAAGAGAGGAAAGTGTTGGGTTTGCAAACATATAACCATTTATTTTCTCTCACATTTAGCTTGAAGAATGCCGTGTCAAGACCTATAATCGAGGCTACAAGCACTATTGCTTAAGTCTACCTGAAGCTCTTTCTGAGTGCTTTTAATCGCAGAAAGCCTAGCCAAAGGTGAGAAACAGAATTCAGCCCTCAAGGGCCATTTAGAGGGAAGAAAATGATGCCTCCCACGTGAGAGTCAAAGGCTGCCTTCTGTTCAGAGAGACGCTCTGTCCTCTCTACATCCTTCCAAATGTATTATCTGCAGGCAAGTTTGGCCTTGCTCCAGATGATAACGCAACTGCTTTAATGAGGATGTATCAAGATGGTATTTTTTTTTCAGAAAAAAAAAATCCATTTACACCAGACTAGAGGCCTTCATCCTCATATGGAGAGCTTGTTCCCACCAACTGTGACAAACATATGCTTGTATCATTCATGAGGCTAAGGAAGAAAGCTCATTGTTGCAATGGGTGATTTTTCAATTATTCCCAAGTAAAGTTGTTTGGATAAAAAAGTCAAAATCCCCATAGCCCCAAGTGATAAAGTAGGTCTATCAAGGGTTGGTATCCTGTGGTTTGTGGTACATTTCCACTGTTCAAAGTCCTTTACATGATGCTCTCGAATACCAACTTATTTATGTCCATGCATACTCTAGTCTACAAAAGCATTGTAAGCCTTGAACTTGGCTGCCCATGTTTCCTGTCTGCATTTTAGAAACTGCTTTCTGGGGGCAAGTGACTGACAGCTTCATTCCATATAGTATCTCAAAACACCAATTCCCAAAGGGGAGACTTAATCAACACCTGATGTCTAAATGACCCGAAATCTGCCTCTCTTAGGGCCCAGCTCCCTCTCCAAGAACATCTGAGCCGTCTATACCTTCCTACCATATTACAGACCCCTTCAGCCTGTGGTAGAAACACCTTCCTGTTCTGGACAGTCTCTGTGACTGAGGGGTATATTGTTGATTCAACTCTTTGATCGAACTTCTGATTTTATGAGGTGTTATTTCAGTTTAATACACATGGGGCCTGTGACCGAAGCAAGGAAGAACCTAGTCCAGGGCTGAGAGCACAGTAAGATTCCCAGTAGGCTCCTAGGGCTGGGCTGCATGGATAGAATTGTAATCTTAGGTTTTAGGTAAGTTTTCCATACCTCTGTTTCCTCATCTTTAAATGGAGTTAGTAATAATACCCATGTCTGAGGATGAATCCAAAGTCAGAATTTCTTGACATCCTTAGACAGAACTGTGAGCCTATTTCCTGTCAACAAGGGAAGTTTATTCAAAGGGAAACAACCTCTTGAGACCTCTGGATGCCTTCAGCCTAAAGCTGTCCTATTGAGACTTACTGTGGTATTTTACAGCAATGGATCTTGGGCTGCAGAGAAGCAGAATGTGGGAGACCTGAGCCAGACACAGTGGTTTAAAAAAATATATTTTATTTATTTCAAAATGTGACATTCAAGAAGCTTTTGGCGGGGGGAGGGGGGCATCTTAAAAGTTCCAAAGTTGAAGGCTTCATATGTGACTCAGTTGGCAGAATGTTTGCCTAGCATACATGAAGTCCTGGGTTTGGTCTCCTGTACCACATAAACTAGGCCTGGTGTTGGACAGAGGTGACAGCGAGGATATGAGACCATTCCCAGCTACACAGAGTTTAAGGATACCCTGACCTGAGCCATATGTGAGACACTGTCTTTAACAAACCTTCCAAATTTCGTGTGTGTGTGTGTGTGTGTGTGTGTGTGTGTGTGTGTGTGTATGTGTGTGTGTGTGTACATGCCTGCAATCTCATCTACCCAGGAAGTTGAGGTATGGAGATCTCAAGTTTGAAGATAGCCTGTGTAACTTAGCAAGATCCTGTCTCAAAATACAAATAAATACATCATAAAGAAAAGGGGCTAGGCTTGTAGCTCAGTGATCTAGTACTTGTATAGAATTCCTAAGGCTTGGGATTTGATTTCTAGAACAATAACAACAACAACAACAACATCAAATCCAAATTTCAATATCTGTTTGCTCATATGTCAGAAACTATGTATGCTCTGTCTGGTAGCAATCTGTCATGACCACCTGGTGAGACATTTGAACCCTTTCTTGTACTATGAACCTGGGCAAAAAAAAAAAATTTTTTTTCAGGGACTGTCAAGGTCAGAGACCCAGAGGAGAGTCTTTGTCATAAGCTGTCCCCTCAGTTCTTAACTTTATACCCATGGATGGTGCATCCCTCATCTGAGAAGCTTCTTTTAGTAGAAGATGATGGTTAACACAGTGATCCACAACACTATGCAGAGAATAAGAGACTGTGGGATGTTGAGCTCTAAATGAGACACCTGTATCACACCTACCTCCCAGGCACAGGGATCGTTACGGAAGGGGCACAGAAAGAGTTATAGAGCAGCAGGAGTGGGTGTGTGCTGTGGAAATGAACTGGCCAAATGCGACAGTGCAGCCACGCACCTTAACATATGGTCGCAATGACTGCACAAGACAGGCAGGAAAAGAATCCCAGTGTGGACCAGGGAGAGCCGCATTAGGTCCCACCCCCATCTGAGGAGCTATTGGCAACTGACAGCTCCTGGAGCAGGGAGAGTCGGTCTCTCCAGGGATGCAGGCCTGAGAGGATGCCCATACTCCAGCAGATGGCCCTGTACCCATGCACACATAGGCGGCACTGAAAGGACTCAGTGGGAATTAAAAGAATGTTTTAAAAAGAAAGAGCACATAAATCTTGGAGGGAAAAGTGATGAAGGGGTAGGGAAATAATTATAGGAGTGAGAAATAGGGTGAATTTGATCAAAACACATCAGATACTTGTTTGGATATTAAATAAATTTAATTTTTTTTTTATAAAAGAGTCAACATTTGAGGCTCCTACCCACTGCATCTCACTTTGGAGTTTGAATAGTAGAGAATTCTGTATGCTCACTCAGCTCTCTTGTCCCCATTAGGGACAGTCTCCATACACACTCAGACAAACTAGCTCAGATGTGGCAGTCCAGGCTAGGGAAGTGAGATCTGGGCCAGCTCACACTCATGAGAGCCTCTTTGTAAGCAGTAATACATAGACTTCTGTAGCGGACAGCTGTTCTGTCTATGACCTTGAAGCACTGCCCCTAGAAATGTAGCAGGTAACTGGTCTACCTGCCTATGACCTTGAAGTACATGCCCCTGGGCCGTGGCCTGGCAGTGATCCTTAAGACCTGAGATGCAGGTAGGCACTCTCTGTTTACTCCCTTGCTCCCTTGTGGTTTGGATGTGGGACTGAGACAGGCGACCAGAACAGTGTTCCACAACCTGTGACAATTTTCTTCTGTACGGTGAGTTTTTCTCCCTTAATAAATTCCTTTGCCCTTTAAGCAGACTCTGTGGAGTCTATATCTGGTGCCCAATGTGGGGCCTGAACCCACGACCCTGGGATTAAGAGTTCCATGCCCTACCAACTGAGCTAGCCCTAAACAGTAGGAAGCAATTCTAAGAAAACAGTGCCCCCTCTCCCAAACGTTTTATTTTTCTCAGGGTTATAGATAAGTGGTTTTAGTTGGGGGGGTGGAATAATAAAATTTAGACTCAGTATTCTCTTTAAGAAAAGAAAAAAGGGGGAATGGATAGATATAGGATATTAAGGTAGATTATTGTATCTACTAGTAAACTAATTTAGCAAACGATCAGCCTTGGATAATTTGCACTGATATGGGTTCTTGTATATCGATACAAATGTAAACTATTTTTATATTCTCATTTAAGATAATTTATATATTGATACAAATACAAAACTATATTTGTCACATTGTACATATGTTCCCACTCCTGTTTGAAATAGTTTGTATATTGATACAAATATAAAATCATATTTATCATATTGTATTATCATATTATACAATATTATCATATTGTATGTATGTTCTACCTCTGTTTAGGATATTTTGTATATTGATACATGTTAAGGATATTGTTCTCATATTACATATTGCACTATATATTTCTACCTCTGATTAAGATATTTTTGTATATTGTCAGAAGTTCAAGGTCATCGTCCTGATACTGTACATTTGTTTACAGATTGTTTATTTCTCTAATGTGAAGCCTTCGTCTTTAAGTTATTTAGGTTGGTAAGAATTACAGGTTAACAGTCACCTATGCTTGTCATTTCTGTAGTTACATTAGTTAGGTTCTCCAGATTTACAGATAACATAGGCCAGATGGATAGGTAATCTTCAAACACTTCATAGACCTAGAGAATATGGCATTTAAATGTTTCGAAAACTTAGAATTCCATTGATGTGAGACATGATTGTTCCTGGCAGTACTGATCTGATCTGGAGAGAATGTTGGGCTTCTAAGACATTTCTGTTTGGAAGTTTGTCTTCTTCTTGACACAAATTGGCCTGCTGGGCAAAGAACTGCCCTTGCCTGGACTGCTGACAATATGAACACTGTCCCTTCTGGATGAGCAGGACACAAGGAAAAGCAACTGCTGAACTCTGCCAAGACAGGGCAAGATGGTCTTTTAAAATTCCTGCTTCTAAAAATGGTCTGTCAGATATTCTAGGCCTGCAGCCAAAATGGATGCCCCAACCGTGCTGAGAAACATTAGGTGACTGTCCAGGCTGCCAGCAGTCTCTGTCTATTCTCACAAAATTTCAGAAATTGCTTGCTTGCATTTTCTGTTTTCTCAGGTATTATTATGTTCTTTCTCAGGTCTTTGATGGGGTTAAAGACTAGATAGTTACAGTTATGATCCTCTCATATCTTAGCTAAGAACATTTCAGATACTAGATTTTTTTTTTTTTTTTTTTTTTTTTTTTTTTTTTTTTTAGGATAGGACAGCTATTGGAATAATCTCTGTAACATACCATTTACCTATGTTCTGGACATCTCTGGATTTTAATATGTGTCCCTTGTTTGATGTTGTCCTTGCTTGTTATATTTCTATTTTTGTTTAGGTTATTACCTTTCTCCTCTCCTGGACAATACTTGATAATCATTCCTATTGTATATAGTTTTGTATTAGGTTAGAATTTTCTTATTTAGATAAAAGGAGATGTAGTGGACAGCTGTTCTGTCTATGACCTTGAAGCACTGCCCCTAGAGACACAGTAGCTCTACCCACCTATGACCTTGAAGTACATGCCCCTGGGGCATGGCCTGGCAGTGACCCTTAAGACCTGCGATACAGGTAGGCACCCTCTTTTCACTCCCTTGTGGTTTGGATATGGGATTGAGACAGGCAGCTGGAACAGTGTTCCAGAACCTGTGATAATTCTGTTCTGCACAGTGAGTTTTTCTCCCTTAATAAATTCCTTTGCCCTTTAAGCAGACTCTGTGGATTTCTCGCTATAGACTTCAGTTGAGAGTTTCAGGGCCAGGGCTGTGGGAGAGCTGGATGCTTCAGGGACATGCAAGCCTGCCAGCAATCAGTGGGGATGGAGGAAGTGTTTGAGTCATGAAGTCTAGCTGGCAGGTGGGCTGGCCTTAGTGGCCTCTGCAAGGAAGCCAAAGTCATCAGAGGGATCAAGTACAGAAGATTTACCTGTGGCTCCTTCTCTCCAGGATTAAGTAATTTACATGTGGTGCCCAAACAGCAAGGCCACCCAGCCCACAGCTTCTCTTTTCCATGCCTACCCCAAATCCAACTAGAAAGCTGAGCATCCCTAATCTATACAACTGAACTCCCAATCCTTCTGGTCATGAACATTTGGGGTAAGGGATACTCAACTTTTACTGGCTTTGCATGATCTTAAATGAAATGTGGTTATTCTTTAGTGATATCCACCTGAGGTGGAAGCAGTGTCCCTGGGAAGATTAAAAGCCTTTCCATGAGTTTCTGGAAGCTTAGCCTTTTCAAGTGATAGCATGCCTGTGCCCTTCTCACCTGAGTCTCTGACAGTGATGTCAGCCCCCACATGAGGTGACAGTTCAACTGACTTCTATTGAGAGGGGAGCAGCGATTTCTCTCTGAAGAACGGTGGATTCCACAATGCACGTGACATGTCTCATTCACCATCTAATTGTCAATCTTTTAAACTCTCCCCATGAATGACTTCAGAGACAGAGAACAGTCATGTGTCAGTGCAGAATCAGGCAATTATGATGGATTTCTGTAGCTCCTCACCAGCCCTGTCTGTCTCAAAGGCTTTCAGCAGAGAAGACTATGCACCATTTCAGATGTCAGATTCTAAATTCCCTGGTGCTGAAAGGTTATTTGGTGCTCTTGTATAAGAGATGGGATTAGTAGGTTTTCTTTTTCTTTTTTTCCAAGTGAAAAGACACAAAGGCAGAACACACTGGAAATAGAATACTGGGCTACATAAATTTCCTGGGAAGAGGAAACGCCAAGGACCGTCCAGTTGGCCATGGTACTGACTTAGATGAGAAGTGAGTGGGTTTTCCTGTGCTCTGAAGCTGAACTTTCTTAAATATGAATTTGTTATCTCAGCAACACTAAACCAAGATAAACTTAAGTTTTTATGGGACAAAGGAAATAATTCCATAGGGGGAGGGGAAAACTGGGATGTATTTCCTGCATAAGGGAGCTCAATCATTCAGGCAGGCAGGTGTTATATGTGATTAATAGTTGATTCTGTCTAGAATTCTAGAGGAAACTCCAATATGCCATTGATGTAGAAAAAGAGCTCACTAAATTCTCCACAGAAGGCACAGTGTTTGGGAAATAGAGAGCTCTTTGTCTGATGCTGAGAGTCGGGGTTGCTTGGTGCCAAAGCTCATCCCATCTACGTGGCATAGATCCCATGGGTACCTCCTCTCTGCTTTCTTTCACTTTAGGCTCCACTGTCCCAACTGTGTTCCTATCCCATGACTTGTGGCCCCGATGGTGGGCCCTTATTACCTACCTTCATATAGTGCCTGAATTGACTCCCCTGGGTCTGGGACTTTCAGTGCTCTGGGCCTCCCAGAGCACTGCTGCACACTCTAACCTGAGCTTAAGACTCAATCCTGTGTCTAGAGTGCTACACTGTGTCAATTTCAGAATGTTGAGAGATCTTCCTGCAGAAGTCTGGTCACATTTTATGCTATAGAATTAAAGCAAGTAAATGACACACACAGAAAAAAAAATAGCTTTACGAGATGATATTTTCAGCAAAATAATTGGTTCATAGAGATGGCTCAGTGGGCAAAGTCCTTCCCAGGAAATCATGAGGACGTTATTTGGATCCCCAATACTAACATAAAAGCCAGATGCAGTAGCATGCATCTGTAATCCTAGCACTCCTATGGCAAGATGGGCGGCAGGGACAGAGGAATCCCCCGAGGCTCATGGGCCAGCCAGCATGGTGCATACAGTGGTGAACAGCAAGAGATCCTGCATCAAACAGGGTGGAAGATGAGGAACAACACCTGAGGTTGTCTTCTGACCTCTCCATGTGCACTGTGGCACGTGCTCATCTGCATTTACACAGGACTGCACCTGCACATGAATGCTCATGCACACACACACACACACACACACACACACACACACACACACACACACGGGGGGGGGGTGGGGTGGGAAATCAAGTCTTCAGGGGAGGAAACATGATGAACTATTAGATAATTGGGTCCCTTGGCTTTGGTTGGTGCTTCTGGGATTCAAAAACACAATCTGTTTTCCACACAGATACACGCACACATGCAGATATGTTCTGTCATGAATATATGGTTGTTTTTTTTATTTGCTAGTGAAGAGGAAGCAAAGGGGAATGGAACTAACATCCTTATCATTTTCCTTATGTGTATTTAAAACTGGGTGAGGGGGTGAGTTAAGATCAAAACATGTTGTACAAAATCTTGAAGAACTAATTAAAAAAAATCCACTGAACAGTCAGTTCTGGGTTGCAAAATAGGATGTGACTAGTGTTTCTTCTGAGGCTTGTTTCACATCATACCCATAACCAGCAGACACAGATGCAAAATGCAGTCGTGGAGCTCTCTGTCCAAAATTATGAAGAAATGGGAAGAGGACCACAGCAGTGCTTTAATTCAGCATGGGTAGTTTCTGAGCACAGGGTCCCTGGGGTAAGCACAGGTCATCAAGCCAGCTGTGAAGCCAGCCTTGACTACAACATAGCAACCATTCAGGATTCTAGAATATTCTGTTTTTACATGTTATTTCAGTATTCTATCCCATGGCCTCTAAAGGGCCAGGGCTCTGAAATGGATGAGTACTTCTATAGGAGAAAAGGGAGACACAAAGAAAGGGAGGACTCCCTTGGGATAGCCACTGCTACTTCCTACCACATTAAGTTCCCTACAGGGTCCTAGATACAGGATGGGGTGGGCTCTGGAAGGTCTACCTTGCATTTACATCTGTGACGGTCACTTCATCCCTCCAACCCCAGAATGCTCAGCTAAAGGAAAACAGATGATGCACATTCCTGAGGCCCAGTGATTTTAAATGACACAATGAAACCCTTTGTGATCTACTAGACTGCAGTGAGCCTGGCCCCTCTCTCACTGTGGCTATGACTTTATTTATCACACATGCTCCAGTCCAGGTCTTATTAAAATTCACAATTGCACTGCAGTGGAGTATTCTCTGTCTCCTCGTTAAGTCTCTGTGCCTCCCTTGCAGTTTATTTGTTATGACACAGATCTAAGAGGCCTCAGAGATGAATTCCAAAGGAATGGGGGTGGGAGTGGCTGTGAGGGAGAGAATGCAAGTTGCTGAAGGCATCCTAGATCCAAGCTGATCATGCAGCAGCAGAGTCTCTGCTTAGAAATCCCGAACATCTGCAGTGAGAGCCACGCACAGCTGGAGGTGAGCAAGGTGAGGCTGCACACACGCCGTAGACCTCAGTTTCTGCCCGCCCTTGTACAAAAGCAGCATTTATAAAAGGATGAGACAAGAGAGGCTGAGGTGAGACTCACCAGGATGCACTATGTACGAACATGGGTAAAATGGCTGAAGTCCAAAGAGAATTAATTTAAAAGAAGCGAGCAAGTACAGCCTTGCTGTGACTGCTTGCAGAAGGGCTAGGTTCTGCCCTGGCAATTTCTCCATAAGACAGTGAACCTCATGGCTGTTCAGCATCCGGAAAACCTGATCAGGCATTAGTAATCTATGGGAAGAGAGATGTGAGTGGCAGTGAGAATTCTGCCCCTCCCTGTCACTAGCATTCCTGTCCATGTGCCCGAAGGCATCATGTTGCCCTAGCAATGGTTCAGCTGCCAGCACACAGCTGTGAGGGAAAGTCAGTAGAGGATTACTCCAGTGACCATCAGTGACATTTACTGACATGCATGTCATGTGGGCTACCACTGCCTATTGGGATGATGGACACAAAGTGCAAATCCTCAAACCAAGGTTGCATGGATGCGTTGAAGCCCTGAGGTGGAAGGACTTCATTTCTAAGGAGAGTAAGCCTTACATAGAACATTGCCATGCTATTAGGCTATGATCTCACTCCTCCTGAGGACAGAGAGTGCTTCTGGGCTTCCTGGGTAGTTAGTTAAGGTTTCTAGAACCCAGTTCCACAGTTTTTTGTGCCTACACCTCCATCCACTGCGCATGCCTCACTGTACTATTCCTCATCGGTACTCCCCTTGCCCTGCACCTCCTCCCGGCAGCAACTGTCTCCTGTTTCTCCCCAGCCTACTTCCCTCAAAAGGAATAGACTCACATGGGGTGGGACAAAGACATGTGCGGACACCTGAGCTACCAGCATCTTTTCTCTCTTGTTTTTAGAGTTGCTGCTGGCAGTGAGGGCTGGGGTGGGTGGGTTTGACCTTTCCCTTCCCTTGATCCTAGGCACTACCAAATGAGGAAGCCTTAGCACTAGCCTCCTCTGACTTGGGGAAGGCAGACTGCTGCGTCTCATTACTCTACAGGGACAGTCTGGAAGTTTCTACAGATAGAAGGAGGACAAGGGTGGTTAGTGAAGAGCATCCCTAGTGTTCTGGTAAGCTCCAGGTTCTTGCTCCTTAGGGTCATCAGAAAGTGCCCAGGGGCCTGAAGGAGTGCAGTGAGAATCCCACACCCTCCTCAGGGCAGCAGGTACCACAGGAAAAACGGCCCCTGGGGAGCAGGATACTGGCATGTCCCCTGTTCAGTAGCAACATGAGAAGCACCTCACAGTTGAACCAGAAGCCACTTCTCCACAGGCAGAAAGGGAAAGGGCCCATGGTATCAAGTACAGGTTGCTCCATATGTTGAAGTGATAGCAGAGGCTGGAGGTAAAAATAAGATTAAGAGTTAAAATGGTGGAATTTGGAGCATCGAGGAAGCTGAGCAAGAGGGCTAGTAGCTGGGTAAAGGTGACTAAAGATGGGTTAGAATCGTGGTGGGGTTGAGCCTATGATGGCAAAGAACAGACAGGCCCTATTGTCTTATTTGAAATCCTTTCTTCTAATGCAGCTAATTGTAGCAGACTGAACTGTTTCCCATTCTGTCTTAGGAGCATCTAGACTACAGTGCTGAGAGAGTACACACACACACACACACACACACACACACTTTTCGGATCCGTGTATAGCATCACATGGGCCTGGGGATCTGTCGTCAGGTCAGTTGTGAGCATTATGTGTAGTCTGGGATACAGACTTGGGGGTAGGGGCACTGACTTGAGGTGGAGCAGAAGCTGTGGTTCCATGAAGCTGAAGGAGAGTGGGGAACTGCAGGTCTGGTGTGCAGCTCCACCCAGGCAGCCTCATACTTGGAAGGGGTAGCGGGGTAATTTTACAAATGCTAAGAACAGCCCTACCGGCAGAAAGCCCCAACCTGTCACATACTTGAGACCATGGTAGAAATGTTTTAAAAGAGGCTGAGGTCTCCCTGGAGTTTTAAGCTCCATCATGGTCTACCTTGTAAATTCCACCCTTGGTGACCTTGGCTTCATGACCTTGTCTTTTAAAACTGTGAAGATGGCCTATGTACTTGGTTGAGTCTTCCTCTGCAGTGCTGTGGCCTGTAGCCTGACCTGGAGAGTTCAGGGCTTATGGGCTCTGTTGCAAGCTTGGTTCCTGCAGCATCTTAGCTTCTTCCTGCAGGCTTACAGCATGCCTGAAAAAAAATATCCTGCAGTGGGAAGGAGCTTAGCTGTCTTAAAGAGAAATCAAAGGCATGGACTCAGATATGGGGAACGGGAGAGGCTGTCGCCTTTAAGAAGTGAAATAGAAAGACCTGTAAAGCCAGGGCAGTGTGTGGTCCATGTGGAAAGCTGGAAGTAGAGTCTCAAGCTGACTGCTATATCATCAACGGTCCACCGTAATTGCTTTAAGATTGCACACTTAGAGTGGACTTGTTTGATTGATGGCTGCTAACACAATGCAATACATGGCCATTTTACATTCCCCACTGAAGAATCGACCCTGCATTTCTCAATCCCCTGACGGCTTTTCTGTGGTCTCCTTTATCTCTGCGGCTCATCAGAGAAAGGGCAACACACACATTAAGACACCCCTGAAGTGCCAGGTGACAGCTCAGTGATGGCTGCTGAGCTGCGCTAGGCCAGGGCTGACATCCCCAACCTCACCACTAATGAGAACATTGGAAAGATTACTGACATCTTCTGCCCACAGAGGTTGCCGGAAGTAATTAAGCACTGCTTCCACAAAGAGCTGCTTCGGAACACACAGGACTTGAACAGAAAAGAGCAAGTGACAGGGTTGAAAGCTGATGCTACCTGGGTTTCTAAGTCCCACCCTTATGACTCCTTCCCTGCTTGCCAGGCCAGCTCTAGGATTCATAAAATCACCATACACGCCCTCACTCTCCTTCCAGCTGTATTGTGGGGAAGCAGGGGACCATCTGCAGGTTGCTAGGCTCCTAGGCGTCTTGGTCTGCAGCATGCTGTTTATCTTCTTTCCCATTATCAAGGAAGCAGGGCATAGGATGCTCTGTTGCTGAGGAAGCTGACCTTGTAAAGGACTAGATGCACAATGAGCCATCAAGGGCAGGACTATGTATTCCCTAGGCTAGAAATGCGGTGGGGCACACAGACCACTAAAAATCACATGTTGAATGATACTGCATGACATGCAAATAGTCAACAAATACAAAGAGGCCTGACTGGAATAGACTGTGAAACATTTAGATGTTTCCAGTTATGGGAAAACAGACACACATTCATAGTACGGAAGAGCACAGTATTTGCCAGTGAATTTGGGGGGCAGTTCCTATCATTCCCATGCTTTCTGCCATGTGAGTCAGCCCTGATGGAGTGTTTCTTGTTTTTGTCTCTTGTATTAGGGAAATTTTTGCATTACTATAATTAAAGGCTGATGCTATAAAGAAAAGGTTATTTAGGTCACAAGGTTAGATATTCTGTGTGTGAGTGATGGGTACCACAGAGAAGGCACAGTCATCTATCTCTACGTCCCAAAACTTGGGGACTGTGCAGTAAGGAGTTTGAAAATTTCTTATCAAATAAATCATATATATGTGGTTATGTGACCCAATAAACAGTATAACTGGCATTTATCCTGGTTTTCTGGATGTGGCTTCAAAGCCCTTTGGAACTCCCTGAGTTACGAATGCATTCTGTTATCTTCCTTCCGGCCACGTCTGAGTTTGTGCTGTTGAAGTGACTCATGATGGGACCAACTAGTTTCCAGGGATGGGTTATCTATCCCAGAAAGAACAAGTCTACAATTAGAGGGCTGAGTGTTCAGACCCAGCCTTGACATCTGAGAACATGAGCAGATGGAGTTCAAGTTCACACATGTGGCTGATGATTTAATCAAATCATAGTTCTGGAACATAGATACAAGCTCTGGACATTAAGACTCAGACACCTTGGCAGTGGTATAACAATATCCTCTCAGGTCAAACCTTCTTTCATGTTGGAGGGAAGCTGCTTAGAACTTTCAGATGTTCTAAGTGCTGGTGAAACATTCCATATTGCAGGGAAGCTTGATAAGCTCATGAGATAAACAATTTAATATTTCCAGGAAGCCCCTGAAACTGACCAGAACAAGGTCTGACAAGTTCAGCTGGCTAGAAGAAGCTCAGACCAGCTGAACTGCCCAGAAGAATACTCCCTAAGCTGCTGAGGTACTGGCAAGCTGCACAGTGTCCTCCAGGTTTCCAGCTTTCATGAATGTCACTCATGCTGGGGTGGGCTTTGGTGATACGGCTGTCTTTGAGTGATTTCTTTTTCTGTAACTAACCCTTCACCCATATTTCTGCAGGTAATCCCAATAAAGCTCATTGGTTCACCAAGTTGTACTTGGATGGTTGTTTGTTTATTTGTTTATTTATGTTGGCTGCCTATCTGTGCTGACTAGACATTTGTTCTCGCCTCCCCAGGAATAGTGTCACATAGCAAGTGACCATATCAGTGTTCTGGGATAGGGACATACCCAAATCCACAAGCACAGAAGCTCCTGAACTTTGAACTGAGGACCCTTCCAGATATTGTCACATGTCCCCATGTATCTGGCTATTCATTTGGATCCTCTGTAGTAGTGTCACTGAGGACAATTTTGAGTTCCATAAGTTGTTCTAACAAATTATCAAACATAAAGAGGTTGTGTGACCTTTAACTCAGAACTTGCCAGGCAGAAGAGGAGGCCATCTGAGAAGTCCAATTACTGCTGGTGTCTGAAGTGAGGGAAGTCTTGCTGGGACATGATGCTAACTCCAGGTCGTTAGTGTGAGAGTTGAACTGAATCACAGGACACTGCCTGGAGTATAGAATGGTATTAGGATGTAGACCATTTGTCAAACAGAGGGCTTTGATGGTTAGTAAGCATTAGAGAAATAGCCAGTGCCAAGGTCAATAAAAGATCCTTTGTCCCCCACTGTCTCCTTGTGTCACCCCAGCACAATAGGAGCAAGCAGTCCTGAATGAAAAGACTTGATGCTCCAGGCCAGGGGAGAGCAGAATATCACAGTTTAAATTGGATTGACCATTGTGATGGGCTAGAAGATAGCCCAGAGTGCATTTGAAGTCAGTGACAGGAGAAAACAGAATGAATCCATTCCTAACCAGGACCAGATGTTTCAATAAGTTTGATATGTAAACATATCTGTACACTTTTGGATTTGAAGCGTGTTTGATGATTGCTTTATTTAGAGGTCTTCAGCTGATGAGACCCATTGGTATTATGGAGGGTGAAAAATGCACTTTATTCATTAGCTAACAATTGAAATGCTAGTAACATCTGTGATAGACCTTCATAGTGTCATCTAGGATGGTGCCTGACCACACATTGAGGAACCATGCCTAGCAAGATGACACATAAAAGAACCGTAGTGGTACAGCCTTCAAGACCCACATCTAGCAACCAACTTCCTTCAGTTAGGACCCACTACGAAATGGGGGAGGCCTAGTCAGCTCACTGTTCTGGAAACTGAAAATCCAAAGACTAAACTCATGGCTCTAGTGATAAGACCTGAACAGCATCACACCATGGCCAATGTCATCATGGAGGGAACACCCCCAATACCCTGTGACATTGTCCATAAGATTTAAATGAAAACCCTCCCCTCCTTCTTGATATCCCAAGGCGTGACTGTGACCTCGGAATGGCAAACACTTTCTGACCATATTTCAGTCCTAGCAATGGCCCATTCTGCATTAACCCTACACACAAGGCACAGAAGATGAGGCTGTTGGCCTGCAGAGCTGAGATGGGAAGTGTCACTCTAGTTGTGCTTAGAAGTCTACAGAAAGCAGAGAAGTGAAAGGAATCCACATTCCGAAACCTCTCAGTGTCTGCTGTCTGTGGTTTGGTGTCTCTCCATCCTATAGCACACACTAGCTAGAAACTGCTAGTTTTCCATTTCCAGAGTAGCTGATTTCAAAGGGCATGAACACAGGGCATGGTCTCCAGGATCAATGAATATGAGATCAGGTTCAAATGCTACCTAGACATGCACTAAAATACTGCATACCAGGCATGAAGATGGAGATGGAGTTGTGCACATTTATCTAGAACAATAACCTTGACAAAGTATCCATCTCCTGTCCAGTGATGACTCTCCCTTTTTGATATGTTCCCACCATGATGACATCTGCCATAGCGTGGTGCAGTTTAGGGTCTATCACCAGAATCAGGACCTTAGTCTTTCAACTTCCAAAATTATGACCTGACTAGTCTTATAGACAGCTAGGTATCTGGCATTTCATTATGTAACTAAAATAGACTAAAGTTACAAACACGAAAATTAGAATCACCAGAGTACCTTTTATCTTCTAGCTCTTTCTATAGTATAGATGAATATCTCCACTGTATTTAAAAACTCCTGTGTATGTCTTTTTAACATAATATAATGATCATGTAGACCCACAGTTCTTTGATATAAAATGAACTACAAACTAGCTTACCAGCTTTGTGATGACAAGGTTCTTGTTGGCCTGTGGGTATATGGGCCATTCTCCACTACTGTTGGCTTTAATATCAATAGCTGAGAGGCAAGACATAAAATGTGGACATCAACATTGTGTTCTGAAATCCACTGGTTCAACAGTGTGGGAATTTAGACGAACAGGAAGAATGTGTGTGCAGAGCTCTACTGTCCAGACCCCTGCCTCTGCCATTCTGCTCAGCCAGGTCTGAATTGTAAAGAGCAGATGGCTGGTTCCTGCCCTGATGGCCTCGGACACCCCACCATGACTTGCCTTGCATTACAAAAGCTCATCAGCAAATGTGCTCTGGGGATGCTGACTTTGGATCTGTCCTAACACAAGCATTCCAGATTGTCTCTGCAAAGGTCATATCTGGGTGTCCTCAAGGGAGAGGAGAGAGTCGTGGCCCCAGTCTGTGCTCAACTATGAATGAATCACAGGAGGGAGTTTTCCAAGTTCACCTTTCCAGGAGTGCATTGGCATGCTTACAGGACAGATGATTAGACAGCTCTTTTCAGCTGAATTTACAGAATAAATCTGGCCCAGGGGCCTCTGAGGATGACATGAGTACAGAGCCAGCCTACTTCAGTCATAAATAAAATTAGGCATTGTTGTCTGCATCCTTTCCAAGATGGATTTAGTTTAAATTAAATGAGTGATTATAAAGAAGCAAGAATATAGAAGGACCCAGGATCTGGGCAGGAAACACCACTTGGACCTTCCTGTTCTCCTGATGAAGACAAACAAGCTTCAGCAGCAGCATCAAACAAAGCAGTTCCTTCCTTCAAGATCTGCTGGTGCATCCAGTCTCAGGACTAGAGTCATGGATGCCAGGCTGGAGCTGAGTGGGGAAACAGCCGCTCAGAACAGCCAATAGGCAGCTGCTTGGACACACATGTGGCTTGTTTGATGGCATTCATGTTATTGTCTGTATTCAGACATAATGATGAAAGGTCTTCCTTTGAATTGTTTCAGCTACATAAATAAGAAGGGAAGGCATAATATCATTCTCAAATGGCATAAAATTCAATTGTCTGAGAAAATTAATAAAAAATATCTAAACATCAGGTAGAAAAAACTGTACCTCTTTCTTAGGGGACATGAAGAGCACCAGAGCCAAAGGGTGGTAAGCTTCACACTTGGGGCCATCAATTTTAGATAACAGTAAAAGGAAGAATGATAAATAAAGGGTTAGAGGTGGAGAAGAATGTACTTTAGCACAGCTTCAACATGAAAATGCAAATATTTAAAATGCCATGATTCTGATGGGGAAATTAAAAAACAAATCAAGAAGTCCCCAGGATGAGCTCAGCGGGTAAAGGCACTAGCCATGTGCAAACCCTGTGACCTGAACTGGGTAACTGGAACCCACATATAATAGATAGAGAGAACCATCTCCACAAAGTTGTTTTCTGCCCTCTACATGTGCCATAGCATATATGACCCTCCCCATCTCACATCACACACACACACAAATACTAAAAAAAAAAAAAAAAAAGTCTGCATGAGTGCCGAGGTTATGAGTACAGCAGGTTCCACCTATGAAGGGTCAATCATAACTCTCTGACCCTCTACTGCCAGAGCATGCCATCACAACTCCTGAACATACAGGTAATTAATCCCATCTTACAGATGAGAAGCATGAAACTTTTGGGAGTGTTATAACTTGACCCTAGTTCACACATGCTGTGGGATAATGCTTTTATACACTGGTTTAATAAAACGCTGATTGGCCAGTAGCCAGGCAGGAAGTATAGGTGGGATAAGCAGACAAGGAGAATTCTGGGAAGAGGAAGGCTGAGTGAGGAGATGCCAGCCCGCTGTCCAGGGAGCAGCATGTAATGGCACACGGGTAAAGCCATGGAAAATGTAGCAACATATAGATTAACAGAAATGGGCTGAGTTTAAGTGTAAGAGCTAGTCAGTGGTAGGCCTGAGCTAATGGCTGAGCAGTTTAAATTAATATAAGCCTCTGTGTGTTTACTTGGGTCTGAGAGGCTGCAGACTGGGCGGGACACAGGAAAACTTTTTGCTACACACACAAGTTTCTCATAGGTGGAACTGGGGAATGAAACCAGATAATCTAACCTCAGACCTCAAACTGCTAATTGTTACAATCCATATTAGAAATTGCTAACTAAAACAGTCCTGAAAATCATAACATATAAAAGCTCCGTTGAAGTACAATTTACATTCATGTTTTTACATCACATAATACAGTAGAGGTTTGTATATTTACAGAGTATATATATTTAGATCCTGCTAAATCTAGAATATTCTTATTACATGTACTAATCTAAGTAGGGGTTCCTCTCTCATTTTTGCTCTGTGGTAAAGATCTGAGGGTTCCAGTAGCAGAGTAAAGAAGGCAGTCTAAGAACAAATGAAACTCTACATGAAAGAGAGAGTAATGGGTTATTTTCCTCCCAGCCTAACATGACCATGAAGACATGGTGGGACTTCAGAAGCGGGTCTGAGAGTTGTCAAGACCCCAAGATCTATCTGGTAGAAGTTAAAAGGCCTGGTATGAACATAGATGTGCACACCCAGGAACACACATGCTAGTTGGTATCTTGTCAGCTTGACACAGTGAGGGTCATCAGGGAAGGGGGAACTTCCATTAAGAAAATGCCTCTATCGGATTGGCCTGTAGGGAAGTCTATGGGACATTGTCTTAATTAATGACTAATATGAGAGCGCCTAGCTCACTGTGGGCAGTGCAGTTCTTGAGAAGGTGGCCCTGGCTTGCATAAAGAAAACTGAGCAAGCCATGGAGAGCACACAGCACTTCTCCATGGTTCCTGCCTCTGCTCTTGCTCAAGTTCCTGCCCTGTCTTCCCAGTATGATTGGAATGTATAAGCCAAATAAACCCTTTCCTCTCCCAAAAGTTGCTTCTGGTCAGTTTTCTGTGACAGTGACAGAAAGCAAAGGATAACGCCATACACTCTGGCATCACAGAGTTCTGCCCAGGCTGAGCATGACGGAAGGGGGTGGCAGGTCAGGCTGTACTGTGGCCTGTGGGTTGCTCTGGGGCTAGAGGCTTCATCAGATCCCAAGAGTAACTGTCTCTCCAGGGATGCTCCTACCCCTGTTTGATAAGTGATGTTCTTTCATGCTGCATGAGGGGATCAGAAAGGATTGAAGCAGAGAGGCAGACAAAAGAAGAGCTGCTTGCTCAGCGTGAGCTACTGCAATCAGTGTTCCTCGAAAGATACAGCCAGTGGCAGAACTCTGGAGGGGGCAGGTGCAATTTTGGCACCTGAGGGAAACATTAGGAATGCCTTTCATTTGAGAGCCCTAGTAGTTTGGGGAATTATTTTCTCAGAAAAATCACCATGTTCCTGAGACTCCAAATAGCCCGTTATAGCAGAAGAGGTTTGGTCTGGGTGCCTGGCTTGATTTTTGCATTCGATGCCCATGGGGGTTAGAGGTAGTGTGGCCCGGAAAGCCCAGGCTTGATCAGAGGCAGGGCTCTGCCATTTCTGTGTTTGCCACCAAGGCTCCTCTAGTGTTTACTTTTTTTCCTGAGAGGATTTTTGGTACAAGATAAATTAGAGCTGAGATGGCGGTATAGACTCAGAAGCATGAATGCCAGCTGAGTTGGAAGGCTTTGCACAGATCAATCTTCCATCCTGTTGATGGCTTTCCCTGACAGTTCCCCACAGTCTGCCTGTTATCTGCCAGGCACCTTGTGCCTGCTTCCTAACAAAAGAGGGCTGTGGTGGATGTCTGTCACTAAAACACCTTTTCTGACATGAGTCACTGTGTGCAGTAAGCAAGCTGGACAGAAGGGTAGTCAGTGCTCACCCCCAGTTTCCTGCTGCAACCCCCACAGTCCTCAGTAACAGGTATACGCTTTGCAAATGTGTTTGAAGCTTAGCTCCAGCCAAACCCTGAGTTTCCCTCTGAGCAGCCACCTCCATCCCCTGACATTGCCCAAGGAAGTGGCAAGCTCTCCCATATAGAAATAAGTGCAGCCCCTATACAATAAGACCAATTAACTAGAATATATAAAGAACTCAGAAAAAGTGATACCCACCCCAGTCATCCATCCAATAAATGAGCAAATGAATAAACAATCCCTTTTTTGAAAAAAAAAAAAACAAGTTAAAAACTACCAACAAATGCATGAAGATTATTCACCTAGGCATCAGGGAAATGCCAATGAAAACTACCTTGAGATTTATTTTTATCTTACCCTAGACAAAATAGCTTGCTTCAAGAAAACCAAGGACAACTAGTGCTAGTGAAGAGTTGTGGGAAAGGAGCCTTCATACAAAGCTGGTGGGGATGTAAATTAGTGTAACCACTGTGGAAATCAGTGGGGAGGTTCTTCCAAAACTAGAACCAGTATGCTTGAATGATACAGCTATACTTCTCCTGGGAATATGCCCAAAGGAATCAAAATTAGCAGACTATGGGACGCCTGTTCACTCTTGCTTGTTGCAGCAGAATTCACTACAGACCAGCTATGGAACCGATCTAGGGATCCATCAAGAGCTGGATGGATGAAGGACATGTAACACACACACACACACACACACACACACACACACACACACACACACTCACACACAGGCACAGTGGAACACAGTGAAGTTTTATGAATAAGCAAGAATGCACAGGGAGATAGATAGAACTGGAGATCACATTAAGTGAATTAAGACAGAACCAAAAAACTCCTAAATATTACATATTTTCTCTCATATGTGAAATACACACACATTTGAAAGTTAGAGGGAACCACTTGGACTGTTTGAGAAGAATAAGGAAATTAGTGGACAGGAGGATAGGAGAGGGTAACGGATATGGAATATGATTAAGGCACATGCTATACTTGAATGAATTGTCATAGTGAAGCCTATCACTTTGTATGATAAATATACATTAATTAAAATAATGGAAATAGAACTGGGCAATAGAAACGGGAATACCCTTGACAGGTTTATTTGCAACCATGCAAACCTTATATTTATTTTTCTTCCATTTGGAAGTCTCTGGAAACTTGGATTCTTCCTCAAGGGTAGAAGAGGCTGGCCAAGAGTCTGGAGGTGTTACCCCAGGGCTGACAGTTGGTCATGTCATGGGGACCATGTGAATGGTCTCTGAAGCTGGAAGTTCTCTCTCCTCTTCCTTCCTCCTGTGCTCTGGCATTTATGTTTTCTTCTCTAGAATGATTGCTCTTATTTCTAGAGAGTCATTATGTTTTCTTTATCTCCGTAGTCCATGATTTTGTTGTTTTATAACACACTAATTATATGGTTTCAGAGGACCCCAGGACTTGGCTGGTTCGAAAAAACACTTCCTAGCATGCCTACAGCCGACCTTGGCCTCCTCCCTCACCCATGTAAATCACATGGAGATACCTCTTGCTCCAGTCTGTGAACAGTGTGCATCTTTCCCCTTCTCCTCCTTTCTGCAATGACCTGCCCAGCCTCAAAATGCTTGCCCCTTTAGATCCTCACATGCTGCAAGTCACAGGAAAACGTAATGGAATCCAGCTACTATCACAAAAGCTACTACTTGGAAAAGTCAAGGACTTTTCTGAAGGTCAAGCCATGGCTTAAGAAGTCTTGGTGAATGGTAAATGAAGACCACATGAGAATAGGAAGAAGCAAAGTGCTACAGAGGCCCACAGAAATCCACAAAGATACCCCCACAACAGACTGCTGGCAATGGTCGAGACACAGCCTGAACTGACCTACTCTGGTGATGGGATGGCCAAACACCCTAATTGTCGAGCTAGAAACCTCATCCAACTACTGAGGGATCTGGATGCAGAGATCCATGACTAGGCCCCGGGTGGATCTCTGGGAGTCCAATTAGCGAGAATGAGGAGGGTTTATATGAGAATTGTTGAGACCAAGGTTGGATAAAGCACAGAGACAAATAGCCAAATGAACGGAAACACATGAACTATGAACCAATGGCTGAGGGGTCACCAACTGGATCAGGCCCTCTGAGTGGGTGAGACAGTTGATTGGCCTGATCTGTTTGGGAGGCATCCAGGCAGTGGGACCGGGTCCTGTGCTCATTGCATGATTCGGCTGTTTGAAACCTGGGGCCTATGCAGGGTTGCTTGGCTCGGCCTGTGAGGAGGGGACTGGACCTACCTGGACTGAGTCTACCAGGTTGATCTCAGTCTGCGGGGAAGGCTTTGCCCTGGAGAAGATGGGAATGGGGGGCAGGCTGGGGGGAAGGTGAGAGGAGCGGGAGGGGGAAGAACAAGGGAATCCGTGGCTGATATGTAGAACTGAATTGTATTGCAAAATAAAAATTAAAAAAAAAAAAAGTAAAAAGAGAAAAAAAAAAGAAGTCTTGGTGATACTTTAGTTTTTGTATATATACTAGCTGGTTCCTAAAATGATTTTCTTGTGTGATTCCATGGACTCCTAACAGTATATTTATCTAAAATACCTATCAAGCATCCAAGGCCAAACAATCTCCTGGACTAAGGTAACAAACACCCTTATGGAAACAACACATGTCTCTTAGGTCAGGCAGATAGCTTTATTTCTTGTACAATTAAGGCGAGACCCTCCTTTCTTATACAGCCTTACTAACATTATAGACTTCTAACTTCTTACCTAACCACTTCTAGGAATGTAGATTGAGCACATAAATTCCCTTTTTGATATACTAACAGATCATTAGTTCTCAGTTGACCTCCTCCTTTACCACTCCCCTATGGGGTGGCAAAAGAAAACCTGGTGGTCACTGCCTGAGGAAAACTCTTATCTGCCTTTATTACCCTATAGCCTGGTGACCTTGCTCAGCCAGAGGATTGTTATTGCTTGGTTTTATAACTGAATACCTGAGAGATGTGGGGGCTGAGACGTATAAGGAGACTTAGAGGAAGTTTTGAGAGAGGACTTGAGGACGAGATGGAGAAGAGACAAGAGAATGGAAGAACTAGATGGGTAAGAACTGGAGAGGAATGAACTAGATGGGGAAGATTAGATTGAACGGCTAGAAGAATACCAGAGGAACAAGATGGAAGATGAGGAAGGGTCAGATGGGGAAGAATAAGATGAGAAAGAAGGAGATGGGAGAGGAGCTAAGATGGAAAGGAACTAGATGGATGAGAACCTAGATGGGGCAAAATTAAGATGAGAGAATTAAGATAGAACTTGGAGGGACAGTAAATAAATGTAGAGAGAAGTCAGGCAAGAAAGGAGCTAGGCATGAGAGCCCAATAGAAGCTGTGTAGAGAGAGAACTGACACAGAATAATAAAGTGTATGGACTAAGGAGGTTCGTGTACATAGATTCATTTCATATCATCAAAGATAATTATCAGCTTCTTTAACATCAAACTCTAATGCAGCGGGACCGAGCTCTGTAACTCTACAATGCCTTAGTCAGCCCCAGTTTCTATATCATCAACAGCAGACAATTATTCCTCACTGTCTGGTGGCTGCAAATCCGAGAAGAAGAGCTGGTTGGGCTGGATTCCAGAGAAGGCTGGATTCCAGAGAAGGCTGTCTTCTGGTTTGCAGGCTGCCCACTTTGAGGAGCCACACTCCTGCCTGCTCACGTCACAAAGCCTTGTCTTCTAACACCACCACAGAGGGGATAGTATTAGATGTCAACACATGAACTTTGGGTACCCAGATGACGCACAGAAATCACTGACTCCACAGCAAGTGGGAGGTGTGCCTTGGCCTTTGACCCTGAGTTCTGTTCTGCTGTGACCCCTGAGGTCTCTGCTGCTCAGGGGTTGTACGCAGATGCCCACTGCCTCCAGAGTGAGGACTGAAGAAGGGCAGGCAGTGTCCTTCTGATGTCCTTTGACCTTTGCTACCAGGTCACACAGGTGTGGGGGGAGGAGATGGCAGTGGGGTGGGAATCTGTAATTTCTATGTTTTACATTTTTCCCCATTCTTTTTTTTTTTTAAATATAGAATGCTTCACGAATTTGCATGTCATCCTTGTGCAGGGGCCATGCTAATCTACTCTGTATCGTTCCAATTTTAGTATATGTGCTGCCGAAGCGAGCACCTTTTTCCCCATTCTTGAAGGTCTTTTATGACATTGAAGTTCTATCTTCTGCCATCTGCCATGGACATGGCACATGTCACTCAGTACCATGTCCAAGCCAGTCATTCAGCCATCTTCCATGTTACTCTTCCTTCTAAAGCACAGGCATTTTTATCCACAAGGGTAAAACCCATGACCAACTGATGCTGTGTGCTCCACAAGACAGATGTTTTGTGGAATGAAAAAATTGTTTTACAAATTAACAAGGTAACTATATTATAATTATGTATTATTTTCACCGTGCAAAGACCAGCTGGTGTCAACACGGCTCCCGGGGTTCAGGTTAACTGAGTCTTTCAAGACTCACAATTGAAAAAAAAAACCTTACCATTCTAAAATTTGCTGATCTCACAGTTTGTCTTTAGGTTCTTTCACATAAGTTCCTCCAGAACACAGAGTCAGGAAGTTCAAAGAATATGCATTAGATAGGTACAAACTATATATTTCAAAACAACCTCATTTCAGAATTGTGGTATGCCTCGCCACACAAAAGTTTAGCAAATAGCTTGAAATTCATATTTTTCTGATAGAATAATGGACTAAGATAAGTTCCTAGTGCATAGGATAGGTACTGAGCCATATAACAAATCTTTGAATCACACCACACACACACACACTAAAAATGAAGTCCCCCTAAATAGAGGTGGCTTCTTAACTATCAATAACAACATTAAGTCTCTTCAAAGCAGGGGAAGTCTGGACAAAGCCTTGTTGTTAGGAGGAAATCAAAGCTTATCCAATAGGAGACTAGTCACAAGTGGACACAAGCCGTATATGACACACAAGCATTTGTTAACAAGCACTGCTCAGGGAGAGATGGTCCACTTGTGTTCTTCCCCTGAGTGTTCGGTGACCAATGTGCAGAGACTTCCCAGTGAAGAGCCCTCTCCCACCCACTGGGTCGACCGCACAGACCCTGAGCTGGCACCCACGCCCCACCCACACTGCAGCTCTGTGGCTGGCACGAGGCATCCAGTTGCTAGCTTTATGTTTTTACATTTATTTATTTTACTTGGGAGGGGTGGAGGGTTAGCATGAGGAGTATGGGAGGGAAATCATGGGGAGTGGGGGAGAGCATGGGGAGTGGGGGAGAGCATGGGGAGTAGGGGGAGAGTATGGGGAGTGGGGGGAGAGTAGGGGGAGTGAGGGGAGAGCATGGGGAGTGGGAGGAGAGCATGGGGAGTGGGGAGAGCATGGGGAGTGGGAGGAGAGCATGGGGAGTGGGGAGAGCATGGGGAGTAGGGGAGAGCATGGGGAGTGGGGGGAGAGCATGGGGAGTGGGGGGAGAGCATGGGGAGTGGGGGGAGAGCATGGGGAGTGGGAGGAGAGCATGGGGAGTGGGGAGAGCATGGGGAGTGAGGGAGAGTATGGGGAGTGGGGGGAGAGCATGGGGAGTGGGGGGAGAGTAGGGGGAGTGGGGAGAGCATGGGGAGTGGGGAGAGCATGGGGAGTGGGGAGAGCATGGGGAGTGGGGGGAGAGCATGGGGAGTGGGGGGAGAGCATGGGGAGTGGGGGAGAGCATGGGGAGTGGGGGAGAGCATGGGGAGTGGGGGAGAGCATGGGGAGTGAGGGAGAGCATGGGGAGTGGGGGGAGAGCATGGGGAGTGGGGGGAGAGAATGGGGAGTGGGGAGAGCATGGGGAGTGGGGGGAGAGAATGGGGAGTGGGGGAGAGCATGGGGAGTGGGGGGAGAGCATGGGGAGTGGGGGAGAGCATGGTGAGTGGGGGAGAGCATGGGGAGTGGGGGAGAGCATGGGGAGTGGGGGGAGAGCATGGGGAGTGAGGGAGAGCATGGGGAGTGGGGGAGAGCATGGTGAGTGGGGGAGAGTAGGGGCGTGAGGGGAGTACGTGTACCACAGCATGCATGTGGAAGTCAGAGGACAACTTGCAAGAGTTGATCTTGGATCAACAAGTTGGGCTCTGGGGACTGGACTCAAGTTGTTAGTCTTGGCAGGAAGCGCCTTTACCAATGACTTCTTCATAAAGGAAATCTATGGCGGAGCCAGTTTTCAGTGAAATACAGGAAACAGGCTTCCATAAGAATATCTGCAAGGTCATGCACTGGACTCTTGAAAGAATGGGTGCTAAGGCCCACTGATCAGTTGAGTGCCAGAGCCTGAAGTCAATGACCTAGAGAACCAACTCCTGAGAAAAATGCTCTTCCACACCCAGGGGGTGGGGAGCCCCGGGTGGCTGCTGACAATTCACTGGCATTTTCCATTCTTTTCAAAAGTATTTCCAGTGCTGAAAACTGGAAACATCAGCTACAGAGAAACCTGTTTTGTTTTGCTCTGAGACAAGTATGCATTGAACCCACTGAAAAACTCAGCCCCCAAAGACCTACGTAGGTAAAACAAAGCATTCTTCCTCCTTACTTTTCACAGTGAGGTACATGGACTTGCTGACGTCTGCGCCCACATCGTTGCTGACCTTGCAGAGGTAGTAGCCACTGTCTTCTTCCACAACATGCTTGATCAAGAGTGAGCCATTACTCAGGACCTGGATTCTGCCATTCAGGGCAATTGGCTGGAACTGGGGGACCCCAGCACCTGGGAGAGAACCACAAAAAAGGAACCATGATGCCAAGGAGTGATGATTAATCTTCACTGCCTAAGATGTGACCAAAGAATTCCCTCTGGGTGTATCTTTGAAGGCATCTAGAGAGCTTCAGCTGAGAAAGGAAGGATTCTGTGTGGGCAGGATGGTCCTAGGAACTAGGATCCTACTGATTACAAAGGGAGAAAGGCCAGCTGAGTGGCAGCATTGTTTCTTATCAGTTTTCCAGTCTGCTGACATGTAAGAAGTCCCAGACACACATCCTACTGCCATGAACTCCTCAGCATCTACCTCAAGGTAGACCCTATCATATCAAATTGTGGGCAAAAATCAACCTCTCTTCTTTAACTTGCTCTTTGTATTTGGTCACAGCGGTAAAACCAGAAAGAGGTGTACAATGAAAATAAAGACATGAACAGCAAGATCAAGTTCATTTTGATACAAGGGCGCTGAACACACCTCACACGGGCAGTCTTGGGATGTGCCAAGTCACACCTTCTTTCCTATAATATTAAAATCCTTATGTAATGAAAAACCACATTTACCTAAAATGACAGTATTTCAGAGAATGAGATTAAAAAGGAGCGCTTACACACATTTTCTCCACAAAATGCCAAATTTGATGAGTGTTAAGCAGCTGATAAATTATTCAAAAAAATCATAGTTAGAACAACCCCAGAGTAGATATTGTTCATCTTGTGAACAAAATTCCTCTGTTCCTGGGATTGAATGTGAACGTAAACAGGGGAGTGCTCCTCTGGGGACATGCCATTTAAAACCCTGCCTTGTTGCACATGTTGGAGGCTTCAAAGAGCAGCACACTGGCACTCCTTAGCTGTCACAGTGCAGAGCCACAGTACACTGTCAACATCATAGGACGTTGTTGGAGGACGTAAGTCAGGTCACTGAGTGAAGACAGTGTTAAAACTCCCGTTCCCTAGTAGGGCTTGCAGGTGTAGATGCTGGGACCACAGGTTTAGAATAACTCACATGAAAGGTCTGGATGAAACTATTTAGAAAAGAAAGGATCTTAGGAATAATACAAGAGAGGAAGTAGACCCTGAGGGATGTCTAAACAAACAGTGCCTTGGGATGGCCCATCCCACTGACTGGTGTGTGTGTGTGTGTGTGTGTGTGTGTGTGTGTGTGTGTGTGTGTGTAAGATGTGGCCCGGGCCATTCGGATCTCCTCCTTGCCTCTCTTCTCTACCCTGTGAGTTTGGGGATTAGGTGAAGATTCAGGGAAAGAGTTGATCTGATTTTCTCAGAGGAAGTTCACAGCGTGGGCCAAAGACATACTCTAAACAGGAGCCCCACAAAAGGCCTGGAGCTGACCAGGTTTGCTATGTCTGTCCACCTTTCTTACACAGGGATCTTCCAACATTACACCCAAGAACACTGGACTGTATACAGTGGCTGTTCTTCCCTAGGATTTCTGCTGCAGGGACCTCAGAGCTGGGTCTGCGCCTCTCCAGAGAGGCTATGGAAATGAATCCTGTTTCTGAGAGCTGTTTCACACCGAGTAAGAACAAAAAGAATCCTTTCATGGGTGGCTTCTCTCAAGATAGAACTGCTGGAGAGAACGTGTAGCAACTTGAATGAAAAAGCTAGAGATAACTCAGTTGGTAAAAGTGCTTGCTGTGAACGCATGGGACCTGACTGATTCCTAGCACCTACTCACAAAGTCAGATCCAGGGTGTGTTCCTGTAATCCCAACACTGAAGTGCTAACACTCTGGATGGAGGTTCCCTGGGGCTGGCTGAGCAGCCAGTGCATGGGACTGGCCAGTCCCAAATTCAATGAGAAACCTTTCAATAAGGCAGAAAGCAATTCAGAAAGAGATTCAGTGCTGACTTCTGGCCTCTACGTGTGTGTGTGCACACGTGCACAAATACATGAATGTTAAGTCACCAAGTGGCCCCGAAAATGGCAGTGCTGTTGACAGTGTCATGAGATAATGGCCCAGAAACAACCCAAGCGGGACTCTGACCGGGTAAACAGAAGCCTAAACTCAGCATTCCTCAGGAATCTCATAATCTCATGGCAAAAATCTGTTTGTTAACTCTCTCTGGCAAAAGGCTTCTAAAACCCGATTAACCCAAACAACCTGCAACAGATGAAAGTCCCGTACTAACTCTGAGGCTGCTCTAGCGGCCCTGCCACCTCTGCTCCCTGCCCTGACAAAACTGACCAGACTTCCCTCCTTGCCAGCTGCTATTCCCTACCCTCTGAGGCAGCCTGGCAGCTACCCCACTCCCTGGATTGTTCTTTCTACCCACAGAGTAGTCTAGTTGCTGTGCTCGCTTACAAGAAACACATGCAAACAACACACACACACACACACTCACTCACACACATACACACACACACTCACTCTCACACACACACACCACACACACACACACACACACACACACACACACACACACCCATACACATAGCTGAAAGAAAACTGTTAGTCTGCTTAGCATTACAATTCTGTTTTCTTTAGAATGAATCTGAATACTGAGGTCCCAGGTAACTAGGTAAACATAGTTGCAAAGAATTAAAATGCCTAGCTGGGTGGTGGTGGCACACACCTTTAATCCCAGCACTTGGGAGGCAGAGGCAGGTGGATCTCTGTGAGTTAGAGGCCAGCTTGGTCTACAAAGCGAGTTCCAGGAAAGGCACAAAGCTACACAGGGAAACCCTGTCTTGGAAAAAAAAATTAAAATGCCTAAAAATGAGATACGAGCCCTGGAGAGTAATTTACCTTTAGCACGTGACAGAGCAAAGGGGTCATAGTTGTAAAACAGAGTGGAAGGGAAGGACTGGGAAAAGCTGTGACCTACTTCAGTCTCCTCTTTGGACCAGAAACTACCAGAAAGCTATGTGACTCACCCCTCAATAAAGCAAAGAAAAAGCACAGGAGAAACAGACTCTATCAGAAGCAGAGGAAACTACTGGGCAGAGGGTTAGTAATTTGCATAAACAGATGGGAGAGATTCAGATGAAATATTAAAAAGAGACAAATAGAAAAGAGAATGCAACTATTATCTGTGCAAAATATATTCATGAAGCTTATTAGCAGAGTGGACACAGTAGAGGAAATGACTAGGTCAGCAGAATTTATCCATTGTACAACAAAAAGAACAAAGGGGGAAATACATGAACTCATTCAAGACTATGAAAAACTAGCATATTCTGGGTAATTATTGTCTTAGAAGGAGAAGAAAGAAATGGATATAAAAATGATGCTTAAATCAGAAAAATTTAATACCAATATCAATTGATTTGATAGAGTGTCACACTTAAAAATAGCAGAGCAACTGACTCTAGAGCAATCTCTGCAAGAGACAGTGTGCCTGAGCATTAAGAATCAGTGTTCCTGAGCACCAAGAGACAGTGAGCCTGGGCACCAAGAGTCAGTGTTCCTGAGCACCAAGAGTCAGTGTTCCAGAGCACCAAGAAGAGAATGTTCCTGAGTACAAAGAGTCAGTGCCCGAGCACCAAGAGACAGTGTGCCTGAGCACCAAGAAACAGTGTTCCTGAACACTGCTAAACACATGTTGAAAGCCTGCTGGAAGGTATTTTTAGGAGGGCTTTTGGGAAGTGTGTAATTCAGGAGGGCGTATCCCGTATCACTGGGATCAGTGCCTCTGTAAGAGTGACCCTGGAGAGCCGTCCTGTCCACTGTGAGGGTACAAGAAGGAGTCAGTAGTGTGAGGCCCAGGAGGAAGCCCTCAGAGAATCTGGCTTGCTGGTTGGTGTCTGACCTCAGATGCTCAGCCTCCTGAATTAGTGGGAGAAAAATTCTGCTAAGTGAGTCTTTGATCACGTGGCAGAGCAACTTGAGGGAACCCAGAGAGTCATCAGAAGACATAGTACTGCAAGTATTGAAATAAAAATCTCAATAAATGTTATCAGATGAAAATAATAGTAAATGTTTATCTCTGTAGCAAAAATTAGAATTGATGTCAGTGTGAAAAATATATCTGGACAAGCTCCAAGTCTTCTAGTATTTGAAAACTAAACAATGCATTTCTTTCTCTTTCTTTCTTTCTTCCTTTCTTCCTTTCTTCCTTTCTTCCTTTCTTCCTTTCTTCCTTTCTTCCTTTCTTCCTTTCTTTCTTTCTTTCTTTCTTTCTTTCTTTCTTTCTTTCTTTCTTTCTTTCTTTCTTTTTTTCTTTCTTTCTTTCTTTCTTTTTCCCCCAAGATAGGGTTCTCTGTGTATCCTGACTGTCCTATAAGGCACTCTGTAGACCAGGCTGGCCTTAAACTCAGAAGATCTGCCTGCCTCTGCCCACTGAGTGTTGGGATTACCACCACCCAGCAACAATGCATTTCTTAACAACTCATGAGTCAAAGCTGAAACCACTAGACACATTAGAAAGTACTTTGAGCTGAATAAAATAAAAAGAAAATATATTAAAATGTGCAGTATGTGCGTTAAAGTAATACCTCCATGGTCACACTTAGCATTGAATGCTTGTATTAATTCTAGAAAAGGAAAAAGGACACAAACCAAGCATTTTGCTTAAGAAGATACTGCAAAAAGAGCAAATCCACATACAAATGAGAAGGAAGAGACGCATAAGGAAGAAAGCTGGAACCAATGAGATGAAACAGAAAAACACCAGAGGAAAATAAATAGAGACAAAAGCTGATCTCTGGAAAGGACAATAGAATTGATCAAGAAGACAACAGAATAGACAGAAATCATAAACAGTTATAATGAAAGAAGCTGTGACTACATCTAAAAAAGGCCAAAAGCAAAATAATGAATAACTTAATGCCATTAAGTTTAGCAACTCCAGTTAAATAGATAAATTACCTTAAGAAACGATCACGATTCATTAATTAATGAAAGCTATCTGATAATTTACCTACTGTGGTTTTAAACACGAGAACTCTTTGATGGGTGCTTTATAGCAATTCAGTTAAAAATAAATGGGATATTCCCATTTTCTGTGAACAATTCTAATCCTACCATCTGGAGAGATGACATCCTTCGTTTTCTAGACACACAAAAATTCATCCCTGTTTTTACACAAAGTGAATGTGGTTCAGTTACAGAGAAGCTGTGGTGTGGCTAACACCTGGCAAGCAGCTATTGTACAGTAATGGTGACTTCTAGACCACTCCCCCTTTTTCTTCTTCCCTCCCATTTCTCTTTTCTAGGATGGGAACTATCATGTTGCAAGCCTGCCATGGCATGAGCTGTCTTACCACAGGACTCCTGTAGGAGGGCACTGAGGGTCTGTGATAAACCAAATCCTGCCAATCAAGACATGAGAGAGCATGAAAACCCTTGATGTGACTGCATCCCCAGCTGGCACTCCATGGTGCTCTTAGCCTAATCCAGGGAACTCAGCTATGCCTGCATTCCTGACCCACACCTGTGGGGAGATGTGACTCGTGTAGGAATTACAGCTACCCACTTTGAGGTTGCTAGTGATAAGACTTCCTTTATGGGGTGGAGGAATGGCTGATGCTCCTCAAGTATGAGACAGCACATAGTAGGCATATGGCATTGTTGTGTTGATATTTTAATTTTGCTATTATTATTTAGTCATCCTGTGATTATTTGACCTTGTTTTAGGGCCAGTGCTATGAACAGATCCATCTACTTTATCCATCAATATAGAAGATGTAAAGCGATAAGCCATCTGTACGGCCAACATTTGGAGTGACATTCTGAATCAAAAGGAGTGTGCACAAATGCGAATATACATTGTTAAATTGCTCACTAAAGAAAGATCTACTTTTATTTCTGCCAGTGCTGACTGCAGTTTTACTTTACACATGTGCACTATTAAAGTTCTTAATCTTCCTTAATGTGATACTATCTTATTTTAACAGGCACCTTTTTAATTTTGCTCATAGATGATTTTGAGCATGTTTTTATAAATAATTCAGAAACTTTTGCTGTTTGCAAACAATCCATTCAAATCTTTTGCTAGTTTTCTGCTATACCTTTGCCTTCCTAGCATCCCAAAGTACTTCAGTTTTAAAGAAAATGTCATATTCTTATTTCACAAATTTCATTTTTGATTCTTGTTATTTTAGTAAGATTTTGATGGTGAATATTGTCAGCTTCCCTTTTCATGCATGGAAATGGAACTTTTCTCCTATAAAAGTAGATTGCATTTTAAAGGATTTTGTTTTATACATTATAAGATAACTTATGGAGAATGTGCTCCTTTGTGAAAGGATAAAGAATTTTACTGAAACATAAAAAATAAGAGAACAAGTGGCACACACCTTTAACTCCAGTATTTGGGAGGCAGAGGCAGGCAGATCTCTGTGAGTTCAAGGCCACTCTGGTCTACATATCTAGCTCTAGGAAAGTCAGGGCTACACAGAGAGACACTGTCTAAACAAACAAACAAATAAATAAAAATAAGACAATGGAAAGAACACAGAGCTGTGTACCAATGTCTTCTGGGTAAGGCATGGCTGATACATGCACAGCATCTGTGGTCACCTGTACAAGGCCTGCACGGGATCAGTCCTGATGAAAAGCTCAGCATGAAGAGGGAAGCTGCTCTCAAGGCTCACACTCAGAGTTACTGGCTGCTGAGGGGAAGGACAGTCATTTTTCTTTGTGGTCATGGTTGCTAGTAGGTTGGCCATGTTACACTGAATGGCTTCATGCCCACTCACACAAAGTCAGCCCCGGATTCAGGGAGTATTAATAATAGCTCTTTAAAAAGCAGATGTCAAATTGGAAGGGACAAGAGTTGCCGGAATGGGAAGAGTTGGAGAATTAGTGGGAGTAGATAAGATAAAATACATTATATGGAAGTATAAAAAATTTAAAGAATAATAAAGGTATTAACTTTTTGATGGAGGGAAATTTTTCAATTTTTATTCAAGTACTTAAATGTGGTTCACTTTTTTACATTTATTATTTGTGTGTGTGTTTGTGTACACACAAGGATATACAGGCCATTACATGGGTGTGGAGGTCAGAGGGCAATTTACGGGAGTTCCCTCTTTCCACTGTGCGGATCCCAGGGATCAAAATCAGGTCAGGTCATCAGGACTGGCAGCACACACTCTCTCCTGGTGTTTTACTCCAACTGCAGTGAACCTGAGAGCTAAATCCAGTGTAACACACAAGAGCAAAGAACTCAGCTGAGGAGAGAAATGCTCAAGCACGTGCATGCGTGCGTGCGTGCGTGCATGCGTGCGTGTGTGTGTGTGTGTGTGTGTGTGTGTGTGTGTATGTGTGTGTGTGTATGGGTGTGTGTGTGCGCATGCGTGCACATGTGTATGGGTACACACACACACCATACTGAAAATTAAGACATCACAAAGAGCCATGGAATTTATACATAAAACATTGTTTTAAAAATTCTGAAAATCCAGTGAAATTCTGGTGGACTTTGAGAAGATCATCCAGATCAATAACACATACTTCATATGTTCCTCAAAGAATTCTCACTAGAAAAATACTTTAAATGGTGGAAAAATTTATATAGAAGAATTACAAGGTAAACAGTGGGAAAGGGTGATCTATTACTTCCTATCTGGATGGATTTGAGACTGTGCATTATTTAAAAGAGCTAATGAAGATGGAAGTACAGTCTAAGTGCATTTGAATAACATTAAATCTTCGCTTCACTGGGAAAAAAATGAGCCACACTGAAGGATTGCAGCACGTGCAGCTCTGAGCATGCCCGCTACAGGGAGCCAGAGCTTGCTACCAGCCAGTCTGTCCACCGAGAGGACCACGGGCACAGGGGCTGGCACTCATCAGATGCGAGGAAGCGGACTTCAGTGTGGCTTCATCGAATTTGCAGCCCTCTCCTTTAGAGCCATCATTACTCCGGAGAGTAAAATGTAAATCAGTGTATGCAGTCTGCACGCTGGCAATTCTCTTAGCGTAAGGTAAGACCCTGTGCAGCGCCCAGGAGACACACTGTCAGCAGCAGTGGTTGGTAATAAAGAGCTGTCATTTTTCTGTGGCTAGCTTGTGGGTCAAGTGGGGACAGCTCTAAACTTCATCACAAGAAATAAAATGTTAAAGCATTTTGTAAGTCCCAGACTGGGTTCCCAATCTTTATACAGAAGATGAGAAATATTTACATATAAGATTGTTTGCGAGCAAAGAAAATGAGCTTACAAAAATGTGAATGTAAATACTTACAAATATATTCGGAATAAACTGTTTGAAGAGCACATTCATAACTGGCTATCGGGGTGGAGGGATGGGTGAGGTGGACTGAAGCACAGCTCAGTGGGGGAGGGAGGGAGTCTCTTTGTTCTCTTGACCGTACCCCAGTGGAAGGATGCTTGCTATTCTTTCTGCCCACCAAGGATCAGAGTGTGTCCTTTCATCCTTGTGGAGAGGGGGTGTTTTCTTGAAGAGTGAGTGGTTTTTAACTTCAAAGAGAAGTTTCTGCTCCTTGAGAATAGTTGGTAGGCTTTGGCAGTATCCCTCAGTGATAGACTATGGTATAGAAGAGTAAGATGAAAAAGAGTCCTTCCTCCACAAGTTGCTTTTGGTCATGGTGTTTATTACAGCAACAGAAAGCAAATTAAGATCTTGGCTGTCACCAGGCTCTGGTTTCTCCTTTATGAGTGAGGGGCATTCAAAATGACATGGAAGGAGCAAGGAAGGAGAAGCCACCGTTCTCCTGCACAGGGGCAGGGGGTACAGGTAAATGCTGTACATAAGATTATTAGCCCCTTTGAGGATTGTCGGTAAATCACAGCTGCAGGCATGGATATGAGCAGCTTCTCAAGGTACCTACATTTCTTGAGCAAGCATAGGACAGCTTTCTTTCTCCCATCCATCTTTTCTCAGATGCTGTGCTCTGGTTGCGCTGGGAGGCTCACTAGGTTGGGCAGCTGCTGACAATTCCTCCCTCTCCTGGCCCTGAGTCTCTACTCACATCAGCTCAAAGAAAGGAGAAGGCTTTTGTGCCTGCCGAGTGTTTTTTACTATCCACGGAAGGAGACAAACGCACCAAGCTCCCCTTACTCATTGTTTCCAGCCCCTTTCAAAGAACTCACTGCTTTGCGAGGCACATGGTTCCCCTACTTGGGAAACAAACATGGCTGCCTTTGTTGTATGCTCAGACCTATTACTGGGTTTTCAAGTTAGTTTCCTACTTGGGGGAAAGAGACGTCACCGTCTCCTTTTCGGAACCTTGAGATACCTTGCTGGGCCAACTTAGGATTCACGTGGCACAATCATGCTTAAGCAGGAGACAGGGACACTGGTTTTAATACCTGCACCAGGCTGTTGTGTTCCAGAAAAACAGCAGCACAGGAGAGGTCTAACCATGAGATAATTCTGGACAACACAGAGAAGGAGCCAGTGCAGTAGGAGCCCTGGGTAGCAACTACAAAGGCAGGAAGATGGGCAGGTGGAACTCTGCCTGGCCTTCCTCAGCCAGGCTTCTGCTAGAACCTTGATTCTGGCTATCTTCACTAAGAAGAAGACAAGAACAGAATTTGATTGATCATTCCCAAGAAGATGGCTAAGAAAAGACTTGGGAATAATGTAAGTTCAAAAATGCAGGTTCAAGAATGGGGATTTAAAAAAGATATATCAAAGCAAAGTCCATGCAGCTGGAGGTCAAGGTCTGAGTGTAAACAGCCCTGAGGTAAAGAAATGGAGCTAATTGTCTTGACAATGAAGAGGACAGATGTTCATGCTTGAGGCTAGACGCAATAAGACCTTCAAGGTGACAGGCACAGACATGGGGATGGGCCATGGAGGATCAGGAAGCTGTGGGTCACCCTACCTGGGTCATATAGACTAATTTCCCTTTGAGTTATATTAAAATTAAGCCCCCCAACCACACAGGGAGTCTTCACTGATGGCCATGTTTGCATTTGAGCATTTTTCCTTTGGAGGGAGAGGGATTTGTCTATAACATAAAATAATCTGTCTCTTGTCCAGCAAGGAGGGAGTGATCCCAGTAATTCACCAAGGTCTGAACTTGGGGCTAGAAGAGACCATGTTCTACAGCAAACCTTCTCAGAGCACTCAGGCCTGTCCTCTTCTCTGTGTTCCTCATACTCTGAGACAGAGGATTTGAGTTTTTGGAAGGTCCTAGGGAATACAACCTTGACATTGAACAATAGGGTTTGGCAAGACCAAGGGAGGGAGCCTGGGATAGCCCTGATACAAGGTAATTCCAGAAAGGGTGGGTGACTTGGGCATTTTGACCAAGTGTGTGGAACCTAGAATTTGTTTCTAGTCTAGAATTTCAAATTTCGTATGGTGAACATCCAGATAACTGCTGCAAATCTAGTTTTATTTCTATGAATTTCTTAACAGAAGACAAGTCTCCATTAATCCTATAAGGAGTCTGTAGCCTGAGGAGAAGAGTTCTGCTAGTGGGGTGTCATGCAGTAGGGGTTAGGTTTCTGGTGATGGGGTGTTAGGTATGGTCAGGCCTCAGGTGGACCACACTTCATGAGTCTAGAAGTGTGCGACCTTCAACTGTTTGTCCAGGGTAGGAGGAGAACACAGTGAAATCTAAACTTCTACCACCAGATAGGGACAGACTCTCTGTATTTTCCAGGGAAAGCTGGGGTTGGAGAGACTAGGTCCTTAGGTGAATGGCTGTAGGAGCTGGAAGGACACAGGGAAGGAGCAGGAAGGGAAGTATAGTAACAGAGAAGCAGGCAGGAAAAGGAGGGTCCCAGACAAGAACAACTGGAGAGAGAAAGGGTGTGTCTTGGCTTACAGTTTCAGAGGGTCAGAGCCCACCAAGGCTAGGAAGGTATGCAAACAGGGAAGTAGAGGCAGGAAGCTGGCTGATTGCAAGCATCCACACCCAGGAAGCAGAAAGAGAAGAAAAGTGGGATCAGTCTATCAAAGCTCACCTCCAGTGTTGTATAGAGCAACATTCCTCTCCACTTCCTGGGAGACACCCAGAAGCAGATCAAAGAAAGAAGGCTGAACACTGCAAACTCAGTTTTGTGAGAGCTAGGAAAGAGCTATGCACCAATGATAAAATAGGCGACAGCGTGACAACCCATGTGAATTGTGCAGAGGTGCAAACAGGGAGACAGGGAGCTGGGTGCTGCCCACCTTGGCTAGCATTGACAAAGTAGGGTCAAATTTGATGAGGCAAAATCTGCCTCGAGGGGTAGTGAGCTTCAGAATCATATAGGCAGCTTTAAGCGAGGGACCATGTGCTTGTATAAAGCAACTTCTCTCTAGTCACATGAACTTTGAGGATTCTTACAGATTCCAAGGTCTAAGAATGGCATTATAGGAAAAAATGGAAGAAAGAAAAGAAATTATTCAGTTGAGGAAATTTCACCAGAAAATATATGTGAGTTACATGCGGACTGGACAGTCATTTGTCTGTAAAGAGTGCACTCCAGCCATTAAAAATGCAGGAAGAAGGTGGGGAGCAAAAGGATATTGTGAAAGACAAGTCGCAGAGTTCACAAAGGAGCAGAGGTTTTGTTAGAGAAAATAATAGAAACTGGAAAATATCAAATTAAAATGAGAACACATGAATAGTACCTCAGAGAGAAGAGTTATGGCTGCAGGTGACAGGGGATGATGCCTGACAAGGGGATTGGAGAGTATGGAGATGAGGGCTGAAGAGCATGAAAAGAATAAATATTTTTCAAAAAAAAGTCTAGAAATGAAAAATGACTTGAGTCCATATTAAATAGGCATACCACATCTACAGGAAAAGTGACCCTGCAAGTAAACATCTTGACTTCACACTGACTTGGTGCACACAAGAAAAAGATCAAGTCTCTTCTAAAGAAAAACAAGGCAGCAACATTCTCTTTCACGACAGAATATGAGCCACCAACCTCCCAGGAGAAGGTGCTTTGTGGTGAAAAGGCAGATGGAAGAGTTTGGATGGCCCTCCCAGATAATGCCGCGGCTGAGAGACTGGAGGGGCATAAAACAAACCCAAGACTGTGGAGAACTGAAGTGGGGCCTGTGGTACCAGGTAAGAATGTGCTCATCAGAGAGAAAGAAAGGAGAGGGGAGTAGAGGAGACAGAGACAGACAGACAGACAGACAGACAGACACAGAGACAGAGACATAGGAAAAGAGGAAGTAGATGAAGAGAACAGAGCAAGGAAGAGAGAAAGGAAAAGAAGAGAGAGGCAGAGAGGAGGAGGAGCAAAGGAAGAAACAGTAAGAGAGAAAAAGAAGGAGAGAGAGAGAGAACGGGAGAGAGAGAGAGAAGGGAGGGAGAAAAAGGGAAAGAGAAGAAGGAGGGAGAGAGGACCAAGAGACGGAAACAGGAAGAGAGAGAGAGGAAGGAGGGAGGGAGAGAGATGGGAAGTGCAGGGGGAGAGAAGGAGGAGAGTGGAGGGCCAGGCAAGGGAGGGCATTTAGGACATAAGGCATTGTTGCTATGGGAACTCACTGCTGGTTCTGCAAAGAGAAACTCCTTCCCTCCTTCCCAGCCCAAGATCTGCTCCTGGATGGGTCCGTCTCTTCTCCTCTCACAGCTCAGGGCTAAAGACCTGGGCACATTTCCCACTCCTCATTTCCCTCACACACACATACCCAGTCTGCCAGCTCAGAAAGCCAGCTTCCGACTCCTCATCCTCTACCCTGCTTCAAGCCTCATTGTGACAAATGTTTCTGAGCAGGTCGAGTGTGTTTCCTGCCTCTCTCCCATCTGCTCTGGGCACACGCCAGCACCAGTGTAGTCCTGTTGTGGCATGGGCTGCTCTGGCTGTCTCTAATGTTACAGAACAGAGAACACATTATCACCTCCAGCACAGCGGCCCATGCCCCTGGGCAAAGCCATATGCTCACGGTGATTGACAGAGGAGTCTAACCTTGCAACACCCTGTCACTTACTTGGCTCTAGACACTGTGTCCCCCTTGATGTTTCTGCAACATTCCAAATGTCATACCTGTGATGGCTAATCTTGAGTGTCAATTTGATTATGTCTATAATTAACTAAAACCCAAGCTTCTGGGCATGATTATAAGAGATTTTGGTGTTTTTTTAAAATCAGATTATTTTAAGTGGGATCCACCCTAAATCTGGGTCACACCTTCTGGTGGCAACCCACATACATGGAGATGTGCAAGTTCATCTATCCTGTTGCTGAGGCATTCCTTTGCTGGTATTAGAACCTTCTTCTTCTTCTTCTTCTTCTTCTTCTTCTTCTTCTTCTTCTTCTTCTTCTTCTTCTTCTTTTTGGTTTTTCGAGACAGGATTTCTCTGTGTAGCTTTGTGCCTTTCCTGGAACTCACTTGGTAGCCCAGGCTGGCCTCGAACTCACAGAGATCCACCTGGCTCTGCCTCCCGAGTGCTGGGATTAAAGGCGTGCGCCACCACTGCCCGGCTAGAACCTACTTCTTAAAGATGCCAACATAGACTAAAGATCAGATGAGACATCCAGTCTTGTAGACTGAACAACTAAAGAATTTTAAGCCTTTTGATAGTAAGACAATCACTGTTGGAATAACCATATTACAGTCTGTAAGCCATGCTAATAAATCCCCTTTATCTATCTATCTATCTATCTATCTATCTATCTATCTATCTATCTATCTATCTACCTACCTACCTACCTATCTAGATGATGCCTCCATTAGATGGCCTGTAGACAAGTCTGTGAGACATTTTCTTAATTAATGATTAATGGGAGAGGTCCTAGCTCGCTGTGGATGGTGCCAACCCTGGGCAGGTGGTGGTCCTGGGATTCTGTAAGAAAGCAAGCTGAGTAAGCCTGGAGGAGCAAGCCAGTAAGTAGTGTTACTCTATGGTCTCTGCATCAGCTCCCACCTCCAGGTCCCTGCTTTGCATTTCTGGCCTTAATTTCCTTAATGATGGACTATAAGCTAGAGGTGAAATAAACCCTTTCCTCTGCAGGCTTCTTTTGGTCTTAGCATTAGTAACAGCAATGCAAAGCAAACCTAAGACATTACCCCTAGCAGGACCTTAATGATCAGTCCTCTATCTTTATACATATGAATGGCTCGCATCAGCTCTTTCATGCCTTTGGTAAGTTCCCAGATCCTGATCTTCCCTGGTAATATTATTTTAACTGCAGACCCCTTCCTGCTTCTTCACTCCCAGGCATGCTCAGACCTTTGTCCGTGGACATTCCTGGATGATAGGAAATCTGTGGACAGTCACTGAGAGCAGAGAGTGCCCAGGGTCTCTTCTCTCACTTTAGTAACCTTTCTTCAACTCCTGGGCAACTTACAAGGCATAGGGCAAGTCCCTCAGACAGTGCCTGAAAGCAGTTTTCTTCTGTTACAAATGGCAAATGTGCAAAGAATGTTGTTTAGCTATGACTGTCAGGAAGCCCAGACCACCAAGCAATTGAGTCTGTGTTCTGAAGTCTTTTGGAGGAGATAATGTTACTTTTGTGCAAAAAGTAACACCAGGGGATGGAATGTAATACCATATGTTTTGTATCTTCAGAACCAAGTTCAACACTGTAACAAGGTTACTTTTCAGCTAAGACTGTTTAATTTCTGCTGTAGGTACCCCATGCTGCTTTGATGCACCCACGAATCCTCAGCCCTGAGACCAGTTGCTGCAACCTTCTGTCTCAGGGTCTGGGCTGTTCATCTGCACTTGCTTGTCATTAAAAAAAAAAAAAAAAAAAAAAAGATTTACTTTTTCCCAGTCATCTCTCTCAGCACTGTCCCCCTCCACTCACCCCCAACCGACCCCTCAAGTTCCCATGCCCACCTGCCCCCAGTCCAACCAGGAGATCTCTATTTCCCCTTCCCAGGGGGAACTATGCACTCCCTGCTTAGGCTCTCCTTTTTACCTAGCCTTTCTGAGTCTGTGGATTGCAGCCTGGTTATCCTTTCCAGTTAATGTCCACTTATTAGTGAGTACATACCATGTTTGTCTTTCTGGGTCTGGGTTACCTCACTCAGGATGATTTTTTTCTAGTTCCATACATTTGCCTTCAATTTCCTGATGTCATTGTTTTTAATAGCTGAGTAATACTCCATTGTGTATACATGCCACATTTTCTTTATTTGTTATTCAGTTGAGGGCCATCTAGGTTGTTTCCAGGTTCTGTAGCTTGGTCTATATGTGGGACTCCCAGCAGTGGGAGCAAGAGCTGTCCTTGGACTGGCTCTTGAGAACCTATTCCTCATGCTAGAATATCTTGCTCAACCTGAATACAGAGGGAGGTGCTTGGCCTTATGGCAGCATGATATGTCATGCTTTGCTAAAGCCCATGGAGGCCTGGCCCTTTCTGAGTGATTATGAAGGAGGAGTGGATTGGGGTGGGCAGAGGGGAGGACAGGGGAGACGAGACTGTGGTCGGGATGTAAGATTAATTAAAAAAGATTTACTTTTATTTTATGTATATGAGTATTTATATGTCTGTGCACAATCTGCATGCTTGATGCCCACAAAGTCAGAAAAGGCAATTTAGGATCCCCTGGAACTGGAGTTACATATGGCTATGAGGCACCATGTGGGTGCTGGGAACTAAACCTGGGTCTTCTGGAAGAGAAGCCAGTGCTCTTAACCTTTAAACCATATCTCCCAGCCCTGAGTTCTGCCATACTTAAGGGAACTGGACTTCTGCCTCCACTGACTATCCTGACTATTTGAAACATATTCCATTATTGACATAATTTTTAACGTGTCATCTTTATTGCTTCAGTAAAATAATAACACCATTAAGAATCAGGCATAAAATGCAGCATTATTTTTATTCTAGGAAGCAGGCACTACTTCACACTAAGGAAGTCTGTACAAATGAATAAAATGCTGGCAAACTGTCAATGTGTCTAAAAGCTATAAAAATTGTTTACTCTTTGAGGCAGCAATTCTACTTACAGAAAATAATCCCAGGGGAAAAATAAACACATCTACAAAGATCAATGTAATGGAACACAGCATGACATTTTCTAAGAATAAAGAGCTGAAGGAAAGCAAAACTCAATTAAGTACTAGAGACACCTGAAATCTAGTAAGATACCGTGCTATGGCGTGATAGCATGCCTAAGTACAGCACAGCTTGCTGATTCCTTTATGGTGTGGGTGAACTGGCCAGGGAGCCAGGGGGATGCTAGCATGGCTGATTAATGATGAGGTTCTGGAAAGATCATTAAATGGAACAAGCCTAGGTCAGAGAAGTAGCCATTCCCCTGGCCCTTCCTCCTTGGGAATGTAGAAGTTGCTCCTTAGCTTGGGAGACCTCTCTTGAGGGTTACAGAAGCTTGGGGGAAATGGCATAACTCTCCTAAAGGTCTGAGGTTAGGGCCTCTGATAACTTAAGCTAGCCAGGGAGAGAGCTTGTCATTTGTGATGACATAGGCATGAGCAGAGGACATCATGTTGAAGGAATATGGAGGGACTCAGACAGGTTGTAGGACTTATATGAATTATAAAGTTATGAATTATAAAGTTATGAATTATAAAGCAACTGATCTCACAGAAAAGGAAAGTAGAGTGTGGTGGACATCAGAGGCTTAAGAGGGAGGCTAGGGCGAGACTGAACAATGGACTGCAGATCTGATTGGAATGGACGGATGCATTTTGTCTTTGTTTCACTGCAGGATGACTCTGTAGCAACAATCTACCATGCATTTCAGAGCAACCAGGGGAAAGGACTTTGGCATGTTCTTACTACAAAGAAAGAATAGTGGGTATGCCGATTCTTCTGATATGATTGTGACAATGCACACAAGTATGATAAGCACATATTGTATGCTACATGTGTGCAGTTACCTGCCAATCAAAAGCAAAACTTAAAAGCACAAGTAAAACTCTAGTGCTGAGCTCTCTACACAGGGGAAAGAGTAACTCATGTAAGTCTTTGCAAAGCCCACCCCCACCTTCATTTTTCAAGATAGAGTTTCTCTGTGTAGCCCTGGCTGTCCTGGAATTCACTCTGTAGACCAGGCTGGCCTCGAACTCACAAATCTGCCTGCCTCTGCCTGTGGAGTGTTGGGATTAAAGGTGTGTGCCACCACCGCCCCGCCTGTAAACTTTGTTAACTCTGGCAGTGCTGACTTATTAATATAAACTCACACAGACTTTTCAAAAGGCATATTGAATATCAATATCTGGTGCCACCAAAAGAGATCCACAGCATATTTTTAACTGGAAGATTATAAGACAGAGGGGATCACATGATCAAATGTTAGGAACCATATCTATACATATCTGCTCTTGAGGACAGGCCTGACAGCCCTGACTAAAAGCAACAGCAATCATTCCTTTGTTTTTCAATCATCCTGTTGTTTGTGAGACATTTCACCTTCTAGAGACTTCTTTTTTATGCTGGTTTCCTTTTTTTCTCTCCAAGAATCTGAAATTCCATGGGAAATTTATAGATGAAAATTCTACTATGATTTAATGTGCATATCAGTGATGGGAAAAGATAAAATGAAAATGTGGGTACCATCCTAACCAGTCAAGGGGTGTGTATTCTGTACAGAGTGTGCTCACAAACAAATAAGACACAGAGACATGCGTGAGAGCACCACGTCTCAGAAAGTCCCCAAAAGAAATGTCAGTTAACAAGGAATGAAACATTTTAAACACATTTAGTAATCTAAATATGCAAGAGAAAAGGGAAAGCCATTTTCACTCACAAGAGTGTAATGATAACACAAGGAAAAAGATCTTATCTATTGAAGAGAAAAATGGACACATACCCTGACACTGTTGGGGGCAAACTCCCCTTGGCTAAGACAGACTAAGGGCCTTCCATGGAGTCATGCTTGGTCACTTCAAGGAAGTTACCTGCACAAGACAATTACTCTCATGGGCACTGAAGTGGATAAAAAGAGGTTTATTGCAGAGGTGCAAACATCTGGAAATAGCATCAAGGAGAATCAGAGAATGCATGTGAGTGGCAACATTAAAAATAATTTTGATGGTAAATGTCAAAGAAAATGTTCACACAATCAAATATGCTATGGATAGGAGCTAAATTAAATTTGTTCTGTTTGTCCATTTCAATATAATAATGCAACATGGGGCTCCAGAGACGGCTTAAAGTAAGTCTCAAGGGAAGAGACTAAGTAGCAGGTTTTTATCTTTGAACAGGTTGATTCCCACAGGTGGAAGAAGAGCTAGCACAGGGAAGGTTTTTCTTTCTTTCCTTTTTAATTAATTCTCTGCTCTCCTAGTCACCGCCTGAAGCCGCTTTGGTCTCTCAGCTGATCTACACCAAGAAGGTGACGGCAACCTCACCATTTGCTTTTCCTTCCATTGTGGTTGTTTACACAGGAAGAAAATAATTTACTGTAAAAAGAAATGCCTAGAATGCAAATTGCAGTTAAGTGAACAGGGAAACAAATGTACTCACGATGATTAAACATGAATAACACATCTTCGTGGGAAAAAGATCATGACTGACGGGCTGGCTCATTCTCAGTAGATGCCTGGCTCTTGGTGACTGGATGAATAAATCACTGACTGTGAATAGAGAAATTCCCTGTTCGGAACAGTTTGGGGAACTTGCCTGGAGAAGACTGTATCATGGATGGAAATGATTTTTCTGATGTCTAAAATGGTATTACCTTCAGCGTCCATGGCACACATTGCAATTTAACAAATGCTGAGCCACCATCCCCTTGAAGAGAAGGCATGGTGTGTGAGGTGTGGGAGCGGGGAACTCCAGTCACTCACCTGAGGACTGCAGCTGAAAGTAGCACCTTGGGGAGACAGTAAGTACTGTTCTAAGTTACCCAGATAAATCTGAAAAGTCAGTTATTTTAACTTTGGTTCTCTACAAAAGCACAGAGCACCAGGTATCTAAGGAATAATTTCCAACAATGAATAATTCCAACACCGGTGCCTCCCTCCTTGTGTTTGTGTTTGAGTCACTAAGTAAACTGTGGTCATTATACAGATGAGAAGGTAGTATTTCCCAGGTGCTGAAAGTCTCTCGTGATTTGAATAAGTCCTGAGTGATCCTCTGGGGTGTATATGAGAAGGATTATGAGAGAAGATGACATGTCTATCTGCAAGAAATATCTTCAAAAGCACAAGTATTGTTGACAACATGCTGTATGTTTAGCACAAATAAACAGTTCAAGTCACTTCATACCTTTTGAGAATTTCCATACAATTGTAGGTACAGGATAACCCTCTGCAGAGCAATTGAGGATCACTGCTTTACCGTAGATCCCATCCTGGTCCCGGGGCTGCACCACAAACTTGGGAGGAACTGAAAAGAGAAATGTCGTCATTCAGACAGGGCCACTGATTAAAGTTGTGATTTTATGAAACAATTATCTCTGTAAACCTTCAAGTAAAAAGAATGTTTCACACAAATACAAAAGCAATAGCTGTGTTTGCAGCTCAGGACAAATGGGAGAAACAGGTTGGGTCCTGGAGGGTCTTCTACAAATTGTTTTTAGTGGAAATTTTGTTTTGTAGTAGGGAAACTGGCCTTTCATAGATGTGAGGGACACTGGCCAACCCAAGGACATGTGACACTCAAGGAATTAACTCCACACAGAATAGAATAATAGCCACTACATAATGAAGAGGAAAAATATATGTTGTTCCCCAAATTGTACTTATCAAGGATGAGTGTTTCCTCAGTTAGGAACTGGTCAAAGTCTTGCTGACTTTCTTCTAGCAGAGATGAAGGAACTGGCTGACAAGCACTCCCCAGGGGTAGCAGAGAGTACGGTATGGTGAAGAATTTTGCCCCAGACATCTCACCAGGACACAGAGCCACTCTTCTAATAGATATGCGGTGGGCAGGGCCAAAGTATAACCATAGAGGTTGGTTAATGGAAGGTGCCAGGATCACTCTAGTGTACTGACAACCCATGAGATTAAGAACCTGGTTGTGTAGTGAATTTTGGGAGGTGCTGGATAGATCCATCTGGACATATAGCATACTCAGCTCTTTACTTACAGCCCAATGCTTTGTGCTAAACTACGAGGAGGTTAGTAGTGTTTGAGTCTTAATGAACAGGTCAACATTCTTCTAGAAATAGTGCCATTTGACAGTGGCCTACTCTCAGCACATCTGCAGCAGTCTGGGGATCCCCTGTGGGGTGGACTCTCAGTGAGATAGCTATGTCCTGTGAGAGAGATGGGTTACATCCATTGTAGATTAAACATGTGACATACAAATGATGCTCCATTCCTTCCCATACCTGGTAAAATTAATCTTACTTGTTTTAGATGCTAGAATTCCCAATATTGAGACACATATGCGGATCTTGGAGGTTCAGAGAGATGAGAATTCCAGCTAGCACATGCTATGGACTGGAGGTATCTAGGATCTCACTGAAATAAGCAGTTTAGAAACATACTGAAATGATTCAAGCCAGAGTGAAGACTAGTTGTACCATGAAGTAAGCAAGGATGTAGGAACTATATCAAGACCACAGCAGCAGCTGGAGGTAGAACTCAGGCTAATGTTTCCGGAGAGAACAACTCCTTTTTCCATTTTTAGTCCAGTTCTTTTTTGTTTGGTTTTTTAAGAAGACATTAAACATGGAGAGGTAACAGTGGCAAGGAAGAACACAGCTCAGGATGAACACATTAGTTTCCAGTTCTGCTGATTCTTGCATTTGACCTTGTAAAGTTTACAAAATGGCTCAACTTCCTAATATGCAAATTAGGGATAATTGTGGTATTCATTTCATAGGACTGTTTTTCAGGAGAAAACGAGTTGAGATTCAGAGAGTTCAGGACTTTGTTGGAAGAAAGAAATGATTCTAAGAGTTGCTTCATTTAGTAAATTCAGATGCCCAGTTTTAAAACAAGTACTCCACACAGCAATGGGATCTGGAATATTTGTAAACTGACCAGCAACTTTACTTCATGTAAATAACATTTTGAGAAAGATGAATTTAATCAGATGTATATATTAGAATGAATTAATAAAAGTCAAATGCCTTAAGGCCAGGAGATCATTCCTAGGAAAATACTAGAGATTATACATAACTTTTTCTCTCTCTTTTTCTCATTTCTTCCCCTGCCCCCATCTTTCCCCCCTCTCTTTTTTCCTCCCTTCCTTTTTTAAAAAAATATTTCTTTAAAAATTTATATGTATGGGCATTTTGCCTGAATGTCATGTGTCCAGGGACCAAGAAGGTCAGAAAAGGGCATTGGACCCCTAGAACTGGAGTTACAGATGGCTGTGAGCTGTCATGAGGGAGCTGAGAATTGAACCTGGGTTTTTTAGAAGAGCAATCAGTATTCTCAACTGCTCAGCCATCTCTCCATCTCATGTTGTTAGTTTTGTTTTATTTTTGAGACAAAGTTTTGCTATGGAGTTCAAGTTGGTTTCAAACTCTCTACCCTCCTACTTCTGCCTCTCAAGTTCCAGGATGATAGGAGTACCACCGCATGTAATAAAAATGATCAACAACTTTCAGGGTAGATTGAAAATTAAAACACCACACTAGACTCATTGTCCATGGTGTGTGAGGCAAATCTGCAGCTAATTCTGCCAAGAGGAAGAGTTCTTTTTTTACTGGATGAGACATCCAGCTGGCACACTCTCCGTTATCACTCATCCATGACCCTCCACTCAATTTGGCTTTAAGCTAAAAAATTCTGCTTAAAAACTCATCAAAGATGTCTATATGGGATATTAACACATGGTAAGTATAGTGTAATTACAGATGGAAATGGTCCCTGATCAGTAGAATAATTCTCCTATGTCATTACTCAAGAATTTTCCACAAACTGGCAAGGATAGCCCGTGGGCTCCCTAAGTAGGCTTTTTTCTCTCACAATAGAACTCCCTCTTCTGATTTCCACATTGATTCATGCTGTCATGAAAGCCTGAGAAACAAATAAACAGGTTTCTGAATTTTTATGGTAAAGAGAATAAACTAATGGCTCAATTGTCCACTATTCATATACAATGCTACTTGAAACACCACGGAAGGAAATATATACTACTGAGCTCATAACCAAACCATATCCTAACCTTTCCCATCACAGGGAGGATGGGAACCTCATGAGTATGAGGTACAGTCTCAGATTTTGCTTTTCTTATGATCTCCCAGGTGATGCTGAGGCTGTTGGTCCTGAAGTCACACTTTAATAATCACTGTTCTGGATGTCTCCTTAGAAAGCATCAGGTATGAATGAGCTCTAGCTGATCACAATGGCAACTCACTTATTTAAGCAATTTTTAATGCTTTCTTTGATCTTAATCTTTCCTACTCTCTTACTCTGGAATGCAGGATTTACATCTCAACTAAATTATTTGCAGCCAGTTCTAATTACACCTTGCTCTCAAGAGAAATAAAAATAGCTGGTGAGGGCACTATTGTTCCTTATCTTAGCTGGCCTCTATTTGTCATTTCTGTCACCAGGGCCCCACTTGAATCCCTTCTCCACCCAGCGATGTAAAGCCATCACATGCTCCCACTGGCCCTTGATCAGGCTCAGGCTCCTACACTGCTTTGCAGGCTCTTAGTAACCCCTCCCCCATAGGCTTTTCTGAAGCCATTCCAAAGTTCTTCCCATTCCCTGGTCCCCAGGATGGTCTTGCTTTGGGTTTTGACAATCTTCTCCATGCCTTTGTGTTTGATGTATTTCTATTTATCATTGCTTCCGTCTCAGCTGAAAGCTCATCCCTCTCTGAACCCTCTACCCACACACACACTTTTACTACAGCTGCTTGGTATTGCTTCTCTGATTGACTGTCTCCCACATCAGGTTCTGCACCCTGTGAGAACAGAATCTAAGTGCAGGAGGTTGGGTACTGCTTTGATCACAGGATGTTCACTAAGCTCAGGGGATATGGGGGCTCTTCTGGTAACCACATGCTTCAGCCAAAAAGTTTGTTAGCTCCTTACAATCCCTTGAAGTCACTGGGTAACTCACACTATGTATAGATAAGAAGGTCAAGGCTCAGAGAAGTCAGCCATGTTCCCAAGCTCACACAGACAGGGCACATGCAGCAATGTGGGCCTGGTCAGCCTACAGAAAGTTCTAGCATGTGTCTGCACCTTCCCTTTCTCCCTGAACCCTGCTTACATATCAAGGCCCATAGAGTGCATTCCTCTGCGAAATCGTCTGTGATCATATCAAGAGCACCAATCTCCCTGTTATCAAGGTATGTTTTGCTCTTGTAATTAATAGCCTGTCACTCTAAGAGTCCCAAACCACCCTCTCAGTGACAGGCAATCTCAAGACCTCTAAACTTCTCATTCTATTTCTCCTTTTCCCAAGCTGCATCTCAGACCAAGACTTTAAAGCATGTAAGGGAGAGACATTCCTCAATTCCAGTGAAAGATTAAAGTAAAAGGCACAGAGCAATTTGCTATACTTTTTTTTGGTACTTTCATGTGATGCATCAATTTAATGTTTGCATCTTTCATGAACCAAGTGCCAGACTGTGTTCTGAAGTTAATGACTAAGGCCCCAGTTTTCAATGTGGAATGCTCTCTGAACAGTGACAGTGAGCGGGAAGAGTCTTAATTTCACCTAAAACTTCTATTTCCATTTATTCAGTACAAGCTGTAGCTAAAGCAGTGATTAAAAAGTTCCTGACTCAACTTGGCCATTTACATCAAAAGCTGGAATTCTGAGCACAGCTGCACAGTTTCCAGACCCCAGAAGAGGCAGTGGGTGTGAGCTTGGAGTGCACACCTTTCCTCAGCTACTTTGTATTAAGGACAGAGGGGATGGGACCCTCAGGAAGACAGCTCAAACACCCAGGACAGTGGTGGGCTGGCTGCTCCCTTGGGGAGATGTGTCATCAAGCCTTCTCACACAGACCTGACACAACTGGTCACCAAGGACAACAAAGAACTTTCTGCGATGACCCTGGACCCCAGATCCTTCCTGTAGCCACCGCCTGGGTCCCACGTCTCTGTTTCTCATGGGGAGCAGGGAGTCTTCTGCTGTAGGCCTCTGTGCTTGCCAGCTCACGTCACTCCAGAAGGTGACCCATGCTTCTAATTGATTTCTATGGCCTTGAGACTTTCCTTAGGACCCAGGACCTTGAGTATGAAGTCAAGTCAGCGATGCAGCTGACCTTCCACACGTACCTCAATTAGCACCTTCTGCTCTCTACCACCCCCCTCCCTTACAGGCAACAGGCTTTCCAGAACACGATGTCTTTCTTGCTGTCATCCCATCTAGTGGCTGTTTGCTAAAACTTCAGGACCCCTCCTTGTTCCCCTTAGGAATCACTGTGTGTGGCCCCTAAACCAAGTGAAGTAGCCCTCCTTCCTCCGGCGGCGGAGGGTATGCTGCTTGCCCTGTTGCTTGGTCTGTTAGTGTCTCTGTCCTATTGGCCCAGAAGCTCCCTGCAGCCAGATGAGCTTCTGTCATCTCAGCGACTACTCCAGGCTCTGGCAAGTATGCATGCTAAGTAAATAGTTGCTAATGATAGAAGAAGCAAGAAATGAAATAAAATTAGAAAAAGTATAGTCATTTGAAAACAAGTATAAAGTGTCAGATTTACAAATATCCACGGTTGTTTTAAGAATTTACAGCCAAGAATAGTTTCTTTTCTCTTCAGAAAATAAAACACAAAAACACTGAAAACATCACTAGGAAGATTCTTAAGAAACCAAAACAAAGACTGCCATGGATAAAGACTTTAAGAGAGAAAGTATTGACTGAGCTTCATATCCGACATTTTTTGGCAGTTTCTTTAATTTTAGCCATTATCTTGATGAAATAATGAGACAAAAAATAGCCAGAAGGGGGGCTGGAGAGATGGCTCAGAGGTTAAGAGCACTGGCTGCTCATCCAGAGGACCTGAGTTCAATTCCCAGCAACCACATGGTGGCTCACTACCATCTCTATATGAGATGTGGCGCCCTCTTCTGGCCTGCAGGCATACATACAAGCAGAATATTGTATACATAATAAATAAACTGAACTTGAAAAAACAGCCTGAAGGACCTTGACATTGGTTACTTGTAGGGTTCTTTGCTTGTTTCATCAGATTTTACATCTTTTATTTATGTGCATGTGTGATTTGACTGCATATATATTGATGCACTTTATGCACGCAGTGCTGGAGGCCAGAAGGAGCATCAGGTCCTCTGGAGAAGGAGTCATTGATGGTTGTGAGCCTCCACATGGGTGCTGGGAATTGCACATGGGTCAACTGCAAGAGCAACCAATGCTCTTAACTGCTGAGCCATCTCTCCAGACTCAGTAGCCAGTTACAAACTATTCAAGGTGACTTGATCTTATGACAGGACAAAGACCTGTCATGAAATCTGCATGATAGATATAAATTCCCAAACTGGTTATGTTGTATTTTTTAGTTCAATTTTAATCAGAATTTTTTTTTCTGGAAATCTTTTTTTTTTTTTTTTTTTTGAGATTCACCATTCCTCCCTCCAAACCCTCCCACAAATGCTTATGTGCTCTCTTTCAAATTCATGGCCTCTTTTTTTCCATTAATTTTTATTGGATGCATATATTCCTAAATATAACCTGCTCAGTCTGTGTAATGTTATTTGTTACTGTATGTATGTTTCTGGGTTTGACCATTTGGTATTAGATAACAAATTGGTGTGCTTTTCCCCTGGGGAGACTATTTATCCCACCCTCAGCATTCCTGTAGTTCTTTGTGTACAGTTAAGGCCCTGTGGGCTTTTCCCCATCCACTTTGGGATGTCTGTTGTTGACTTTGTTCAGCTCATGTTTAGGCTGTCATGTAGGTGAGACTTTATGGGTATATCTTATGATATTACTAGGAGAACAATGGAGGCTGAAACGTCTTAGGCTTGTACCCTCACCTCTCCCCTCACCATGAGGCCTGTGACACTCTCATTGCCTTGTTATTAGACTGCAAAATGTCACTCATGTACTTAGATGGCATAGCCATATCTGAATGGAATGGCAGAAGTCATAAAGCCAGCACAGCTGCTTGACACAGATCCGGCAAAGCTGAACCACATGATGGCTGCCATGCCACCTTTGGTTTTCATCTCCACCTGTTACACACTTGGGGCACTTTTAATATTTGTACAATTTGAGGATATTGGATTGATGGAAAATTCCTTATGAATAATTTACACCTTCTCCCAGGAATGCTGCTTCTAAGCTCACCCAGGAAAGTCCTGAACATACTATTCCCCCCACTTTGAGGGAGATATCCTTATCTACTTGAAGGTTTTCCTTATGCCTTGAAGGTTGTGACACATAAAGAAGAAGCCAGAGACTATGAGACATTCTTGAAACATCTGTCCCTGTACTTACACTCGAACAAGATATTCAAAACAAAGTAAACTTAAAAAGGTCAACAAGATTCAGTGGGCTAGAGGAACTGTCCGCAGTTGAGATTTCAAGGCTCTTCCCACTGTACACTCAGACAATTACGCGGCATACAACTCTGCCCTACATAGAGACATATTGATAAGTAAAGTATGGAGTGGAAAGATGATAAAAGTATGAGGTGTTAGGACCTCACTCTTTTAGAAGTTAGCTCATGTAGAGCCACTATAATGACATATGACCAAGGAACAACAAAATGCCAGTACTAGACATATAAACAAATTCAATAAAGATATAAATGTGAACATTGATTGTATTATGTCAGAATTTGAATAATAACTGCAGTAGCTTTAGCCTGAGGATTTTTCCTGGGCACTCTGAACACTAAGAGTTAATAATACATTGCTTGAGACATGGCAAAATGCCCAGGGTGGTTGAAGATTTTTGTTTTGGTCTAGTATCCTTGAAGCAACCAAAGCAACCAGCCTGAGCACAGGCTGTCATATGCCTCTAGATTCTCAAAAATTGGGTTATGGGGTTAATGAGTAAGAATGATAACTCTGTTTATTAATGATGTCAAAACTTAAGGGAAAATGATTGGAAATGATAACTCTGTTCTTTCATAGTTTATTAATGATGACTAAAAGATGAGTAAAAGGAAGTGAAACACATATCCAAAAACAAAAATGATATGATCTATGCTTTAGGACATCATGAATGTATCCCTGTTAACTAAATTCTGTATAAATAAACACTCTGGCTGCTAGTCAGTCAGGCTGCAAGATTCTCCTGCTCACCATGGCCTGGCTCACTTCCTTCTCCCATGGACTTCTTACACCCTCTGCAGGACCCATCCATTGCCGGGGATGGCTCCTAGCACTTGGACACTGGAATCTTATCTGGAAGTACTGTTTTAGGAGGTCATGGAGACTTTGGGGTAGGGGACAAAGCTGGTGGAGGGCTGTCACTAGGAATGACTCTCCATGCCTTTTGGCTTAGCCCATCTCTCACATAGCAGCAATGTGATAATTAAAACCTACTACTGTAGAAGCTTCCTATTATATATACACACAATGCACACACATATAAAAAAGAATTAAAAACTGAGTTACCGTATAACATGGCAACAGTGCTTCTACTATAGGCTAATAAACAAAGTCACAGTACCAGGAACAGTCTTTTGGAGTTGTTGGCCAGTGAGGCTATATAGATCCACAAACATTATAGGTTATTGCTAATGCTATTGGTTGCCTTCCAGAACGTGACAGTAAGACCCCATTACTGAAGACACCCCATGTTTGAATCACAGAACATGGAGATGCCAATCTGGGACACACCTGGAAGCATCATCCCTACTGGCTAGCTTTCATAGTGCCAAAGTTCTATGAAGGCTAACAGAGGAGAGAAGTAATCATCACTCTTACCAAGCTATGGATCTTGGGAGCTACAAATCAATGACTGGTCTAGAAAGACATACTGAATGGTAAAATTGTGGTACAAACATTGTGAGAGTAACCAACTGTTTTATGATGGGATTTAAGGCTCACTCCACAAGACGAAACCTATACCTGCATCATTATTGGGCCAGAAATGGACATACTATTAAACCAGTTCCTAATGACTTATCATTATATCCATAGATATGTGTATCTCTCAACTCTTACCAGAGAAGCTTGAGCAGCTGTGGGTCTCTTTGTTAATCTATTTATAGTAGATGGTGATTAACATAGAGACCCGCAACTGATCAAGATTCAGAGAATAAGAAATCGAAGACTTCTCAGTCCTATTGGGATATCTATGTAATATACCTCCTCCCAAGGCTGAGGGTAATTATGGAAGAGGGGACAGAAAGACAGTAAGAGCCAGAGGAAGCAGATGAATATAAAGAAACAATGTCCCCAGGATACCACAGGCCAACTGCACATATTAACTCACAGTGATCATGACCATATGAACTGTATGCTTAAACCAGAACCAAAAGGAAGAAAAAAAAAAACTCAGTATGGAGAGGGAATGTGGGCATCAAGTTCTACTCCTAGCTGAGAAGTTACTGGTAATTGATAGCTACTAGGAGAGGAACAGTCAGTTTTCTTTAAGACTGTAGCTCCTTGTAAGTGGACCACACCCTAGAGGAAAGCCACACATCCAAGAGTACATGGGCAGCATAAATTGAAATTGATGGGTGTTAAAGAAAAAAAAAAGACACAAAAGAAAAAAAAGTCACAAAATTTGGGGAGGGGGGAGGTAAGGAAGGAGGGTGGGTAGATCTGGGATGAGTTGGGAAGAGGTGGATAAGGCCAAAGCACATTGTTCAAAGTTTTCAAAGAACTATTAGGAAAAATAAATAAACTAGTCTATGTCAACACCCTGGTTAGAATCTCTGGGCATGAAGAGTAGACTTGTGAAGTAACCACATGGTCAAAACCCAGGGCACCAACAGAGGACACGTCAGAGTCAACCTGTAAGATTCATCAGTGGTGATGAGTGGTAGAGACCTGGTCCTCCTCTAAGATGACTGATTCCTTAGCAGCCTTTCCAGCTCCCTGTAACATTGTAAACTTTGGCAAAATGTGAGAATCATTTATCAGTGATTTTGGGGAAAAAGTTAATAATTTCCCACAGAGATGGGAGATAGATCTATTTTCAAAGATCATCATTTAATGGATCTGGCTTAGGATAAGAAATCACACACATATGACCTTTAATGATCTGAGAGTTGCATGTTGCAGTTCATATGAGATTCTGTCCCCAACAGCACCTTATTCTCTTTGACTTTTCAAGTCACAGCAGCCAGTATGTGACACACATTCCATCCTCATAGCTCTGTTACCCACCTGCTGACACACTGTACGCTTAACAGAAGCTAATTTTTGAAGAACAAGTCCATGACTAATGAGATTTAAATCAATCTGTAACTTGAAGAGTGAGGTCAACTCTATTTCAGCTGACCTTGATCTTGGCCAAAATAGTGCTGGTTGCTGTTTCTAATAAAAATAATGATAAAAAACCCAGCATGCTCTTTTTTTTTAATCTACTGTTTTTACTTCCTGACCTCGATCCTTCAGAGTAGATTATATTGAAGACAGTCAAGGCACTGTTATGTCTTTCACAAACAATGGTAATTCTGCTTGGAGGAAGAATTGGGAAGCAGAGACAAAATGAGGTTCCTATTTTCATTTATCTTTTTAAAAGTAGGGGAAAGGGGAGAAGTTTCCTAATTCCCATAGTCAATGTGTAACTGTTGTTTGTTTCTAAATGAAGATCTGGTTTTCTGCTTATTAATTATAAGAGTGTTTTTGTTTGGTTTTGTTTTATTTATTTTCCAAATGTGTGAAGTTGGCTTCTTCCCATGACTTCCAGGTGCACAGTGTTCTCTGTGCTTTGTTGGTGAGTATTAAGAAATGCATTCATTTCTGTCAGAAAAGGAGAGGTGTGAGAGGACACAGCTCCAGACTAAGGAAGGACAGGGAACCCTCTGCTCAAGGAAGACTGCTACTGATGGTCCTGAAGATAATAACTGCACAGAGACCCCAGTGTTTTGGGATTTAAAAGAGCAAGTGATCAGTATTCATGAAACCTTTCCTTCATAGTTACCTTCTCAACGTGCACAACTATTGCATCCTTAGAGAATCATGAAACCGTATCAAATCTGTGCTTGACCAGGGCGATGGGTAACTACTACTGTGTCACACTTGCAGCCTGAACCATTGCAAGACTCTGGTGTCTGCAGCAAAGATTCAAAGCAAAACCAGCATGTCTGAGGAGGGCTGAGATCACTGCCAGTGTTTTTGCTATACTAGACAATCCTGTTTTAATTGCTGTCCATAGATACTATGACAGTAATCTTAATTTAAACCATCACAAAAGCTTGATGTATTTAACACTAAATAGAAGTAAGGAGCAAAGAGGATAGTATCTATAAAGTCACTGTCATGCTGTGGCTCTTTAGAAAAGCTGTGATGATATACAGCACTGGTCAATGTTATTTTTAAAGGATTTATTTTACTTTTAATTATGTGCGTGGAGGGTTGGGGTTTGGGGGAATCTGTAAGCATAGGTGCCATGAGAGGCCAGAGGCTTCAAGATCCTGGAGCTGGAGTTACAGTTGTGGCTGTGAGCTACTGGACCAGTACTGGTCACAGAACTTGGTCTTCTGCAAGCACAGTACACACTCTTCACTGCTAAGTTATCTCTCCAGCCCTGTAAGTGTTCATTTTAACAGCTATGAATCCAAATGATAAGATATATGATTAAAAAGCCTTATACAAAATTAACATAAGAAAGTCAGGGCTAACAAATTTTTCCCTTTAAAAATATATGTGTTGAGTGGAAACCCTGCTTCACTAGACTCCACAGCCTTCCCTTGCATATGTTACTAAGCTGTATTATTGGACATATTAATGCTTAGACAAACATAACTTTGTTTCAGAATTTAGAGGAACTCCTTCTTGATTTGTGTAACTGTGCTTCTTCTCTTCCTTTTTCTTTAAGTGTGGGAATGGAGAATTTCTGTTCCTGATTCTTTTCACAGTATTTAGAGCCCTGTCGCTGTGGGGTACTGCCATGTGGGCATCATCTCTCCACTTACCTCTTACAATCAGCTGACTCTGGTGTTCTACTGCTGCTGCCTCATTCCGGGCGATGCAGGTGTAATTCCCATTGTGCATCAGGGAGAGGTTGGAGATCCTCAGGGAGCTGGTGAAGTCAATGTTGTCAATGGTCACCCCGAGGCTTGCCGGGATCGGCCGGCCATCCTTCTGCCAGGTGATGGTGATGGGTAAGTCCCCTGAGACCACCACACATGGGATGAAGACCCTCTGCCCAATGGAGAATCTTGGGAACTCAAAAGGTTGGATGAAAGGTGGAACTAGGAAGACAAAAGTAATAGAGGGAAGACAATAATGAGTGGCTGGTATTTCACTCTATCTTAAGCCATTTCCCAAAGAGTGTGCAGTGACCCACGGGTACAGCCCAGGAGTCTATGAGCTACAGAACGCTGGCAAGAGGACCTTTGTCGCTCAGATTTCCTCAGCATGCTGAATGCATAGCAGCTCATTCATCATTCAACAACTATGATTCATCTAATTTCATTCAATACAGCTTTAAACAGAGAATTTATTTTTGGCTGGCAACATTTCAACTGTTCTGCCGTGTGAAGACCTTAAGCAGGCTTTGGGTCTGGTGTGTCTGTTTTTACACATGGTGTGTGATGGAGGCTCTTGCTCTCCTGCTTGCTACCACTGGCACTGCAGGGCAAGCAGGATCGTGGGTTCCAGTGTCAGCACTCAAGCTCATCTACATGACTAACTAGTAACAACCACATATTGCAGCTACTTATCTCAGGTAGTTTAGGTGTTCCTCACCCCTTAATCTTGCAAGTTCCGTATATAGCATTTTAATTTATGAACGGACCCATGGCAAGGTGCTTGTGTTGTTGGAATGTGTTGTGCTGTCAGTCTGTCCACTCAGGGACCCAGCTAAACAGTCTAGATGGTTCTTTCTTATTTTAATTCCTCCATAAACTGTTTGTCTTCTTGCCTCAAGATCATGCTTCCTTATCACCTTCTTTGATGACCTAGGAGACTCTTAGTCAAAGTAGAGCCAAAGGAACTAGGTTTGAACCCTAGGAATGGCAGGTTATTAATATACTGTCCATAGCCTCCCTGCAGATGAGGAAATGGAGCCTCCAGCAAGGTGCTTTGCACTTCAATTTGGAATCATTTGGTCTTTTCAGGAGGGCTCAAGCCATCTCCATCTGGCTGAGATTGGAGCCTGTATTGCTAGCCATTATTGTATTTTTTTGCATGCACTTTTTTTTTTAAGTAAAAAGAAACTTTTTTTTTATATGAAGGCTTGGAAATAACATATGATACAAACTAAACTTCTAAAGCTCAAAATGACTTGTGGTAAAAAGACACTATGCCAGATGAATTGACAGAAGGGGAATCAAACAGCAATCTGGTATCCATAGGGTCTGTTCATTAACCAACTATAGATTCAGCTCTATCATCAACTCAAGGGGGATGTAAAAAACACAGCTGAGAAGTCTAAGCAGAGAACCAGGTTTTCAATCATTCATTCATTCAATGAAATGTTGTTCAGTACACACCTGGCATGTGCTTGGCCCCCACTGTATGCGATAAGCCTAGCAATAACATAGTGTATGGGTCTCTGCCAAATGCAGTATTCATGAAGACATAGGCAGCAGATAGCAACACAGCAGGGTCATGGCTACTTGGGGACTTGACATTATTACTGATGCTACTACATTCTCTCAGAAGCAGCTGCCAGATAGAACTCAGAACTGCAAACACAGCCCAGAGCTAGAAGGTCTACTCTTTAGGAGGCTTGAGTTTCATCTTAACTAGAGAAATGTAGAAACAAAAACAGCTGAAGGTACCAGTAAGCACAGCCAATGTCCAGAGCATTAGTTTCTCAATGTGGGGTCACAGCTTTGGGGCTACAAAGAGTTGATCTGATGCTAACAGGCAGGGCCTCAGGAGTCTATGCTCTGTGGTGCTATAGACAGAAATGGGCAGGTGAGATGTGATGATTCACAGCCTCAACAGGCTGGGGAAAATACCCATGGGCCAAGGACATTTGTATTTCTTTACATCTTTACATCTTGTTTACTATGTGTGCAGACAGTATTAACAGTGAGTGGATTTTAATGCTCTGTATTATAGAGGATTGCACTATTCATCTTTGGTTTCTTACACACAGAACCCCTGTGGTGTTCATACTTAGACAAACACTGGCCTTTACTGCTGGCTTGGTGCATGCCCTCAGAATAGCAGATCAGTTCTCTAAGGCAAGAGCTTTGGAACTGGGCTGCATAGTTGCCCATCTAGCTGTGCTGCTTAAGATCTCCATTTAACCAATCTCTGGGTATCTATGAAATGGCAACCAAAGCCATCCTTAATCAGTCACCATAGTGATTCAATAACCCGAGGCAGTGTCTAAGTGAAGTTTTAAGTGTTTGATTCAGTTCATGTGCCTTTAAGAGGAGAAACAACAAAAACACATTTAAAGAATTAAATTTCCCTAGGAGTGTTAATAGAAAGGAAAAGCATATATGTGTTTATTTTCTATCTACCATGACAAACATGGACAGTAAGGCATTTGTATTTGTGTATGTGTGTGTGCATGAGTGCGTGCATGCGTGTGTGTGTGTGTGTGTGTGTGTGTGTGTGTGTGTGTGTGTGTGTGTTCTTATGAGAGCATGTATGCACACAGGCAGGAGAGTGACCTAGGCTATTGTTCCTCGGAAGCAGCTTTCCTGTTTTGCAACAGGATCCCCCTTTGGTCTGGAGCTCATCAAACATGTCAGGCTGGTTGGCTAGAGAGTCCCATGGACCCTTCTGTCTCTACCTCCCTAGTGCTGGGATTAGAAGTGTGCATCACCATCCTGGTCTGTTTCGTGTAGGTATCAGGGATTGAACTCATGCCCTTATGCTTATAAGACATGCACTTTCCTGAGACATCTTCCCAGCCTAACGAAGGCCTTTCTACATAGCCACTTAATGACGAAACAAGTTTAGAGGGTAGAGTGCCAATAGCTGTGAACTATATCAATGATCCCTTACACAGGCAGAGTTTTAAGACAGAAGAAAGATACGTGCATTTTCCAACAGTAAAGAGAAAAAATTAGGTACAAAGGAAGCAGCATTTAAATCTACATAAAAAACAAGACAGGGCTGGGGAGATTACTCAGGGGGTAAGAGTACTTTCTGCACAAACTTGAAGATTCAAGTTCTAATCCCCATTATCCTCATAAACAGTCAAGAGGCATGGCCTTGTATACACTTGTAACCTCAGCATTGTGTGTGTGTGTGTGTGTGTGTGTGTGTGTGTGTGTGTGTGTGTATGTGTGTGTGATCACTAAGCCTTCCTGGCTGCCCATCTAGCTCCAGGTTCAGTGACATAGACTCTATCTCAAGGGAATAAGATGAAAGATGGTGGCATAAGATATCCAATGTCATCCTCTGCCCTCCACATAGGCTTGTGTACCTGCACATAGATGAACATACGCTACCTGTACACACACATATATACAAACACACACCCCAAAACTAAATGCTTTTCAAAAATCTGAAATACTTTATATCATCAACACATGAAATTATAAGGGGCACAATTACAGTTTCATAAGTAATTTCAGACATGGCTTGAAGCCACACTTCTAAAATGTAAGTCAAGGGGCATGCATTCACCATACTGACAAGCAAGACCATGGCTGGAGAGATGGCTTAGTGGTTAAGAGTAGTGGCTATTCTTGCTAGAGGTTCAGTTCCCAGCACCCACACGGTGGCTCAAAACCATTAGTAACTTCAGGTCCAGGGGTTCTGATGCTTTTCTCTGACCTCCATGATTACCAAGCACAGATGTGGAACATATACATACAAGGAAAAAAACTCATACACAAAATAAAATAATTATATATCCCAGAAAACCAGTGCCAACAATCTTACTCGCATGCCACTCAGTCGACAATCCTCTGCTCTGAACACCTTATTTTAAACTGCCATGACACTCGGTTACCCATTAATCACAACCTGCTCTAACTAGATGCTGAGATATAAGGGGTCCTGACAAGGGCTCAGTGAAGAGCCACAGTAGGGAGCTAAGGGGAGGCGAGAAGTCAGGTGTGGGTAGGAGCACATGATATGTCTGGAGTTGGGAGCGCTGTACTGGAACACACTGTCCCTGACTGACTGTTTTTCTGTAAAAATCATAGACTACAATTGAGACTGAATTGGAAATCATGGCTAGTATATTTAAGAAGATAAGAAGTGATATTTAAAACGTAGTGTCTTTATAGGAAAGTCCAAAATAGCTAACATGCACATTTGATTAAAGAAGCAGTGATTTGGGGGAAAGTCCTTCCCCAGATGGCCTCACAGTCAGGTTTGTTATCTGATATTATGCTGATCACCTGCTTTATTAGAACAGGCCATATCTTTAAAGCAGATTCAATGTCTGGGCCGATTAACTACCCACATCACTTCACTGCCACTACCCCTTGCTTCAGTTAGAGTTACATGTTCAATGACAAAATGGTTAACATTCTGTCAAGGGTCCAACATGGAGGTCTTGCATTGGTGAGGTATAAAACTTAATTCCCAAATTGAACCAAGTAATAATAATATTAATAAAATAATCATTAATAATAATAATAATAATAATCACCATCATCATCCCACATCTCTTTTCATAACTTTTTGAAAATGATGAACCGCATGATCAGGATACCCTGACTGTTCACCTAGTTCTGAACAACCTCTTAAATGAGGCAAAGCTCCCACATCCTGTTGACAGCAAAAGCTGGCAATATTATAGGAGTGGAGATTCTGAGTGTGATATGCACTGGGTTTTGACATAACCTTTCTGCAAGAAGTATGTAAATAACGGTTAAATGTCACCCATTACCAGGTTTGTGTATTTGGGAAGGTGGGAGCTGAGAGCCTTCCGTGATTGCAAATGCCAGCTTCCACTCTTATTCCGTCTAAACTCATATGAGGGGTGTTAAATCAAGTTGATCCATTTCTGTTTTCACCTCCAACAATAAAAACTGTATTCTGTTTTAAAAAAGAGTCTGGCACATTAATAAAAAATCATGGGTTGAGTGCAGGTCAGTCTTTGGTAATTAGCAATGCTATCTCAAATCAGAGTTTGGGGAGTGGTGTGGAAGGTGGGCACGCTCACGCTTGTGAACATGTGTGAAGCCAGATATTGATATTGGGATGACTTTGTTTGATGGCTTCTCCACATTAATTTTTGAGGCAGGGTCTCTCAGTAAACCAAAGACTTAGCATTTTGGCACTGAGTCCTAACATCCCCCCGTCTTTCTTACCCCAAACATGAGGGTTACAGGTGCTGACCCTAACACCCATCATTCTATGGTGCTGAGATCTGAACTAAGTGCACAAAAACCTTTGCCTTTTAAATCTTCTAGGATACAGAACATGTCTTTTCTCAGTCCTTTTCTTCCTACTTTCTTTCCTTGTTTTATATACTGTTATTTCTTCTTTTTCTTCAGGACATTTTCTTTTTTATTTGTGTGTGGGGGGCATATGTGCATGTATGTTTGTGTATGTGCACATATATGTGGTAGCCAAAGTACATGTATGTGTGAAGAAGTGCCTTCTTCAATCATTCTCCATTTTAATTCTTTTGAGACAGCATCATTAAACCTTGAGCTATCTAGACAGGCTGGTTGGCAAGACCCAGGGGTTTTTCCATCTCTGCCTCCTCAGTTCTGAGACTACAGGTGTGTGCTACTATACCAAGTTTCAAAGGTCTGAACTCAGGTCCTTATTTTTGTGTGGCAGTCACTTTATCAAATGTACTATTTCCTTAGCACACTACCCTGCCCTTTAACCAACTATCTCCTTTTGGGAGAACTGCATCTTCCAAAATCACCCCTATCTTCAATGTCTATACATTATAGGAAAGCAATTCCTGTGAATGCTGTATCAGAGTTCAGTCCCAATGACATGCCACTTGAATGGCCGTATCCTCATGAGACCTGCTCAGGACTTGCCCAGACACGTCACTGGCCACTGGCCATGCATGTACAACTATATCTCCAACACAGCAAATAGCATGAAGCTGCTGACCTGCTGGGCTTGCGGCCAAGCACACTAACGTCAGACTGCTCACACAGAGACTCGGCATGCTTTAAATCTCCCTGCCTGTAGATATGGACTCAGTAGAATATGGTACATAGGATCCAGCTGAGCCCTCCACTCACACTGCAGAAACCTGTGGTTTAAAGGCTGCTGTGAAATGCATGGTGTTTATGGATCATGTGACTACTGATTTATGTAAAAGCACCCAGGACAGCAGGAGATAGATCAGTTTTCTCTCTTTTTTATTTTCCACATCTTCAGGAATAAATACCTTACACATTTTAATTGCATAATGATTTTTTTGGAAGAAAACCCTTAATGATGATGGCAGACAAGATTTTATACTCCAAGTCGTAGATCATGTTGAAGTCCTTAAGAATGACTTAAAATAGAGAATGAGGCACATATGTCTGAGACGTCACAGTCAAGACATAAATAGGAACAGGCATGTAGGGCATCTAATTCCTGGTTCTTCCCATCCATGGGGGAAATGGTGGCAACACATGGCCTCACTCACATGGAATTCACTCCCCTGACCTCTGACCAGCCACCAGCGTGGGCTCACAGGGAATGAGGCTGTGGGTGGGGTCTGCACCTGCTCCAGGAGAAGGATATCAGGCCTAGATTTGGGATGTGACATGAAAACAGAAAGAAGAATGTTGCCCCTAAAAGAACTTAGAGGTCAGACTGAAGCACATTCACAAAAGCTTGGCTCTGTGTTTGGCCTCTCACTCTGAGCTGCCCCTGGGCTTCAGGATGACTGATATTAAATGACACTCTGATGTTGACCTAGAAAAATAAACAAGGACAGTGAGAGCCAGCAGGGCATCCTGAAGTTCTGCCTGCTGTGGGAAAGGCTGGGGAGGACGAGACATCCTGAAGCATGGTAGTGAAGCCCCCTCAGGGTTGAGCTGCAGGATTTCCTCAACATTGTATCTTGGCACACTTTCAACAGTCTAAACTATGTAAAGCATAAAATGTTAAAAATGCCTGCTTTTCTCAGAGGTATTTGTGATGTAATTAAGGAGGTTTTTTGGGGTGTATTTAAATTCTTTGAGGCTTGCTCAAATGAGAAACACACCGCTCTAAAAGTTGTCTTCCTGGAGAATCTGCCTGCGAGAGGATGCTATATACAAAAGAGAACATATACACTTCATTGGTAACCACCAGGTACGTCTGCTGCCTGTGGATGCTGCACCCTTGGCTGCTTCACCTATCCTGTACCGTGACTGGAAAACAATTACCACGTGAGCAATCTCTCCTTCAGCTCGCCCCTCTACACCTGAGCAAACAATATCTTGCTAGCCTTCTTAGGAACAGAAAAGGCGGAGAAGATCCTGGGGAGGTAGACACAATTCAGAACTGTTGGAGACTGTTTCTCATTACCTTAGAGGAAAAAAAATGACCCGTGTTCCTGTGTTTCTTTGGCTACTTTTACTTCGCTTCTCTGAGTTCAGCAGGAACTGAAATACCACCTTTATCTGTAATGTTTGTCATAAACCGGTGTTTAAATGGCTAACCCTGTTACAAAGACTGATGTCAGTTAGTGCTCAAGCTGGAGCCTGTTTTGAACTACTAGACAGGGGAAGAACCAGAAAGCCTTCAGCAGAATGTGTGCAGCAGAAGGTCAGGAAAGTAGCATTTCTCCCCCACTTTGCTTAAAAGGCTCCAAGAATTAATGGGAGAAAAATATTTAAAATGTTTTAGAAGTTTTAAAAAGTCCTTAAGGATCACAGTAGGACTGTAATAAGGAGAAATGGGAACTGTTGGATTTTTTTTTTTTTAGCATGAAAGATGCAAGTGAGATGTGAAGAAAGCTGACAAAAGCTGTGTGGTCTCTGGAGGTTTAAGACAGTCAGATGTGCTCAGAGACAGGCAGCTCTATCTTTCAAAGAAATCCCAAGATGCACGGCAAGAAAAATGGGATGCCTAGAGTACTGTCACCCAGATGCCCCGGGGGAGATACAGGAAGCATGGATGGCTCCCAAAGCAGCCTCTCACTTGTTGTGGAAGCTTAGACCACGAGAACAAATCCTCATGCTTGTGTAGTGAGGTCAGCAGAATCACCGTGGACGGGGAGGAAACCTTGCTTCCTTCTAACACTGCGTCACTGTTCTGATTCAGCGGTGTTAACCTGCATCGTCACTGTGGTAAGAGACACCACCGGATCCCCATGGTACAAGGGAACAAAAACCCCATTACGGTTTACTCATTTACACAGGAAAGTCCTGTCTGATGGGCTGGAAAGAGGTTTGCATCTGTTTAGATGTACTTCCTGTGTGTGTTGGTCTGGGTATGTGTTTGTGCATTCAAGTGAGGAGGACAGCCTCAGATGTCATTCCTTGTTTGTTGATCTAGAGTCTCTCACTGGATAGGCCAGCCTGGGTGGGCACTGAGCCTCAGGGATCTGTAATCCCTAGCTAGGATGACAAGCGCATGCCACCATACCCAGCTCTTAGTGTTTTTGTTTTATTTTTTGTTTGCTGTTGTTGTTTTCATGGGGTTGGGGAATGGAGAACAAATCCTCATGCTTGAAAGGCAAGCAATTTACTAACTGAGCTTTCTCTGCTGAGAGCGGTCCTGGCTGAGAAACAGGGAAAGGCTCTCTCTCATGTGGTACGTGGCAGCAGAAACCGACACAGGAATCTTGGAGACTGATCAAAACCAGTTAAACTCTGTGACCTACGAATTCTACTTCTGTTCATAAGTTTCTGTGGATACTACACAAGACATATCTACAGGACTCCTATGCTAGCATAGACTCCAGAGAGCTGGGACCATGGGGACCTGATTAGTTTCTGCATTTTTATTATATGTATTTGCCTGTGAGCATGAGTAAAGGCACAGAATTTTGTTTAAAATAAGTATTTCCTATATTAAAGTGTGTGTGTGTGTGTGTGTGTGTGTGTGTGTGTGTGTGTGTGTGTGTGTGTGTAAAAGAGTAATACCAATGTTCCTGGAATTTTTAAAGACAAGTTAAAAGAAAACAAGATAGGACTTTGTCTGGACAGATGGCAACAGCGTGGCCCCCACACAAAGTTGACAAAACCCAAACAAAAATCCCAATGGGCAGCACTGTCAGGGACTTCGTTCATGAGTTCCAAACCATGGCTCCACAGCCGGCTATGCCTTCCAACACAGAGGCCCATCTTTCATGATGGAGGTGTTTCTCTCCTGTTCCTCTGAGATATCAGTAAATGCCCAGAGGGCTGTTTCTTTGAGTGTGTTCTCACAAAGGAAAAGAGATGCTGAGCTCTGAGCTCACAACACAGTTGATCAACGTGGTGTTAGAGATGGCTTCTCAGAAATGCATAGGCTCCCTGTTTCATATAAGGACTTGGTTGATTTCCATGGACAGAGGGGAGAGCTGCTGAGGACTGCCCTGCATAGGAGAACTGGTCCTGGAAGAAGAGGAGGTTATACCCAGCAGAGGGAAGCATTATTGATATGCATAATCATGTAGAAAGAGAGAGAGAGGACCTGAGGTGAAGCAGGCTGAGCCTAGAAGTCTCAGGCTCCAACCTGCAGCATGAGACTCATTATGAGAGGCTGGACTCCATCAGCCTCAAGTTCATCGACCCCTCAAAGAGTCTATTATGATATCTTGGTGTATGTATGTAAGCACATACTAGATACAGTACTATGTTTATTGACATATGAATGCAATGTACACATATATATTGGTATATTTTACCTCATGTGTTTTATTAGCACATTAATATATCTTCCTATTTACAACTAAAAATAATATGAATATTACTGGCCCACATTCAAACATAAAGTACATATTTTCAGTGAACTTATAATTTGTATAATTATTTATATATTGTATTCTCTCTATATATAGACAATCATATTGCACAATTTTGAATAATTGAGAGGTTTTTTTATTCTGATTTGAAATATCATTATCAGGGACTGGAGAGATGGTTCAGTGGCCAAAAGTACCTATTGTTCGTGCAGAGGACCTGAGTTCAGTTTCTACCACCTATGACAAGGTGGCTCACAACTGCCTGTAACTCTAGCTCCAGGGGATCTAAAACCTCAGCTTTAGATGGCACCCATACTCAAATCTGCACATGGACACAAGCACACACACAAACACACACATACACAAGCACACACACACACACACACACACACACAGAGGCATGCACACATACATGTACACAGACAGAATTAAGAATAAAATAAATCCTCAAAAACAAGTAAATAATATCTCCTTACCAGAACATGATGATCAGTACTACCTGAAGGTTTTTTTAGTGTGTATGCCTACATGAGCATAGGCATTTGCATACATATGATGTATGTACAGATATATGCACATGTGCATATTTGCAGAAATTAATTATGGCTTTTACAAAGAAAACATATTTTTACTCATTATATTTCTTCCTGTCTCATCACTAATTGCTTCTACAAATCTCCCGTGTTCAGCAAGCATACCAAATATTGGAAAACCCTTCTCCTACATCAAAGAATTTCCACTAAATCAAAGAATTGGATGTTTTGACATGATAGTGAATCGTACATGTGGTCTCCTTTGCTTTTATCCAAGGGAAAGCACTTGGAGACAATTTTAATGAAACATTCAATCAAGTGTTTCCTTGAAAGACACCTGCTTTCTCTTCTAGAGGGGGAGAGTCATAAGTAAAGCAGCCTCCGGGAGGAAGGCTTGTGAACAGAGATGTGTAAGCTGCATTCTGAGCTCAGCTTTGACACCCTACACTGATGAAGACAGGTCTGTGATGGATGCTCTGAGAAGACCACCACAGAAGCTGAAGAACTAGCCCCATTCGCTCAAACACATGGGATCCTTCCCTGAGGAGCTGGAGAGAGGAATGTTGACAATCCCATCCCGTCAGCCATCTTAGACCCCACCACAGTACTGATTTAAAGCCAAATCTAACCCCCAGCTTGTAACTCTAAGTTACCACAGGTCATACACTTAAAATGTTGTTTCTTCTGTATTCATTACTATGCATTCCCTAAGTATCTGTTGGAAAATCAATGTAAACACTTAACAGATATTATTTTTTGGCCACATACAAATGATCTCTGCCAACAGGACTGAAAGAGAAAATAACCTGAAAGTGCTGTGCTTTCTGTGAAAGATACGAGTCTCTCTAGCAACTGGAGAGAAAGCAGACTCTATCTAAAGGGCAGAAGAATGTGGCAGCCATCGAGAGAAGAAGAGTTTCAGGCCAACAAAGCCGTGTCTGGACACTTGTAGCAATTGATGATGTTCTGGGTAGAACAGCAAATGAGCAACAGTCAGAGACCTTGAGGGCCATCTGCCAAGGGTGTTTCTGCAGGCCTGGGCCGCACGACCACAGTTGTCAGAAGGTCTTGAAAAATGACACCATTAGAAGGTGGCATCCTGGCTGCTCACAGAGGCATGGAACTTGCAGACCCACTCTTAGCACTATCCCATTCGGCAGCCCAGGCTAGCCTTGACCTCTACATCCTGCTGCTCCTGTCTCCTGAGTGTTGTGATTGTCGGAATTTGCTACCATGCCAGGCTCAGCACTGTTGTTGTTGGTGACAGTGAGTGTGTGTGTGTGTGTGTGTGTGTGTGTGTGTGTGTGTCTGTCTGTCTGTCTATGTGCTCACATGCATACATGAAGAGACTGTATCATTCTCTACCTTATTTCCTGGAGGCAATGTCTCTCAGCAAACTGGAGCTATGTGGACACACAGCAAGCCCCAGTGATCCATCCTCCTGTCTCTATCCTACAACACGAGGGTCATATTACTAGTGTGTGCACACATGCCCAGATACTGATGTGGGTGCTGGGGATTCAAACTCAGGTCCTCACTAGTGCACAGCAAATACTTTTACATGCTGATCTAACTATCTGCTACTTACATCTCCACTTTAATTTTCTCTCTGTTGTCATCTCTGATTTGGTCCTCACGCTGTTTTCACCCTAGTTTCTGTCGTGGTTGACTTGAAATGGTCTCATTCTATAAACCAGGCTGGCCTTTGACTCCCAGCCTGATCCTGCCTCAGCCAGGCTCTACGTTCTGAGATAATAACATTCTCAGCTTTCATGGCAGCTTTTTCACAGGCTTCGTAGTCCCTTGCTCCAACCTTTGACTCCTCGGGCGGCATGAGCAACTACTGAAAGTCCCAGCAAGGGTGTACTGGAGTTGACAGCCTTCACCACACTACCAGACACCTCCTCTCCTTTCTCCCGACTCTCTGATCACACTTCAACTCCGTGACAGAGGCACCATGAGCATTAATTAAGATGACACATAGGAAAGTGTTTTGTAAACTATGAAGTTTTATATCAATATAAATAGAAGGTGACACTTTTTTTTTTTATCTAGCAGCCAATTAACTTTCTTGGCACTGTTGGTCTACAGCAATTAGAACACTCAGTCAGGCGGCATTCGAGTTCAGGGAGGCACTGACTCAGGGAGAGAAAACGCTTTGAGATATGTTACATGAAACACTGCGTGAGATGAAATGAAGGGAGGGTCCTGACTTTCCCTTCTGCCTGTGCATTGGGAGCCAGCACAGCCACACCGCTAAGTGTGTTGAACATATTTCAGAACTACTTAGCCTCAGCCACGATCAATAATTAACAGATTGAATCATCAGTTGTTGAGGGATTTTCCTCCCAAATGTCCAGACATATGCAACAAAATAAGCTGAAGGGCCATGGCTATTATTTTTAAAAAGATATGCTGAAAAATATTATTTTTTCCTAATATCATCTAAATACACATGCACTGACACATGTGTACACACACATACACACACGCACTCACACAGCATGCATATGCACACCTACATATGTAGCTAGATATTCAGTGTCTTGGAAGAATATTCTGGAAAAAAATAAAAATGGTTTGCTTTTATCATTGGCAGCAGTATTATAGGAATTGAATGGGTCAAACCCTATTTCCCCAAGGAAATCGACACACACACACACACACACACACACACACACACACACACACAGAGAGAGAGAGAGAGAGAGAGAGAGAGAGAGAGAGAGAGAGAGAGAGGAAGAGTGTAAGAGAGTGTGTTTGTGTATATGAGTGAATCTGTGTGTAAGTCTCAATGTCTTTGTGTGTGCATTTGTCATATGTTTATGTGTCTGTTTGTCTCTGTGTCTTTGTGTGTATGTATTTCTGTCTGTATGTCTGTGTGTCTTTGTATGTGTCTGTTTATCTGTGTGTATATCTGCATGTGTGTCTGCATGTTTTTGTATGTATGACTTTGTATATGTCTTTGTTTCTGTGTGTGTGCATGTGTCTATTGTGTGTGCTTGTATGTATATATGTTTATATGTTCATGTGTGTGCACAGGTACATGTGTGTATGTATGTAAAAATCAGAGGATAACATTGGTTATCTTCCCTCAGGTGATATCCACATTGTTTTCTCTTGAGACAGGGTCTCTTAGCACCCTGGATCTAGACAAGGAGACTAGGATGAATGGCCAGTGAACACTAAGTATCTCCTTATCTCTACCTTCTGTTTGAGGATAACATGTGGTGGTATTGTGTTCCCCAAAATATTGTGTACCTTAATAAACTTATCTGGGGTCAGAGAACAGAAAAGCCACAAGATACTTAGGCTAGAAAATGTTAGCACACGCCTTTAATCCTAGCATTCCAGAGACAGAAATCCCTCTGGATCTCTGTGAGTTCAAGGCCGCATTGGAAACAGCCAGGCATGGTGACTCACGCCTTTAATCCCAGAAAGCAGCCTTTAATCCCAGGGAGTGGAGTTGAAAGCAGAAAGGTTTATAAGGCTTGAGGACTAGAAACTGGAAGCATTTGGCTGGTTAAGCATTTGGCTGGTTAAGCATTCAGGCTTTTAGCAGCACAGTTCAGCTGAGAGCCATTGGGATGAGGACTCAGAGGCCTCCAGTCTGAGGAGACAAGACCAGCTGAGGATCCGGCGAGGTGAGATAGCTGTGGCTTGTTCTGTCTCTCTGATCTACCAGCATTGACCCCAATAACTGGCCTCGGGTTTGATTTTATTAATAAGAACTGTTAAGATTCCTGCTATAATAACAAGTATGTGTCACCACACCTGATTATTTCTTATTAATTCTCTGAGAATTTGTACCATGTGTTTTGATTATATTTACCCTTCCCCAACTCCTGCTGATTTACTACTAGTCCCTAAAAACCCAACTCTGTGCTCTGTTTTTTAAAAATATCCATCAGCTCCAATTTGTGCTGCCCATATATTCTTGAATGTATGGTCTTCCATCAGACCATGGTAAACTTTCCAGAGGCTGCAATCTTAAAGCAAGCTCACTCTCTCTCAGCAGCTATCAATAGCTCTTCTGCTAATGGTGAAATTTTTGTGTCCCCTCATGCTGGTATTTGGTCTGGCTTGAGCTTGCTCAGGTCAACAGTAATAAACAGCTGGCAGAAGTCTACTGGTCAAGAGTGGCACCAGCATCACAGGAGCACCCAGCACCTTGTCTTTGAGTGTGGGTTCTGAGGTTCCAAACTCAGGTCCTTGTGCCTGCCGGGGAAGTGCCACACTGACAGCTGTCTCTCCTGCCCGGGGCAGCAGCTTGTGAAGCTTCATACTTACTCTTCTGGAATAATTCAATAAAGCGCTGGCCATGCACTCAAGGGGAGGGTAACGGGGCTGATTTATACAAATAAGATAGCAAGAGTGTCTTCAGGCAAAGGAACACTCATCTTTTTCATTAACCGAGCTGACTCTTTAGCTTCCTTACCCTTAAATCTCATCGCTGAAGGTAGGAAGGGTTGTTCGTTTAAAAAATGTCTTCACGGACAACAATCTCACTTAATCTGTATGTTACATTTTAAAAATGCTTTAAATGCAAATTTAGATGCACAGAAGTAAGTTTGGTTGGGCCTTCACAGACTCAGAGTAAAAGCTAAAATTGTTAATGGTTCTTAATTGTTACCTATATGAGCAATTAGAAGTCACTTCCAACAAAAAATGCCACAGGTACCTTCAACCAATAACAACTACGGACATCTTGCTAGAGTAGATACACGTGAATGCAGCCAAAACCATAGAAAGCCCTTAGCTATCATATCAGCATCCAGAAGGTTCTCCTTTATGTGAAGTCCTACACAGGCTTACAGAAGGTTGCCCCATCCACTCAGCCTTCCATTTTCTATTTCAGTGTCTAAAATTTTATTTGTCTACCAAGTGTGACCAAACCTATGAATATTGTAACATGACATTGTCATCTTGACATTTTACACTTGAGGACCACGTAATCAAGTAACAAAAATATCTTAAAAAAAATAACATTTTAAAGTAGGTTTATGATTTTTTTGCATGGAATGTATTCATTCATAGCTCTTCTAGGCTGTGTGAAGTTACATGTGACCTGGATGCTGGACACATAAAAGGTAAAATCAGATAAAAGCCATGTGAGATACCCTTCCGCATCAGCTGACAGCCAGAGGTGTCAATGTCTGCAGTGACCTGCACACAAACAATTTGCATCCAGTACCCATCTGCTTCAGTTGTCAACAGGACACAGCCCAGAGTTATCTGGGATGGAGCCCTCCACTGAGTGCAGAGCCATGATTTGATTGTAGTGTTTTGCCCTCCTGTCCCTCTCTTCTCATCCCATAACCAAGATCATATTTGCCTGTGGAGATGTCTGTAGGGGATTACTTTGATCATTAATTGATGTAGGAGGGCCCAGCCACTGTGGGTGGTCCCAGGCTGCATAAGAAAGCTAGCTAAGCAGGAGCCTTTGCACAGTGTTCTTCCATGGTCTGCTTCAAGTTCATGCTTGAGTTTCTGCCCTGACTCCTCTCGGTGCTGGACTGTGACCTGAAAGTGTAAGTCAAATGAACCCTTTCCTCCCCTGAGTTGCTTTTGGTCAGAGTGTGTCACCATAGCAACAGAAAGGAAACTAGAGCACCACCAACAGAATCCATACGTTTCCAGCATGTTTTTATAATACCAGCCTCCTGATAAACTCACTGTTCAAGTTCTTCTAACTCAGTTGTTGGTGGAGCATGCTAGTCTCAAGCTGTGGGGTCTTTGGGGTGACTTAATCTACCTTCTAGAAGGCATTCATTCATCAGAGGCAGGCGAGGGATGGCTCTTATGTACTTGTGGCTATCATGGGTCAAATACACACTGTTTGGTTTGGACACAACACACATCTGAGGGGTTTCTGACTGTCTGCATAGCTGCTATGGGATGTCTTTCTTTTGCTGTAAATATGTGTTGCTCTGATTGGTTGATAAATAAAGCTGCTATGGCAGGGCAGGATAAGATTAGGCAGTACATTCAAACTGAAGACAGAGATGAAGATGGGTGGAGTCAAGAGAGATGCCAGCTGCTGCCCAAGAAGCAAGAAGATGCCAATAGACCGGTAAGGCCACTGCTGCGTGGCAACATATAGATGAATAGAAATGGGTTGAATTAGGTTATAAGAGGATAGCTAGCAAAAAGCCTGACCCATAGGCCATACGATTTGTAATTAATATAAGCCTCTGTGTGTTTACTTGGGACCAAGTGGTTGTGGGACCGGGTGGGCCACAGGAAAACTTCTGACTACAAATGGCACCCAGATGTGGTAGCAAGAGTTTCCACCTAAAACCTGAGAGAGCTTAAGAAGTAGTTATAAATGCAGCTAAGAGCACATTCCTAGTTCATGTCACTCATGGCAGGCTGCTGTAGAGAGATGTGTCCCCTGGCCAAGGTGGGCTTCAGTGGCAACGTGGTGGATACTTGAGAGGTCTCTGATGAGCCTGAGCCACAATACAAAGAAGCTTCTCCCAGGTGCTGCCTGCAGGCTTGGGAGCACAGCCACTGGCTTAAAAACACAGGCACACTACTTAATACTAATTTCCAGAACTGGGAAGGTAGGCATGACTCATGGTGCCTTGACCATATTGAAAAGTCAAATGGAGCAGAGTCAACAGATAAGTCACTGCACAGCTTAGCAGTTTAAGATCTCTCCTGGCCAGAAAAGGAGTGTAGATACATAATAAGACAGATTCAGATGGAATAAAACTCTAAATGGTTTACAGTGTGTGTAAAAGGTACATAGGCTTGAGAGTGAAAAGAGAAAGGATATTGATAGTCATAAAAATAAAATAAAGTCTTAAAAAATAAAATAATATATAAAAAATATAATAAGTTACATAAAGATGGAAATTACAGAGAGAGTCTGAATTGTGTTGTCTTTGGGATTTTTAACTGCAGAAAGACATTTGATTGTAGGGGCTACTAAGTTAAACCAATATGTATCTCTTAAAGGTATCTTCATTTCAAAATTTGTGTCTAAGGATACGTTGCTTTGGAAAAGAGGTTCTGCTTTGTTTCCACAGAAGGTGAGAACCTGTGGATTGCTTTCAGGCTAATATGGTTTGATCAACCAAGACCCCCTGAAAGGTCTCCCATGATATCCATGGCCCAGATGATCCAACATCCAAAACAACTTCAAGGTAATTGGCTGAGATGATACAGCCTCACAGACTACTACAGCCAAGATTTAACTATAATTTTTAATTTTCTCAGGATCCCCATATGATTGCCAGTGCCCCTAATCAGCAGGAAGTATTATGAGATGCTATGCCCAAATTCCCAAAACATTGTTCATGAATATTTTTATTTAAAGCAGGTTGATTATAAATGCAATCTCTTTCTAAAGAAGAAAGGGGGATATAGATATGATAGGATAAAGGGTAGATTATTTAATCTACTTTTAAAGAGCAACAACTTGTTTTAAATGCTTTACATTGCTATGGATTTTATTTATTAATACGAATTTAAAGTTAATTTTGTTATACTATATATATTTCTATTCTTGTTTAAGGTATTATCTTTATTTAACTCATTTAAAACTGTAATATATAATTAAAAATACAGAATAATTTGTCATTTATGATAATCAAACTTATAGTCATGTTAGTTAAGTTTTTAGGCATTCAAAGATATATTTGAATTAGGTAGGTAATCTTCAAACACTTCAAAGACCTCAGAATATGGCATTTAAAATGTTTTAAGAACTTAGACTTTTCTGGACAAATACACACATCTGCTCCTGGCAGCACCAATTACTTCAAAAAAGATGATGGGCATCAAAGAAACCCATTAATGGAGTTTGTTTTCTTTGTAGCAAAATTTAGCCACTGGGCAAAAAAAGTGCCCTTGCCTCAACTGCTTGACAGGATGTTGTATAACCTGGACATATAAGACCCATAGGAAAATGACCACTGGATTTTACCAAAACAAGGCAAGATGGTCCTTCAGGTTCCTGCTTCACAGAGGAGACTGCCAGGCATTCTACAGGACACACTCTAGGCCTATAGGCTGAAGATGGATGCCCCAACGTTGCAGAGGAACTTTAGATGACTGTCCAGGTAACCAGCTGTCTCTGTCATTTCTAGAATTATGGAAGTTGCTTGCAATATACTTCCTATTTACTCAGGTAATATTATATTCTCCTGGAGTCTTTGATGTAGTTGAAGATTAGTTATAATTTTCATTGGTTATGATAAAAGAAAAATTAGATATGAAACTTTAGACTCACACATACAGGATTGATAGAATATTTTCTTTAAATTTGCCAAATACAAATAGACTAGATATTGTAACTGTAATTCTTGCTTGATAACTGTTCTATTATATGTAATTTTACTACATTAAAGTTAAAAACCTTCCTTTTTGATTAGACAGAAAAGGGAAGTACTGTGTGATGTCTTTCTGTATGCTGTGAATATGTGTTCCCCTGACTGGTTGATAAATAAAGCTTCATTGGCCTTTGCAGGGCAGGATAAGGTTAGGTGGTACATTCAAACTGAAGATGGAGAGGAAGAAAGGTGGAGTCAGGGAGATACCAGCCCACCACTGAGGGAACAACAAGATGCCAGCACACCAGTAATGCCATGGCCACATGGCAACATACAGAGTTGAGTTAAGTTATAAGAGCCAGCCAGCAAGAAGGCTGACCCATAGGCCATACAGTTTGTAAGTAATATAAGCCTCTGTGTGTTTACTTGGGACCCAGTGGTTGCAGGACCAGGCAGGACACAGGAAAACTTCTAACTACACAGAGCCATGGTTTGATTGTGGTGTTTGGCCCTCTTATCCCTTCCCTTTCTTCATTCTGTAACCACGACTTCCACTTGGCTTCTATTGCCTGATTGAGTTTTCTGTATACTCAGGGTTGGTTTCTTATGTGGATGATCCTCAACCACTGAGTACTGTTGTGGGATAATCTTTTTGTACACTGTAAACATGTGTCTCTGCCAAAGCAGCTTTTTATTAGTTTAATAAAAGAGCTGAATGGCCAATAGCTAGGCAGGACTTCTGGAAAGAGATAGGAACTCTGGGAAGAAGAAAGGTAGGATTTGTCAGTGAGACAGGGAACAAGTTGGACTTACATTATGGAAGAAAGGTAACAAGCCATGTGGCAGAACATAGATTAATATAAATGGGTTAATTTAAGTTTTGAGAGCTAGCTGGGAATAAGCCTAAGCTAAGGCCAAGCTTTCATATTTAATAATAAGTTTCTGTGTTATTATTTGGGAGCTGGTGGTCTAAAGAAAGACTGACTACAACTGGAGCCCAATGTGGTGACTTCTCAGAGCTAGGGTGAATAGGTGCAGCTCCCAATCAATGCCCACAGGCATGAGGCTAGGCTATCATGGAAAAGAAAACAGTGGCTGCAGCCCAGAGCCAGTGAGGTACCCTGCTGGACTGACCTGAGGGGGGTGGAGCCACCTGCCTATGCCATGCGCTAAACAGAGCTTTGTGGTGGGTAACCTGGCCATTTAAGGTTTGGCTCACATGGTCAGAGAAGGCTACAGGCACACAGAAAGCCACTTCCAGACCAAGAAAACCTCTGAACAGGCACAGTATGCTTGAAAATGTGCTTAGATGCTAAAGAAAGAAAAGAGAATGAGTATAGACAGTCATAGAAAAATAGTTTAAAATTAATAAAATATAATCTTTAAAGAAAGAGTAAATTAATCTAAAAAGAATAAGCTATGTAAGGATGGGAAATACACAGGATATCTGGATACTATATAATGTTTTATTAGCTTTAAATTTTTAAATGCTAATGAGTAAGAAAATGACAGCTGCAGAGACACATTGGATTGTAGGAAAAACTGCTGAATTAAACCAGCCTTTATATTTTAAAGATGTCTTAACTCCAGAATGGAAGTCAGGGAATGTGTTTCATTGGGGGAGAGGTTATGCCTTTGTTTCCACAGGAAACAAATTGTTATGGATTCCTTCAAAATTAATAAAAAAAAATCAGATTTGACAGAAGGAGACCTCATGAAAATCTTGGCTGCAGATATGAAGGAAGAAATCAAGAAAAAGTACAAGACAGGTGACATCTATGCTGATCCCTCTACTATGGGAACAGCTGAGACTCGGTGAGATGTGATAAATCTTGTTGGCTACAGAGTTGTCATGACTTATTATTACATGTCATCCTTTCATATGGCATGGCTGGAGATTTATATTACAGTTTAGTTATACAGTCCAAACAGACTTGTAAAGTTGACAGATGCCTTTTACTTGCTCAAACATAGAACAGAGAATCATCTTTAGATGACTTGTGTATACCGCACATTCCATACTTGTGTTAATGAAGATATGTATATTACCTTTAAAAGTATGTGTGTTTTCCGAAAAAAAAGGACCAGACACCAATAAAGACAAGCAGCCCAGGCGAATCAGCCTCTCAGAATGCCTCTGTTACAGTTTCCTCAAATATCTGTATCCAAAACAACTCCAAAGCTGCTAGCTGAGATGGTCCAGCCTCACAGATTACTTTAGCCAGGAATTCACTTAATCCCTGAACTTTCTCATCACACAGAGTTTGGACAACAAATGATATAGCTAGGTGTCCTGGGACCTGATCATTATCCCAATTTTTCAGGGCCCCCTAAAGATGCCATCACCCCCAGACAACAGGAAGTAATTTTAAGAACACAATGCCCACATTCCCAAGACGTGGGGTGGGTAGTTTTTGGTCATTCAGTGGGTGACAGATGTTTGTAATTGTTTAGGGGGGGGTTAGTTGCAAGTTGCTATTGGTCATGATCAGAGAGGAAACTAAGCAAAGAGCTTGGATTAAGGTCTCTCTTTCTTTCTTTTTCTTTCCTCTATCCTTCTTATCTCTTATCTACTAAAAAAAGAAAAGAAAAATGGGGGATATAGGCATGATAGGATAAAAAGGTAGATTATTGAATCTGCTTTTACACTAAAAAGCAACTACTAGTCTCAGATATTTTACACTGGTGTGGATTTTTGTATATTGATACAAATTTGAGGTTATTTTTGTTATAACATACTGTATATATGTTTATATATATATATGTAAACTCTTGTTTAATGTACTGTATATATACATTTTATTTTAAGATGTAATGTAAAGTTGTAGTCCTTGAAAGCTACTATTACAAACTGTTTAGGATAACTAAGAAATGCAGGCTAGTAGTTAGTCATCTATAACAATCAAACTTGTAGTGATGTTAGGTAGGTTTTCTAGGTCAAACAGATAGATTTTAGATAGACAGATGGTCTTCAAACACTTTAAAGCCCTACAGAGTACGGCATTTAAAATGTTTTAATAACATAAGCCTTTTTAAGACAGTGAGATACGTCTGTTCCTGGCAGCACCAATCTACTTAAGAAAAGATGATGGGCATTAGAGAAACTTCATATGGAGTTTACTTTCTTTGTGGCAAAACTAGCCACTGGGCAAGAAATTACTCTTGCCTTGACTGCTGACAGTATGCTGTCCAAATCTGATAATCAGGACACAAAAGAAGACAGGGGTTTTTAGTATCAGCTCTTAGCTACTGTTCTTGGGCTTTTAACTCTGCATTTGGCTCTGTGTTTCTTATTTAATAAGAGTGTTACATCTACAATTACCAATCTTTGCCAAGACAAGATAGGCCAGTCCTTCAAAATTCTTGCTTTACAGAAAAGTCTGTCGGATATTCTAGGTCTGTAGGCCAAAGATGATGCTCCAACATTGCAGAGGTACCTGGGTGACTGTGCAGGAAGCAGCTGTCTCTGTCATTTCTATAGTTTTGGAAGTCATTTGTTCTGCACTTTGTGTTTACTGAGGTAATATTTTATTCTTCTTGGGTCTTTGATGGGGGTTGAAGACTAGATAGTTCTAGTTTTACAATTTTCTCTGTATCAAATTAAAAAAAGACTCACAAAAGAGATGTAAAGTTTATAAAGGTTGAGAGACATAAGAGCTTGAGTTGTTTATCTAAGAAAATATTTTAGGGTCTAAAACGATATTTTTTAGGCTGGTAATACAAGTTACAATAGAAAATGGTTTAGGTATAAAACCTTGGACTCAACAAATTTCTCCAAAGTTGCCAAATACAAATAGACTGGACATTGTGAATATAATTCCTACCTGATAATTTTTCTTATTGTACGTATAGTTTTACTGTGTTAGAGTTAAAACCTTTCCTTTTCATTTGGACAAAAAGGTGGAAATGTGGGCTAATCTTTTTGTACACTGTGAAGATGTGTCTCTGCCAAGGCACCTTATGATTAGTTTAATAAAATAGCTGAACAGCCAATAGCTATGCAGGAGAGAATAGGTAGGACTTCTAGAAAGAGATAAGAATGAAGGGAGGAAGAGAGATGGGATTCACCAGTGAGATGTGGAGCAAGTCGGATATACAGTATGGAGAGAAGGTAATGAGCCACATAGCAGAATGTAGATTATTACAGGTTAATCTAAGTTTGAAGAGTTAGCTGGGAATAAGTTTAAGCTAAGTCAAAGCTCTGATACTTAAATCTGACTCTACAGTACAGTTTATTTTCTAAGAGATTGCCCTGTGCAAGGGCTTATCTTATTGGGCAGCTTTTAGTGAGTGACATAAACAAACATTCTGAAGTCCCTACCTGTCCCTCTCAGGATCTTGTAACAGCTCAACACATCTGTTGCATTTGTTCCCCTCTCACTTGGGAACTCAAGCTTCTCCCCAGCTCTTTAGGTTGGTGGAAAGGCATGGTCTATTGAGGTGTTTTCTTTCCTCATGGCCACTGAGGAAGCCCCACAGCCTGGGATATCAGCAGAGTGACCTCTCCAGGTGCCACTCACAGGGAATAGAGAGAGCTCTATTTTTTCTGGTTGTAATGAACATGAAAGTCCATAGATATTAAATCTCTAGTCTTAAGGAGAGGCTGCTCTGAGAAGGTGGGTCCTAGTACAGTAGGGATCATGAAGGAGCAACAGATGAACAAACTGGAATCATAACCCAAGATCTAGATGAAGCATCTCTGCAGACTTGCCTAGCTTCACCATTCTACTCCTTCAGTTAACAGCATCAGGAATTCCAACTATAAATCATAAGTGTAATATTTTAGTTCGGGATCCTATACTTTCCCTAAGAAGGCTGAGGAGGACACACTGATGTAGGGAATTTAAAAGGGTCAATTTAAATGTCACAGTCATTATTAGTCATAAATGTCACTTTGACCTCATATGGTTGACAGACAGGTCTTTATGTGAATCTGACCAAGGGGTTATCAGATTGTCAGCCTGCATGAGGGATGGCTTATCTTGTCACATCCTGGCTACAGCAACACACATTGTCTACTGGCTGATGCATTTCAGTCTGCATGCTGGATTCCTGAATGCTACTGTCACTCATAGCTGTCTCTCTGTATCCCTTGGTTCCCAAGACCTGAGAGAGCTGAAGTCTCTTCCATGAAATGGTCTCATTCTGGCTTATAGCCAGCTCATATCTCTCAATCATTTCTAGATAACCCGTAATACCCAAGTAAAGGAGCAGTTGCCATATATTATTGTTTAAGGAATAATGACAAGAAAGTTCTACAAAGAGATGGCACCTGGGGCAGGGTGTAAAGCTACTGTGAGGTGTGCACACACAGCATTCACATCAGACTTGGACAGAATGCTTAGTAAGCGTAAGATTTGCTTTGGGGAAATTTCTAAAATATTTTCAAGTGGGGTGTGTGTGTGTGTGTGTGTGTGTGTGTGTGTGTGTGTGTGTGTGTAAAAAGGCTCAAGGTCAACATCCAATATCTTCCTCTTTTGCTCCCCACTTTATTTGTTGAGATAGTCTGACATGCAGTTCACTGATTTAGCTAGGCTGACTGGCCTAGCAAACCTCTCCCCTCCTGTCTCTGTCTCAATAGTCAGTGCTAGGATTACAAATATATGTCATGTCCGATTTATTTTTTTAATGTGGGCTCTGGAGATCAAACGCAGGTCCTCACACTTGTGACATCTCCCCAGTCCTTGGTTTTCAATGATCAGTTTGTTGATCTGAAGATGAGGAACCCACAATTGTGGAGAGTCTACTGACTATTCCTCCCTACTTAATGTACGCATTTGTGGAATGTTTCAACCTCAGCACATCTGCAACTGGTATAATTTCTTCTCTCTGACTGTTTTCCCCAAATCCTTTGCTTATTTTGTAGATGGAAGACCTTTTTTTCTCCCACTTTTCACACTAAAATCTGAGTTACCTTGTGTCTTTCATTCTGTCACACTCACATTGGATCCACCAGTGACCATGCAGAATTTGAATCTATCATCCACTTCGAATGCATGTTCCTGGTCCACATTGCTGCCCTCCTCCCCATGACTCAGCCTTTGTACTGTATGGCCTCTTCTGTTCTCAGCCCTGGATTCACAAATGTTCTTGCCTGTTCTAAATCCAATTCAGGTTTTTTGGCTTCTCTGTCCAAAAATCATTGTCAAGCTCTTCCCAATTCAGAGAAGCAGCCCAGGTCCTCACACACCAAATCCTGGCCTGCCATATCCCCTATGAAATGGCCTTCTACCATGGGCACGGTCCCATTAAGTTCTTCATCTTCTGCAATCAGGGTGGCTGTTCTGCTTCCTCCAGCCTGCCAGGAGCATCCTCGACCTTTGTTCTGTCTATACTCAGTGATTATACTGCTGCACACACCTGCATTCCAGCATTTCACTCTCTCCAAGACCCTTCAATGACCACATCCTTAAACACTGCAAATCTGAGAATCTAGCCATGTCTGCCTGCCAATAGTCACTGCCCAAAAGGGTACTATATTGAAATGTAGCATATGATAACAGTTTCCTCTAGCTATCCTCATGCAAGAATTGATAATTTTGTACTGCATTATACATGCTTCATAGAAACCCCTAAACACAAGGCTGCTTGGCTAAATCCTTTTCTTAAATCATGCATATTGGTTATAAGACCAGGTATAGTATTCTTTTAAGCCTAAGATATTTTGAGTTGGTTTATGACAATTAATCAATTTATGATGGTCTAGCAAGCTTTAAGACTAAAAGTTAATTGTTCAATTGGTCCTTGCTTAAATTTGTGTCATCTCCAAAATTTAGTGCTAACATATTTATACCAATTTATATCTAAGTGGTCATGTTTCCATCAGGTGCTCTTGAAGGAACAATCTTGCTAGCCCACAAAGACCAATGGGAAGAGCAGATACAAGTTCATTTGTTGTATCCTTCATTATAGCTGATCATTAGAATTCAACCATAAGAATGGGTAATTTTTAGCTAGCTACATTTTAAGTTATTTTAAATACAGCTTAGAGATTTCTGGGGAATCTGCACATGTGAGGGGGTTCACAAGAAGAAAAAAGCCTCTTTCACTGTAATGCTGAGATGTCACCTGCCTGCCTCTCTGTGGGCATTTGCACTGTTGCTGTCACAGTGTAGTAGATGAGACACTGGGGTCTCAGCATCAACTATGGCGGTGGCACTGAGACACAGCCGTGATCATCAAGGGTTTCCCACCATGTACTCCAGGGTGTTTATTTCTGGGTCTCAGTTGGTTTTATTTGATTGCTTGATGGACAAATGGCCAGAGTTCTAAGCAGCATGAGAGGACAGCCATCTGTAAGGAAAGCACTGTGGCCTGTGTGAGTTCAAACAACTAGCTGCTTTGCTCATGGAATTCCAACTGTTTTCTGCCTAGAATGGCTCCCTAAAATGATAGCCATGCAGACTTATGTATCTGGCAGACTCTGTTGGAAGAGAGACGCTGGCAGTTGTCAGCTCCTGGAATCACAGTTGATGATGTCACAAATAACAAACCTCAAGTTCCAATGCCTATGAGATCATGTGATATTAATAATGTGATATTTTGATGTCATACAACAAAGTGTGTTAACATTCAAAAGAGCCTCACATCTCAGTGAGCCAGTCATCTGCAAATGTTGAGCCAACCAGGAGATGATGTGTGGGTGAAACCCTCATCTGAGGGTGTGACGCACCATAAGAAAGCGAAGTGAAAACATTCAGTGACATGGCTCCCACGACTCCATATACCCTTATACTACTGCTGTGATTTAGTTTTCTGCACAGTCATGCACACACTCAGGTGTTTTATGGCTTATGTATTTATCTTTTGTGTTTGTTTGGTGACTGCCTCTCTGGAAGAGAAGAGCTCCTTGATAGAAAGCTCATGTTCTCAGTCACTATTATATCCAGTGCTCAGGGCTGGTACCCGGCACGGCCAGATGCTTCATAAGTGATGAAGGACTGAGTAGCACAGAAGAGGACCTTGCTTTCATCAAGTGCTACTCTGTTTTATCAAGGATTTATAATTATTTTAGGAAAAATCAAGGTATGAAACAATTTAAGAAGGATTCAAAATATTACAAGTATCTATTATACAACATATGACATATTTTTATAATGAAGGATCATTTTGTGTGAGTACATGTGTTTATAGATGTTCCTAAGAATAAAAGTAAATCTGATATGTTTTGAAGAAAAGGAGGTTGGGGATATCCATGTGAAATTTATGCATCTTTGTTACTGGGATACTAAAAGACATTTCCTAGCACCCTGGGAAAAGTCTGACAGCTCAGCGAGGCAGCTCAGCATGGCTGGAGGGTGCTCACACCATATGCACGCTGTTTTAAAACACATCAGAACCTTCTTCATGGTGTACTGCATGTAAAGTATTTACATTGATGCAAAACCTTCACTTTCTGCTTGGCGGAGGGAACTGGCGTGGGAAGAAAAGGAGGGGCTTCCTCAAGCATCTGCTGCGTGTCCTTGGTGGACCTGACGCTTCATCGCTTGTGGGCAGAGGACTTAGTATTGCAGAAACTGCAGAGACTACCCTGACTGTTGGAAGCCAGGACAGTATATGACATGATGTAACGGCTAATTTAGTCGGAAAGACTGTCTGGGGAGCTGTTAGCCATGGTTCCTCACATGAGCTCTAGGGATGCTTAGCTCTTCTCTTTTTGTTCACTCAAGGTGAGTAACTTACTTGTCCACCATAAAAAAATCTTTTGCCATGGGGATCTAAAGAGCTTGCTGATGGTGTCTTCAGAGGAAGACAGACACATGTTCTAAAAATGATCTGATAGAAAACTAGAAGGCCCAGTCAATAACACGTCTTCCATCTTCCGGAAACGTCAAAGCCACAAACTCACCTTCAGAGAAAATGGCACCAAGTTCATGTCCTGTGAGGATCCAGGATCATATAGACAACTGTTAAACACACCTTCATCTATCAGTCTTCATGGCTACCCAACTCTACTCAGATTCTGAGATGGCCCCATCCTAAGAGCTAGTCTCATCACAAAGCCAGGCTTCGGGAGGGGCTGCGTGGGACAGGCAGGGGGACAGGGTTACCTTTCACTGTCACATGGACACTCTGGCTCGTGGAGAGTTGTGGCTGTACCAGCACGTTACAGGTATATTCCCCCTCGTCAACTTCTTTTTGTACATCTGAGAGTTTCAGAGTCCCATTGTTTTCAAAGGCCACCTGGCGGTGGTTGAAAGGAAGCAGATTAGCGTTCTTGTACCACTTGATGGAGTAATATGGATAGCCAATCACACGGCAGTGAATGTATGTGTCCCGCCCGGCTATTGCAGTGATGTTTTTCATCGGTCTGATGCTTGCAGGCCCTGGAGAGACACAAGGAAACTCTTGAAAATAATTTAAGGGCACATCTCATGGAAGGAAATGGGTACACTTTTCCTTTGGTGAAAACCAATTATTTTTATGTAAGCACACCCTTTTTTGTCTCAGTTTCTCGGCATTTGGCATTTTCCACTAAAAATATTTTTCCCCTTTTACTACTCTCAAATGAGTCAATGAATGCTGAAATCTTCTCATCAGCTACTTCTATGAAAATATTTTGAATTACAAGATAAAAGGCAGTTTAACTAATAAAAAGTAACTAGTCTACACTGCACCGCCATGCTCTTCTGGTGAAAACGCTGACAGCCACTGATTGACTCTGCCAGGAGGATAATGAAGATGGAGGTTATGCCGCCGCGGCGCTGTGGATGTGAGTTAGGTACTGTGGATGTGAAGGCTTACCATGGATGTCATGAGACGGGAGAAAAGGAAAGAGAAAAGGGCATGCAGAGCATAAACCAGGAAAGGAAGGATCAAGTGGATAGGTGTAAGAGGACAGAAAGTAGACAAGCTGACTACAGAGACCAAAATGCCATTTTCAACACCGGCCCATCAGCGCCATTCCTGAGTAGGGAGGAGAGGGCAGGGAGAAGGAGGGACCGCTCCTCCATCGCGCATCGCAAGGCTCAGCCCAGAGCATGCAGCACCCCGTCCCTGCTACAATGAGTTGTGTGTGTTTGTTCGAGGAGCTGATTTGACAAGCACCTCTTACGTTTATTCGAGCCTGGTACAGGACGACTCCGGCCGAGTTGTTGGCGGTGCAGCGGTAGACACCCCCGTCCCGGACCTGGGAGCTGGAGATGTTCAGGTAGCTGACCACGTTCCCCTCAGATGTGATCATTTGGCTGATGCGGTGGCCACTGCCCTTGAGGATGGGGTCATCGTCCAGGGTCCAGGTGACCGTGGGCAAGGGTGTCCCCTTCACATTGCACACGAGGGACACCGGCTCTGCAGGGCTCACCACTTTCTCGCTAAAGGCAGAAATGATTTTGGGAGTTCCATCTGCAGGGAGACAAAACGAGAAAGGAAGTGGCACACACCCACTATAAACTGCTGCCAAGTTCATTGTTGATTGCTTGGGATGAGTAGTTGGTCAGCACCTTCCCAAGGGGCCCTGCTGCAGGGAAAAGCCAGTTTCCAAGGAAAGAGTGCCTGGGAGGTAACATCCCTTTCCTGATGGCCTTACCAGAATGAGATAAATGATGAGAGATGCCATGACTAAAGTTCAAAGCAATGCGTGTGCCCACCTGAAGCCACAGATGAGGATTCTGCACACCCCAAAGCTGCTTTCTCTATTTTTCCCTCAATGTTTGTAGAGATTGCCCATAGTTTAGAATAAAAAAGATACTGGGAGAAATGCTCTTAGCCTTATCCTCTTACACATTGCATTTCTCCGCACGGGGGTTCCTAAATCCTTACTACTTCTTTCCAGCTCAAGTGTTCGTGGTTGGAGGAGGCCCTCAGACAAATGTGTTTCTCCCGTGTGCTGGTAGGTAGCCTAGCACCCTCGGGACACAGACATTTTACTTCTATGTTCAGTGATGAGAAAAGAACTTTCAAATGTTAAAAAAAAATTCTTTCCCAGTACCATCAGCATTACATATTATATTTACATCTATGTCTCTTTAATTCCCTGGAATCTAGAATATTCTGGAATGTTTTATTTCTTGACTTGAAAAATTTAGAAGAATATTTTTGATGTCAGTTACAAATATTGAGTTTGTCTTATATTTCCTCATATTTAAGTACTTGTCCATTTCTGCCAGACATAGCATAAGGACATTTTGGGTTGTTTGGTAGACTGATTGGTTGTATGTGAACCTGGAGATTGAACCTAGGACTTCATGTTTGCTAGCCAAAATTATGGATTTTTTTTAGCATTTATTCATCATTTTTGTGTTTTTTTGAGAAGTGTCACTCAAATTTTCTACTCACTTTTTCTTTTTTTATATTTTTATTTTATAATTAACTTAATTTCACAAAACAGCCACGGATTCCCCCATCCTCCCTCCTCCCACCCCCATCCCTCCCCCCAATTCATCCCCCATCCCCACCTCCTCCAAGGCAAGGTCTCCCCTGGGTAGTCAGTCCAGCCTGGTAGACTCAGCCGAGGCAGGTCCAGTCCCCTCCTCCCTGCACCAAGGCTGAGCAAAGTGTCCCAGCATAGGCCCCAGCCTCCAAAAAGCCAGTCCATGCACCAAGGACAGGTCCCAGCTCCACTGCCTGGGGCCCTCCCAAACAGTTCAAGCTAATCAACTGTCCCACTTATCCAGAGGGCCCGGTCCAGTTCCATGGGGGCTCCTCAGCCATTGGTTCACAGTTCATGCATTTCCACTAGTTTGGCTATCAGAGTGACTTTCAGTTTTGGATTTACAGATTTTGTTTTGTTTTTTCAAGACAGGGTTTCTCTGTGTAGCTTTTGAGCCTGTCCTGGAACTCACTCTGTAGACCAGACTGGCCTTGAACTCACAGAGATCTGCTTGCCTGTGCGTCCCAAGTGCTGGGATTAAAGGTGTGAGCCACCACTGCCCAACCTGTAGATGTTTTAAAAAGAATTTATTTAGATTAATTTTTTAGGTTTTTCATTCTATTCCATGTGTATGAATATTTGCCTACATGCATATATGTATATCACATGTGTATAGTGTCCTCAGAGGCTCGAAGAAAGTGTCAGGTCCTCAGGAACTGGGGTTACAGGCTGTGGTGAATCACCATGTGGGGGCTGGGAGCCTGGGTCCTCTCCCAGAGCAGTCAGTGCTCTGAACAGCTGAGCCATCTTTCCAGCCCTGACTTCTAAATTATATAAGGAATACAAGCAAATATTTGCTAATTTAAAAGGATCTATTTGTCAGGTGTCCTTTACAAATCACTCATGGTATCTGTCAGACAAACATACAATGTACAGAATACCTGGTAGTGTGTGAGTCTGAAATAGTTTCTCCCAGGTGGTCCCCTTTATACTTTTGTCTTTTGCATTTCTGTGTGCTGTCTCTAAATTAGGAACAGTTCTGTATTCCTTTAACACATTTGTGGTTTAATATTATACATCCAAGTCTAAAATATATATCAAATTAATTTTATGTAAGTTCTAGATGTTGGTTGAGTTGTTTATTCACATTTATATATGCACATGGCTGTTGCAAATATTTCCTTTATCTATTGAATATCTGTATCCTTGTGAAATTCAGTTGACTACCCATGTGTGGACACATCTCAAGATCACACCTACCATGCTCCATAGTGAGGCTTCAGAACTAGTGGGAGGAATCCTGCAGCTTGGTTATTTTTCCAAGCTTGTGCAGTTTTTAGTCTTTTAGCCTCTTATATTCACACTGTAAATCAACTTCCCACTACAAGATCCCTACTTTTCCATGTCAACGTAAAATTCATTATATAGAGAGATATCTATCTATCTATCTATCTATCTATCTATAATTTTATATATTTAATAAGGTCTCACTATGTAGCCAGGTTGGCTCCAAACTCATGACCTTCCTGCCTCAGCCTCCCAAGTGCTGGTTTTTCTTACATGTTCATTCTTTATAGACTTTTTGTTTTCCTTTAAGTCATCAAATATATTTCAATTAATGATATACTTGGTTCACTAATCCTAACTTGTGGGTAGCCCTAAGTCTTTTTCTGTTGTCTAAGAACTGTTTTGTTTTGTGAATCGGTGTTGTTTTCTTTTTACTATCTCTAGTGTCTTTGAGTTGTAGAATTAGATTCCCATCCACACTGCAGTCCATGTGCCAACCAAGTTTTCTAAGGTGACTACGTGGAGATGTGGGGTTTTCTTCTGCATCTTTCCTTCCCGTACCTTCTGCTCCACTCTCCCATGGAGGTGCCCACCCCTCTTAGCTCTGCAGGCTTGGGAACTTGGCTTTGCTTCTAGTTTCTGCACCACTGGACTTGAGGTGTCCTTAAAGTCGAGTCGGTGCTACTGTCAGTCTGTCCCTGTCCCTTCCTCCCAGTGACCAGTCCATCACTCTGTTCGCTCTGGGGTTTTCTCACTTCTCTGCATGTTCTCTGCCCTTTCCAAATGCCATTTTTTCATTTTTTTCATGTGCATGAAAGCTTGCCTTATAGATGCTGTTTCTTCACTCCCAGAGCATGAATCCACTTTATCTCTTGTTTTCCTTGTTTAACCACAAACCCACCATTACAGGTTCCAGGGAATTCAGCCTCCTGGCAAAGTCTCCTAGACTTTCTACTCCATCCACAGTCATGGAGAGTCCACTGTATGCTGAGATTATTATAATTTTATGTTTATCCAGCTCTTATAGTGGGAACCATGGGTGCTGCCCGAGAGAATGACTGGTCAGGCACAGCTGTGCATCAGATTCTAGATATGCATTCTTTCTTTTGTGACATTAGCCCTACCACCTCTCAGAAGAGAGAAAAATGAGATGAATCTTCTCATCTTGAACAGAAAATGACTTGAGATAAATAAGTTGGGGAGTGTTCTCGGCAGACCACCTCCGCTTTCTCTTACAGTGACTGGCCTTGTGAAGATGAAGGCAGACATTATTTTCCCAGTGAGACCCGAGTGTCTTTGTGATCTGCCTAGCTGTCACTCTGATAACAGGAACCCTTTTGACATCATTGTGGGTGATCAATATGCTCTTTAGGTTTTCTTAGTTACTTGAGACAGTTACCAAGGTAACGGGACCTAGACAGGTAATCTCTTCTTTTTCTTTCTCAGAGAAGCTAAAAACAGTGACTCTGGGAGGACCAGGGTGCATCCTGACTAGCAGCTCCAGCTCCATGCAAATTGATTACTTTTCCGCTCTTAATTATTATGTACGAAGTGGTGTCAGGCATTTAACACAAGGGCTGTGCCTTCAAGTCATTTCACCCCTGCGTTAAAAACCTCACGGTCTGCAGTAATGCTTGCATCATCATTGCTAAGCTTGCTGCTTCTTACAAAGTAGCTGAGGCTAAAGGCACAATAATGGAACTGTTCTCTTAGTATCAGGCAGATTTAAACTTACTCACATGTGATAATGGGTTTTACTTATTCTAACCTTGGGCTATAGAACAGTAATTTCATCACTTTCACCAATTGATAATGGATGGATTTTAAATGATAGCTAATGATGCAGTTCCCATCAAGACACACAAATACATAGACAGGAGCCGTTTCAATTATCTGGTGATAAATATGTGTCTTGCTTAAATGTCACCTGTCACAGCTCCATTCCCTGGATGATGGATGAGCTTCAAGATGTAAGTACTCAGTAACCAATTAAGAAAAGCAAACAGAGCCTGTGTTATTCTACCCCAAGGCAATTCCTTACACATTCCTCACAACTAAGTCTGGGGACATATTGACCAGGCTAGAGACAATGGCACCAGGTGGAGGTCATGTTTTCATCCAAACAAACATCCTGCTGAAATTGAGGTTATTACTGACACTAACTTCTTCTTAAGTGTGGGATAGTCCTGTCCATGCCCCACAGCTCAGGAGAGACTTTCTCATATCTGGAGACATTTTGTGTGTGTGTGTGTGTGGTCACAACTTGGAGGAGGAACTATTGGCATCAAGAGAGTTGAGGCCATAAATGTCCCTAAACATCCCACAATGTAGCTATCAGGTAGACCCTGAACAAACATTCTATTTATGCATCCCACAGCCCCCAAACAAGGTAGTACTGAAAGTACATATCTAGAAAATGAACTGGCAATAGAACCCAAGGCTCTAGTTTCAAATGTTGATCTTTTGGCAAGTAACTTCAAACATCAGTGGGAAGCATTCATACAGTTCCAGATCACACTTCTCATCCAACACTGTGCCATCCTCCGTTATCGGAACAACCTCTCCCCCTTGCCTGATCTAGAGAGGTCAGAGTCAATAGATGGAGAGACAGGTAGTGTGGCCTGTCTTCTCCCATTCGGTGGGCCTGCATGGCTCTCTCTCCATCCCATGCTCCCCTGGATTCTGTTTGGAGTGCACCCTCCAATGCTGTGCACTGACCTTCAAGGACCACCTGGACATAGTCTTGAGCAGACAGCTTATCATTGCGCACGAAGCACTGGTAGGCGCCTCCGTCACTCTTGACCATGTGATCCATGATAAGGTTTGCGTGGTTCAGCCCTGTGATCCTCACATTTTTCCCAGGATTGAGGATTTCACCATTTCGATACCAGGAGAGTTCCTGGTCCTCGTTTCCTGTCACGCTGCAGGACAAGGAGACCTGGCTGCCCACACTGCTTTTAACCTTCCTGGGACTGATGGTTGCTTTCAGTGGTTCTGGGGAGTTAGATAAGAGAGAGAAAGAAGGTAAAACATCACTAGATATTGACACTGCTTAAATAATACACTGGGCTGTTGTTGAGGCCAAGGTATAACTACGAGAGTACTTCATTTGGATTCCACATCAGTTACTTGGGGGTTCCCATGTTAGTGCTATGTTGGGGGATCACATCAGTGTTATTTGGGGTAGTGCTTTGCTTGGATAGACCCTCCTTGCTATTTTTTGGGGGGCTTCTTTCTTCATATATATCAAATAGCACAATGGTGGGCACACTTCTTCCTCAGAGCACATGTGATAGTTTTGACCCACATATACTAAGAAATGTAGTATGCTACTTACCAACAGGTTCATGAGTATGAAAATATAAACCCTGCTGGTGGCTTTGAGTTCAGATGTGTGACCATAAGTGCTTTGCTTTAATGTATGGCTCACTCACAGGAGCCAGGATGGAATTCCCATCTTTAAAATTCCTGTTACCAACTCTTCAAACCTACCTAAAGGAAAGGACATCTAGACATCATTTTAGCAAGTGCCAAGGTTTACACTCACAGGTGAGACACATATGAGCAGCTATTCTGAGGTATAATTAGCATGTGCCAAAAACAACTAGATATTCCTCATAAGCAGTCCCTACAGAACTTTGTCATCCTCACTGCCAGGAGAAGAAAGAGTTACTCAAGGGGTTGACATGTCTTAACCAAATCCAGAAGACATGTGAATAGAGTCAATAAGCCTCATCTACCTTTTGCCCCCCAAAGTCTCACCCTTTTAGAGTATAAATCTTTAGCTCTCAAGGTGCGTGGATTGACCAAGCAAACAGAATTATTGTTACAGCCAAGCGGAGTGACATATCAGATGCATAGCAAGGACCAGGAAATCCTCAGATGTCAAGAACTGGCCCAGAGAGCAGAAAGGGGTTTTCAGAGAATGGGGACAGCAGAGATTAGAGCATGGAGCACAGGTATGCCAGTGTCTGATTCAGTCTGGATGCAACAGAAACTCTTACAAGTATAAACGTTGGAGGCAAACTGCAAAGGCCATTTGAGACACCTTTATAAGGGGCCTCAAGATTTTGGAACACTTTTTAATGCATACGGATATCTTGTCTGCTTGTATGTCAGTATACCACAGCACACCTCGTGCCTCTTGGAGCCAGACAAGGGCACTTGAGCCCCTGGAACTGAAATTACTGATGGTTGTGAGCTGCCATGTGTGCTTGGAATCAAACCCAGGGCCTCAGTAAGACCTGCTACTGCTCATAACTGTTGAGTTGTTGCCCCAACCCCATGGAATAATGTAATACCATGTAATCCCAGACACTCAGGAGGCTGTGGAAAGATGAAAAGTTCAAGACTAACCTAATCAATTTAGTGAAATCCTGCCTCAAAAAATAAGATTTAGTAGCAAGGTTGAGAGCACAGGTCATTGGAAAAAGCCTGAGTCCAAACCCCTGTACTACAAACAAATAAACAAATGGTCATTGAAGACTGTTGACTAAGCAGATGGCACCATCAACTATCTTCAGGAGAATTGATGAGTCACATGATGTTGGACACTAGGGTGGAGGAAGGTAGTCATCAAGGAGGCATTATAAAAGTAGAGTGGAGATAGATCTTACAGTCAGCCTCATAGTGGTTCAGACTGCACCTGAGAAGAATCAGTGCCCAGGACTTGGCCTGGCTGGGACAATGAAACAAAGCCTTGAGGAGACACAAGACTTAAACCTTTCCTATGGGAGTGAGAGAGGAAGATGTTCCTAACAAGAAGGGCTATTTGGGAAGCAGAGTTTGTGGTGACTCCATTCTGGCCCTGTACACTATTCTGTTGAAACGTCAGCTGAGCACCTTGCATAAAGCTTGTATCTACACTTATCTGTCACTTAAGAAGGAGCCAGCCATACTCATGGACCCGGAACTCAATAGAGTGCTTTCCATCAAGATCAGAGAGTCAGGAGGGAAGATGTGATATTCCACAGGCTGAATGAGCCATCCAGAGGAAGGAGGGAATGGTAAAAAGGTCCACAGGATTTCTCTGGATGTGGCAGAGGACTGTAATTATAAAAGCCAACATAGAAGGAATCTATAATTTTGCACCGGTACCTTTGAAAACATAGTGAGTGGTAAATGTCTTTAGAGAGAGAGGAAGCAAGACAACAAGAGAGGAATCAGAGCTGAGGACAGGAGGGGAGCATGTCTTGGGATGATGCTTTATGCTAGAGGAGGGAAGATGGGAGGTTTTGGACTCCTGAGATTAGAGAATAGGTCCACAATGAGAATGTAGCATAAGCAAGGTCACTTGCACTCTGACACAAAGGGATTATCTAACAATTTGAAGGAAGGAATTCAGATTCATCAAGATATATTAAAGCAAAAAATTGGACACATGACCAGAGTTTCACTGAGATGCCCTGGACACTACTCTAAGATACAAAGTTACTTCAGGATAGAACAACAGAGAACCACATTGGCAGGGGAGCATTTGGAGTCTATTGTCTCAGCTCTGGTGGCTGTCTGATACTGAATTGTTTCGTTGGGATGAGACACAGCTCTTCAAAGAGGAAAAGACAGCTGTGAGGGAATACTCTCCCACTACCACCCAGCCTTAGCCTGAGCTTTTTGACTTCAAAAGCACAGCTGGTTCCAGGTAGTCATTCAAATCTCTGATTTAAACACGTTCACTTAAGGCACCATGAAGGCATGTGGGTTACCTATGGTTGATCCCATACTTAGGTGCTGCGTTGGAAAAAAAAAAACAAAACATGCTAACACATGCTAACACAGCACCTCTATCTTAAGGGTGAGAACCTTGAGGTTCACCCTGCTTAGCTCAATTTCTCCAGTTCAAAAATACATTTTAAAGATAATTGCAGGGTTTTGTCAAGGAAGGAACATCTTATCTAGCTGTGGTTTTGTTGCACCCTTCTAGGTGTGTGAAGCTGGCTAGTTCACTTTGTTTTGGTTTCTATATTAGTAAATTTGAAGATGTCTGACTAGGTCAGAGTGCAGGCCACAGCTACACCTCCTTGCTTCCCAACAGGCCATCAGCATCTGCTGCACATTCCTCAAGGCCATGGCCAGGATGGAGTGAAGAGGGACCTTGGAAAAGATGAAAAGAACATTCTCTACACAATAGTACAGGGCCAATAAGATGGCTCATCAGGTGAAGCTGCTTGCCGCCAAGCTTCACCATCAGAGTTTGAGCTCTAGGACTCAAAGGATGAAAGGAGAGGACCAGTTCTTACAGGTTGTTTTCTGACATCCACACATGAGCTATGGCACGTGACTACTACCCCAGCACACACAAAACAAATAAATGTAAAAGGAAAGGAAGGTAAAGAAAGAAACTGTGCCCAAGTCTAGTGTCTGCATAATTTAGAATCTGCATTTCTACTGATAGCAGTGCCCTTGAGAAATTTAAAGTAACTTCTAGAAAGAGGCTAAGAAAAACCATTTGCCTGACTTCCATCACTGAGCTACCAACCCCACCCTCCCCCTTGTCTGTTTTCAGAATTGGCCATTGTGAATGACAGCTAGGTGGTATTTTCTTGGGAAGGCAGCCATTCTGTGGCCTCATGAAAACCTCAAGGCGTGGCCATCAGACAATTCTGAGTTCAAAACCAGGCTGTGTAACAGTGAGGGCAATTTTCCATCTGCCAGGCAGGTACCATGGATGTAGGTCAAATGCTGTAAGGTCAGAAGAAGGCTGTGGGGAAAGACGAAGATTAGCTTCTGTCTGACACCAACCATACGGCTAGTGCCACCTTTTCCAGTTACCTTCCAACTGTCCAACTTACGTTTCACGTACAGGCGGCCTATCACCTTGGCAGTCCCGTATCGGTTGGATACTTCACACACATAGCTGCCTGAGTCTGAGGGGCGGCTGTTCTCAATGAGCAGCCCTGTCACTGTCTTCTGGAACCTCCCAGAAAGTTCCAGGGGCATGTTGTCCTTCAGCCAGCGGTAGTCTGGCTCGGGGTGCCCAAGTGCTTTGCAAGGCAGCTCCACACGCTGCCCCGCCATGGCTTTGCGGTGGTCAAACCCATCCAGGATGGATGGGGCTGAGTTCGCTGGGTCTGCAGAAGACAAATGAAATTATCAAAGGCCAAGGATGGGGAGCATGTGTGGCCACTGAGAACCACACGTGGGCTTTCACACAGCATTCCTGTACCTCCTGTCCACTGTGGCCACAGATCTCTAAATCAGACAGACAGATCTATCCTGTTCATAACTCACAAAAGCCTGAACCCTTGTCAGAGCTCTGGCTGATGATTCTTGCTTTGTAGAAAATACCCGGAGTCAGCGTGCTCTGACAGGAGTTGTCAGCGCAGCCAAGAAGGGGGTTATCTTGTGATAATGGAACATGTCACACAGCTCCTCTCAACAATGGCAAAGAGAGCTGTTAAATTAGCAAAATTCATTTCACAAGATAAAGGGGTTTAGTACAATATTTCTTTATTCATTTTAGATGTTTTAGACTTATTTACTTTTGGTTAGCAGTATTAATTGTACATATATTGGGCATTTGGTATAATATTTCAATGCATGTATGCAGTTGGTATTGATCAAATCCAGGCCTCTTTCTATCTTCTAGTAATCACTAGTCTACGTTCAGTTTGATTTTGTTGTGTAAGAGTCACATATGGATGGGAACACAAGGTTCTTGTCTTTCCCTGCCTGGCTGGTTTTACTTCACTTCACATCTCCACTTTTGTTCATGGAGTGGCAAATAATGAGGTTTCATTTCTCTGCACAGCTCAAGCACACCATAATGTATATGCCACATTTTCCTTGTATCTTTTAAATCTGTTAATGGCTGAAGTTTATTTCACATCTAAGCTAATATAGAAAGTTCCAGATCAATGTGGCCATGCCAGGATCTCTGTCACATGCCAATGTCATTTCTTTTGGGTCTAGATGCATAGTAAAGGGAAAGCTGGATCACACAGCAGATCTGATTTTAGCTTTGCAAAGACTTCCCACCTTGTTCTCTGTGGTGGGTGCACTAATTTACATTCTCACAGCAGGAGGGGAGAGAGTTCTTGTTTCTCTACACTTTTTCTATCTGGAAGAAAATACTTGCCAACTATTCATCTGACAAAGGATCAATGTCCAGCATAGATAAGGAACTACAGAAAACGAACAAACAAACAAAAACCACTTGAAGTATTTTTAAAATCCAAATAATAATCAATTTAAAAGTAAAGAGATGTTTATCAAAAGGAAAAAATACCAAGTAACAACAGGTATCTATCAATAGTCAACAGCAGATCAGGCAGTAGTGAAATTCCATCTCACTTAGAAAGGCTGGTAAAAGAAAATATTCCCTCTCCTAACAACCGAGGCCCTGGCTGGGCTCAAAGTTCCAAGAAATCAGGTAGGTGTACAGTTTCCAAAGACGGCAAAAGAAAGCAGCTGACCCTAACCCCAGACACCCAGCAGTTAAAAATAGACAACGTACTGTGTCCCCAATATCCTTCCCCGACAGTATCAAAACCAGCTTATCTTGAAAAACAACTTACTTCCTCCATTCTGCCCCTAAGGAAACCCTGCAACCTTCTTTACTTTTAGCTACAAACCCCATTCCAATCATGTACTACACATTCTCTCCCACGCTGGTCATGGTATGTCTAGGCCTTGAAGTCCCGGAGTCTAGAACAAGCACCCACAAAGTTTGACCCTAGAGACAGAAAGGTGATTAGGAAAGAGGGGACAACTCCCCTGTTTTGTGTAGCTATTACCTCAGAATTGAAACATTTCCTTCAGGAGGGAGGTGGGGATGCTTCCAAGATTCAGGAAGCTCATGAAACTTACAGGACTTAGGAAGCTCATGAAAAAGTCCCAGAAAGACAAAATAAAAGGAGAAAGTAAGGGGACCATGAGCACTGGGAGAGAAGCCGCAGTCTCTCCTGTTCCAGACTCCAGCATGTTTATTTCAAGTATCCCCCAAGTCTCACTGTCCTGAGTCAACCTGGCCCCTGGCTCTGGAATGTGGTAAGGGCAAAACAGCAAACAGCCAAGGGGATTAATCATTGCACCACTGAGAACAGATAGAAGGCAAACTACTTCCAACCTAGGTCACTATTACTTATCCCATAATATAAAAGTGCCTGCAGTGGGAATGAGAAGCCAGAAGTTCAGGCATAGGAAGCTCGGCCATGGAGAGAAAGCTCAATGACAACTCCAGCTGATGCCTCAACTTTCCCAGTTGGCTTCTGCTGAATGATGTGAGTACCCAATCTAATGATGTCATCTTTATCTATTGCTATTTGGTCTTTCACCCGGAAGCCTTGTTAGAGGAGGCATTCTGCTGTCCCTAGAACTCTCTCAATTAGGAGCTAGAGCCAACTAACCAAAGAGGGCTTCCCTACTAGACTTTTGCTGCGTGTTTATACACCCCTGGTTTAATATACCTTTGTCTGTGCTCTCCGTCAGACCACTCTAGTCATGCCTGCTGGGTGTGAGCATCTGCTTTGATGCTTAATTCTCTCTGCTCACCTCTTGTTTTTTCTTTTACTTTTGCTTGCTACCTGAGTATCAAACTCACCATTCAAAACACAAAGCACCACTGTCACAAGCCATTCCAGACTGCATGGAACAGAGGGCAAGGCTCATCCTGGCTTAGGTGACAGAGGGATTTCAGTCTGGGGGTGCACAGCTGTAGAGTGCACAGTGGCACCTTTTCACACCACCACAGAACAGGAAATGGAGAGTAGACTGGAAGATAAGGCAGGCTCTGACTGCAAAGGTCAGGCCTGAGACCTTAGTGCCCTACTTCAGCCTCCTGAGATCCACCTCTTAAGGGTTTCCCTCCTATTTCCCAGGGAACAAGTGTCCAAAACATAAGCCTACAGTTGACTTCTGAAAACTACAACATTCTGCTCCTGGACCTCAGAGGCTCATGGCCATCCCACAATACAAGATGAATTTAGTGCAACTTTAAGAGTCTCCCTAAGTCTCACAGCCCCAACATGGTTCAAATGTTCAGTGCTTCTCCAGAAACTGAAGGCAATGTCTTCACTGTGAGCCTCTGTAAGCATTGTACCTCAAAAGGGGAAGACAGAGACTAGCAAGTTAAGACAGGACCAAAAACCCTCCAAATTCCAGTATGGTAAACACCAAATCCTGTGGTTCTCTGGCCTGTATCCAAGGTGAGAGCTCAAATAGTCTTGCACAACTCTGCTGCTATAGCCTTGGCCTCCTGTATCACACATGACTTCCTTCTAGGGCCAGTTCAACCCAACACCTGCAGCTTCCCTAGAAAGATCTCCCACATTTCTGGCATCTCTGACACTCTGGGGACTCACTGCAATGGGAGGTCACCTTCCCACCTTCATGCATGGTCTGCTCAGGTGCTTCTGCTGGGAATCTGACCACACTACACACTGTCTGGTTCCAAGCTTTTCTTAAAAATCTTGGTATAAATCTCTATGCTCTTATGACTCCTGTACCTGCAAAAAGTAGGGCTGACACCATGTTCTGACGCCTACTTAAGGAGTAGCCATGGACCATGTCCACAGCAGCCTCTGAGTGCCTAGGTGGCTGGCCTGAAAGAACACTTCCCTAGACAGCTTTGTCCCAGCAGGGCCTTTGTGACTAGTACGCCTCGAAGCAGGCTGGGGCTAGCTGTGTCCCTCAATGAAAAACAAAAACATATAAATACGTAAGACAAAGGCACAGAACACGCCTTCCAAAACTGAAAATCATTTCAGTCAAAAGAAGGTACAGTCTCCTAAACTGTAAAATGAGTTGGAATATTTATGTTTGTATTGCTATGTAGATGCTGGCTTAAAAGACACTTGTGACCTATAAAATATGTCGAGGCAAAAGCTGCAGGTTTCCACTTAGTTACAAATCCTTCCGTTTGGGATAAGACATCAAGAACTAACAGAGGGGTAGCACAAAGAAAGCGGCAGCCTGGGAGCACGCTCTCACCTGATACGAACAGTCTCGCGCTGTTACTTTGTCTCGTCTCCCCCGTGTATCTGTGCCGCGTGATGCAGCGGTAGTTGTACAGTCCATCTTCGTTCTGTACGTCTTTAATATACAAGGCTCCCGTGGATGTGATGAGAAATCTAGATCCTGAAACAGAGAGAAACAAGGGCTTTGTGTAAATAGGGTAGAAACAGACCCCTAACAACTTAGCACCTGTAGATTAGTGTATCTCTCCGCCCTCATCAGAAAAGCTTCATTCTGCAGTAGACATGATTAACACAGAGGCCCACAAGACAAGGGGCAGAGAATGAGACTTCAGAATGTTCATCCATAAAAGAAACACATACTCCTCACCCCCTCCCTGATAGCTGAGGGGTCTTGCATCCTGTAAGAGCCAGAGGCACTGGATGGCTACAAGGAAATAGTATCTCTGGATGTAGCAGGGCAGATGCAGGAAAGCTATGACAGCATGAATAAAACCTGGCCAAGCTCAAACCAGACCAAATCCCAGCACAGAGAGGGAGCTGGGCACAAAGTCCCGCTTCCAACTGAGGAGCTACTGGTGACTTGTTTTCTTTAAGAGGGCAGCCCCGTATAAGTCAACCACTTTGTAGGGGAAGACCATACATCCAAGGATGTATGGGCAGCACAAATTGGATTTGAAGTTTGAAAAGTATAATAGAACACAAAGTTTGGTGGGTAGGAAAATGATTGGATCTGGGAGGATTTGGAGGTGGGAGGAGTATTATCAAAATACATTGTCTGAGATTCTTAAAGAATTAATAGAAAAAAAAGTAAATTGAAAAAAACTTGACCACATCAACAAAGTCCTCTGAGAATTATTTATTCACTCAAAGACTCTTCTCACAATGATTAAAAGCTGTTATGTATTTCCTTAAGGGTCCAATCTGTTTCAGCTTTTCAAGCAGAGTAAGCTGGGATGTTTTCTTTATTATATTATGTACATACTGTCTAGACAATTTTGCTTTATTTTCTTCAAAAGAAAGCAACAAGTAATCTTTTACCTTCTGTTGTATGTCACTGTATGGCAAGTACTACAAGTACCTCTTATTGATATACACTGTGCAGGACAGAAACATGTTTTCTTTTTCAACATATTTTACATGGTTGTATAATGCCCCAATAATCCCTTCTTTTGAAGTGCAGTGACAGGCAAGAGGACAAAGAGGAAACATGCAGATTCTGTCATCTTCTGAGCATGGAGCATTTCCCTGAGAACTGGCAGGCCATCATCTGGGAAGACATACGTGGATGGCCATCTGTGACGGCTCTTTAGCAGGGGAGGAGTGAGTCCATAGTGGCAGGACCAGTGCTGCACTGGTCCTGGGCACGCTCCCACTGCACGGCTAACATGGCACATGAAGAAGACTCATAGGACATTATTTCAGGAGAACTGGATCTTCTATTGCTGTGAACACTTTCTGAGAAGTTTAGAGAACGGAGAAGGAGCTGACCTAGCTCGTCTTTGATGACCTCTCCTTTGCCACTACCCACTGAATTCCATCTTGAAATTGATCGACATTTAAAAACTGAAAACAAGGTAGAGGAATAGAGGCTTTTCATCATCAGAGAGCATGAAAGCCTATGGCTTCTGGGTCATCTCAACTTCAAGGTGTGTGGAACCCTTAGGGGACAATGAGAACTGAGCAAAGCCCTGTGATGCATTGTCTCCATGGTGTCAAGGACCCCTCTATTGTCCCCTGGCTTTCTGCTGCCTGCTGCCTGCTGCTTTACACCAGAGGCTCTTGAGTCATGTGTAAAGATGGTTTGTTCATACTCTTACATGGGTTATAAACTTTTTTTGGTATAAGCAAATATGCAAACATAGATTATTAGAGGCAATAAAATATGGCACCCCTTCACACACACATACACCCAAACACACACACACACACACACACACACACACACACACACACACACACACCTTGACTCTTGAGAACTGCCTGGTAACACAATTGCCCAAAGGCAAATTTTACAGTTAACATTATTTTTTGGTGTAGGTTACAGGGATAGACTATAGAGTTCTAATGGAAATATTTCTCAGCTATAGTTTGTAATATTTGGAATGTCAGACACTCAGCAAACCAGAGTCACCAGGATAATGGCAGTGAGCGGTCTTTGACTTTGAGGTTGGTACTGTGAACATCAGTGATGGCTGGGCTGCACTATCTTGGTATCATGGGATGTCTGAGAAACACCTCTGGCTTCTCAACATATAGTAAGTGGTCCCTGAGCTCTTCAGTGCCTAAGCCCCTGGACCTGATCTCCATCGCTCTTCTGCTTCTTGCTTCTCTGACTGTTGCCTGTTACTGTTGCCTGGGTTACCACTATCCCTGTCCTCACACGTGTGTGATGTGTTTAGTGTCCAGAGTGAAGGAACAGGTGTACAGTTATGACTCTGAATAGGCTGTAGGGAGTTCTTGAGCCACCTTGCAGTCACTTAATGTGAGCGTTATTCTAGGGCCACTAAAATACGTCTGTGACAAAGCCCTCATCCAGCTGGCCTGCCTAGATGTATCAAATGGGTTGGTGGGGTATTTCTATTTAGAGATACAGGATTATCTCAGAAACTGGACATTTGCATAGTAGTGGCACTGCAGGACCCCTCAGGATGGGGGTTCTACATCCATGTGCCTCCCTGTTGTGGTGCTGAGGGGTAGAAAGCCCACAGGACAATGAAGCTAAGCCATGGTCTGGTCCAGTTGCACCAAAGGCACAGATTAAAACAGCAGATGCACAAGAGCTCTGTTTTAATGCAGTATGGGTGGTAGAAAGCCTCAGGTTTAACAGTTGAGCTGCAAAAAGCTAGTGTGTATTGAGCTGATTATCAATGCTCCTGTGCTATGTGTGGATGAGCAGGTAACCAGGGCCCAGCAGCATGCTCATTCCTTGAGTTAGCAACCATCTGAGCTCCAGGAATGCAAAGCAGCATATGTCACAGCCATATCATCAAGGAGCTTCTATCCTAAACAGCCTTGAGTCTTAGGATTAAAAATACGAAGAATGGGAGAAAAGAAGTTGGAATTTATCCCCAAGCCTGTATGTTTCCTTTACAACAGTCTAAATGTTTAACTACAGCCAGTACGATATCTGGTATTAATTGATATGCTCACTCTATTTGGATAATTTGGATCAGTCTCTACTAAATAATCAATTTGAAAGATCTTTTCAGTGGTATGAGGTGGACCAAGCTTCCTTACTTTGAGAGATCTCTTAGGGTCGCAGAGAAAACCCAGGGTCCAGAATCCCATAGATATGAACACTAAGCTATCTTGTCATTTTCCTGCCATGTGGTGTCATTCAAGACATTCAACTCTCTAGACTTTGGTCTGTTCTTCTAAGACAGACAGGAGATCAGTTCTATTATTGAAGGTTGGCTGATGGTACAGATGTCAGGCAGACATCTCAATTTCCAGGTGAGAGCAGGTGGTGATAAGGTATTATATATCCTGAAGTAACTATGAGAGGGTAAGCTTCAAACAGCTCATCATAAAGAAGGCTATGCATATGGTATATATGTAAATGAGCTCATTTTAATCATTTCACAATTTGTACACATATACATACAAAAGATTATGCCTCGTAAATATGTGCAACTATGATTTGTTAACTAAAATATTATTGATAAGAATAAGTAAAAATAAACAGGATCATTCTGATCTGATAGGCACTGATCAACATTTGTATCCAAGTTGTCCCCATGAACACTGACACAAACATGGTATGGTTCACTTTTTAAAGATTTTTTTTTTATTTAACATATAACTTTCACCTCCATTCTTATTAGCTCTTTGAGAGTTTTGAGTTTCATACACGATGATTGGCCTTGCAAGACATGCTCACTGGTATAACATTGGCACAGATAACACAGGAGTACTGAACCACTTTCTGATTGGATTTAAGCCCAACAGCACAAATAAAACCCAAACCTGATATCTTATCAGGGTCAAGGACATATGGCTAGATAGATCATAGGAAGAACCTAGTACTATCGTACTGCTAAATGGACACAATATTAAACTGACTCCTAACAACTCATTATTCCCTTAGATCAATACACCTCTTGCCCATCATCTGAGAAAATTCTGTTTTCAGTAGATAGTGACTAACACCGAGACCACGACTTTCCAGGGCACAGAGAATAAGAGACTACAGAATCTCAGCCCTAAAGGGAATGTGTATGCCACCCTCACCCTCAAAGGCTCAGGGATCATTGTAGAAGAGGGAGCTGAGTGCAAGACCAGTGCAAGCTGAGTGGTGGGTGACTACTAGAAGGTGTCTCACTTAGCAGGGCAGCTGCACATAGGGTCTCACAGGAGTTCATTGTTATGGTTTCAATCACAAGAGGCAAACTCACTAGAAAAGTCTAACGGTGGAAATGACATGGAAGAGACTTATACCACAGTTCTGCCATTTGACCATGAGTACAGCTCAGCAAAGTGATGCCCTAGCATGCATAAAGTCCTGGTTTTTGATCCCCAGCACCACAAATGTACATGTGTGTATATAGTGTATATGGATATGTTTAAGTTCACATATGTATGTATTTCTGTCTCTTGGTGTCAATGTGGTGAAATGTGTGCCAATCCCATGAGCCAGTGTTATATGACCTGGCTGTGTTTTCTAGGGTAATGAAAGCTATAATATGTCCAAGAACATCTTCATACATCCCAGTGACAGGCTGTGGGTCAGGAGAGTCACATAGACATCTGTTAGACATTGAATGCATATCCATCTAAATTGCATACAGAGACACTCTAAGCTACTGTGTGATAGTACTTGGAGGTAATGGTTTGAGAAAGTAATTTTTTTATATGAGAGCATGTGGGTGGGGCCCTGAAATGGGGTTTGTGCCCTCATATGAAGAGGAAGTAAAACAAGCTCATCCTTTCTGTGGTGAGAAGACACAGTGAGGAAGCAGCTACCTACAAGCCAGAAAGGAGTGTTCAATAAGAAATGATTCATCAGACACCCTCCAAAACTGTGAAATAAGAATTATATAACTGTTATTTAAGCCATTTATTTAGTGCAATTTTATCACAACAGCTGTCTTCAGAAGTCTTTGCATCTGTCCAGAGGAATCGTGGTGGGAACTCAGGGACTTTCTCTGATGTCATTGTCATGTTGCTTCAACTGTCAGACACGATATGTACTATTTGAACATGAGGTACATGTCAAGGAGTCATGAAAATTAGTTATTCTGCACCCATCATAGTGCAGCCAATAGCAGGGCTCTCTTTTCCACCCTCTAGAGTAGTTATTGATCCATCTGCATGCCTGCTTTACATTGCATGATACGTGTCTAGAGATACTCAGTGCTAGGCCTGCATCTCCAGCCCATTTCCCACTCAACATTCAGGATTTTTGCAATCATAAAGACAGAGATTTGACATCTCTAGATGTTGTGATGGAGTTTTGTAGCTAGAGTTTTCCTGCCTGGCCCACAGTCAGGACAAATTTCTCTCACCTGCCAGTCGCACAGCCTCTCAGACCCAACCAAGTAAACACAGAGACTTATATTGGTTACAAACTGTATGGCCATGGCAGGCTTCTTGCTAACTGTTCTTACAGCTTAAATTAATCCATTTTTATAAATCTATACCTTGCCACATGGCTCATGGCTTACCGGCATCTTCACAAGCTGTTTGTCATTGTGGCGGCTGGCAGTGTCTCTCTGACTCAGCCTTCCACTTCCCAGCTTTATTCTCCTCCTTGTCCCGCCTACACTTCCTGCCTAGCCAATGGCCAATCAGTGTTTTATTTATTGACTAATTAGCAACACATTTGCCATACAGAACATCCCACAGCAGAGTTCTACCATATCAAGTCGTCCCTAGGAGTCAAGATGGAGTCCCATCACACCAGGTCATATATGCTACCTATGAAGGATTGTACTGTGACCATATCCTGTAGACTCTCCTCTATTCCTCCCTCGCCTATCAGGCCAGAAACTCTCCCCTTCTTTCACTTGCTTTCCTCAGAATCTTGGAGCCCCACGCTCCCTAGATGCCTCCTTTTGTACACTCCTGGTCTCAGCTCCTACATTAAGTTTTTAGCAGTGTTGTTCACATTCTCTGTGCCCAAGACCTCTCCTTACCCAGGCTGAGCTTTATCATATATTGATGGGAATTAATGTTGTTCATACATATGACTTTGGTTCAGTGTCCTTCTCCTCCACTCAGAATAGGAAGGCATCATTGCTTGTTGTTCAACTTCTTATCCCCATTACCCAGAACAGCATGTGGTTATACCATACAAGAGTATTTGTTAAATAGATATCCATGTAAAGCAATCTGTCATCATTGCTGCATTTAAAATTCTTTCCTAGGCTCGGGAACAGCTCAGTAGTGAAGAGCTTGCCAGACAACCATGAGGAGTACTATTTGGATCTCTAGAATCCACATCAAGCAGGTGTGGTGGCAGCCTTAATCCTAGCACTCAGAAAGCAGAGACAGGGCATCCCAGGGCAGGCTGACTAGTTTGAGTAGTCAGAATCAACAACCACCAGATTCAGAAAGAGACCCTGTCTCAGAAAATAAAGTGGGAAGTGATCAAGGAAGACACTGAACATCCAACTTGAGTCTTCACACATATGTGTACACACATACCTGTGCTCCAGGTTACATGTGTGCCTACTACATACAAACAGGCATGCATCTATACATACACAGCAATACAGATACATATTTAAAAACATCTTCTATTTGGTTTTAGGTAAAATGAGAGAAAGCTAAGATATACCATTTTATAACCCAACATGATTATTTCCTCATGTACAATCCGCAAGAAAATACTTTGCCCCTCTCCTGGAATGATCTCAGTTTATTACCTGAAAGCAAGCCCATTTTAGAATTTGGATATTAATTATTCTTTCATTAGACTCTGGCTTTTTGCTGTGCAGCTGGGTTAGGTCTTCAATGAGGCTGGTACAATTTGCAGAAAGATTTTTTAAAAGCACGCTTGATTTTTCTCTCCAAATCATTTCTTCAGTTTGCTTTCTTTATTCTTTGCTACTTCCTTCTGAACTGAGCCAATAATAATTAAAAGAGCAGATGGCTCTGCTAATCAGATGTTGCTTGGTAATGCCACATAAAGAACCTGTCTAGGCTTTGCCTGCCACCTCGCACCGACAGCTGCACCCCCAAATGACAGAACTTTCTCTAGGTTCCTCGAGACAGTTTGCACAGCAGCGTCAGGAAATCAGGGGACTGGAGTCAGAATCTAAGTTCTAAGTCTATATGGTTAGGAGCTGATCCTGGAAATGAATATATAACTTTTTAGAAACGGGAACGCTCAAATAGCATTAACTAAATTAGAAGGGGAAATAGGGTAACTTTCAAGCTTTCAGTTTCTCTTAGTTCAGATGTAGGTCAGAGAGGAATTAGACTCCTGGCAGGGCTCTTCTCTGTCCTCTGCTCTCTGTGTTAGAGACACCAGCAGGAGCTGCAGATGGGACCTCAGAGAACAGCCTGAGGACGATGGCTCCTTGAAGAACTGCATTGGCAGCTTCATCTGGGAGAGCCGAAGGAGGGGTGAATTAAGATGACTGGTATGGAGGTATGGCTAAAATATTCTTCATCTAACATTATATGCTGAAGTTCTCCAAATATGACCTTATTTGGAAACCAGGTCATTGTAGATGGGCTACTTCAGGATGAAGTCACACTGTGGTGAGAGAGCCCTGATGCCCTGTGACTGGGATCCTCATAGGAAGTGAAAATTCTGGCACAGAAATACCTGAGTACAACAGGAATCCTCATCAAGGCAGAAGATACTATGTTCTCAGTGAGGGCCAGAAAAGACCTCCAGGTGGGCGAGGGTCTCTGTTGTAGACGAGGTCCCTAGAGAACATGACTGACCAAAGCAGGCTGCACAGGAGCTGATCTGTGTGTGGAGGAGCAGCCTGTCTCAGAGACTGATGTTCAGAACACTCATGTGAGGGAATAAGAGAGGAGGGCCAAGACAAGACCCAGCAAAGGAGGGGGCAGGAGACGAGGGCCCAAGGCAGTGACCAGGAGGCCCCGGAAGAGAGACTCTGGAAACCACAGTGGCTACTGCAGCCTCAGCCCTGTGCTTTTCTACTGCATGACCTGGGATGTGCATAGAGCTTAGGGTCTGGGTTTCCTCATTTCCAACAGGGCTACGTCAGGGTGATGTTATCTTCTTGGAAGCATTGCTGCATGAAGTGAGAACTTGGAAGAAAGCCAGGCTGTGTCACCATCTATCTATGAAAGAATCTACTTCTATACTAATAATAACATTAAATATCCAGCTTCAACAGCTATCAATGTACAAAGTAAGTGTAAAGAACACTCTAAACTATTCCCCAGAACAAAGTCAAAGACTAGGTTAAATGATATGATGCCACATTCTAAGAACAGATGATCTGATATTATGAAAATGTCAATTTTCTGAAAATGAAAGAAAGCAATTGATCTTCCTCCCTTTCTAAACTGCATTGATTAAAATATGCTACTCCCACCAAGGAGATTAGAAAAATCAATAAGACATTTGAGAATACATAATCTTGGTGGGGGTGAAGGGAAATGAACATATCTTACAGAGTATAAATTGGTGAAGCATTTCTTGGGACCAACTCATGTGATTATTTTTAGTCATAAGTATTGTACATACTTCAACCCAGTGGGTCCTCTACAAGACTCTGTCCAAAGTAAATCCTCAGACATAGCCACATATTAATAGATAGCACTGAACTATAGTGCCCTCTGACCCTTTAGAAACAGTAGAATGCTGAGGGGTAACTGAGTAAAATAATTAATATGCTCAAACTCATAGTGATTAAAAGGACAGTAAGATAGAGCTACCATAGTTCTAGAAAGATCTCCAAGGCAATCTAGAGTAATAACAAAATGATACATAAATCAACATACTACATATGTATGTGTCTAAGCATAAATTTGAATATGCAAATGAACACAGGTATTGAAGTAGCAGATATTTACTGAAGTGAGCTGGGAGAGGAGCAGAATTCATTTTCTTTCTTATGCTCACACCCCATGCTCTCTTACACACTCTAGTAGCCTGCTCCTAGAGGAGTCTGTGGGTGTGGCACATGGCACATGCAGACCAAAGCCCTGGTAGCTTAGAGACACAGGATAATCAGGAAGGCTGGGATAGGCAAGGTATATCAAAGGTGACTTGATTTCTCTTGCTTTCCAATCTGGTCTACTGGTGGGTGCAGATGTAGCAGAGAGGGATGCCTCCAACATTCCTTTGACCTTTGTTATCCCTGCCCTCCAAACACCTAACTGGCCATGCTCCCACCTCCTCACCACCCATGGCTGCTTCACACCCTCCAACTTTGCACTGAACTACAGTTAGCATCACGGTTCTTCAGTCACAATGTCAGCCACGACAGAGGCCTCAGGGAGCAAAGCCACCCTCTTGTTTCCCCTTGCTCTGCCCTTCCCCTCACACTCTGCATTAAATGACTAGATATTCAAGATACATAGATTCTGAGGTCCCCCCTTGCCTCCTCCCCGCCTTTGAAGAGGAGCAGGGATTCCAGTTCAGGCAGTGACCTCACCTTTCCACTACTCTTTGTTATGTAATCTGTGCTGCTGAGGAAAGCGTCATCAAGGCAGCCAATGCACAGCACAGGCCGGGCTGCCTGGAAAAATCACTGCACTGGAAGTAATGATATATTATAGTAGGGGGCATGTGGACGCCTAGGCTGGCTTCTAAGTCCAGAGTCCTCCAGCATAGACATGTTAAAACACTCTGAAAGCAATCTCACAAAGACATTTTCCTCCTGTAACTAAGATTTGCTCAGTGTACTTCTCCCACAGTTAAATGAGGCTCAATTACACACTGCTAATTTAAGCCTGCATACTGCATTCAACTGTGCACCTAATTACCCTGTTTAGTTTGTTAATGATCAGAGCTTTGCCTGTGCAGATCTTGGAGTCTACCATTAATCTTTACTCTAGTTAGATTTCTCGTGATTTTTTCCAGAATATATCCTTCGAAAAAAAATAGATTTTAAAGGGATTATTTAAGGATTAACAACAACATCAAAGATGCTCAAACAACTTACACAGTACTCATTCATTCATATGAGGAGGGGACGCTTGTCACTTGCTGTGGGGCCACTCATGTCTGCGGGAAAATGTCTTAGTTGGAGACAAGAATAGCAATTAGACAAAGGAGAGAAAAGTGAACAGTGGTGGGTGCATAAGTGCATAAAAGAACTAAGAAATGAGCCAGAACAGAGTGAGTGCTTCCTCAAGAGGGAGAGGGGGCCAAGGGGGAGAAAGAGAGAGGACAGAGAGGGGAGATGGGGAGAGAAAGAGAGAGAGAGAGAGAGAGAGAGAGAGAGAGAGAGAGAGAGAGAGAGAGAGAGAACAAGCAGAGGAGAGAGGGGAGAGAGAGATATGACTTGTGACTTGAAGGGTGTTTGGCAGGGTAGAAAATCCAAGGGCACTAGGGAGGCTAGACATGATCGAAGCATAATGCAGACAAGGGAGGGAATCCGATCCATCTGTATAATTATGCAGTCATCATAATTGTTAAAATAAATACTTCTAAAAAGTTAAATCTAGATAGCTATAACTATTAAAAGCAACATGTTCAAAAATGAACGAACAGTGGAAGGAACTGAGGGGAGTGCAGAACCTCAGGGATGGCCTCTCCAGTGCTCAACAGAACGAGTCACTGTCTATGTGCAGCCATGTTGGCCTCTTTCTGCTGCTGTGATAAAATACCAAGGCAAAAAACAGCTCAAGGGAGGAAGGGTTTATTCTGTTTACAGAGCAGATACAGTCCCTCATAGCAGTGGGAGCCTACCAACTACCTGGCAGTCAGAAAGCAGAAGACAACAGGAAAGGCCATGCTGCACACCTCCAAAGCCCACCCCAGGGATTCACTTTCTGCAGTAAGGCTCCATCTCCTAAAGCTTCCATAGTCTTCCCAAACAGCATCACCATGGGTGGGGGGCAGTTTTTAAATATGAGGGGGACATTTCACATTCAAACTACAATGGAGCCTGTGATGTGCTGGGAGAGCTGTTCTATCTACATGGCTCCTCAGCCTCCTCAATGCCACTGATTCATTCAGAGAAAAAGCCCCAAGGACCTGGCCTCCACCAATGTCCATCCAGCTGCCTCCAAAAGGATGCCTCATGTGATCTCTCCCTATTTAACACTTACTATCCTTCTTTCTGTAAATACAGGAAAACTGACCCATAGCTTAAGAGTCTTTGGGAGATAATTGCATCAACCAGAAGTCAGTGTATTTGCATATATACATATATGGCTGGTTCTATTGACTTTACATTTCAAGGTAGCAATACAAATATTCTTTACACATACTTTGCTTTAGACAAACAGAACTATTTAAAAGACAAAAAAGAAGTAGGAGTGTAGATGGGTTAGGTGATTGCAGGTAATCCTGAATGCAGTCCAAGAATGACCTGGCATTGGGAAGCTTTGCATCCATGTCTCTTCTGACACCAGGTAAGTAATACATTCTCAACATGAGAAAGGGGGCAACTGTTGGTTGCCAGAAAGGAAAGACGGAACAATCCAAAAGGATGAGGCCATTAGAAAATATCCAGTTGTGTGCATGCCATTCCAGAAGGCCAGGCCAGAGAGTGAGAAGAACATATGGGAGACATGTGGTTGAGGATGTGGAAGCCACACCTCTGCCTTGACGGATGGGAGAAGAGTACCAAAAGCCCCAGGGTTTGGAGCCAGGGTGGAAGTAGGTGACTGCTATTTCCTGATGGTGAGACAAGAGGTAAAACACAAGGAAACGGGTAAAATTGGGTGGAAAACAGGTGAGGCAGATACAGAACTCACAAAGGGTGGGGGATGCATCCCACCACGGACGGCAGAGGATGGATGGAGAAAGTCAGAAAAAGCAGAAAACTGCTTTTAGGATATGGTTGAATTTTCCTGAGATAGGTTAATTCACAGTTGGTCCTTTAGGGGGAGCCCTAGTACCTCCCCCTGCTCCCCCCCAAGGCCTTTCTCCCATGTCTTAGCCTGGCAGGCATCTAACATGAGTCTCTCATGCTTAGTACTTTATTTTTAGAGCCAAACCATGAACTCAATCCACTGTGAGAGTGCCTTCCTCCACGGATTAGTTAGACCACGATCGTTAATATTTTACGAGTCTATGCACAATGTGTTCAGTTCCACCTAAACTGCTCCCATGAAGGGAAAAGCACACAAAAGAGTTAAACACGGGGTGTGAGTTCCCTGCTCCGGAGAAAGCCCACCCTGTCGTCTTTTTGTTTCACTTTACATATTCTCCTTCCCATATATGTACACTTAGAAACAGTTTACATTAACTTTTACATCAGCAGGACACACTCTTCCTGTACCACTTTTCTCTAGCAAGTCTCATATAGCAAAACCACCCTGTGCCCTTCACACACCCTCAGAGCAGAACATGGTAAAGTTGTCCACGCCTTTGATGCAATCCAACATGTTTTTAATAAAGGCAGAATTTCCCTACAGCAAAGATGAGTGAAAGTCCCCAGCGTTCCAAGATAATTCATCCTCTTCTTGAGATGGAGCACAAAAGAGTTTCCTCAGATGTATATGTTACTCACCTTAATATCTCTGAAAATTACTTTCCTGTCATGTTGGGAAAACTTCAACTTGTCACTTAAATAAGAATAAAGTGAAGCCATTTTAAGTGACTTGCAGTGAGGCTATCTTTTTTTTATTTCTTCATAGTAAATTTTAATTAGAGGATATCTTTTAAAATAACCAATATTTTATACTAAAAAATAGTAAAATGAGGACCATAGAAAAGGTAGCATTATTTTTTTAAGTGGGCACCACTTATTTTTTTAAAACTATGTATATGTGCATGTATTTGTGTGTACATCAACAACAAACTTCCATCATTGATAGTTTAGTATTAATACTGATATATTTATTAAATACTTGGGCCAATCTCTCAGATCATGAATCTCACATACAATAGGCAGAAGACTGACAAGTACATCCCAGACAAGTCCTCCAATCATTTTAACCTTATGAACCTGGTAAGGATCTCACCACAGAAACTATAACTTCAGGCTTCCCTGACTCAGACTAATTAAACAAGTTAAACCACACATCCCATTCTGAAGAGCTGTGACATGCTACAGTCACTGGAGGGACAGGAACTCCCCCAGAACCTTCTCATGTAGGCACAGATCATCACTGTTGCCTACATCGCCATTTGGGGACCTCCCTACAGATTGTCACAGCACACCCATCATGGAAGGGAAAACTGGCGAGCTCAGGTTTGGGAGGATGCAGGAGTGAGAAGATGGGAGTTCAGGTGAGGAGAGAAAATGAGAATCTTACATCCTAGGAGGACAATCATGCTCATTCTCCTGGGCAACTTAATCAGATGTCCTTGGGAAGGAACCCTTTGTCACCTGCCCATCACTGACTCCATCTCCTTTCCTTTTCAAAGTCTCTTGGAAAGATGCCGATGTGTGTGCTCGGAAGGAAGAAACTGATGGTGCCCCACTTAACATCTGCTTATCCAGTCTCCTTTGATGCCTGTGCTCCACCTCACTCACTCACGTTGGAACTCAGCCTCTGTGCTGGTGAATGGATAGATCTCAATGTTCAGCTAAAAGCTGAAATTTTTGTCCATGTGTTTTTCACTGCACAGGTGTAAAAATTCTAGTCTCTCAGTCAGCATTAGACAGCAGCGACTTTAGATGGACCTGTAATGGCCAGGTAAGAAGAAAGAGTCCTCCTTTTCCTCCTGACAGGTGTGAAGGATATTTGCGTGGCTCATGGAGAGAGGCTGGATGAACTTTGATGAGCTCATTGCTGTGACAATCCTTTGCATGTCTGCCATTGGCTACACCATTCTCTAGGTGAAGAGGAGCTCATGCCCAGTGTGAGCAACACAGAGAGTTTGAAGAAGCTAGCCTAGGCTACATGAAACCCTAGCTAAAATAAAGCCCATGAGAAATGATATTTATACTTTTTCCACTAAAGGTGAAAAGAGGGATTTCTCCAAGGAAATAGCTTTATCATAGAAAAATGCAAAGGGATATAACACTGCTATTGGTGATATCAACTGCAGAAATCACCAGGCCTGAACTGTGTGGAGCCCCGGCCCTCCACAGCTGCTGCCATAGCCGTGGTTTGATAAGCGCAAGTGTTTGCTGCTGCCTTGTCATGGTTATAGGGATGAGCGGAAGAGAGGGTATTACTCCAGATAAGCTCTGAAGAAGCCAGTTCTGCATTTAAAAACCTGCATGCATGAACACCAGGCAGACAGCTGGAGGCAGATAGAATATCACAACTCACTCTGCACACCTTGTGTTCACAATAAGAATGTCAAGGTGTCTTTGTCACTTTCCGTCACCGTGACAAACATCTGAGCAAGACAACTTGAAAAGACGAAGTTGAACATGGTTTCAGAGCTCCAGGCCATCGTGGCAGGGAGGGTGTGGTGGGCAGCTCACATCATGGTGGACAGGAAACACAGAGAAAATGCTAGGCTGTAGGAATTTTTGCTTTTATTCTCTCTCATTCCATCTGAACACTGGAGAGTATGGTGGTATTTTATTTGTACTGAAATGTGATTTTAATTGTATGTTAATAAATAAAGTTGCCCGGGGGTCAGAGCTATTAGAGCCATAGCAAAAGCTGGGCGGTGGTGGTGCATGCCTTTAATCCCAGCACTTGGTAGGCAGAGCTAGGTAGATCTCTGTGTGTTCAGGGATACAGCCAGCATTGGAGACACACACCTTTAATCTCAATATCAACCATAGAAGACCTGAAGTCTCTACAGACAGGCAGTGATGAGGCAGTCATGTATTTGGGTTTACCACCAATGAGAAGGCAGAACAGAAAGTCTATATAAAGACAAACAGACAGAAAGTAGGTCTCTTTTGGAGAGGTCTCTTGGCTGAAGAGGCTAGCTTCAGCAGGAAGGGTAAGGCTCTTAGCTCTGATCTCTTGGCTTTCTTCTTTGCATTGGTTCTATGTTTCTTATTTAATAAGATGGTTGGTTACATCTACATTTGGCGCCCAACGTGGGGCAAATCCATTAAAAACCGCTTGGTTTGGAGGCAGGTCCGTTTTCCGGCCTGGGCAGGCCAGCTCCCTAGCCTGGGCCCAGGTCGGCTTGGTCTCAGGCCTGCGTGTAACCGCTTGGGGCTACAGGAGAGTGGCACAACATGTGCAGAGCCCCTCAGAATGGTAAGAGAACAAAAACCTTCTAGCTCTATCCAGGACCCTACCCTGGGAGGAGGTGCCACCCACATCCAAGGCAGGTCTTCAATTCCTCTCTAGAAACAGACTCAGAGGCAACGTGGAGGTTTGTTTCACTGTCTATGAGCTTCTCAGCCAATAAAGTTGATGCTCAGGATCAACAGCCACATAATTCTTGACACAAGTGATGCATAGCACAATGACTCAGCCAGTAAGGGCACTTACTGTGCAAGCCTGACGACCCGAGTTCAAACCTCAGAATTCAGGGTGAAAGGGGAGAACCGACTCTTGAAATTTGTTCTCTGACCTCCTCACATGCTCTCTCTCTCTCTCTCTCTCTCTCTCTCTCTCTCTCTCTCTCTCTCACACACACACACACACACACACACACACTCACTCACATACACACTAATAAATAACCAAACACGACAAGAGAGCAGATCAAAAAGGAAACAGAAGAAAATCTGTGTTAAGTGAAATGAAACAACAGCTTGAGTGTATTTAACAGCTACAGCTCTCAGGGAGTCTGATGCTTCTTTGTTTCTTTCTCTGGGGCAAACAATCTCATCAAGCTTCATGCTGTGACATATCCCTGCCTCTAGTGGGATTTTATCTAGGCAAGTGCAAGAGTGAATACAGTTCAATGGTGGGACACATCATGATGGCACTAGCCCGTGTCAGTGGCCCCACCCCTGTGTCACATGTCACGTGACACAAACTCATTCAATCAAGGCTTGTTCAAGAATGCTACCTAGAGAATGGTGCCAGCCTATTACTTCTGCTGGAAATTCCTATTGCAAATGTCTAAGGAACTCTTCACTTCAGAATGAGCAGGATACGTGGCTGAAACCTGTGGGACTGTGACTCTGGGTATCTGAGACGAGAGTCAGTTTGGGGTTTCTTTGTTCTTTGTGGGGGCAGGGGGAGGAAGACAGAGATACAGAGAGTCAGATAGACAGATAGACACAGACAGAGACACACAGAGATACAGAGAGATACAGAGAGCTTCTCTGTAGCAGACATGCAGAAAAGAATGGAGCCAAATGCTCTTCAAAGGCAGTTGCTATGTCACACTTGAAAAGTACTTTCCTTCCCTTAGATTCTCCATGATCATCTTATAGATGTTTAGTAAACACCTGATGAATTTCATTCCTTTACTGTGCCACCCCCTCCTAAGGCTTTGCTCATTTAATACATTTCTAAATCTGTTACTTTTTTATGGAATAAAAAGAGGAATTTCTGGCTTTTAAATCTCTGGTGTGTCCCAAACAAGAGAAGCCTAGTAAACTCCTTTTAAATGTCTCAAACTCACAGCATTCTCCCTGTCTCAACCTCTCAAGTACTGGGGTTATAGTGTGAACCATCACACCAACCTCAATGAACATTATTTTAACAAATATTTAGAGACTTTAAACACTAATGAAACAATCCTTGGATGTTCTGGTTAGAGGCGGCAGCCTTCCAAAACTGAAATATATTTTGAAATAGTTACAGAGGATGATGGGCCAGAAAACATTGCTCTTACAAAGCCTGAGATTGTTCTGGTTTCTAAGAACACACCTTAATGAAATGTAGGAAATGATAGCATAGGAATATGCGATAGATACCCATCAATACATGGGACGGGTAACCACAGATTCTTATGAGATCTCAGTAAAGGCACTTGGCAACAAGCTGACAACCTGTTTAGTCCTAGGGACCCACAGGGTAGAAGGAGAGAACTACTTCCTCTGCTGTAACTTGTCATGATATGCACACACACACACACACACACACACACACACACACACACATGCAGCCACACACATCCCTCTAAATAAATATAAATGTAATGGGAAAACTGTTTAAAGACGTCGGCTTTCTGGACAGAGGTTTCCTGTGCTGATGATTCGAGGTGGAGAGCACCAGGCACAGACACAGCTTCCTTCTGCGCCTGGTCCATACTCTGAACCTCTTTCCCTGGGCCAGCTGATCTCTACATAATGCTCTGAAGAATGCTTCCTGCTACACCAGATAGCAGCAGGAAAAAAGCAACCTCAGAAACCAGGCTTGGCCACCAGAACTCCAGATGTTCAAACCCAGACACACATGAAGCAAAGACTGAGCCTATGCCATCAGCAGCACCTGTGTTCAAGTCCAAGTCCCACTCCACCAAGTAAAGGACTGTTGAACTGCACCACCTTGACACGGTGGAGTGACTCATTGGGTAGACGTACGATCATTTAACTAACACATATAAGGTGGAAGCTTCTAATATTTCACTATTGTGAGTGAAATGAAGCTTTATACACAGACCTTTGCCCACATTTCTGATGATTTCCTCAATATGGCTCTATGAAGTTCCTCGGATCCAACCTAATTCCTTTTAAAGAAAGACATTAAATGGATGGATTGGTGACATGAATTATATAGTAAGGTTATTGAGTGGTTTAATGATCTGTGATGGTGATCTGCTGAACATCTAAACACAGATGTATATCTGCATTATCTACCTCATCTAGAACATTTATGAGCACAGAGAGGGGAAAGGAAGTGCTGTGAGCTCTGCCAACTGACCCAGGGGTTCATATCACTTCTTTTAACCCCCTAGTTCTGTGAGATGTGCAGAATATGTGAGGTTGTAGGGCCAATCATTTGGGGATGAGGCCACACAATCTAGATTTCCCTGACTCTGAGGAACATTTTCCACTGCACCAGATTGGATTACTCCCATGGTCAAGGTGACAAACTGAGGCACTTGGCTCTCTATAAGTCAGCACTTCCTGTGCACAGACCCCCAGGTCTGGGAATGCCCAAAGCTGAAGATGAATTGGGCCTTGTTCACACCACACCATGTAACTGGGGATCAGTGGGGACTTGAGATAAAGTGACAGGCAGTAGGAGGAGGAGGGAGCTTATAACAGTGGGCTTCAGGTCTTTGTTAATTATTTCCCAAGGTGATAGAAATGGAAGCTTTAGGAGTCAGTGTGTTTTACATGGCAAAATGTGTGACAATTCCTTTACTATCATAGTTCATACAAGTACATCAAGCCTTGTTAGTCTAGTTTTCCATGAGATTTCCTAGACTTCTGAGGAAAAATGTAGTTGAAAGTTTTCTCCGATCCTGCCTGGCCTTGCGGTCCCACAGCCCGCTTATAAAATAATCACTCAGCAGCTTATATTAATTATAACTGCTCAGCCATTAGCTCAGGCTTACTACTGACTATCTCTTAGACTTAAACTAACCCATAATTCTTATCTATGTTTAGCCATGTGACTTAGTACCTTTTCTCAGTTCTGCTTTGTCATCTTGCTTCCTCTGTGTCTGGCTGGTGACTCCTGACTCCACCCTTCCTCTTCCCAGCATTCTCCTAGTCTGCTCAACCCTGCCTATACTTCCTACCTGGCTACTGGCCAATCAGCATTTTATTAAATCAGTGTACAAGAGCATTATCCCACAGCAGAAAAATCTTGATCCAATAACCAAGGCTACAACATCAAGTTTCAACCTCCTCCTCCTCCTCCTCCTCCTCCTCCTCCTCCTCCTCCTCTCCCTTCCCTGGATGGTTCCAAATAAATAATTTCATGTGGGACCAGATTTTGAACCTGAGAGAATAATTTGGGACATTCTTTTGTTATTTTTATTTTAATGAAAGTCAAAATTGAAAACCAGAATTTTCTCTCCTCAAAGGTCAGGTCTATTTTTACTTCCCTTCTGGATATGTTTTTAATCAGAACTTCTATTCTCATTGGTACCCAGCCTTGTTACAAAGCAGTTTTGTCCACCTGCAGAGTATAATATTTTCCCTATTTTAAGATGAAAGAAGTTTGTAAATATGTATATTTTCTTAGGTCCACTATGGTGGGAGTATGATTGCAGGTTTTTACTTGGGTTCTATAATTCTCCAAGAAATTTCTTTCTTTTTCTTTATCTTCAATCACAATTCTTTTTTTTTAAAAATAAATCCTGACATATTTATCTTTATATTAATAAACTTTTTAAAAAGTGTACATTAAAACAACTTCAAAAGGGTTTACTTCTGTGAACAGACTCACGGCAGAACCCTGGGGCTGGCTTTATCTTGAACATTTTGTCTCATTCTTCACTCTGAGGTCCTCATGTGAAGAGAAGGGTTGGGGATGTTGGCATTTGCCATGTGACTCTTTGACCTCGTCATCTGTTGTATGAACAGCTCTTGTACCAAGCAGACAAGATTGCTGATGCCCCCAATTTGAGCCTTGGAAACTGCATGGTGTCTGGAGAAAGCCTGCTCCAGAAAGTTGTCCTCTGACTTCCACACACTTATGTGGCATGCTGACGTGGGCACACAGATACCCACACTTAAACACATACACACTCTTGACACCAACTTCAGGGTTTGGGCAGGAAAGGGGTTCTGTGCTGGAACTTGAGTTCCTTATGGTTCATAAACAGGCCCAGTGCCCTTTAATGATTCCACCTTTTCATTTGGAGTGTGAACTCATCAGGTGCTATGCCACTAACCACTTCACAAGGCTCCTTTGGCTAAGATATCAGGGTTGACAGAGAGCATCCATTGGTACTCAGGCAGCTGAGGTCTCCTGCCCAGCCAAACAACTTTTCTGAATCTCTAAGAACAGAATCATATCAACCTAGTAACCTGTCAGTCATGTCCTTATATCTGTCCCCATCATTGCTGAGAAGGTGATTCACTCAGACCTCACCCTCCCTTAACAGGAAGTAAAATACTGTGTCACTTATCATCATCAAGATTATGGTTACAAGGTCTGATAGTGCAAGTGAGACAAGATGAGGAGATGAGACTGTGTGCTGGGTTCCTCTGCTCCAGGAAACGTATTTCTAGACTTTACATAGATGAAGAATGCATTCTTCCAACAGGATTTTGCATGCTGCATGACTCCAGATTAAACAAAAAACATAGAGAATGCTTCCCTTTTTAGATATTGCTTAATGCCTATTCAATAAATGTGACCTGTTACAGACTATCTCCATGCCAGGCTTAAGTGAGCAGAGATGGCCATCATCCCTCCTTGACTGGATCTCACCTTTTACCACTGTCTGGAGAAGTCACCTCCATGTACACTCTGGGTTTGCTTGCTATGCTTCCATTTCCATTCTGATTCAACGAATGGCTTCTCTTCCCTAGAGTGACTGGTACCAATCAATTCACCAGCCACATCCCATGTACCCTGTCACACATATATATTTTTGTGGCAAAATAAACTCCTTGAATGTAATGCAGATCCATCTCCACCTAACATTTGAATCTCATGTCTCAGGGAATTATGCGAGCCATAGTGGAGGTGAATAATATTCCTCCTGCACTGAAGCTAGAACATGTATATGGGAAAAACACATACGCTTAGCTATGTTTGATAATATACCTTTCAGGATACACACTATAATACTTCACAGAGACAACAGAACATAAGGGAAGAATACTAACCATAAATGATCATAGCAAGAGTTTAACGTAGTTCCACACATAGCACATATTGTTAAAGTTTACCTCCCAGGGAAAACAGCTGGCACCTAGCATGTGTGAGGCTTGGATTGGATTTTCAGTATGGCAAAAAAAAGAAAAGAAAAGAAAAGAAAAGAAAATAAAGATAGAGGTAGTTTGTTTGGCAGATCCAAACAAAGAAATCACGGTACTGACAATATGTGACTATATTTACATGCTGTCCTGTGTTCACTGTGGAACAGCCCACAACAGCAAGCCATGGACCTAACAGCGACCACAGCACTGAAGATCAGATAACATGATGCACAGGCACACAGAGGACTGCTACTCAGTCTTTGCAAAGAGAGAAGTTCTATAACCGGTGACACTCTTCTCATGTGAGATTTGAGAAGTAGCTCATAGAAGAAGGGGACATGTCCCACCTGGGCCTAGGAGCCTGGGACTTGGAGCATTGCAGATCAAGGGACACAGTTATTGTCAATATGGAAGAAGTAAGTTAAAAAATTACCACCCATATACTGATTATAGTTAAATAAGAATGTATTACAACTTGCAAAGGAGCAGATTTTATCTGGGATGAATTCATATTTTAATTAGCTTAACTTAGCAATTCCACAACATATACATATTTCAAAAACTCATCTTGTATAACATAAATATATATCCATATATATATTATATATGTTTATTTTTCAATTTAAAGCATTTTAAAAATGATAAAGGAAAGTCCTAAAAAATGAGACCTATGTCCATACATTCCATTTGTGACATGACTTTGCCTTGGATTGCAAATTCAAAGGGAGGAGACTCTATAACTTTGTAAAAGTCATTTGTTATTTCTGGCATTTCCTGTGGAGATAAGATGAAGTCCTGAGTGAGTGTGTCTTGTTGACCTGAGCATAGCCATGTCATGGAAATTTCAAAGTTTCTCCCTTCCTAGCCTCCAGGTCCCACTACCTGGCTCAGAGGATTGGCAAGGCCCAGCAATTCAATAAGATAAAAGAAAACTATGTACAAATCAATATTGCAAGATTTGGATATCCATCTGAAAAACACTCAGACATCAATGTGCCAAAAGGCTCTTTCTTTTTTAATTTTTTATTTATTCAATGTGTTTCCACATCATATATCTTGATCACATTCATTACCTATCCCTTTGCATTTGCCCTCTGCCTCTGCACCTCCCCCAAATAAAACAAGATTCAAGAGAAAAAAGGAAGAAAATAAATGAGAAAAATTATAAAAAAGGAAGGAATTGAAAATGTTTCCATGGAAGCTGAAGTGTGACCCAAGAAGTTACATCACATACCCCCTTGTCCATACATCTCTACTTGTAAGTATTTATTGCAAAGAGTCATTGGTCCAGTTCAAGGCCCCTGGTTTCTACTACATGTTCGATGCTGGGCCCCCACTAGAACTCTTCCTGGACATCCCACTGTTGCCCTGTGTTGTGGAGATTCTGTAGCTTTGGGTCTGTAGGTCGGGTCCCTTCCTATGCTCCAGCAGATCACAGATGGGGTGGATGTTAGGGCAGGCCAAGTCATAACCCTGGGTCTGGGCCTGGACAGCTGTAGAGTTGGTCTGCCAGATGGAAAGTGGGGACAGCTCTCCCATGGTCACAATTTCGGGGCTGGCTCACCTATGCTAATAGTGTTGGCTCTATTTTCCTGCCCTGGTGAGGTACAGGGATTGCTCTCCTGGGTGTCCAAGTGTTGTAGCTGGTGAGGGTCAGGGATGATGGGATCAGGGGTGGCTCTCCCACTCTTATGACCACAGGGCCAGCTCTCCCACCTGCCTCGGGCATTGATGGGCATGGCAGGAGGACTTATCCCTATACCCTATCGAGGTGCAGGGCCTGCTTTCCTTAGTGTTGCAGCTGGTGGGGGTCAGGGATGGCTTTCCCACACTTATGACCACAGGGCCAGCTCTCCCACTTGCCTCAGGTGTTCATGAGCATGTAGGAGGAACAAAAGACTCTTTTATTACTACCACTGGCTATGAGAAATTGAAGCAGATGCTGGCCTCACCTTAAGAGCTAAACTTTCCACTTCTCAAAGAAAGCATTAAAAAATTAAATTGAGCCACCCTTGGAGTAGGCAGAGACATTTTACTGGGGACACAGAGAAAAGTGAACTGCAAAAGGAAGATCTTCATAAAGTAAATTTAATGACGATGATGACAACAAGAATGAAAACCTTCACTTTTTCAAAAACACCATTAAGAAATGGAGAAAGCCAACTCAGGTTCAAAGGAGACACTCTCCAAGCATTGCAAGAATTCAAGGAGTCAGCTCTAAGACAAATGTCCCAAATCAAAGCATTCATGATATCTGAAGAAGCACTTCAAAGAAAATATAAGAATGGCCATGAGCATATTTTGAATGCTAGTGTATAAAAATGCATAATAAAACCACAGTTTGATACTAAAGAAATCATCTTCCTAAAAACCAAGGCCCAAAACTGGGCTCAGAGTTCCCTAAACCCTGTTATTTCTGTAGTTCCCAGAGGAGGAAAAACAAAAACAAATAAAAACTAGCAAAACACAGCTGACCTCCACCTGATATCAAAGGTTACAAAGGCAGAAAACAGTCCCATCCTCACCTGCACAGTCACAAGCAGCAAATAAACAAACAAACCCCTGCTTACTTTCCTCCATTCTGCCTTTATTAAAACCTTCTCTTTTCCCTTCCTAGCTACATACCGTACTCAAATCACATACTGAGTGCTCTGGATATCTGGACAGCCTTGAGGTACAACCTCTCTCAGGCTATTAAAGCCAGCTCTTGCTGTTGCAGTCAGTGTGAATTTTCATTCCGTGCTTACCCTTGTAAACTTAATCCTTGAAGATACAACTGCATATCTCCAGGATGAGCTACAGCTCTAATGTGTTAGTGAGAGAGTGAAACAATCACATCTTTCATCTGTTACTTATAATCATACAAAAATCCTCATTAATAAGCCACATACAGGGCATTCAGTCTGATGGCGAGCTCATGCTACTTCTCTTCTGTGTCTTCTTCTGGAATGCCAGAGTTGAAATCATTGCATTCATTTCATCATTCAACAACAGGTGGTGACTTGTAGTTTAAAGGACATGGATTCAGGAAACTACACGGGTGGGCACATCTTGAAAATCTTACTAAAAAAAAGTTCTTATTATCAAAGTGCAGAGATCTTGAAGAGGTCATTCACTTGCCAGCATGAGCCTGACTACTACAAAGTTCCCTGACAAGCACTTGGGTAAATCACCAGGCTCAAAGCTAAGGAGATTTCCCCAGATGTGGCACAAGGGAAGGAGACACTGGCTTATCTGGCTTCATTCATGAGTAGGAGGCACAATGTTCTTGCTCTCAGTCACATCTATCCACAGTAACAACTGCAGGGCTGCAATGTCCACCTGGACCTTCCTCCAGGGTCAAGGCTACAGAAAAGACAGGCTATACAGGGAAGCAAAGGGAGCAGCAAACCAAGAGTCAAACACACAGGGTCATTTTGGACATGTTTATGCATGGTTGGCACTCAAACACAGCTTATTTATTTATATCAAAGCTACATATTGTGTCAAAAGGAGTCAGACTTTTCCAGCCTGAGGTTGTAATTACAACTGAATGAGAGAGTCACAATTTTATCAAAATTTTTTAAAAAATGAAAAAGATTTTTAACTGGCTTACACTTTTGGGCAAAATAGTAGCATGACGTATCTGACTGGGAAAGGTACTGCCAAGTGTAGTTTCCTTGTTAGAACTTTCCAACAGGGGTAAGCGCCACTCTTGGCCTGTGATGGCCATTATTGGTCACCAATTTCACTACAACTGGAATTAACTAAAACCCCCAATAGAGGGCACACCTGTGAGAGATTTCTGCATAATTTGAAATGGGAAGATCTACTTTTAATCTGGATCTCTGAAGTAGGAAGAAAGACACACCTTTAATCCAGATCTTTAATCTAGATTTAGCAGGGGCCATGCCTTCTGCTGGAAGCCTAGGTAAGGACATGGAAGAAGGAAGCTTTTGTTCTTTTCTTGCTAGTGGGACAAGAGCAAGCAAGTCCACTCCTTAGCTGGCGTTAGAGCCGACTTCTTCAGGATTCCAGTGTACACTGAATAGTAGCTGAGACATCCAGCCCCATGGACTGAGCAACTACCGGATTCTTGGACTTTCTGTTCATAGCTAGCCATTGTTGGATTAGCTGAACCACAGTGTATAAGACACTCTCATAAATACCCTGTGGTGATATTTTATTTGTGCTGAAATGTGGTGATATTTTATTTGTGCATTAATAAATAAAGCTTGCCTGGAGATCAGGGGGGAAAGGCCATCCATTTTAAGTAAACGAGAAGTCAAGCATCACACACCCTTAATCCCTTAGCAGGTAGGATCTCTGCGTATTCAAGGTTATACTAGGGAACAGAGCCAATTGTGGTGACACATGCCTTTAATCCCAGTACCAACCATAGAGTCCTGGAGGTCTGTAGGACAGACAGTGACAGAGCTGTGTAGGAAGAGGAAGTGAGGTAGCTGGGCTAAGAGTCAATGAGAGGGCAGAAAAGCAAGACTTATTAGCCTGAGTAGACAGGATCCATATTTCCCTGATCTCTCTAATGCTTTAACCCAAGTTTCTGGCTTCATGTTTTTTATTTAATAAGACCATTTAGAAATTCATCTTCAATTCCCTTTCTAGACATAGAGAGAGAGTCATTCTATAAATTCTGGTACTATAGAGAACCCTGACTAATACAAGCCCTTTATTTCTACAGACAGGTAATATACCAATTCACCATGCATTTAGAGAGGCATTAGCCAAATATTGGAGGGACTAGGGAACTTCTCTGATCAGAATGGTCACACCGTCTGGTGGTAGGGAAACAGACCTCACGTTTACAAGGACCATGTTATAGCTGGTGGCTTTGATTAGTAGACAGGGTGGTGGATAATGGACATGAAGTCCAGAATCCTTCAAGGATGAGAGAACCAGGATAGGCTTAGATATCATAGACATCACATAGGGCCCAGAGAGCCCTGCACATCTACCCCTATCCCTGAATCACCGATCCTATACATTGGCAAGGGACTGCTGTGAGATGCAATTGAGCCAGCTCCATAGTAGGCAGGTGAGACTTAGTTGGGAAGTTTTCCTCAGCCTGTAGAGGCTCTTCCTCTATCTAAACCAATGGTTCTCAACCTGTGGGTTAAATGACACTTTCATGGGGCTCACCTAAGACATATGCATATCAGATATTTATATTATGATTCATAATAGTAGCAAAATTACAGTTATGAAATAGTAATGAAAACAATTTTATAGCTGGGTATCACCATAACATGAGGAACTGTATTAAGGGGTTGTAACATTAGGAAGGTTGAGAACCACTATTCTAAACGTTTCTACTCTTGGCACAGTGCCTATGGTCAGAACTCTCTATCTCTGCATCCAAGATCTACAGACTGCACCAGCTATGGATTCAAATTTACCAGGAAAGATATGCATTTATGTTGAACATGGACAGAAATTTTGCTTGAAATTATCCCCTAAATGGGTGGTTCTCAACTGTTATGAATCATAATGTAAATATCTGATATGCAGGATATCTGATATGGAACCCCTAGGAAAGGATCGAATCCCAAAGGGTTTGTAATCCACAGGTTGAGAAATACTACCTTACAACACACAGTAGCTACTTGGCTAGCATTTGCAGTGTGTCTAGAGATGACTCAAAATACATGAGAATGTACACAGGTTGCATGAAGAGCATGGAACATCCTTGGACTGTGATGTCAGAGGCTGTGCAAGTGGTATAGCACTTGGTCCCAGCTTGCCCTTCAAGGCTGCTTCCTGACCACTCCCCTCCCCGCCCTATGGTGTCTTCCCGATGGTCCAAGCTGTGTTGGCTTCTTCCCCTTTGGAAACCTGGCCTTCTTTGTCTTCGCTGATCCCTCAACCATCCTGGCCAGCCCGAGTTCCTTCCTTTCTTTATAGCCCATGTTTCAACAACAAAGAGGACAAATATGGCTTTATAATTATGTGGAAAAATAACCTCAGTGGTGACCTGTGCCTGGTCTGTACTGTATGCTTAAAATACACTTGCTGAATATACCAAGCTGATTGAGTGAGCATTCCCCTGGTCATCTCTTATGGTAATGCTGTTACTTTAGCAAGGTAAAGTAGTATACAGAGGATGGGCACAGGACTAACATGTCTGCATTCCGTTTCAGCACAAAGTAACATCACACTAGAAAAAAAAATGATAACTCTCTCCAATTGGAGGTTAAAAAGCCAACTATTTACAAAGAAAATTATGGGGTTGATGTTGAGGCCAATTGACTTAGCACAATTAGTTAAAATAATAAAGACGTTATATGAAAAACTTAAGATATTCCAGAACTGGTGATGTGGTACTAGACTACTCTCTAGTGGCTGGTTAAAGAGCAAGATGCTTTCAGAATAAATTCCAGATTTCACGTTAATGGAAAAAAAGGAAGGGTAAATAGCATTGACTTTGAGTCATTGAGTTCTTTATTGAATATTTTATTTATCCAAAATATGCTGGAGAATTTTTAAAGCCAAGGACTTGTATACCTAGTTGTTCTTAGAGGAGCCAGTTAAAAGATGATGGAAGATGTAATTTTCATGCAGATTGTGTCAACGGAATGATGACACTACCCTGACGTATCTGAAGCACTTGATTATGTCTACAATTTTGACATTCATGCTTTTATTCCTTGTGATGGTTCCAAAACAACTGGGAGATTTCCCCAAAACTATTCCCTAAATAGAATCTTAAAGTTGTAAAGGCTGAGTAAAAACCCTTAATATCATTTTTGCTGCTGTTTTGCTTTGCTGATGTATGATATTTTAATAGTTTTTTAAAGATCTTATTCCTTGTCATGGAAAATCATTTTCATGACTTTATGATATGGGAGCAAGAAAGTGGTCTTAATCAGCTATAATTTTATAGTGGAGATTTTACAAGGAAATCATTAATGTCTGAGTACAATAGAAAACACACTAGAATTCATTTCAGAAACCTGACCACAAACTAAGTGTTGTCTCTAACATCATAGGACAATCATAAAACATTGGTATTTGATTAAGACAAAAATAAAGGGCACACAGAGATGGGTCCACATCTACTTCACAAGGAGGTCATTCAACTTTTGTGATATTGTTTTAGCATTAAATTAATCTATGGTAATTATCTGGCTATTTCTATCATAGTTCTGGGGAATAAACCATCTTCAAATCACTTTAACTCAATAAACAGTAGTGTGCTTTAATTATTATTAATCAAAAGAAAGATGGGTTTCTGAAAGTAAACTCTCTGCTAGATAAATCAGTCAATGGAGACAAAGGACATGGCTTATTGCCATCATATAAATCTTTGGTCATAGATATGATCTCATTCACTCCTAAGGGCAACAGCCTTGTGTTCTCATGACTGCCATGTATGAATACACAAAGTGATGCTTCATTTGATCCAGTCTGCTCCCTAGAACTCTTCAGTGAGGTAATGGCTCACAGAGATGTGACATTGGGACTCTTAAATGAGCACATCTTTTCTTTTTCCACACTGAGGACTAGATTGTCATACTTTCATGGGGGTAAGAATTAAAAACTGTAATAGCCCAAATGGGAGGAGAGAGCCTCTGCTTGCATGAAGTAACCAGATGATACCAGAGAATCAAATGGATTGGGCCGAAGAATTCAAAACTACCCACCTTGGATTTCAGGATATTATTTGGTTAGGAGGTGTCTTAGCTGGCTTTAACCATTAACTTGACACAACCTAGAGTCACCTTAGGAGGTAGGCTCAATAGAGATCTGACTGTCTGATTGTCTGATTGTCCTGTAGACTAGTTTGTGGGTGTTGAGGGGGCGTGTCTTGATTGTTAATTGATGTAGGAGTCCCAGCACAGGATAGGCAGCTAGGCAGGTGGTCTTGGGCCATATATGAAAGTTAGCAAAGGGGTTGGAGAGATGGATCAGTGGTTTTAAAGAATTTCTGGGTTTGGTTCCCAGTACCCACATGGTCATTCACAACCACCTGTAATTCCAGTTTGTGTTCTAGTATTCTCTTCTGGCTTCTGTTGGCACCAGGCATGAATGAACACGGCACACAAACATGCATACAGACAAGAAACACACACACAGAGAGAATAAAAATAAATACACCTCTGAAATTTTACATGGCATCTAACCATGGGGATAGCATGCAGGGGAAGCCTTGCTCTGGTGGCAGCTAGCGGCTTCATGGACACAAGGCTCTCATTACCCTCTGGGCTCCTACAGTGATTACACAGAAAGGAATCTACTATCACTTGCTTGGAACAAAGAAAGGGTATAAACAATCTAGTTGGTCAGTGATGGGAAACATGGTAACTGATTTAAAAAACGTAAGTAGGAGAAAGGATAAGGAGTATAGGATTTTATATTCCCTGAGTATATAGGATTTATATTCCCTGAGTGACAATGCAAAGTAAAACAAAATAAAGTGACACAAGGGAGAATTGAAAGCTGGACACAAGCATACAATGTACTTTTTCCAAAAGTTCTAATATCTAAGAAGCAAGAGGAAATAAACAAACAAACAAACAGACCCTATATTTCAAGATAGAAAAAGAGCTCAGGTGGTGTCAGGTAGTTTATCTGAAAACAGAATATTAAAACACACAAGAGATTCAGAAGCCAATATGAGAGAATAAAGAGAGAAACCATCAAACACACACACACACACACACACACACACACACACACACACACACGCACACACACACACACACACAAACAAACACACACATTGAAGACATTTTTAAAATAGAAGTTAAAAATCTCATCTAGTTTTCAGGCTGATAAAACAGGTTTATAGAAATGAACAACATTGGCTTCAACATCTAAGGAAAACACACTGTCCTCTGGTAACTCCTGTGCACAGCTCTCCTATCTTTTGTGTATAAAAGACAAGGAAGAAATTTATCAGTATCAAGGTCTCACCAGGTATATCCATGTATGCAGAAAAATGTTACTCTCATAGATATGGCACTCTATGAAAAGATTAAACACTGTAACTAAGAATATATAACATGATTTAAAACTAACACTTCTCAATGCAATTGTCAAAATATTGCTATGATATGCTAATAAAGTTTAACAAAAATCAGTTCTACCATCACCATTATCATTACTCTAAGCAGTACTATCAGCAACTGCAGCTCCAAAAATTACCATCATCATAATTATCACCAACATTATCATTATTACCACCACAATCACCAAAATCAGTATCATCTCATAATTAAAATTATTATAATCACTATCATCATCACCAAAATCACCCTCAAAATAACTACCACAACATCATCATCACCATCATACTCATCAACATCAACACCATTACCATCAGTTGCAGCAGCAGTTGCAGCAGCAGCAGCAGCAGCAGCAGCAGCAGCACCAGCACCAGCACCAGCAGCAGCACCATCATCATAACTACCATCATGGACATCAGCAGCATCATAGTCATCACCATCAACACCATCATCATCACCATGAGCATCACCACCACCACCATTATCATCAACACTGCCACCATTGACATCATCACCACCATCATAGACATCAAATCAACACCATCACCATCAGCTGCAGCAGCATCACCAGCGTCATCATCACCACCACCACCACCATCATGTAAAGCTCTACATTACTCCTACTGAAACAATGAGCTTCCTGGGAGAATATAAGAAGCATAATCCTATTAAATTTCTCAATTCTAATGTGAATGCTTCTTTATTCCTGCCTTTGAGAGTAAAGGAAGTGCACATGTTCCTAATATTAGGACAAAAATGGGCTCCCCAAACCCTCAAAATGGCAGTGTCACTGACAATACCATCGGTTGTAGTGTGGGTTCTCAGCTCAGGCTGGATTCTGACCAGGTAAATAGCAGAATTGATACTTAAAATCAGCATTTCCAAGAAACCTTGTAAAGTACATTTCTGTTTGTCAAGGCCCCCATTCTTGTTCATTCACCCACCATTTTTTATAAGAACAAAGAGTTTGGAATGTTAGAATTCCTAGCCACTCCCCCAGCTACATGACCACACATACGCTGTCCAGTAGCTAGGCAAGATACTTAGTCATCCTAGGGTCTTATGTCCTACTGGATCTGTGCTCTGCGTGATCACATAATTTGTGCACAGTGTGATCATGTAATCTATGTGTATGTGTGTTATAGCTATGTAAGCCCATATGTGCATGTGTGTGGGGGAATCTATAAAAGTGGGTTCCATATATCCCTCCTCATCTTCCTGCAGGATCTTTTCATAGGCCTAAGCACCTTCTTCTATTTCCTCCCCTTAATAAACTCTTATAGTGGGTTTTGTTGTATCTTGTGGCTTTTCTTGCACAGTAAACAGTGCCACTTAATGAATAATATTGAGCTGCTTAATAAATAATATTGGTACAGTGAACTACTTCTTGGAAGAATATCTAGTTCCCTATTAACTCACACAAGCTTCCTGCAGATCAAGGCACTATGCTAGTTGCCAGTCTATTCTAGCTAACTTGCTTTCTCTCTCACTGCAACATAACTCCTTATAAGTGGCAAGACTCTCCCCGCCATTGTACTTTTCTCTGGCTCCCAAGAGATAGCCATGGCAGCTTTGAATTGGCCCAAATGAACCTTTTTTTTTTCACTCATGGGGTGGTCTGGTTTGGTTAGCGTTGCTAACACCTAGGAACTTTGAGCAATTATTCCTGAAGACTTAACACCTGCAAATGACCTGCAAATCTTTTGAGAAAAAAATGATTATGGAAATATAGTCACATAGAAGAAGTTTCTATGAAAAACATATTAAAGGAATAAGAAGAGATGAAATAAAAACCATTAAGCATAAAACAAAATAACAAGAAGTCTACTGTGACGACTTCATAGCTCAGCAAAACTCATATTTTCAGTAGTGTTGAACAATTTGATGAAATGACTATAACATCACAATTGTTGAAATTATCTTGGTGATAAATTATACATAAAGTTTTATTTTCAAATATATCTGTAATCATCAGAAAGATTGAAATACATGGTTACACATGAACATAGAGGTCTGGCTGCAGCTCTGTGTCTGTAGTTTGCAGTTCTATGGATTTCTTTGTGCCTTATTCTTTGTATCTCCCTAATTTTCTAAAACTAGAATACATAAAATTTATAATAAAAACCACCTTTTAAAAGAAGGAAACAATTAAAATCCTAGAGAACTGAGAAAATTAATAACTCAATGGAATAAGAGAGAGAGAACTGCTAGAAATCCTGCACATTCACAGAGAGTTGCTCCTGTGGAATTCTCCTTTGTTGAGAGAGCTACAGGCTCATGATCATCATCATGATAGGTCCTTGAGGTGGAGGAGCATTACGAGAGATGGGTCACATGTAAGCATGACAGGGATCTTAAAGGGAGAGATCCATCAATTCCTGGAATGTCTTTGGAGATAGAGAGTATAATGGCCACAGACAGCCATGAGAGGCCCTGACGGGAGAAATAGAAACCTCTAGATCCCTCAGTTCTTTTCATATTCTAACAACAAAGTCAGTTTAGAGGAATGGGCAAGAACCCTATTATGTGACCTAGCCTGGCCTAACCTGCATGCCAGGAGTCAAAAAGGCACTGATCAAATTTAACTATAATTGAAGGCTGTCTCACAGCTGCAAGGAGAAGGAAGGACACTGAAGAGAGACTGCAGGGGCATGGCCTGATATCTGAGACAGAGAATAGCAGCTAGATGATTTGTAAAGTAACAAGAACAAAGAGAAGGATATGGTTTATATAAACACGGGCATTGCTAAGGATTGAGCTATGTCCTCTCAAAATTTATATGCCCATGTCCTAACCCATTATTTCAGAATGCAATCTTATTTTGAAAGAGTGCCCTTGTAGATTCAATTAATTACACTGTTTAGGATGAATCCTTACACAAGAGGGAGTTTAGACACTAAGAATGCCATGTGGAGATAAAGACAGAGATGGGCTAATTTCATGATTGCCAGAGACCCCCAAAAGCTGTAAGAGAGGCCCTGGCCAGGTACCCTGTATTATTTTTCTGTTTCTCTGACAAAATACCATGATGAAAGGCAACCTAAAGAACAAAGAGCTTTTTTTGGCTTATGGTTCCAGAGGGATAAGAATCCATAATGCTAAGGAGGCATGGCAGCAGGCAGCCAGAGCAGGAAGCTGAGAGATCACATCTTCAACAACAAACACAAAGCAAAAAGTAGGGCAAGGCTATACAGTATCATTGTACCTCAAGTAACATGCATCTTCCAGCAAGACTGCATGTCCTAAATGTTCCACAACCTCAACACAATCAACTGAGGACCAAGTGTTCAGACACCTGTGCCTACTGGGACATTTCTCATTCAAACTCCCATGCCCCCTCTCTCAGAACATCAGAAACAGTCAATGAAGCTAACACCTTAACTTCAACCTCTAGCATCCAGAATCATAGCTAACACCTTAACTTCAACCTCTAGCATCCAGAATCATAGCTAACACCTTAACTTCAACCTCTAGCATCCAGAATCATGAGACAATGTACTTCTGTCATTTAAGCTACTTGGCTTGTAGTATCTCGCTGTAGTGGTCTCGGGAAACTAATGGAGCCATGTAATAAAGAATGAGCCATCTCCTATAATCAGATTGGCGACTACCCAAATGTCATCAGAGAGCCTTCATCCAGTAACTAATGGGAAAAAATGTAGAGGCCCACAGCCAAGCACTGGGCAGAGCTCCAGTAATCCTGTTGAAGAGAGGGAGGATTATCCAAGGCAGGGGTGTCAAGGTCATCACGGCAGAATCGACAGAAACCACTAACCTGGGCTCACAGGAACGCACAGACTCTGGACTGACAGTCAGGGAGCCTGCATGGGACTGACCTAGTCCCTCTACATATGTGTGACAGTTGTGTAGCTGGTCTATTTGTGGGATCAGGGCCTGTCCCTAACACTTGAGCTGGTTTTTGGGAACCTATTTCCCAAACTGAATTGCCTCACCCAGTCTTAATACAAGGAGAGGAAATTAGTCTTACCTCAATGTGATGTGCCCATGGGAGGCCTGCCCCTTTCTGAACAGAAACAGAGGAGGGAGGGGCAGAGGGGAGGGAAGTGGGGAGGGAGAGGAAACTGTGGTTGGGATGTAAAATAAATGAAAACATTTAATTAACAAAAAAGCGGAAAAAAGAGTGAGCCTGGGGACAGCTGCACCCATGGGCACCTCCATGCAAGTGTGATGTTCTCAGTAATTTTCCACACAATATGTCAACCTGAAAACTGCTTCAGTAGTGCAGAAATGTACAGGAAACTGCAAATGCTCCAGAGGCTGAGACCCAGGAACAATGGCTGGCACCACTACTGCCCACAGCACAGACACACTCACTCTCCTGCTCCTTACTAGGCTTCCCCTAGACACTGACATTAGAAGCTGAGTTACCCTGGAAACCAGGGTGATAGGACAGAGAAGCCAGGCACCTATCCTTTCTTGTCAAAGATCATGCCGGCCTTTAGGAAGGTTAGTATTTGGAGGAGCAAATTCAGCTTATTCAAAGATGGAGTGTGAGAAGCTGTCAGCTTATACTGTGACCAATCACTACTTTAATAGAATTATTAACTGAGAAAAAGACACCAAAATGGGGAAGAATATTCAAAGCATGTGGATCTAAAGACAAATGTCAAAATGATTCCTCTGGTGACCAGACTGAAACCAATAGCTCTGTAAGAGGGGCCACTTTTGTTTTCCTGGGTTTCTTGTAGAGAGGTAGGCTAGTCACAGGTCTAGAGAGCTGCCTCCTTCAGAAACTGGGCTATAGTTTCTGTGCCAATGAACAGCTGTGTTTCAGATGTCTTTGTGTGTGTGCACAGGGAGGATGGGGACGTTTCTCAGAACAATACCTATCCTACCTGGACCCTTCCATCCCCTTTTCCCCACGGACTTGGATCCAGGATAGTAGCTATGGTACACCCACTGTCACATGACCTGCTCACACCCAGGGCAGACTTTCATAATCAGTTTCTCCACTCATTTCTGGTGAGTTCAGATAAGACCTGCCATGGATATAGTTTGGATGTATCTCCAAAGGGGTTTGCTTGCAGGCAGTTTCGTCCCCAGAGTAGCCACATGAGACATGGTAGAATGAATTTTTAAGAGATTGGACCCACTGGGAGGTAATTAGGTCTCTGGAGGCATGTCAACCTTGGAAAGGGATTAATGTGAGTCTTGGACTTTCAGACTCCACAGCTCTGAGGGAAGTAAGCCTCATTTTATACCATGCTTATCCTCAAGTGGATTGCTTTAGCAGAAGAAAATGGACTAACCCAAGGCCCAGAGCACTTCTCAGCTTTGTAGTCCAAGCAGACACTTACAGTGGAGTGGATCTGGCATTCAAAACACAATTTATTTCCAGTCTTTAATGGCATATACTCCAAAGGTCAAAAATGTGTGTTGACATACTTACATATTTTAACCTCATGTATATGAATTAAAAACCTTATTTGAAAGTTGGTGTGTGAAGTCTAACTTTAGAACATTTTATATATTGTTATTGTATAGATTTTTTTAGATATCAAATTGCTAAAATCACATTGTTGGGTTTTTCCCCCAAATGTGACAGCCTCAAGCTAAAATCTCAATGTTGCAGGTTTTAATTCTTGCAGAAAACTCACACTTTCAAATATGCCATCAATGTAACATGTAGTAAACCCCATACACGTGTCTATAGACACAGAACACTGTGGCCTAATCAGGTCCTTTGCTAAGTAATTACCATGACAGGACGTTAGCAGCAAAGGGGAAGCGTCTTCATCTGAGTGGAGCTCCATGAAATGAGTCTTGATGCAGTAACTACCATTTGTCAGCATGAGTGCAGAGGCTGTTGACAGGCTTGCCGTCTCCCTGGCAACACCACAGTCCCTCTTCTTTTCCAGTAACCTTGGACATTAACGAGGTGTGCGAGTCCAGAGGGCATAAAAGGTATTTCTAATCTGTTTCCCTGTTTCTGACTTGACCAGGCAGAGGCACTCAGACTTGGCTGGAAGCATTTGAAGCAGAGAGGCACCTGCTCCCCAATTCTGACTCTGCCCATGAACATATTAAACAGAAAATATATTTATGTATATATATATATATGTATACATCTTCATTAACAAAAAACAGTACTAATTTTAAATTCATTATCAGAGAGAGGAAGAGAGAGAAGAGAGGAGAGAGAGATTAATTTAAATCATAAATGGTGTTAAAGTAAATTAAATGAAGGCCAGGTCTGAAAAATATCCCTAGGTAAAAGTGAGCAAGTAAAAGCATCTGTGTGTGGAACTTCAGCATAAGCTAAAAGTACCTTGAGCATTTGTTGTTGAAGCATTACCAAGGTTAAACAAAAACAAACAGCAACCCAAAGAAAAAGAAAGAAAGACAACATCAAGGGCAATCAAACACAAACCCAACATAAACTCATCTGATCAGAAGTTGCCAACAGTCTCCTACCCCCAGGGCCCTGGTATTGGCATGAAGCAGGCAAGACTGCTGAAGGATGCATCAGCTCTCCTTCCAACTCTTTGCTTCTGCCCTAGAAAAGCCCACGCCCTGTTCATTCATCAAGTTTGACGCACATCTCTTTTAGAGCAGTCTAGTTCATAAAATACTCCATGTTCTTTAAACTCTGTAAGCATTTTATTCTGCCTCAGTTTATCCTGTTAAAATTGAATATTTAAATTTCTGCATTTCACATGTTTATAATAACAAATACCCAAGACCTGTTCCACTAAAATGAAGTAACAGATACGTTCATATCTCAAATGAAGACCTCGTGGAGCCAAGCACCCCTTAAACATTCATATGACTGGAAACACAGGAAGAAGCCAGGCAGGAGCCTGGAGAGACAAACCCACAAGCCTGGTGGGGCTGCCAGGATCACAGGAACCAGCAGGGGCTGCAAAGAGCAGGAAAAGAGCCTTCTTCAGAACCACAGGGGTAAGTATGGCTGGCTGACACTTTTGTTCAGAAGTCATAGCCATGAAAAATTTGAATACATGCTTGTCATCTTAATCTACCCACTCTGGGGTCTAGTGAGTCTTTCATACCCCCAGGTTCTGTGCCTGTAGATTGATCCAATAATGGATCAAAACTGTTTTAAGTCTCTGCCTCCTTATTCAGGGGTCATTGTGGGGGTACTTTCCTAAGGGAGGGGGTCTAGGAGAGCATAAGTGATATGTACATAAAATGGGGGATACTGGGAAAGGAAGGTTCAAACAGGAGCAAGATCTGGGGGGGGGGAAGAGACAGAAGGGGGAGGGAGGGTTAATCAAGAGAAAAGATGCATGAAAAAGTCACATGGAAACTTACTGTTTTCTAAGCTAATTACAAATATAAGTTAAAAAAAATAGCCAGACAAGGCATACCTAGCATGGCTGGGTGATCTTGCTCTTAGATGCTAGTTTATTAAACAAAAATCTCAGTCCCTGATATGGGGCACCTCCCCATAGACTGTCAGTCAAGAAGGACCCAGAGGTTCCCCTAAGTAATAAAGGCTCCCATTGATATTTCTAAACCCATAGTCACATGGACAGCCCTGGTTAAAGTCAGTGGGTCACAGAACCAAGTAAAGAGACATGAACGTGAAAAGGAACAGTGATGGGTGTAGGAGGGAGATAAGAGTGGGTGGGGGGTGAACAGAGCACACTACACACGTGCCAAAGAATAACTGTCAAAGAACAAATGTAATCCATAAAGAAGTTTGGAGTTATATTTTCCCAAAAAAAAGATATTTTGCCAACACTTGAAAACATTCACTTAGTAATGAGATGTTTTTCCTCTGATGCTATGACATGGCAGCTCAGGTTTTGATATGACTTTAAGCTCCTTGACATCAGACATGTCTTATGACCAGCTTCACTTCCCAGTCCTGCTGAGAAATAGATTCTAAAGTTCTTGTTCATTTCATAAACTTAAGATAAAATTACAACATTTTTTTCTGCTTTAATAAATTCTAAAGCATGAATTACTTCAAATCTCATAGTTCCTAGTCTGTGTTTAGCATAGGTCCATGTGGCTGCACATGCATGTGCATGCATTCATGTGTGCCCACGCATACATACATATAGGCAAATACACATATACTTATTGGTACACGTGTGTGTCTTTGTAACAGCCATGAGCATATGCAAGGACATACACACACATCTGTTGTACATGAGGGAAGACAAGGGAAGTTTTTAATTCATTTTAATTCATTTCCTTTGTGTCTTTCTTTACATCACCATCTCCCAGCTGTCCTCTTGGCTTTTCTCCTAGAAGGGTCCTGTAGCTCTCTTACTCAGTCAGGCCTAAGTCTGATAGTGGGGACAGCTTCCCACCTCAAGATCTCTAATGAAATCACATCTGCCAAGCCCTTTTTGCCATCTCAGGGGACATTTATGGTTCGCAGAATTTAGTATGTGGTCAGTTTTGATGGCTGGGGCAACCTTCCATCATTCGTGTGAGGTGAAGTGATTCATTTTACACTAAGGAAGAAGCCAAGCAGTGAGCTGTAAACAGGTTATCACAGAGAAGTAATGAGTACCCTTTGCTTTGCCATGAATACACCATGTTAAATGTCAACACAATCCTGTGGCCGAGGCATCATCATCCATTACAAGGTGGGGAAACTGAGGCCCAGAGTGTTCCTGAGCTTCTTAGATGGAGTTATTTCCTAGAAATGGGCCCACAGCCTGCTCCCTTAACCAGAATGCCATGTCTCTCCTCTTGTTTATTCTTTCCTGTCTATGAAAAGTATTTGCCCTCAGCTATCAGCATTTTACCAGTACGGCAAAACTCAGCAACATTTCTCTTCCATGAATGTGTACCTCAGAAATAAAATGAGACCATCAGAAATAAAATGAATTGGGCTCTGACACCTGGTGCTGACAACAATGGAGCTGTAAGGGAACACAGAGAAACTGGTGTCTGCCCACTGGGCCCTGTTCTGCTGGGCAATGCCACATCTGCAGCCCTCTCATACAAATCTGTTTTCCTTGGAAAACCATTTTTCTATAGTCCAGTCAAGCACAAGGGAAGGCAGGAGCTTGAATAAAGCTCGCATACTCACGCTGTCTGCTGGTAGCAGGCATGGGGCATGGGCACAGTCTTTCATCTCCTCCCTCTTTCCCCTGGCAATGAAAATAGTGAGTGAAGGACTGTGCAATGTCACCCAAGAAAGATGATGTCACCTGAGGTGGACTCCATCACCTGACGTAAAAGTTATCACCTAAGAAGTTGGCCCCCTTTAAGGAGGACAATATTATCTAAGGTAGATGATGTCATCTGGGGTAGGTAATATCACCTATAAGGTATTTATCACTGGAAATGGACAATGCCATTTGAGGTAGATGATGCCACCTTAAGTGGACTTGTCATCTGAGGCATACATTTCACCTGAAATGTTGTTGTCCTGAGGAGAGCGACACCATCTGAGGCAGACATTGCTGTTTAAGATTGACAGCAGCACCTGAGAGGGAATTGTCACCTGAGATGGACTACATTGCTTGACCCAACATAAGACAAAGCTAAGTGTTCACCCTAGAGGAGCCATGACTTTCAGGGGATGCTGGGGGCTCTTTTGGTTCCAAACAGCTTTTCATCCTAGCCTCTTGGATTGCCTGTCCTGAGCCTGTAAGCCACTACCCCAGGCAACTGCCTTCTCCTCAACTACACCATCACTGTCTCCTCTTCAACAGGATGCAGGGTCAGACACACAAGTTTACACATACGTCCCACACAGCCACTAGGAGATGACACCATAGCAGTCATCCTGATGAAAGTCAGTAAAGAGAAGCCTACCCTTTCATCTGGCATCTCCAGGACCTGGAGTGGCAAAAGTTCCCAGACAGAAGACCCAGAATCACCATGCCAATTCTGGGAAGCTGAAGATGTAACCATGAGCAAATGTAAAGAGTCTGCCAACTAGCAAGGGTCTCTGAGTTAAAAAAAAACTGTCTTATACTTTAAAAACAGATATTTTAATTTAGGCTTAAAATCAACTAGCTGGACCTTTTGGCAAGGCTACACTCTGGGGGGTTAGCTCAGCTACATGGTGGAGACACAGGCTCTGCTGTAATCATTCCTCATAATGGAACATTATACAGGAAAAACAACACGAGCAATTTTCCCTAATCAGGCCATCGAGTGAAAATAATTAAGCAAAATAATGCACACTAATTACAAAAACTGATTCTGATGTGCCGTGTTTAAGGAAGCAGGGGTGTGCTTTTATTTAGACAATTACCGATTATTATAAATTCATATTGATTATCAGCAATATTCTGCCACAAGAAACACCTGATTCCACAGTAAATATATATGGAGACATGGAGAATGTCCCACCTCCACACCCATAGGACTTCCCCAGATTTCAAGAGCTCAGTGACTTTGCAGCAACCTGACCACAGCTGTGATTGTGCCTATTGCAGAGGAAAGCCAGCAGGAGATAAATGAGAGCTTAGCCTAGGATGCTTGCCTTTGAAGACTTCTGTTTACCTCATGATATGCTAGAAAGTTTCTAAATGATGAGATGGACCAGCAATGCCCAAATGTCAAGGGCACAGTGAGACCTTTTCATAAGGCCCGCGAATGTATCAGACAAATCCTCATGTTCTGGGACTTAGGTTACAACCTCTAAGCATAATCAGCACAGTTTAAAGGAACCTTTCAGAAGCTAGCCAGTTCCTGTTTATATTAGCCCTGGTCCAACCCCAGTCACTGGGACTTCTGATTAACTTGCAGAGTCCTTTCTGGCTTTTAAATGATATAATTTTCATTTGACTTATTTGGGATTACATAGTAACAAAACAATATGCTTTCTGCTTTCACATGTTATATGTAAGTCTGTGATTAATTGGTTTAGTTTCTGTATTAATACAAGATACAAGGCCTAGATGAAGGTTTTTGCTTTATATCCTTATAAATGTCTGCTTGCATCTCTATTGTTTTTGGAAGCCAAGGCCTTTGCTTCACTAAATCAATTTCACACCTTTGTCAGCAATGGTGTGGGAACCATTGTATGAGTCTTTCTCCGGGGAGATCTGGTTTGTTTATCCCTCTGCCTACTGTGGAACTTTCTGATGCACTTGTGTGAATCCAAAATGTTTCTAGATAAGTAGTAATAATGCATTTCTTCATCTAGAGGTAGACTTATTATCCAGAAATCTACAGAAAAACTTGGAGACGTGCTCTGAGATGCTCAGCGTACACAAAAGGCAGTCAATCTTTGATGTCTATGAATGCTGCTTTCAGGACTCTCTTATGAGACAAGGTCATGGATGTGTAGCACCCTTTTCTAAAAACACATCATTTTTTGCATATAACCTACACATACTGTCTCATGTACTTAGTTCTATCTAATAAAACAATATGCTGAATAAACTAGCATTGTGCTGTACCATTTAAAAATGGCAAGAAAAATCTTAGTATATTTTCAATGTTGACATGTTTTTTCCCCCAAAAAAATAAAATTTTGGCCTGAAGTTTTGTGGAATCTACTGACACCTAGGATTAACTGCCAACTTGTATTTTCTGGTTGCAGTACTCCCCACGGAATTCTTAGGATTAAATGCTGAAACTCGGGTCCTCTAAACAGGGCGGCTGACTGCCCTGGTGAGGCTGGCATGCAGTGGCATGTGTACACACAAAAGACCCTACTCCTCACTAAATTTACCTACTGCTGAATGGGTGGTTAGAAGCAGACCTGGGGCACGTGCCAGAAGCCATGTTTGGCACATCAGTTTGTCTGTAAATGAGAAGCGATGTCGGGGCCAGTTTATGAGCCTAGAGGAGCCAGCACAAAGCAAGCCTGCTGCTCCCTTGGGAGAAATCAATTAGCCATAGAATGTCATGCCCCACATTAGCTTCACTGGTGAGTGAAGTCCTGTGTGATTGTCTGGATTTTACATCTGTGAGGCTGGGCTGAATGTTTCTGTTGTTTCTTCCAAAACAGGCTACAGAACCCATCTTTTATTATGGCAGACCTAAGTTATTGCACATTTGGAGTTTCAAGAAAGGACTAGTTTTCAAATGGATTTGCTTGTGCATATATATGTACATACATATTCACATGCTTGTGTGTATGTGTTAACTATATAGAAAATGGTCTGTTAGACCAAATGAAAATATTTCTAAACCTATAATAAGATGCAATAGACACAGAAAATGGATTTTACTTAAGTGAAAGAATGGTTATTTGTTTTTCAAAGTCCTGAAAAGGCTCATCATCAGGAATGTGGAAACAGCTCTTTTAAAATGAAATCTCAGTGCTGGAGTGAGTCTATAAATGATACATGAAGACCCCCAACTCTTAGCCGCCCCCTGAGATGAGGTCATTGAGCAGCCTCATTAGCAAGTGGGGAGCAAAGGCACCCAAGGGCTTGAAAGTTCCCAAGTTCACATTCCTGAAAGGAAGAGCTGGACTGGAGTGGCAGCCTGGCCTGAGTCAAATCCTCAACCTGACCTGTAGCACCATTCAGGTCTTAGCTGACTCCATACCCTTCCCAACACGGACCTGGCGTCACCATCCCACTCCGTCCTTTCCAGATGGATACCAAGGCCTGATTTACTTGACATGAAGTCCTTGTAGGAGTGATATATTTGGATTAGGAAGCTGGGATACCGGGTGTGAACTGTTGTCTTCACAGACTGACCATGACTGAGGCACACGATTGTTACTGGGGTTGAGTTTGTAGCATAAGATAGTATTTGAGTCCATTTTCAATCCTAAATTCCTGCAATCGCATTTAATTGCCAAACACAATGTAAACTATATCCTGAGATTCCTTCCAAGCAAAATTACCCCAGAACACAAGCCAATGGAGATCGTGCCTGGCATCTCGCACGTATCTCAGAAGCACGGAAGCAGCCTGAACCACAGCAAGACTCAAGCTTATGAAGCTGGTAAGTGAACCATGAGTGAAGAAGGGAGCTACATGAACAAGATGTAGCAGCAGACCACAGAGGGACAAGCGCTGCCCACATGCATAAGCCTCCCAAACTGACTCTTGTGATTCGTTATGGTCTTGGACAATCTCAAGGACAAAGGTCTCACACCATTTGACTTACCATTTCACAAACAACATTCTACAAGATTCCTGGGTGGATGAACACTTCATTTGCTGTTGTTTGGTGTCAGCAACAGAAGGAAGGAGCACTGGCCAAGTTGAGTGACATGCTTGCTCTCAGAATGCTGTCAAAATAAGTAGACCTTGATTCTCCCAGTCCCTAGGGACTGAGTTGAGGGTAAGAGCATGTACATGGACAAGCTATGTGCTCTGAACAAGCAGGACTTGAGACTTCATTATCTAAAATATAGATTGCAGCCAAGATCTTGTCCCCAATTTGTTTTAGTAACAAAACCAGCAGATGCTCAGTGCCCCACAATGTGGAGGGCTAACTATGTAAGGGTAGATCCACCACTGTACAGTGAAAGGATATTCCCCTTATGCCTCAGTCCCCTGGGCTTTTTTCTGCCAAGGTCATCCATGAACTTCTTGTTCTGTGAGGGCACTCCCTGTCTCTTGCCTCTAAGACACTAAATGAGCTTCAGCATAAAACTAAATTTGCTATTCTTCTATGAAGCCTCCAAAACACTTGTGTGTCTTTATATCCCCACATAGCTTCCTGTTCCCCTTTTGTTGTGGGGCCTGTCCACACACATCTCAGTGTTCAGGCATCTCCGTCACTACTGGTGCCTCTCCTGCTTGGGGCTTGGCTCATGTGGGTCTCTCTGACTGAATTACTCTACAGCTCTTTGATGCCCTTTTCTCTCTTCTTCCTTGGCACACTAACCCCCTCATCCTTTCACATCATCTGTGTGGATTTCATAGCGTTTCCTACAGGATGTGACCATGTGGCTCCTTTGTTTGCCTAATGTATGTCTTCTCCTTTTACCACATCCAGAGCATGGAGGTCATGAACAAAACTGAATAATTTAACCTCCAAAGGAGGAGGAGCAAAGGGCACATTTTTACAGGACTTGTTAATACAAAGAGCAATTTACAATATGCAGATGAGAAAACAGTGTTAGGAAATTTTAGGTCATATGTGTTCATGTTAAAAACATTGCCTGAAGATTTGTATATAATACTGATATGTGATCCTCTGTCAGACTACACACAGAACCAGCATGGAATCTGTCTCAAACAGTGGTGTCAGAATCCTTTTGTTAAGTTACTTAATCTGCATGTCCATGTGTGTGCTTGTGCACGTGCTCACACATATACGTGTGAATGTATGCATTTGTATGCTCAGGCATGTTTGTATTTGTGCAAGCATGAGTGTGGACATGTGTGTACTTGATGTGTATGCTCATATGTGTGTGTACATATGTGTGTGCCTATGCTCATGTATATGAGTGCATGTGTGTGAGTACCTGTATGTTTGTATGTACATGAACAAAAGCACAAGGCCAGCAGGTGCAACACATGATTCTCTCTCTTGTCAGACACCATGTGGTTGCAGAGGAAACAGTGTGTCAGCCTTCTCCTCACATCTGTGTGGCTATTTCATGGGGATGAGATGTGTTTCGAAGGTTGAGTGTCCTCTAATTTATGCATACCACTTAACTGCATAACTTCTTTTACCAGCATACAATGCTAGCTCCTTTCAAAGTAAGAGTTTCAAACAAAGTTTAATTAACTTTATATCACTGTGAGCATAAACACACATAATGTTCCTGGCTTGGATTTATGCTACATTAGAGTGTCCATGAAACCATTGAGAAGCCTTTCTTTCAGCAATATTCAGTATCTGGCAAACTGTAACATCTCCTAATTAAGAAGACTGCTGCATATGGCTTCACTGAATGTTAGCAGGCTTGGAACTCCAGCTGCATTCTGGGATGCCAGTCGGGTGGTCTGTGCCCCCATCTGTGTTCCTGCTGGGGAAGCCAGACTCGTGTGGCACCACGTCTCATGACTAGGGTCTTTTGTCATTGAGATAAAAGCCAGGTCTATGTGATCAGCCGTTACATAAAAAAGGAGTTCATCAGTAGTGTGTGTGTGTGTGTGTGTGTGTGTGTGTGTGTGTGTGTGCGCGTGCGCGCACGTGCATGTGTGCTTGTGTGGGGGTGAGGGTCTGAAGAATATATGCACAGGTATTCATGCCCATGTGGAGGTCAGAGGTCAACCTTCAGAAGCCTTGTACTTTGATACTTCTAGGATTTATTTTTATTTTAAAATTATATGTATGCATATGTGTCATTGTGTAAGGGGTTTGGGATAGGGGACCATGAATGTAAAAGTCAGGGGCATCAGAATCTTCCAGAGCTTGAGTTAAATAAAGGCAGTTGTGAGCTAGCCATCACGGTTGATGATAAATGAACTCTGGTCTTCTGTAAGACCAGTGCACATTCCTAATGGTCCTCACCTCAGCGTTTGAAACAGTCTCTCCCTAGTTTGAGGATCACCAAGTAGGTGATGGTGGCTTGCCAATGATCCCAGGGATCTGCCTGTCCCCATATCCATCCCCAGGGCTGGGATTCTACCATTTGTCACCCTGCCTGGCTGTTTGCACACAGGTCTGGGAGACTGACCTCAGGTGCTTACACTTGAGCAGCAAGCGCTCTGCTTACTCAGCTACGTCACCACTGGTTTTAAAGAGTAAAACTCACAATACTGGGGCTGGAGAGATGGCTCAGCAGTTAAAAGCACTGGCTTGTCTTCCATCGAACCCTGGTTCAGTTTCTAGCATCCACATGGCAGTTCACAGCAGTCTCTAACTTCAATTCCAGGGAATCTGACTGTGCTCAGGCCTCTGAGGGCTCTGCATGTACGTGGTGCATATATGTACATGAAGGCAAAACGCTCATCAAAAAAAAAATAAGTATTTTTTAAACAGCATAAAACTTCAGACTAACAATCTATGGCATGCTGGGTCAAGGTCATTCCACTAGTGAAACAAGCGAACAAGACACCAGCGTCCTCACACAAACACCAGAAGTGACATGTTCACTCTCTCAGCAGAACTTAACTATGCTTAACTAATAACCTTAACTCTTCCCCTCAAACTGTGGAAATAAAGCTTAAACAGAAATATCACTGAGTTTCTAATTCCATTTGAGGCCCGACTATCCAATAGTCACAGAGAAGTGACATCATGATTCCCTAAAGTCCTTGTGGGCCCCACATATTCCTGGGGAAATCATCAGATTCCTATAAGTCAACAGTGCCAGGCTGGATTCAGATGGATTCCCTCAGGAACCACGAGCAAAAAAACACTCTTTCTTCCTTAAATTGTCTTGGTCACAGTGCTTCATCACAGCAGCAGAAAAGCAGCTAACACAGAATGTGAGGAGGGTCTGGGAAGATACCCAGAGAATTCATCAGTCTAATGTGAGATAAATATTCAGTATTCAAAGTTGATTTCTGAGGAATTGTTACCTTTCACAGGCTGGTCTGTGGGAAATATGTGTAAAAATACGAAAAGATTTAAGTTACTTATTGAAGAGGATTTTTAAAAAAATACCACATTCAGCTCTTATTTCACTTTGTGAAGTTTTTACATTAAAAACAACAGGGGCTGAGACAATGGTTCAGTTCACAAAGTACCTACTGTGCAGGCACAAAGACCTGAATTCTGATCCCCAGCATCCATGAACAATCTGGGTACAGCAGTTTGTGTCTATGCCATAGCACTTGGGGCAAATACAGTAGATCCCTGGAGCTTGCCAGCCAGCCTGACTGACTCAAAAACCAATATGGAAAGAAACAGATAACTGATGTCAATCTCAGTCACCACACCCATGCACGTACACATGCACCTGTACTTCCCACATGTGCATACACAAATGATCATATATGTACACATATAATACATAATGAATTAAAATAATTATATTTATCCTAATAAACCTAATTTTACACAAAGCATGAACTACACCAGCTGACCGCCAATAGAAAGTTCCAGGTTTTATTCACATACACTGTATGGTGTTTGTGCTTCAGCAGACAATGGGAGGCACTCTGCCTGAGACACCAATCTGTTGGAAACTCCACTCATGGGAGAGAAGAGAAGAAACACCAGGACTGTCTCGATTTTCTTCTTCTTCCTTTTTTGATGCATGAGGCAAACAGTTCTGCGTCAGAGCTGGCACCCAAATAACCCAGCTGCAAAGAATGTCTGAGCTAGGATCTGTGCCAAGTGCTGTACTAGATGCTGGAAAAATGGGGGGAAATCTGCAAAACCCTGGCTTGGGCTGAAATTAGTAGCTTGTGTTCTAGTTGAATTAGATATAATCAGATAATTCCATATTAAATTTAAAATGAGTTTGGAAATAAGTTCTGATATTTCCAATAGTTTCTGCGTTAGAAACATGGCTTTCTCACCAGCTTCTGAACACTATATGCATGTGTGTGCATATGTGTGTACATGTGTGTGTACATATTTGTGCTCACATGTGCCTGTGTGTGTTCATACACATTCTGCATAGTCCTGCATACATGTGCACTATCACACATATGTTATTGCTGTGTTAGATGAAGTTCAGTGTATCAGCTGTGCATCTGGTTTCTAAGCTCAGGGACACACAGATGATAAACAGCCTCCTTCTCCTTCAGGAGGCATGCTTTCCTGAGGAGAGAAAGGAAAATCCACTGAAAAGTGGCTCTCACAATCCTGTCACCTAGTCCCAGTGTGACAAGAAAAATCCCCTGGCATGCTACTCTGGAACGGGCCACTCTGACAAGCAGACATGTTCAGTGCTAGTGGATTTTGTAGTCTGACGACTGGCAATGACTTCATTTATCCTATGTACACAGTCCCAACAACAACAAAATGGATTTTTTTCTTTGCATTTTCAAAGCCACATCAGGAAGTTTTCACTATCTTCTGCCACTTGTTGCTGTGTCTGGTGGTGCAGTTTAATTCTGCAGCTGTGATAAAACACTCTGACCAAAAATATCTCACAGGGAGGTATTTCACTCTCCATTTAGAGGTCATAGTTCATCACCGAGAGAAATCAAGGCAGGAACTGGAGCAGAGGTCAGGAAGGACTGCTTTTTACTTTCTGGCTCCTAATCTTGCTCAGGCTGCTTTCTTGTACAACCGAGGACCACCAGCCCAGGCGTGACCCCACCCATGGTTACTGGTTCCTCTTCATCAATCAATAATCAAGACTGTTGTGGGATATTTGTACACTATGTGAAGATGTATTGGTGTGACTGGTGTAATAAAAAGCTGGATGACCAATAGCTAGGCAGGAGGTATAGGTGGGACTTCCAGGCAGAGAGAGAGAACTCTGGGAAGAAGAAAGGTGGAGTCTCCAGCCAGACTTGGAGGAAGCAAGATGGGCAGTACGGAGATGAGGTAATGCCACATAGCAGAACATAGATTAATACAAATGGGTTAATTTAAGTTATCAAAGCTAACTGGGGACAAGCCTAAGCCTGAGCATTCATAATTCATAATAAGTCTCCATGTCGTTATTTGCGGGCTGGTGGTCCCAATGGAAAAGTATGACTACAAATGGCTTCCACCATGCTCCATGTACACAGAGACTACGGCTGCAGTGAACAGAGAAGCTGCTATTGTAAGAAGCCATGCTGTGCACAGAGCACCTGTGGGAGACTAGACAGAAATGCCTACCACAGCGTGGACCCAAAATCTTCCCAGTGGTGAGGCAGTAAACACTGCCTGCCAGTACTGCTGGCATGAGGCTAGGCTCGTGGAATGGAGAGGGGCAGAGCCAGCTGCCAGAGCCACATGGCATACCCTAGTTTAAACCTTGGCTCATGAGACAAGACAGAAAACTGCAGATAACACAGAAAACCTCTAAAAAGGTACAATTAAAAATGTGCTTAGGTGCTAAAGAAAATGGGTACAGATAGTCATAAAAATAAATAATTTAAAAATTATGAAGTAAAGTCTTTAAAGAAAGAGTAAAGTAATATAAAAAATAAGCCATATAAGTATGGGAAATATTATAACATGGGGAGTTTGGACCTTATATGGTGCTTTGTTAATTTAAATTTTTTTGAATGCTAATGACTAGAGAATGACAACTTCTGAGATAAATTGGATTATGAAAGGGACTGCTAAATTAAACCAGCATATATACGTTAGAGATGTCTCAGCTTCAGAATGGAAGTTGGAAAACATGTTACGTTGGGGGAGAAGTTTTGTTTTTGTTTCTACAGGTGAAGAAAAGCTATGGATACCATTACATTTGGTAAAGTTTAAATTCAAACAAGAGAGACCTCTTGATTAGGAGAGGCAATAGTTCATAAAACAGTGTGGCTATTCAATCTAACTAACTTATAAGACTAACAGATGCCTTTCATTTAATTATATATAACCTCACCAAATTTAGGATTGGGGCAGGGTTTTATTTTTGTCTTTCCAGGAGAATAAAAGCATCCAACTAAGGAATCTGAAGACCACTGGATGAATGAGACATCTGAAGAAGAATGAATCATTCAGAGAAAATGTCCCAAGAAAAAGAGTAAATTGGCCTAGTAGTACAGCACACTTCCAACAGGATAAAATTGTATAAATCTCCCCAAATGTTTGTTTCTGTTGTTCTTTACAGACATTTAAGTAAATGGTCTTTTTGTAGTTCCAATTCAATTAAAAATTAAAGCTGGCTTTGGAGGTGGAGCATGGCTCTCTCCTTCTCTAAACCCAAGCATGCTTTTTAAAGAAAAATCTAAAATCTCTGTCTCATATCAGAAGAGCCACCATGGAACAGAAGAAAAACTGAAATTAAGGGACTGTTCTATTTCCACTAGTCCCATAACTCTTTGGTTTTATTTTGATTCTTTAAAACTTTTATTGAGATATAAAAATTATCTCAAAATTTATAAAATTTATATATATATATATATATATATATATATTTAAACTTTCTGCCATGATATTAATGGTCATATAGAGTACTAATTCTAAAAATAGGCTTCATCTAGCTTCCTGTACATGATTTCAGGCTTGGGTCTGAAGCAGGTAACTAAGAATTAAGCTTGTGTACCCCAGATGTATTTAATAGATTGTGGTCCTTAAACCTCTCTGAGACCTGCTGCATATGACATTTAAAATGTTTAAATTTTCTGCAGTTAACTGTGACCATTCATAACAGTGACCTTTGAAGTCACCAAAAGGATGATGGGGCCCCACAACAACAATTCCACCTGGATTATGATCACATCATTAAGCTGACAAACACCACCCAACGTTCAGCTTTGGACTACAAACTGCTCAGGACAATTTCAAGGTGGCTAGCTAGGATGGTCCAGCCTCATAGACTATTCCAGCCAGGACTTCAGATAAGCCCTGCACTTCTCTATTATCCTGAGACTGGACACAGGTACTTTTCCTAGGACTTGACCATTATCCCAATTTTCTCAGGGTGCCCTAAAGATGCTGTTATCCCCAGACAACAGAAAGGAGTCTAGAAAAATGACACCCACATTCCCAAGAGGTGGGGTGGGTCGTTTTTTGGTTGTTTGGTGGATTACGGATGTTTGTCATCATCTAGGAGGGTTAAATCCAAGTTATTATTGGTCATATTCAGGGTGGAAACTAAGCAAAAGAGATTAGATTCAGGAGTCATGTTCTGAAAAGAATAGAGAGGATTCAGAAATGATAAGATAAAAGGGTAGATTATTGAATCTGATTTTAAACTAAAAAACAACTACTAGTCTCAACTATTTTACACTGGTATGGATTTTTGTATGTTAACACAAATTTAAGGTTATTTCATTAGAACACATTCTATATGTGTTTCTACTTTGTTTAAGATATTTTTGTATATTGATATAAATTATTGAATCAATTTTTAAACTAAAAAACAACTGTTAGTTTCAAATATTTTACATTGGTATGGATTTTTATATATTGATACAAATTTAAGGTTATTTTTCTTAGAATATACTCTATATGTGTTTCTACTGTTGTTTAAGACATTTTTGTATATTAATACAAATTTAAGGTTATTCTGTCTATATGTTTCTACTCTTGTTTAAGGTATTGTACCTATGCAACTCTTTAAAATGTAATATATAATTAAGAAATACAGGTTAGTAGTCATCTATAATAATCAAACTTGTAATCATGTTATGTATGTTTTCAAGTTTTAAACAGAGAGGTATTTTAGGTAGATAGGTGGTCTTCAAACACTTCAGAGACCTACAGAATATGGCTTTAAGATATTTTTAATAACCTAAGACTTTTCATGACAGTGAGATACATCTGCTCCTGACATCACCAATCCACTTCATAAAAGATGATGGGCATTGAAGAACCTCCCTCCATATGGAGTTTGCTTTATTTATGGCAAGGTTAGCCACTGGACAAAGAAACTGTCCTTGTCTCAACTGCTGACAGTATGCTGTTCAGACTGGACAAGCAGGACACAAAAGAAGGTGACTGCCAAACTTTGCCAAGACAAGGTAGGCCAGTCCTTCAAAATTCTTGCTTCACAGAAAAGTCTGTCAGATATTCTAGGCCTGAAAGTTGAAGATGGATGTCCCAACATTGCAGAGGAACCATGGGTGACTATCCAGGCATCCCGCTGTCTCTGTCATTTCTATGTTTTGGAAGTTGTTTGCTTTGCACTTCCTGTTTACTGAGGAATCTAGCTGAAAATTCTGGGGAAAATTAGAACCATACATAATATTTTATGTGTATGAGTGTTTTGCCTATATACATATATAATATATATATATATATGCCACCTGCACACCTGGTGCCCATGGAGTCTGGAAGATGGAGGTACTTGCCATGGAGCTGAAGCTACAGACAGTTGTCATCTGCCATTAGGTTGTGGGAAATCAAATGTGGAACCTCTACAAGAACATTTATTGTCCTTTACTGCTGAGCCATCTCTCCAGTCCTGACAAATAATATTAAACTCTAGTTAAGGATAGGTATGTCAATTTCTCAGGATAAAGGCTGATAGTATCTGGAAATTATTTCAAAATGTATCAAGATATAAGATAAATCAATGAGTAAAGGGATTGATGAATGGATATCTAGTAGGTAAAACAAACAGCAAATATTGACTGTAGAATATAGGTAGCAGTTTGTGGATATATATTCATTTATTTCCATTTTTATGTCTTAAAAATTCGTAATAAAAATGAATTATGGAATCCAGTAAAAGAACTGGCTATCTCCATTTACTCTGCTTAACTGTGGTGTTTGGACTAAAATAACTGGGGAACTTTGAACATAGCTGTTATTGTTACAACAGTTAAAATACTACATCTAAAGATGAAGAGCCACAGCTAAACAGGGGCTGGTGTGAGGAGGAGGACTGGTCTTCTCCAGGGATGAACCTCCTGATAGGTTACCCAACCCCAGTGGTCAGCCCTAAACACACATACATATGAGTAACACTAAATACACTCAGCAGGTATTGTCTGTCTCTCAAATATGTATGATTCATATATATACGTTATATATGACATGTATATCATATATATGGTGATAGGTTGTTTAAGTGGCGCGTATATATATATATATATATATATATATATATATATATAATGTATGCATATGTGTGTTTAGGACTGACCACTTGGGATTGGATATAAACATAAATATGTAACCATAATAATTAAAGAAAAAAAGGTCATGAGTTTGAGGAGGAATTGTGAGGGATATGAGAGGCATTGGAGGTGGGAGAGGGAGTTGTTGAAATGATGTAAATATAGCAGTCATGGTCAAAATTCTCAAAAAATTTAAAATGTAAATGAAAAAATTGATAGGGGAAATCAGAGATGGGTCATAGAGTGATGTTTGTAACAAGGTACCAAATGTCTTCAGATCCTTTAATGAACTAACACCATGACATAAATGGGCCAGGAACCAGTACAACTATCCTCAAGTAAAGCTGGGTGGGGCTCATACCCACCATCACTGCCCATGGCTGATATTCTAGAGATGAAGGGCAAGTATAGCCTATCCCTGTGTAGTTAGAGCTAGCCATTACAACCACTAAAACAGCCTGCATGGTTCATACTCTAAGAGGGTACATATTCAACAGCACAGAACAAAAAAGGAGAAACCACAGGCAGAAAGTCTAAGGCAAAATTGGGTGTGGTGCACTATGAGTCTAAAAACATTTTCTCATGTATCGGACATCCAATTTTCCATTATTTTGTCGAGTGTTAAACTGCCTCAGCACTCCACCATTCAGAATATACAAAGGCATAAGAAGTAGGTGTGTATACACAGCTATAGCCATTCCTCCCTGCAGAGCAGACAAGCTCAAGGTAGGGTCAAGAGCATCTAAGTGATAGAAGACATGGCTTATAAGAACATAGGGTGGAATCTGCCAGAGAAACAGAAGAGATGTGAGTGTCTGTCCCTCCTGCCTCTCAGGAAAAACCAAAGTAAATAAAGCAAAATGTAAGAGACAGAGGAGAAAGCAGAAATCTGGTGGCAGGTTAGAGCAGACAGCATCCAATGGCAGAGACAGCAAAGGCTTAAACAGCATGATGAGCAGACCTACAACCCAAAGACAGATCTCTCACTTTTCTTTTCAGTACTCAAGAAAAAAATGTCAATCTTGAAGACATTATGTCAGAAAGAAGTTCATTAAACTTTGGCAAGTAGAAGCGGTAGAGAGCAGAATATACTTCCAACTTTGTGTGATGAAACTAACTTCACGGAATTTTTCCACCTGGAGTCTCAAAGGAAGCCAAAGTAGAGATTTAAGAACATATGGAAACTTGTTCACCAGCTCGGCTCATACCAGAACCAGTGAGATGCGGCCAACACAATACTTGGAAGAAATCTCATCATCTTGTATATTGTACAAATAATGTGAATGAAAAGAAATAGTGAAAGCAACTGATTGAAAGCTGTAGAAGAAAGATAGAGAAAACCCACACTGCAAGCAAGAGGAGTCATGAACAGAAAATACACATGAGAATCAATGCACTTGTAGGCAGCCTTCAGAGCCACCAAAGACACGGGAAGCCAAAGGAAAGGAGTAAAAATACAAGTCCAAGAATCCGTATTAAACAGGCTGAATGGATGTGAGAACTGATAAATAAATCTAAAGTTTTAAAATAATTAATGAAACAGATACATTCTTGGTGAACCATGTAAAGGAGAACAACACACGAAATGAGAAAGGAGAAGCAGAAGAGATAGATAGGAAGAGGATGGAATGTTCTAGCATCCAGCTTGAAAAGAGGAAATCAGAAGCATGCATATTTAAAAAGAAGAGGGTAATTATCGTTATTTTCATACAATGAAATTACATAAATGAAAAATGCATGAGCACCAATTGGAAAGCCATCACAAATAGGTAATTCTGCGAAGTGACTGAGACAGTCAAAGGTAGAATGAGGCTGCCCACATGTACACAAACAGCACTCTAGCCTCTGGATTTTAGATTTCATTCCCAGTAGGAAACAAAGGAATGCACAGGAGGAATGTGTAGGAGTCACATGAGCACCTGACATAGAGCTTTGTTAAGAGGACACTGGTTGGGTAGAAGGATCCATTGAAGATGCCTAGAACACCAATATTACCATTTTAGCCCAAGAAGTCCCAAACAGGCTCATGTGTTTTTATATTTGACCCAACTGGCATCACTGAGAGAGGCTATGGAGCCTTCAGCAGGTGAGGTCTCGTTGAAACAATGGGTCAGTGGGAATCAGGTCTGAAGGACCGTAAGTTGGCCCCACTCCATCTGTAGCTCTCTGTTCACTGGTCCACCAGTGTGTAAGCAAGCTGTCTTTGGCTCCCACTGCTCTAGCTGAAAGATAAGCTCCAGGTTCAGAGAGAGACATTGCCTTAAAGCATTCAGTGGAGAGAGATAGAGGGGACACCTAAGACCCTTTTCTGGCCTCCATATGTGCATGTGTGTACACCCACACCTACATGGGCATAAATGTGTGCACACACACACACTAGAAATGTTTCTTTTTTAAAAAAAAAAAAGAAACAAAAAGACAAAATGTGTAGCTTATATTAGCTGTGTGTGGATAAGACATGGTTAAACACCAATCACTATATTTGGCTTCTGACCACCACCCCCTTTCATCTCAATTGTCAGAACTTTAAGCCTTGGTGGTCCCCTGGGACTCCTGCCCTGGAGCTAGCGACCACACACCTTTCAACTGGTTCTCCCTCTGTAGAAACATGTCTTTGGGCTTACCATTCTCCCAACACAATGCCTGCTTCTGACTCCACCCTCCACCCATGGCATCACTCAGAAGAGAGCTCATCAATTCCCATGACTTCATCATAGCTACATGAGTATGTAGATTACTCCAACTCCCTCCTCTGACATCAAAGTTCCAATCCAAGCTGATGCTGATCATCACTGTAAGGGCTCTGTGAGATGCCTCTGAGATTCCAGAAAATCCCTGTCCACAAGGACAAGAAGGGATGAATAAGATAAATGGGTTAAATCACCTGTCTGTGGGAGAAGATGGAGAGCAGGGTCTGAACAAGGTAAACGGATTCTCGCATGTACTCTGTCTGAGTCTAGTCTTGGTCTGCGAGTCCCTCATCTACCAGACTGCCTCTCTATTCAACAGGAAAGTGCTATCCAAGTGGAAAGGATGAAGCATTGTGATTCTTCTGTCTTCCTTAAGCACTACATCTCTTCTCTATTTTGCTTGTAAATCATACCCCAGGCTCTCTCACACTCTCCATCCTCACATGTGGCTCATATCCAAGTGCACCTGGACTCCTTCTTCCCCCATTCCTGTGCCCACATCATCTCATCCTCTAGCCAATAAACAGAGTCAACTTTTAAACACAAAAATAAGATTATGTTTTATTATCTCCTGCTTAAAACACCTATGGCTCCTCTCAGTGGCACCTAAAATAAAGCCCAGAGTCCTTGCATGAGCAAGACTCTCAGCACCTTCACAGGTCAGTTCATACACCCCATAATTGGCTTTCTGTGTGTCGTTCTTCACAGGTAGGAAACACACTTAGTTACTTTTCCTGTTGCTGTGATAAAGTGTCCTGTCAAAAGCAATGTATGCTAGGGAGAGTTTGCTCTATCTCACAGTTCAAGGGTGCAGTCCACCATGCTGGGGAGGACCCAGCAGCAGGAGCTTGGGCAGCTGCTCACATTGTATCCACAGTCAGGAAGCAGAGGGTGAGCGATGAATGCTGGTTGTTGGCTGTCTTCCTCCACTTCCAGGGTCCCCCACCTAGGGAATGTTGCCATCCATAGTGGGCTGGCCTTCCCACTCTACTTAACTATGATCTGATTGTTGAGGATCCAGTTTAATGGCTTCAGCATTTGTGTTGCTGAAACTTTGATACTGAAGAGGAAAATCCACTTCCAATGATGGGTAAACTGGGGCATTGAGTGCTTGAAAATCCTGATTAAGTTGATACAAATCAATTCTAGTATCTGTATACCATTACAAATAATCAGATTAACTTCCTCCATTCATTACCTCCAGAATAAAACCATGTTCCTTCTTCAAATGTCATTGCAGCCAACTGGTGATACTTGAGGGAAGAGCATTGACCCGGACAACATGATCAGTTATAAACACTTTTGGTTAAAGATTTTCAGTAAGATTGTCATTATCTAAGGTCTGTTTGCTTTTTAACACATGGGAGCAGAATAGCAAGCCCTTGCTGTTCTTTGTGACAGAATCATGCCCACGAAAATTTCAAAAAGACTGAGATATGCAGACATGGCCACAGGGCCTGCCATACAAAGGCAACTTTTACTTCATAAGCAACACCAGCCTCCCACAGTCTATGTGAAACTCCAAACAACTGGATGTTGAGCAGAAGTTAGCCAGGCTTTATGCTCTCAGCAAAGACACAAGGCAATGTGCATCCTGGATCCACCTGCCCCTGAAGCTAGAGGCAGATTACATCCACCCAAGTCTAGACCTAAGTCTTCTCATGCCCAAGTCACCTTTCCACCTTGAAACACTTAGATTTAATAATGTTCTAGTGCCATCAGTTTCCACGTGACTGTTGGTCACCGCCTCCTCAGCCCCAGGTGGGAGGGGTGGAAGGGTCCCTGACATCTAGATAAACCTGGAGCAGGAGTCCCACCCTCAGTGCTTCTGAGCAATGGTATCTGTCCTCTGCCTCAATGTTCAATGATGGGGAAATCACTACCGCTAAGCAGCCTATCTCCACTTTTTGAAAAATGTTTTTAATGCTGATTTCTTCTTTCCATGGACATAAAACCTTTTCCCAACTTCTCTTCCTACACTTCCCTGAGAGGAGTGTAATCCTTACAAAGATGGCTTTCTGACCACGCAGATGGCCAGTACACTAGTCTGCATGTCCCCACTCCATTCAGGGACTCTCAGAGATCACAAGACCATTCCTCCAAGGACACTGTATTGCTCTGGGACCCAACATGCCACTGTCACCTGCTGCAAGTGACCTGATACACTTGCAAAGACTTGGCTGTGCTGGTCAAGATCACTGACATTTCCCAGATGTGGCTGCATTGTAAAGTACTTAGTTGGCTCTGGTCATCTGTTTGGTTGTCTTTTGTTCTTGTAGTGCTGGGGCTGGATGCCCCTACCCCTGTCCCCAGGCTCCTGAACTGTAGGTAAGCTCCACACCCCACATCATGCCTCAAACAATTTCTTTTTAGTTTACATTTTCAATAACTTTAAAATAACTGAATCTTGAGAACAGAGAATTTAAGCCAATGAAGAAATATCTCACTGACATCTAAAGCCATTTATTTTGGCCACCAGAGGGCTCCCACATTTATCCTTAACTGTATTAATCTGTATTGAAACAGCTAGGAAAATGACACTTAGAGGTTCAGCAAACTCATCAGAATGTGAGATGCTTCTCACCCTAAGACACGTAATTTTTATAAAACCATTTGATTTATCTCCTTCTTCGTCCAATGCGAAGCTCCTTAAACATGCCCAGCACATCACATGCACAACCATTTAACCCCTAAAATAATGACTACGGTTTATCTTCATGCATACAATGATTGAAGCTTTTGCTGCTCACTCTTGGCTGCATCCTGGTACACTATCAGAGCAGGTGCTTTATTTTCAGAGGTATGTACTTCACTGAAAGCAGACATTGAGAAACCTGAATGACGGCATGGAATTAATTTTCTTATCAAATTGAAAATGAGTTTTTAAAGAGATAATGCTTAATGTAGGGGGGTGAAGCAAAGAATCAGTACTTTTGTACATACTAGAAATTAAATCTGATGGTCTTGTGTGTTGGGAAGAGTGATGTGTTAACTCCGCTGTACTGTTGTGCTGCAAAATGAGGTTTTAACAAGCAGTGGCCTGTTGAGGGGCTGATTAAAGAGAAAAGGCTGATGTTGGAACTCTTATCAGGAGTGTTGGAAACAGTAAGAACAAGGGAGGGACCTCCAGACTAAGCAATGACAAACTAGTTTAGCAGTGAATTAAAAAAACCTTGAAAAGGAAGGGCAATACCATTGAGAGACTCACAACGATTCCGAGTAACTATGGTATGTCTACACACACAACTCCCCTTCTCTGAAACCAGGAACTAGAAGGGTTGACCATGGAGACCTACCTTGATTTGGCCCACAGAACCCTGGAGCAATTCAGGGAATGGAGGTACCAGTCATGCGTAAATTGCACAGTGAGGTAAGAGCTGAAACCCCAGGTTCTCATTTCCTACCTCCCTAGTTGCAGGGCCATTCCTCACTCAGATTGTCTGGAGTCAGGCCATTTATTTGGGAGCTGGGAGATGGCACAGAGGTAAAATACCACACAACACATGAGAATTGGAGTTCACATCCTCAGGTCCAAAGAAAAAAACACATATATATGGCAGCCTGCCTGTAATCCTAGCTCACGGAAGATAGAGGCAAGAGACCCCACGCCAGGCTGCTAAATGTGTTCTGTGTCAGTGACCTAGAAGAGACTAGCCAGAATGTGAACTTTGGGTTCAGCCTCAATATAGATGTTGGAAAGTATTTGAGGGAGACACCAACACCAACCTTGGGTTCACATGTGCGTGAGTATACAGGGACACGTACACCTGCCACAGGCGTGCACCCACATACAGGGAGAAGGAGAAGAAAGTTTCATCTTGGCTGAGAGAAGCCTCAGTCAGTAGGGCACTTGCCATGCAAACATGAGGACCTGAGCATTATTTCAGAACCCACACACAGGCGGCAGAAGGCTGGGGGACAGTGGTCTGCATCTGTCACCCCAGCATGGAGAGGTTGAAACGTGACTGGAGCACCACATAACTGAGCACCATTTAACTGAGTACCACATGTCTGGAGCACCATGTGTCTGGAGTACCATGTGACTAGAGTACCATGTAGCTGGAGCACCGTGTAGCTGGCGCATCATATGACTGGAGCATTATATAACTAGAGCACCATATGACTGGAGCACCACATGAATGGAGCACCACATGACTGGAGCACCACGTAACTGGAACACCACGTAACTGGAGCACCATGTAACTGGAGCACCATGTAACTGGAGCACCACATAACTGGAGCACCACATTACTGGAGTATCACGTGACTGGAGCACCATGTGGCTGGAGTGTCACGTGACTAGAGCACCACATAGCTGCAGTCAGGAGTATTTACATGGTTAGAATGGACCAGACCAAAACTTTTAAAATATGGTGAGGATGGGGATATGAGCTAAGCAACCTCCATATGTGAAGTGGTTAAACACAAGTATGATTTAGAAAAATCAAAGTAGAGGCCTTAAGACATAATAAAAAGGATGACAGTAAAGTCATGTACAAAGGGAGGTAGGGGATGCAGTCTCAATTTTGTTGCAAGTTCTTTATAACCATATGTCCTAACAATGATTAAAGGCAGAGCCAGTGAGCTGAACACCAGCACTCGTCCCTCTGCCTCCTCACCTGGCCAGCCGCCTCAAGCTGCTGTTTCCAGAGCAGTTAACTGTATTCCATCATACGATGAGCCAAAATAAACCTTTCCATCACTAAAAATGATTCACAGACAGATCTACACAAAAATGAAGTACAAATACTCCATGCAATGGAGCTTTAATGGATTCTGTGGGGAAAGGTATTTTAGAAAAACAGTTCTCTACATGTAGGAAAATACCTGAGCAAATCTCTTCCAACATGTTTAAAATTCTTATCCCCTGGGTATAGAATTATAGGGGTCTCCTACTTTTTAAATACTCATTTCTATTTTCTGAATTTTATTTTATTTTAATTTTATGTGCATTGGTGGTTTGCCTGCATGAATGTCTGTGTACCATGTAAATCCCTCATGTCAGCAGAGGCCAAAAGAGGAGGGTGTCAGATTCCCTAGGACTGGAGTTACTAACAGTTGTGAGTCATGGCATAGATGCTGGGAACCAAACTCAGGTCCTTTGAAAGAGCAGACAGTGCTCTTTACTGCTGAGCCGCCTCTCCATCCCTGAATATTTTACAGTATATTCTCTTTCTAGCTTATTCTTTTTCACCTGAATAACCCATAACAGTGTAATCAGTATACACACTATAATCAATGTAAAATAATTAAATGGATATGTTTGTATTTATTTCAAATTTACATGGAGAAAACAAGGCTTTTCCCTCAGTACAGAAAGCTTTCCTACCAAGGGAGGGTCAGTAGCTACAACAAGAACCAAGAATTATTGTCAAATTCAAGTCTGTCTTGTAGGAAAAGATCAGGATAGAACACCCAAGAGCCTGGAACCCGCACATATCTGTGCTTGAGACACAGCAGCCACAGAGTTACATGGAAATCACCTGCATTGTGTGCTCCCTGCCTTACCTAGCAAAGCTATTATATTCACAGACTAACAGAGAGTGTAAGAGCATCTATCAACCCCTCTACTAACAGGCTCAATGCGTTTTGAGTCCAACCCTAAGGTCACTTACTCATGCAGCTTGAAGGGATGCATGTAAACCTGATGTTATTGGAGCGAGGGGATGGCTCAGTGGATGAAGCACTTGGTGCACATGAAGGCCAAAGTTTGGATCCTCAGTCCCTGTGCCAAAGTCAGGCATGTGGTCTGCTCCTGTAATCCTAGTGCTGGGGGATTAGACAGAGACAAGAGGATCTTGGGAGCTTGCTAGGCAGATAGTCCAGCCAATCAGTGAGCCCAGTTCCAGAGACCCCGTCTTAACAAGTATAGTGGAGGGCAAAAGAGGAAATATCCAATGTTGACCTCTGGTCTCCACATTTATACACATGAAGATCTCACACATACACATACATACACACACACACACACACACACACACACACACGCACACACACACATACACACAACACACACATACTGCACACACCACATATATATACACACACACAAAGCACACACAACACAAACCACACATACACACCAAACACCACACACACACACACACACACACACACACACACACACACACACACGTTATTAAGGTTAACAAAAACGTATCTTAACTCACTCATTTTGGGATGGCCTTGTCTGTGAAAAAAATCACTGTGAATTCTCTTATTTCATCTAACGGTGATCTTTATTTACATTGTGGATGCTATCATGATCTTCTCTCTCTAGAAGGGATGGTGACTCTTTATTGATTCATCCATCTTTCCACGTATCAAGAAGGTAAGGTCATTGGTATGGACCCATGAATGGCATCCTCCTCAGGGGTAAGGTTCAGATGCTGGATATTGCTGTGGGATGTATGGCAAATGTGTTGCTAATTAATCAATAAAACACTGATTGGCCGTTGGCTAGGCAGGAAGTGTAGGCGGGGCAAGGAGGAGAATAAAGCTGGGAAGTGGAAGGCTGAGTCAGAGAGACACTGCCAGCCGCCACGATGAGAAACAGCTTGTGAAGATGCCGGTAAGCCACGAGCCATGTGGCAAGGTATAGATTAAAGGAAAAATGGATTAATTTAAGCTATAAGAACAGTTAGCAAGAAGCCTGCCACGGCCATACAGTTTGAAAGCAACATAAGTCTCTGTGTTTACTTGGTCGGGTCTGAGAGGCTGTGGGACTGGCAGGTGAAAGAGATTTGCCCTGACTGTGGGCCAGGCAGGAAAACTCTAGCTACAAATGTCGTCCAACGTGGTGGCAAGAGTTTCCACCTAAAACCTGAAAAAAAGGTTCTAAAACGGAGCTAAAAACAGCTTCCTAATTGTCTTTCTCAAATGAGTGGCAGCTGCTGGTTTGAGCTATTGGCGGGTTCCTAGCGCGTGTGCTTGATCTGCAGTAGGGCGGAAATGAGGCCTCTGCAAGTGGCACATTAAGCTGCATGGTGGATTTAGACATTGCTAGTATAAAACAAAAAAAGAAGTTTCTGGACTACATGCTGCTTGGATAAAAGCATAGACCCACGATAGCTCCCAGAGCTGGTGGTAAATGTAGCCATGTTGGGAAGCTGAGGTGGGCAGAGCCAGCAGCCACAGCTGCTGCAGTTTAAAGCAATAGATTCACAATAAGACAGATTCAGGTGTAATAGTTTACAATGTGTGTAAAAGATACATAGGCTTGAAAGAGACAAAAAAGGTGATATATAGAGTTATAGAAACAAATATATGGTTTTAAAAAATAAAGTCTTTAAAGAGACAGTAAAGGTAGTATAAAAAATAAGCCATGTAAAAATGGATATTACACAGAGAATCTGGATTGTGTTGTCTTTGGGAATTTTAACTGCAGAAAAACATTTGATTGTAAAAGCTGTTGAGTTATGCCAAAATGTATATTTTAAAGGTACCTTGACTTCAAAATTTGGATATAAGGATATGTTGCTTTGGAAAAGAGTCTCTTTTGTTCCCACAGAAAGCCAAAGGCTATGGAATTGTTCCAGATTAAGATACATCAGGTTTGACCAGCCAAGACCCCCTGAAGGTCTCCAATGACACCATGGCCCAGATGATCCAACATCCAGAATGGTTTGAAGGCATCTGGCTCAGATGATACAGCCTCATGGACTATTCCATAATTCTAAAATTTTCTTTGTTTCCCCATAAGATACAGCGCCCCCTTCCAGCAGGAAGTAGTAAGAGAAGCTACGCCCAAATTCCCAAATTATATGTAATTTTACTTTGTTAAGGTTAAAACCTTCCTTTTTGAAAAAAAAAAAGGGGGGAAGTGCTGTGGGATGTATGGCAAATGTGTTGCTAATTAATCAATAAAACACTGATTGGCTGTTGGCTAGGCAGGAAGTGTAGGTGGGGCAAGGAGGAGAATAAAGCTGGGAAGTGGAAGGCTGAGTCAGAGAGACACTGCCAGCCGCCACGATGAGAAACAGCTTGTGAAGATGCCGGTAAGCCACGAGCCATGTGGCAAGGTATAGATTAAAGGAAATGGATTAATTTAAGCTATAAGAACAGTTAGCAAGAAGCCTGCCACGGCCATACAGTTTGAAAGCAACATAAGTCTCTGTGTTTACTTGGTCGGGTCTGAGAGGCTGTGGGACTGGCAGGTGAAAGAGATTTGCCCTGACTGTGGGCCAGGCAGGAAAACTCTAGCTACAGGATATGAACTCTGACTGGTCAGTGCTCCCATCCATGGAGATTGTCTTACATCACATGTAAAAATGCAGCCTGTTCCCATGGCAGAAGAAGACTCATATGAGAAATCACTTCTCCCTGCTGGCAAGGACACATGACTCAATGATATCTAGGTCTGTAAGGATACGTCATTTCCATCTGAGAGGAAGCTGTACCTCCCCTCATCAGCTAGAAGTAGCAGAAGGGACTCTTGTTCCCAGGAGAAGAGACGCTAACCCACAGCGCATGTAGTGGATTGTTTTCTAATCCTCTACCACATGCTTCATGGGAATTTAATAATTTAATATTCCACAGCCACCTGATTTGCTGGGTCCTATTTGTGAGGCTTAATGAGATGATGAGACCCCAGAACCACGCTGAGGCCGAAAGACAGCTTTATTTGGGGAACGAACTCCTGGGCTACCTCCAGGAAAAGGGATAACAGACCCACCACAAGGGGAGCTTGGGTTTTTATAGGGTGGTTTGAGTTGAGTGGGAGAGAGGCAGACAGCATCATGGGTAAAGGAACTGCTGTAAGCAAACTTTTACATTAGGGGACTTCTGGTTATTAAGAGAACAGGATGTGGGATAAAGGTCAGGTGACTTCTGAGAACTGCACACATTCTGTTTCCATTTCTCCCAAAGGGGGCTGGTTCTCACACAGGTCATTCATCCCGATGTCTTAGGGGATTCCATCTTGGACCAGCCTAACACTATTTTTTCCTTGGTTTTGTAGATGGGGAAAATGAGGCATGATAATATAAGCCACATCTGCACCCAGATCAGGCAGCTCAGAAGTTCTGAGCCTACACCAGATCCACAGAACTCTGTGCCCACAGAGCTGCCATCAGACCCCCAGCTTGGATGAAGGGGAGCCTGCTGTAATTTCCCCAGTTTGGCTCTGCTGAGAGGAGGGCAGATCTCAAATTGTGGGGTGCTGATTATCCGTCTCTTTGTGGCTGTTTTTGGTTCCATTATGTCATTTGCACGTGTTGAAGAAATGAGCTCATGTTTGTGCACACACAGGGGATGTGGACACTGTGTCCTTCCCTGCTCACATTTAGAAGGGAGGATTACATCACATTTCAAAACATATGCTCCAGAGAGCTTTTTTTCCCACCTTTAACGATATTTTAAATTCACTAAGAACTATTTAAAACAATTCTAAAGAAAATAATTTCTTTAAACTAAAGAAAACTTTGGGGAAGTAATCATGTTTTATTTTATCATATCATATGCATGTGAGCCAAGCACTCTGCACCCTCTACATCCCCAGCCTGGAGCCTAAATCTATATGTTTGTTTTCTTTACATGTACACACACACACACACACACACACACACACACACACACACAGGGTTGTATTACATACATTCTATCCTAAACAAAAACAAGGTGGAATACTTTGAAACAGTTCCACCTTTGACTTTTAGTAGCAAGATCACTCTATAGACTCTGAGGTTTGAAGTGATCCAGCAGGTAGTTCAAAATCAGATATGTGGGCCATTGTGTGTGTGTGTGTGTGTGTGTGTGTGTGTGTGTGTGTGTGTGTCTGTGTGTCTGTGTGTGTGTTGTGGTACTTTATTTAAAATGCTTGTGTGTTAAATGTGCATGTCTCTGTCCAGTTATCTGAAATCTTCCATTCCGTCACCCTCAAAGATAACTGACTCCCAGTGTGGCTCATCGTCTAGAACCTGGGTAGCAGCTGATGCCTGCGACCATGGGGGTTGATATGAGAAGAGTGTGTACAGTTCCCCACACTGATTGGCCCAGGCATGGCCATGCACTTGATGTGTTTGCTGCTGAGGTCACATGGGCCAGTCTTCCCAATAGGTGTTGAGCCTATTTCCACAGCAAACAAAACAGCCATGTGGACAATGGTTTATTTAGGCAGAAGTAATACTGGTAATTCTAGGAGGAGAAAGGCATAGTTTACCAAACCAGCAGAGACCAAAAATCAGCTATAGCAGCTTGGTTTACCCAACAGCAAGAATTTTCAGATACATCTCAGGTGTGAACTTGACAGCCACACTCAAATAGAAAAACAGGCCATCTGCACAGCATGAGAGACTGGCCGTTCTCCCTGAACCCAGTACGGGAATCCCTGAAGAAACTTACAGAGCATAGGAAGCCACCAGGAGCAGGAGGGGGTGTGAGGAGCTACCCAGTGACAGTCAGGCTTCCTGCCATTCCAGAGCGGGCACTCTGCCTCCTTGGCCAAGTTACCCATGTCAGCTTCATGGAAAATGTGCAAGTGTTGGCCGTGAGGTCACGAGGTCATCTGTGAAGTGACCTCACAGGCCTATGGGACCAAGAGTGTGTATGTTCTGCTGTTTTTAAATTATGTTATGTATCCAGTCGTGCCCTCCAAATTTCATGTGCTGAACCCTCAATGTCCTGCAATGCAGTCCAATGCATTTGGACTATGTCCTCTAAAAAGGTGGCCAAGGTTAAAGGAAGCCATGAAAGTGAGTCTTAATCCAATGTGCCTGACCTCCTCCTCAAAGGCCACAGAGACCAAGACACTCAAGAGACCACCCTGTTTGGACACAGGGAGGACACAGCCATTGCTGTGGTTTGGATGCTGTTTATCGCAAGGTCTCTGTCAACCTAACTGATGATTCGCAGATGCTAGCCACCCTTAAGAGGGACCTACTGTGAGGTTCTTGGACTTTAGGGTATGTTCTTGTTCAGGTGGTTTTGGAGGAGGGTTGTACTAAGGGCTGAGCCTAGGTCCACCTAACATTCTCTCTTCTTCTGTAAGCTCCCACCATGGGCAGTACCAACACCTGACATATCCCAGAGGACCCAAGTGGGAACTGAACAAGGTAGGAGCCAGCTTGAAGTGCCACAACCATAAGAGAAGTAGGACTCTTTGCTTCATCAATAGCCTTCCCTTGGGTTTCTATTATAATGTGGCATAATACTCTTACAGCTATCTACAAGCCAAAAAGGAAAGAATGAACCCAACCCTGCTTCACACTCCAAATCCCTGTGAAAATAGTTTTTTCTTGTTCAGCCGCACATTGCTGTTGTTATGGTAACCCCCAAATGAATGCAGATGGCCTCCAGAATGGACTCATAGGGTATGGGGTGCAGCTAAGTGCTGAAGCACTTGCCTTGCACCCACAAGGCCCTGGGTTCCATCCTAGCATTAAACAGAAACAAAACAAAACAAAGCAAAGCCCTGAACACACATGCATGCCTGGAACAATGGTCCAAGAATCCACTGGCACACTCCTTTGCATCAGGGGCGCTCCATTTGAGATAAAAGGCAGGATT